>NC_090932.1:389704099-390904099 GCF_040938575.1 Ambystoma mexicanum
TCCCAGCAGTGCAGGGGCACCCTCCACCAGGCACACCCATGTCTCCCACCACCACCCCCCCCAGCACTGTGGGGCACCTGTCAGCAGGCCCCCACCCATGTCCAACTCATGTTCCCCACCCCCCCACCCCCCAGCACTGTGGGGCACCTGCCAGCAGGCCCCCACCCATGTCCAACTCATGTTCCCCACTCCCCCACCCCCCAGCACTGTGGGGCACCTGCCAGCAGGCCCCCACCCATGTCCAACTCATGTTCCCCACCCCCCCACCCCCCAGCACTGTGGGGCACCTGCCAGCAGGTCCCCACCCATGTCCAACTCATTCCCACCCCCCCACCCCCCAGCACTGTGGGGCACCTGCCAGCAGGCCCCCACCCATGTCCAACTCATGTTCCCCACCCCCCCCCCCACCCCAGCACTGTGGGGCACCTGCCAGCAGGCCCCCACCCATGTCAAACTCATGTTCCCCACCACCCCCACCCACCAGCACTGTGGGGCACCTGTCAACAGGCCCCCACCCATGTCTCCCACCCCCCTCACCCCCAGCAGTGCAGGGGCACCCTCCACCAGGCCCCCACCCATGTCTCCCACATCCACCACCCCCCAGCACTGTGGGGCACCTGCCAGCAGGCCCCCACCCATGTCCAACTCATGTTCCCCACCCCCCCCCACCCCCCAGCACTGTGGGGCACCTGCCAGCAGGCCCCCACCCATGTCCAACTCATGTTCCCCACCACCACCACCCCCCAGCACTGTGGGGCACCTGCCAGCAGGCCCCCACCCATGTCTCCCACCCCCCCATCCCCCAGCACTGTGGGGCACCTGCCAGCAGGCCCCCACCCATGTCCAACTCATGTTCCCAACCCCCCACCCCCCAGCACTGTGGGCCACCTGCCAGCAGGCCCCCACCCATGTCCAACTCATGTTCCCCACCACCCCCACCCCCAGCACTGTGGGGTACCTGCCAGCAGGCCCCCACCCATGTCCAACTCATGTTCCCCACCCCCCCACCCCTCAGCACTGTGGGGCACCTGCTGGCAGGCCCCCACCCATGACCAACTCATGTTCCCCACCCCCCCACCCCCCAGCACTGTGGGGCACCTGCCAGCAGGCCCCCACCCATGTCCAACTCATGTTCCCCACCCCCCACCCCCCAGCACTGTGGGGCACCTGCCAGCAGGCCCCCGCCCATGTCCAACTCATGTTCCCCACCACCCCCACCCCCCAGCACTGTGGGGCACCTGCCAGCAAGCCCCACCCATGTCTCCAACCCCCCCCCACCCCCCAGCAGTGCAGGGGCACCCTCCACCAGGCCCCCACCCATATCTCCCACATCCACCACCCCCCCAGCACTGTGGGGCACCTGCCAGCAGGCCCCATTTATGTCCAACTCACTCATGTTCCCCCCCACCCCCCAGCACTGTGGGGCACCTGCCAGCAGGCCCCCACCCATGTCCAACTCATGTTCCCCACCCCCCCCACCCCCCAGCAGTGCAGGGGCACCCTCCCCAAGGCCCCCACCCATGTCTCCCACATCCACCACCCCCCCAGCACTGTGGGGCACCTGCCAGCAGGCCACCACCCATGTCCAACTCATGTTCCCAATTCCCCACCCCCCAGCACTGTGGGCCACCTGCCAGCAGGCCACCACCCATGTCCAACTCATGTTCCCCACCACCCCCACCCCCCAGCACTGTGGGGCACCTGCCAGCAGGCCCCCACCCATGTCCAACTCATGTCTCCCACCCCCCCACCCCAGCAGTGCAGGGGCACCCTCCACCAGGCCCCCACCCATGTCTCCCATCCCCCCACCCCCCAGCACTGTGGGGCACCTGCCAGCAGGCCCCCACCCATGTCCAACTCATGTTCCCCACCCCACCACCCACCAGCACTGTGGGGCACCTGCCAGCAGGCCCCCACCCATGTCCAACTCATGTTCCCCACCCCCCCACCCCTCAGCACTGTGGGGCACCTGCCAGCAGGCCCCCACCCATGTCCAACTCATGTTCCCCACCCACCCACCTCCCAGCACTGTGGGGCACCTGCCAGCAGGCCCCCACCCATGTCTCCCACCCCCCACACCCTAGCAGTGCAGGGGCACCCTCCACCAGGCACCCACCCATGTCTCCCACCACCACCTCCCCAGCACTGTGGGGCACCTGCCAGCAGGCCCCCACCCATGTCCAACTCATGTTCCCCACCCCCCCACCCCCCAGCACTGTGGGGTACCTGCCAGCAGGCACCTACCCATGTCCAACTCATGTTCCCCACCCCCCCACCCCCCAGCACTGTGGGGCACCTGCCAGCAAGCCCCCACCCATGTCTCCCACCCCCCAGCCCCCAGCAGTGCAGGGGCACGCTCCACCAGGCCCCCACCCATATCTCCCACATCCACCACCCCCCCAGCACTGTGGGGCACCTGCCAGCAGGCCCCCACCCATGTCCAACTCATGTTCCCCACCCCCCCACCCCCCAGCACTGTGGGGCACCTGCCAGCAGGCCCCCACCCATGTCCAACTCATGTTCCCCACCCCCCCACCCCCCAGCACTGTGGGGCACCTGCCAGCAGGCCCCCACCCATGTCCAACTCATGTTCCCCACCCCCCACCCCCCAGCACTGTGGGGCACCTGCCAGCAGGCCCCCTCCCATGTCTCCCACCCCCCCACCCCCCAGCACTGTGGGGCACCTGCCAGCAGGCCCCCACCCATGTCCAACTCATGTTCCCCACCCCCCCCACCCCAGCACTGTGGGGCACCTGCCAGCAGGCCCCCACCCATGTCAAACTCATGTTCCCCACCACCCCCACCCACCAGCACTGTGGGGCACCTGTCAACAGGCCCCCACCCATGTCTCCCACCCCCCTCACCCCCAGCAGTGCAGGGGCACCCTCCACCAGGCCCCCACCCATGTCTCCCACATCCACCACCCCCCCAGCACTGTGGGGCACCTGCCAGCAGGCCCCCACCCATGTCCAACTCATGTTCCCCACCCCCCCACCCCCCAGCACTGTGGGGCACCTGCCAGCAGGCCCCCACCCATGTCCAACTCATGTTCCCCACCACCACCACCCCCCAGCACTGTGGGGCACCTGCCAGCAGGCCCCCACCCATGTCTCCCACCCCCCCACCCCCAGCACTGTGGGGCACCTGCCAGCAGGCCCCCACCCATGTCCAACTCATGTTCCCAACCCCCCACCCCCCAGCACTGTGGGCCACCTGCCAGCAGGCCCCCACCCATGTCCAACTCATGTTCCCCACCACCCCCACCCCCCAGCACTGTGGGGTACCTGCCAGCAGGCCCCCACCCATGTCCAACTCATGTTCCCCACCCCCCCCACCCCTCAGCACTGTGGGGCACCTGCCAGCAGGCCCCCACCCATGACCAACTCATGTTCCCCACCCCCCCACCCCCCAGCACTGTGGGGTACCTGCCAGCCTGCCCCCACCCATGTCCAACTCATGTTCCCCACCCCCCACCCCCCAGCACTGTGGGGCACCTGCCAGCAGGCCCCCGCCCATGTCCAACTCATGTTCCCCACCACCCCCACCCCCCAGCACTGTGGGGCACCTGCCAGCAAGCCCCCACCCATGTCTCCAACCCCCCCCACCCCCCAGCAGTGCAGGGGCACCCTCCACCAGGCCCCCACCCATATCTCCCACATCCACCACCCCCCCCAGCACTGTGGGGCACCTGCCAGCAGGCCCCATTTATGTCCAACTCACTCATGTTCCCCCCCCCACCCCCCAGCACTGTGGGGCACCTGCCAGCAGGCCCCCACCCATGTCCAACTCATGTTCCCCACCCCCCCACCCCCCAGCAGTGCAGGGGCACCCTCCACAAGGCCCCCACCCATGTCTCCCACATCCACCACCCCCCCAGCACTGTGGGGCACCTGCCAGCAGGCCACCACCCATGTCCAACTCATGTTCCCAATTCCCCACCCCCCAGCACTGTGGGCCACCTGCCAGCAGGCCACCACCCATGTCCAACTCATGTTCCCCACCACCCCCACCCCCCAGCACTGTGGGGCACCTGCCAGCAGGCCCCCACCCATGTCCAACTCATGTCTCCCACCCCCCCACCCCAGCAGTGCAGGGGCACCCTCCACCAGGCCCCCACACATGTCTCCCATCCCCCCACCCCCCAGCACTGTGGGGCACCTGCCAGCAGGCCCCCACCCATGTCCAACTCATGTCCCCCCCCACCACCCACCAGCACTGTGGGGCACCTGCCAGCAGGCCCCCACCCATGTCCAACTCATGTTCCCCACCCCCCCCACCCCTCAGCACTGTAGGGCACCTGCCAGCAGGCCCCCACCCATGTCCAACTCATGTTCCCCACCCACCCACCTCCCAGCACTGTGGGGCACCTGCCAGCAGGCCCCCACCCATGTCTCCCACCCCCCACACCCTAGCAGTGCAGGGGCACCCTCCACCAGGCACCCACCCATGTCTCCCACCACCACCTCCCCAGCACTGTGGGGCACCTGCCAGCAGGCCCCCACCCATGTCCAACTCATGTTCCCCACCCCACCCACCCCCCAGCACTGTGGGGTACCTGCCAGCAGGCACCTACCCATGTCCAACTCATGTTCCCCACCCCCCCACCCCCCAGCACTGTGGGGCACCTGCCAGCAAGCCCCCACCCATGTCTCCCACCCCCCAGCCCCCAGCAGTGCAGGGGCACGCTCCACCAGGCCCCCACCCATATCTCCCACATCCACCACCCCCCCCAGCACTGTGGGGCACCTGCCAGCAGGCCCCCACCCATGTCCAACTCATGTTCCCCCACCCCCCCACCCCCCAGCACTGTGGGGCACCTGCCAGCATGCCCCCACCCATGTCCAACTCATGTTCCCCACCCCTCCCACCCCCCAGCACTGTGGGGCACCTGCCAGCAGGCCCCCACCCATGTCCAACTCATGTTCCCCACCCCCCACCCCCCAGCACTGTGGGGCACCTGCCAGCAGGCCCCCTCCCATGTCTCCCACCCCCCCACCCCCCAGCACTGTGGGGCACCTGCCAGCAGGCCCCCACCCATGTCCAACTCATGTTCCCCACCCCCCCCACCCCAGCACTGTGGGGCACCTGCCAGCAGGCCCCCACCCATGTCAAACTCATGTTCCCCACCACCCCCACCCACCAGCACTGTGGGGCACCTGTCAACAGGCCCCCACCCATGTCTCCCACCCCCCTCACCCCCAGCAGTGCAGGGGCACCCTCCACCAGGCCCCCACCCATGTCTCCCACATCCACCACCCCCCCAGCACTGTGGGGCACCTGCCAGCAGGCCCCCACCCATGTCCAACTCATGTTCCCCACCCCCCCCACCCCCCAGCACTGTGGGGCACCTGCCAGCAGGCCCCCACCCATGTCCAACTCATGTTCCCCACCACCACCACCCCCCAGCACTGTGGGGCACCTGCCAGCAGGCCCCCACCCATGTCTCTCACCCCCCCACCCCCCAGCACTGTGGGGCACCTGCCAGCAGGCCCCCACCCATGTCCAACTCATGTTCCCAACCCCCCACCCCCCAGCACTGTGGGCCACCTGCCAGCAGGCCCCCACCCATGTCCAACTCATGTTCCCCACCACCCCCACCCCCCAGCACTGTGGGGTACCTGCCAGCAGGCCCCCACCCATGTCCAACTCATGTTCCCCACCCCCCCACCCCTCAGCACTGTGGGGCACCTGCCAGCAGACCCCCACCCATGACCAACTCATGTTCCCCACCCCCCCACCCCCCAGCACTGTGGGGCACCTGCCAGCAGGCCCCCACCCATGTCCAACTCATGTTCCCCACCCCCCACCCCCCAGCACTGTGGGGCACCTGCCAGCAGGCCCCCGCCCATGTCCAACTCATGTTCCCCACCACCCCCACCCCCCAGCACTGTGGGGCACCTGCCAGCAAGCCCCCACCCATGTCTCCAACCCCCCCACCCCCCAGCAGTGCAGGGGCACCCTCCACCAGGCCCCCACCCATATCTCCCACATCCACCACCCCCCCAGCACTGTGGGGCACCTGCCAGCAGGCCCCATTTATGTCCAACTCACTCATGTTCCCCCCCCAACCCCCAGCACTGTGGGGCACCTGCCAGCAGGCCCCCACCCATGTCCAACTCATGTTCCCCACCCCCCCCACCCCCCAGCAGTGCAGGGGCACCCTCCACAAGGCCCCCACCCATGTCTCCCACATCCACCACCCCCCAGCACTGTGGGGCACCTGCCAGCAGGCCACCACCCATGTCCAACTCATGTTCCCAATTCCCCACCCCCCAGCACTGTGGGCCACCTGCCAGCAGGCCACCACCCATGTCCAACTCATGTTCCCCACCACCCCCACCCCCCAGCACTGTGGGGCACCTGCCAGCAGGCCCCCACCCATGTCCAACTCATGTCTCCCACCCCCCCACCCCAGCAGTGCAGGGGCACCCTCCACCAGGCCCCCACCCATGTCTCCCATCCCCCCACCCCCCAGCACTGTGGGGCACCTGCCAGCAGGCCCCCACCCATGTCCAACTCATGTTCCCCACCCCACCACCCACCAGCACTGTGGGGCACCTGCCAGCAGGCCCCCACCCATGTCCAACTCATGTTCCCCACCCCCCCCCCACCCCTCAGCACTGTGGGGCACCTGCCAGCAGGCCCCCACCCATGTCCAACTCATGTTCCCCACCCACCCACCTCCCAGCACTGTGGGGCACCTGCCAGCAGGCCCCCACCCATGTCTCCCACCCCCCACACCCTAGCAGTGCAGGGGCACCCTCCACCAGGCACCCACCCATGTCTCCCACCACCACCTCCCCAGCACTGTGGGGCACCTGCCAGCAGGCCCCCACCCATGTCCAACTCATGTTCCCCCACCCCCCCACCCCCCAGCACTGTGGGGTACCTGCCAGCAGGCACCTACCCATGTCCAACTCATGTTCCCCACCCCCCCACCCCCCAGCACTGTGGGGCACCTGCCAGCAAGCCCCCACCCATGTCTCCCACCCCCCACCCCCCAGCAGTGCAGGGGCACGCTCCACCAGGCCCCCACCCATATCTCCCACATCCACCACCCCCCCAGCACTGTGGGGCACCTGCCAGCAGGCCCCCACCCATGTCCAACTCATGTTCCCCACCCCCCCACCCCCCAGCACTGTGGGGCACCTGCCAGCAGGCCCCCACCCATGTCCAACTCATGTTCCCCACCCCCCCACCCCCCAGCACTGTGGGGCACCTGCCAGCAGGCCCCCACCCATGTCCAACTCATGTTCCCCACCCCCCGCCCCCCAGCACTGTGGGGCACCTGCCAGCAGGCCCCCTCCCATGTCCAACTCATGTTCCCCACCACCCCCACCCCCCAGCACTGTGGTGCACCTGCCAGCAGGCCCCCACCCATGTCCAACTCATGTTCCCCACCCCCCACCCCCCAGCAGTGCAGGGGCACCCTCCACAAGGCCCCCACCCATGTCTCCCACATCCACCACCCCCCCCAGCACTGTGGGGCACCTGCCAGCAGGCCCCCACCCATGTCCAACTCATGTTCCCAATTCCCCCACCCCCCAGCACTGTGGGCCACCTGCCAGCAGGCCCCCACCCATGTCGAACTCATGTTCCCCACCACCCCCACCCCCCAGCACCGTGGGGCACCTGCCAGCAGGCCCCCACCCATGTCCAACTCATGTTCCCCACCCCCCCACCCCCCAGCACTGTGGGGCACCTGCCAGCAGGCCCCCACCCATGTCCAACTCATGTTCCCAACCCCCCACCCCCCAGCACTGTGGGTCACCTGCCAGCAGGCCCCCACCCATGTCCAACTCATGTTCCCCACCACCCCCACCCCCCAGCACTGTGGGGCACCTGCCAGCAGGCCCCCACCCATGTCCAACTCATGTTCCCCACCACCCCCACCCCCCAGCAGTGCAGGGGCACCCTCCACCAGGCCCCCACCCATGTCTCCCACATCCACCACCCCCCTAGCACTGTGGGGCACCTGCCAGCAGGCCCCCACCCATGTCCAACTCATGTTCCCCACCCCCCCACCCCCCAGCACTGTGGGGCACCTGCCAGCAGGCCCCCACCCATGTCTAACTCATGTTCCACACCACCACCACCCCCCAGCACTGTGGGGCACCTGCCAGCAGGCCCCCACCCATGTCTCCCACCCCCCAGCACTGTGGGGCACCTGCCAGCAGGCCCCCACCCATGTCCAACTCATGTTCCCAACCCCCCACCCCCCAGCACTGTGGGCCACCTGCCAGCAGGCCCCCACCCATGTCCAACTCATGTTCCCCACCACCCCCACCCCCCAGCCACTGTGGGGTACCTGCCAGCAGGCCCCCACCCATGTCCAACTCATGTTCCCCACCACCCCCACCCCCCAGCACTGTGGGGCACCTGCCAGCAGGCCCCCACCCATGTCTCCCACCCCCCCACCCCCAGCAGTGCAGGGGCACCCTCCGCCAGGCCCCCACCCATGTCTCCCACCCCCCCCCACCTCCCAGCACTGTGGGGCACCTGCCAGCAGGCCCCCACCCATGTCCAACTCATGTTCCCCACCCCCCCACCCCCCAGCACTGTGGGGCACCTGCCAGCAGGCCCCCACCCATGTCCAACTCATGTTCCCCACCAACCCCACCCCCCAGCACTGTGGGGCACCAGCCAGCAGGCCCCCACCCATGTCCAAACCATGTTCCCCACCCCCCCACCCCCCAGCACTGTGGGGCACCTGCCAGCAGGCCCCCACCCATGTCCAACGCATGTTCCCCACCACCCCCACCCCCCAGCACTGTGGGGCACCTGCCAGCAGGCCCCCACCCATGTCCAACTCATGTTCCCCACCCCCCCACCCCCCAGCACTGTGGGGCACCTGCCAGCAGGCCCCCACCCATGTCTCCCACCCCCCCCCCACCACCCCCCAGCACTGTGGGGCACTTGCCAGCAGGCCCCCACCCATGTCCAACTCATGTTCCCCACCCCCCCACCCCCCAGCACTGTGGGGCACCTGCCAGCAGGCCCCCACCCATGTCCAACTCATGATCCCAACCCCCCACCCCCCAGCACTGTGGGCCAGCAGGCCCCCACCCATGTCCAACTCATGTTCCCCACCACCCCCACCCCCCAGCACTGTGGGGCACCTGCCAGCAGGCCCCCACCCATTTCCAACTCATTTTCCCCACCCCCCCACTCCCCAGCACTGTGGGGCACCTGCCAGCAGACCCCCACCCATGTCTCCCACCCCCCACCCCCCAGCAGTGCAGGGGCACCCTCCACCAGGCCCCCACCCATGTCTCCCACCCTCCCCCACCCCCCAGCACTGTGGGGCACCTGCCAGCAGGCCCCCACCCATGTCCAACTCATGTTCTCCACCCCCCCACCCCCCAGCACTGTGGGGCACCCTCCACCAGGCCCCCACCCATGTCTCCCACCCCCCCAACCCAAAGCACTGTGGGGCACCTGCCAGCAGGCCCCCACCCATGTCCAACTCATGTTCCCCACCCGCCCACCCCCCAGCACTGTGGGGCACCTGCCAGCAGGCCCCCACCCATGTCCAACTCATGTTCCTCCCCACCCCCCAGCACTGTGGGGCACCTGCCAGCAGGCCCCCACCCATGTCCAACTCATGTTCCTCCCCACCCCCCAGCCCTGTGGGGCACCTGCCAGCAGGCCCCCACCCATGTCTCCCTCCCCCCACCCCCCAGCAGTGCAGGGGCACCCTCCACCAGGCACCCACCCATGTCTCTCACCACCACCCCCCCCCAGCACTGTGGGGCACCTGTCAGCAGGCCCCCACCCATGTCCAACTCATGTTCCCCACCCCCCCACCCCCCAGCACTGTGGGGCACCTGCCAGCAGGCCCCCACCCATGTCCAACTCATGTTCCCCAACACCCCCACCCCCCAGCACTGTGGGGCACCTGCCAGCAGGCCCCCACCCATGTCCAACTCATGTTCCCCACCCCCCCATCCCCCAGCACTGTGGGGCACCTGCCAGCAGGCCCCCACCCATGTCTCCCGCCCCCCCAACCCCCAGCACTGTGGGGCACCTGCCAGCAGGCCCCCACCCATGTCCAACTCATGTTCCCCACCCTCCCACCCCCCAGCACTTTGGGGCACCTGCCAGCAGGCCCCCACCCATGTCCAACTCATGTTCCCCACCACCCCCACCCCCCTGCACTGTGGGGCACCTGCCAACAGGCCCCCACCCATGTCTCCCGCCCCCCTCACCCCCAGCAGTGCAGGGGCACCCTCCACCGGGCCCCCACCCATGTCTCCCACATCCACCACCCCCCCAGCACTGTGGGGCACCTGCCAGCAGGCCCCCACCCATGTCCAACTCATGTTCCCCACCCCCCCACTCCCCAGCACTGTGGGGCACCTGCCAGCAGGCCCCCACCCATGTCTAACTCATGTTCCACACCACCCCCACCCCCCAGCACTGTGGGGCACCTGCCAGCAGGCCCCCACCCATGTCCAACTCATTTTCCCACCCCCCCACCCCCCAGCACTGTGGAGCACCTGCCAGCAGGCCCCCACCCATGTCTCCTACCCCCCACCCCCCAGCACTGTGGGGCACCTGCCAGCAGGCCCCCACCCATCTCCAACTCATGTTCCCAACCCCCCACCCCCCAGCACTGTGCACCACCTGCCAGCAGGCCCCCACCCATGTCCAACTCATGTTCCCAACCACCCCCACCCCCCAGCACTGTGGGGCACCTGCCAGCAGGCCCCCACCCATGTCCAAATCATGTTCCCCACCCCCCAACCCCCCAGCACTGTGGGGCACCTGCCAGCAGGCCCCCACCCATGTCTCACACCCCCCCACCCCCAGCAGTGCAGGGGCACCCTCCACCAGGCCCCCACCCATGTCTCCCACCCCCCCACCCCCAGCAGTGCAGGGGCACCCTCCACAAGGCCCCCACCCATGTCTCCCACATCCACCACCCCCCCAGCACTGTGGGGCACCTGCCAGCAGGCCCCCACTCATGTCCAACTCATGTTCCCAATTCCCCACCCCCCAGCACTGTGGGCCACCTGCCAGCAGGCCCCCACCCATGTCCAACTCATGTTCCCCACCCCCCCACCCCCCAGCACTGTGGGGCACCTGCCAGCAGGCCCCCACCCATGTCCAACTCATGTTCCCCACCCCCCACCCCTCAGCACTGTGGGGCACCTGCCAGCAGGCCCCCACCCATGTCCAACTCATGTTCCCCACCCCCCCACCCCCCAGCACTGTGGGGCACCTGCCAGCAGGCCCCCACCCATGTCTCCCACCCCCCCACCCCCCAGCAGTGCAGGGGCACCCTCCACCAGGCACCCACCCATGTCTCCCACCACCACCCCCCCCAGCACTGTGGGGCACCTGCCAGCAGGCCCCCACCCATGTCCAACTCATGTTCCCCACCCCCCCCACCCCCCAGCACTGTGGGGCACCTGCCAGCAGGCCCCCACCCATGTCCAAACTCATGTTCCCCACCACCCCAACCCCCCAGCACTGTGGGGCACCTGCCAGCAAGCCCCCACCCATGTCTCCCACCCCTCCACCCCCCAGCAGTGCAGGGGCACCCTCCACCAGGCCCCCACCCATATCTCCCACATCCACCACCCCCCAGCACTGTGGGGCACCTGCCAGCAGGCCCCCACCCTTGTCCAACTCATGTTCCCCACCCCCCCACCCCCCAGCACTGTGGGGCACCTGCCAGCAGGCCCCCACCCATGTCCAACTCATGTTCCCCACCCCCCCACCCCCCAGCACTGTGGGGCACCTGCCAGCAGGCCCCCACCCATGTCTCCCACCGCCCATCCCCCAGCAATGCAGGGGCACCCTCCACCAGGCCCCCACCCATATCTCCCACATCCACCACCCCCCCAGCACTGTGGGGCACCTGCCAGCAGGCCCCCACCCTTGTCCAACTCATGTTCCCCACCCCCCCACCCCCCAGCACTGTGGGGCACCTGCCAGCAGGCCCCCACCCATGTCCAACTCATGTTCCCCACCGCCCCACCCCCCAGCACTGCGAGGCACCTGCCAGCAGGCCCCCACCCATGTCCAACTCATGTTCCCCACCCCCCCCCACCCCCCAGCACTGTGGGGCACCGGCCAGCAGGCCCACACCCATGTCCAACTCATGTTCCCCACCCCCCACCCCCCAGCACTGTGGGGCACCTGCCAGCAGGCCCCCACCTATGTCCAACTCATGTTCCCCACCACCCCCACCACCCAGCACTGTGGGGCACCAGCCAGCAGGCCCCCACCCATGTCTCCCACCCCCCCACCCACCAGCAGTGCAGGGGCACCCTCCACAAGGCCCCCACCCATGTCTCCCACATCCACCACCCCCCAGAACTGTGGGGCACCTGCCAGCAGGCCCCCACCCATGTCCAACTCATGTTCCCCACCCCCCACCCCCCAGCACTGTGGGGCACCTGCCAGCAGGCCCCCACCCATGTCCAACTCATGTTCCCCAACCCCCCCACCCCCCAGCACTGTGGGGCGCCTGCCAGCAGGCCCCCACCCATGTCCAACTCATGTTCCCCACCCCCCCACCCCCCAGCACTGTGGGGCACCTGCCAGCAGGCCCCCACCCATGTCCAACTCATGTTCCCAACCCCCCAACCCCAGCACTGTGGGCCACCTGCCAGCAGGCCCCCACCCATGTCTAACTCATGTTCCCCACCACCCCCACCCCCCAGCACTGTGGGGCACCTGCCAGCAGACCCCCACCCATGTCCAACTCATGTTCCCCACCCCCCCACCCCCCAGCACTGTGGGGCACCTGCCAGCAGGCCCCCACCCATGTCTCCCACCCCCCCACCCCCCAGCAGTGCAGGGGCACCCTCCACCAGGCCCCCACCCATGTCTCCCACCCCCCCACCCCCCAGCACTGTGGGGCACCTTCCAGCAGGCCCCCACCCATGTCCAATTCATGTTCCCCACCCCCTCACCCCCCAGCAGTGCAGGGGCACCCTCCACCAGGCCCCCAACCATGTCTCCCACCCCCCCACCCCCCAGCACTGTGGGGCACCTGCCAGCAGGCCCCCACCCATGTCCAATTCATGTTCCCCACCCCCCAACCCCCCAGCAGTGCAGGGGCACCCTCCACGAGGCCCGCACCCATGTCTCCCACCACCACCCCCCCAGCACTGTGGGGCACCTGCCAGCAGGCCCCCACCCATGTCCAACTCATGTTCCCCACCCCCCCACCCCCCAGCACAGTGGGGCACCTGCCAGCAGGCCCCCACCCATGTCCAACTCATGGTCCCCACCCCCCTACCCCCCAGCACTGTGGGGCACCTGCCAGCAGGCCCCCACCCATGTCTCCCACCCCCCCACCCCCCAGCAGTGCAGGGGCACCCTCCACCAGGCCCCCACCCATGTCTCCCACCCCCCCCACCCCCCAGCACTGTGGGGCACCTTCCAGCAGGCCCCCACCCATGTCCAATTCATGTTCCCCACCCCCTCACCCCCCAGCAGTGCAGGGGCACCCTCCACCAGGCCCCCACCCATGTCTCCCACCCCCCCACCCCCCAGCACTGTGGGGCACCTGCCAGCAGGCCCCCACCCATGTCCAATTCATGTTCCCCACCCCCCAACCCCCCAGCAGTGCAGGGGCACCCTCCACGAGGCCCGCACCCATGTCTCCCACCACCACCCCCCCAGCACTGTGGGGCACCTGCCAGCAGGCCCCCACCCATGTCCAACTCATGTTCCCCACCCCCCCACCCCCCAGCACAGTGGGGCACCTGCCAGCAGGCCCCCACCCATGTCCAACTCATGGTCCCCACCCCCCTACCCCCCAGCACTGTGGGGCACCTGCCAGCAGGCCCCCACCCATGTCTCCCACCCCCCCACCCCCCAGCAGTGCAGGGGCACCCTCCACCAGGCCCCCACCCATGTCTCCCACCCCCCCCACCCCCCAGCACTGTGGGGCACCTTCCAGCAGGCCCCCACCCATGTCCAATTCATGTTCCCCACCCCCTCACCCCCCAGCAGTGCAGGGGCACCCTCCACCAGGCCCCCACCCATATCCCCCACCCCCCCCACCCCCCAGTACTGTGGGGCACCTGCCAGCAGGCCCCACCCATGTCCAATTCATGTTCCCCACCCCCCAACCCCCCAGCAGTGCAGGGGCACCCTCCACGAGGCCCGCACCCATGTCTTCCACCACCACCCCCCCAGCACTGTGGGGCACCTGCCAGCAGGCCCCCACCCATGTCCAACTCATGTTCCCCACCCCCCCACCCCCCAGCACAGTGGGGCACCTGCCAGCAGGCCCCCACCCATGTCCAACTCATGGTCCCCACCCCCCACCCCCCAGCAGTGCAGGGGCACCCTCCACAAGGACCCCACCCATGTCTCCCACATCCACCACCCCCCCCCCAGCACTGTGGGGCACCTGCCAGCAGGCCCCCACCCATGTCCAACTCATGTTCCCCAACCCCCCCACCCCCCAGCACTGTGGGGCACCTGCCATCAGGCCCCCACCCATGTCCAACTCATGTTCCCCACCACCCCCACCCCCCAGCACTATGGGGCACCTGCCAGGAGGCCCCCACCCATGTCCAACTCATGTTCCCCACCCCCCCACCCCCCAGCACTGTGGGGCACCTGCCAGCAGGCCCTCACCCGTGTCCAACTCATGTTCCCAACCCCCCACCCCCAGCACTGTGGGCCACCTGCCAGCAGGCCCCCACCCATGTCCAACTCATGTTCCACACCACCCCCACCCCCCAGCACTGTGGGGCACCTGCCAGCAGGCCCCCGCCCATGTCCAACTCATGTTCCCCACCCCCCACCCCCCAGCACTGTGGGGCACCTGCCAGCAGGCCCCCACCCATGTCTCCCACCCCCCACCCCCCAGCAGTGCAGGGGCACCCTCCACCAGGCCCCCACCCATGTCTCCCACCCCCCCACCCCCCAGCACTGTGGGACACCTGCCAGCAGGCCCCCACCCATGTCCAACTCATGTTCCCCACCCCCCACCCCCCAGCACTGTTGGGCACCTGCCAGCAGGCCCCCACCCATGTCCAACACATGTTCCCCACCCCCTCACCCCCCAGCACTGTGGGGCACCTGCCAGCAGGCCCCCACCCATGTCCAACTCATGTTCCCCACCCCCCCACCCCCCAGCACTGTGGGGCACCTGCCAGCAGGCCCCCGCCCATGTCTCCCACCCCCCCACCCCCCAGCAGTGCAGGGGCACCCTCCACCAGGCCCCCACCCATGTCTCCCACCACCACCCCCCCAGCACTGTGGGGCACCTGCCAGCAGACCCCCACCCATGTACAACTCATGTTCCCCACCCCCCCCACCCCTCAGCACTGTGGGGCACCTGCCAGCAGGCCCCCACCCATGTCCAACTCATTTTCCCCACCCCCCACCCCCCAGCACTGTGGGGCACCTGCCAGCAGGCCCCCACCCATGTCCAACTCATGTTCCCCACCCCCCCACCCCCCCAGCACTGTGGGGCACCTGCCAGCAGGCCCCCACCCATGTCCAACTCATGTTCCCCACCCCCCCCAACCCCCAGCACTGTGGGGCACCTGCCAGCAGGCCCCCAACCATGTCTCCCACCCCCCCACCCCCCAGCACTGTGGGGCACCTGCCAGCAGTCCCCCACCCATGTCTCCCACCACCCCCACCCCCCAGTAGTGCAGGGGCACCCTCCACCAGGCCCCCACTAATGTCTCCCACCCCCCACCCCCCAGCACTGTGGGGCACCTGCCAGCAGGCCCCCACCCATGTCCAACTCATGTTCCCCCCCACCCCCCCACCAGCAGTGCAGGGGCACCCTCCACCAGGCCCCCACCCATGTCTCCTTCCCCCCCACCCCCCAGCACTGTGGGGCACCTGCCAGCAGGCCCCCACCCATGTCCAACTCATGTTCCCCAGCCAACATGTCATCACAATCTAGATCCCTGGTCCCTATGGTCAGCCTCCAAATGCAAAACACCCACCCTAGTATTGCATCCACCCACTCATAATTGGCAATTACATCACAGAACACCAATTGCAAGTTCCGAAACAAACACATTTCCCTCACATACACCCAATGGGTGTCAGTGAATCTCAAAACCCATATCATGAAATGCATGAAACCAATGAGATACCACACATTGAAGTTCACTAAAAAAATGTATTAAAGGAAACATAAATAGAATCAAAAATAAAGAAACAGAAATGTGAATGTACAAAGATGAAAAGAAGCATGTCCGTGAAAAAAAGCAAAACCAAAAATCAAATTCCAAAGTAATGGTGTCCAAAGTCACTGTCCACAAAACAAAATCCAATGGGAAATAAAAAAGAAAGCCATTGCTCCATGGTTAAAATGTGAAAGAAAAATACAATCCAACAGTGAACTATGTACATGGGAACAAGCCAGGGTCCATTATCCCAACAAAAGAAAGGAAACCTATCTAACTACACTAACTAATGAAATAAACTATATACAAAAATGTGGCCAATGTCCGAAAGGTTCAAAATAAATCCCAAAAAAAATGAAACCTAACACTACCTGCATAACTATGTACAAGGGCAGCGGGCTAGTTTGACGGCTCACTTGTGGATGTCCCGGGCCAGGGCATCATCGAACTCCTGCTCAATGTCCCGGAGGCGGTCCTCCTCCATGGCCCCGAGGGTCTGCAGGGCCGTCGCCGTGTCCACCTCCAAACCCCTGCGGATTGCCTCGAGGCACTCGGCCCGCCTCAGAGCCCTCCGCATGGAGTTCTCCGCCCTGACCATTGTGAGCCGTGCCTCTTCCGCCCGCTGCCGCTCCGCATCTATGGCCTGGCCCATCTGCTGCCACACGGAAGATACTCTCTGTCCTGGGTCCTCCTGCCCTCCGGCCGATGCCTGCCCCTCCGATGTTGAAGGCCCCGAGCCTTCATGGCTCCCACCACGTTGCTGCTGCTGCTGTGCCTCTGCCCGTGCACTGCGTCCTGCTGCCTGCACATCCTCCGCCGGCTGGGGTGCAGTCGTTGATGTGGCCACCCCTGCTGGATGTTCGACTCCCGACTGTGGCAGGGATGCTTCCTCCACCAGCCTGGCCGCACCGTCAGAGGCAGCTCCACAGGGCACCCAGGTGACTGATGGGTGGGAAGATGGCACAGAGGACGACTGGCGCGTAGGGGGTTCAATTGAGGAGGGGGTCGTAGCAAGCCCCAGCAAACGGAGGAATCCAGCCTGGGTGACCTGTCCCAGCAGGCTGACGTGGTCAACGAGCCATTCGAGATGACGTGCAGTCTCCTCATGAAAAGACTGCAGGTCACCTCGCATGGCCCGTTGACGCAACGCCACACCAGTCAGGACAGGCTCAACCCGGACCCGGATAGCCATGTCCGCAGGCAGAGGAAGGCCAGTTGACGTGAGCTCATCCCCTGCCTGAAAACGGGTCTGGACGTAGGCAACCCTGCTGGTGCAAGATGATGCAGGGACAGGATCAGGGACAGGATTGCACACAGGCACCTCCGCGGCGGCCTGTGCTGCCTCCTGTCCCTGGTCCTGCACTGCACCACTAGCACCAGTGGGATCCCCACCTCCAGACCCCGTCTCTGGTGCTTGCACGGCCTCCTCCTCCACCAAACCCCCACCAACCTGGATGACTCCGTGCCATCTTCCCCTGTTGGGCCCTGTGGGGTCCCAGCTGCCCCTTCTGCTGCCGAGGAGTCCAATTCCAACCTCCGCCTCTTGGACCTCCCCCCGGCAGCTGCGGCCTGGGACGCGGCACCGGACTCCTCACTCCCCGACGAGATGACAACATGGGAGGGGAACTGGGCCTTGCGTCTCCGGCTGGTGGTGGGATCCCCAGCGCTGTGCTCCACAGCACCTTCTCCGCCCTCTTCATCAGTTGACGCTGCAGACAGGGAGAAATAAAACACAGGCATCAGGGCACTGTCCAATGGACACATACACACATGACAGTTGTACATGAGTGGCATTGGCAAACCTCAGACATGACATCACAATCCCCAACACACATGTCATTTCAACTCGCACACATGAGCTATACCACAGCCATATCGCAACTGCCAGCACCATCCATACACATACAACAGCATGAGCAGGCAAAGGTGAGCCAGAAATCACATGCAACACAGGAAGTACACCACACATGTACACACACCACCACACTTGCATGCATGTGTACACCTCTGCCAAGTGTCGCAGTGTTCAGATGGGCATCTGCCGATCAGGCTTCCACATACCGCTGTCACATGCATCCATGTTGCATCACTGTTGCACCCTTGTCAAATACACACACATGCACATGTACACAGTGCTGATACATGCAGCCGAAAACAACATACATGCGTGACATCATGGACATGTCTACTTACATACACATTCATCCAAACATGTGTGCCCACACAACTGCATTTGGCATGCAAGCCTACACACACAAGCACCATCCAAGTCTCACACATTCCAGCCCTCGCATATGTTAGCCCCACGGCCCTGTACACCCCCACCCATACTCGACCCCATTCAAACAGATGTGCAACCTGCACACTACTGAAAAATCACCACACGCACATCTCACAATCAGGATGCATGTACACTTACCGCTCGACTCCAGACGGATCTGCCTCTCATGGACCTGGGCGTGGAGCGCTGGGGATATGCGTTCCAAGACCCTCATCTGTTCTTCCGACAAGTTGCCAGGCGCCCCTTGGCATCCGCTGCCTTCAAGAGGCGTCGGGCCTTGTTCAGGGTCCTGGACCTGAAGTCCTCCCAGCGCTTCTTGACATGTAAGTCGCGGACTGCCACCCCCTCCGCGTTGATGGCAGTCACGATGTCAGTCCAGATCCGAGTCCGTCCTTCCTTGTCGGCGCAGGAACTTCCGAAGAAGGCATCATACTGCCCAAGGACTTGCTCCACCAGGACACCAACTTCGGTGGCACTGAAGCTGGTGCCCCTCTGCCTCTCTGGCCGGGGATTGTCAGTGGTCTCAGATGGTGTTTGCCCCAACATGACAACACCAGAGGCAGGAGTGGGTGGGCAACTGGGTCCTGGGGCTGGGCTGTGGAGCGATGGAATCCCAGTTGGGAGTCTTCGGTTCCAGCAGGGGTGGTCACAGCAACAGCACCCCTGGCTGATGCGCAGGCAGCAAATGGCAGGGCACATGGGCAGCAGGCAGTCCGGCAGCAGCAGATGGCAGGTGGGAGCGTGCTCGGGGCTCTGGGGGGCAGTAGTTCGGCCTTCTGGGCAGGAGCGTGGTCTTCCATGTGCTTACGCGTGGCCCGCTTGATACGGAGTGATTTGGCACGTGAAAAATCTGCACGTCAGCATGTAATTCGAGGAAAGGCCCTTAGCGTGTAAGCGCGTCTGCACGCATACGCATTTTCATTGGACAGAAGGCCCCTCAAGCGCAAGCGCCCCTGTGACGTGATGCGTACAGGCGTGCAAGGGCATTTCAGGCATTTCAGTGCGCGTGAAAAACTGCACGTCCGCGTGTAATATGAGGAAAGGGCACATGCGCGTAAGCGCGCGTGAAAAACTGCACGTCCGCGTGTAATACGAGGAAAGGGCCCATGCACGTAAGCACGCGTGAAAAACTGCACGTCCGCGTGTAATACGAGGAAAGGGCCCATGCGTGTAAGTGACGTGACGCGCGCGTGCGTTTCCCTCAGCACGGGTTAAAGGTGAGCGGGCCCAGCAGTTCGCTCTACATGCCTTTCGTGGAGACAGACGTATGTTTCTGCTTCCTGTTGTTTCACGCGCCATCACAACTTCACATCAAGGATGTATCTCTTCTTTTGGCGGGGGTATTGGCTACGCGTGTTTTTCTGCATCGCGCTAGTCAGACGGTGAGTCGCACACGCTCTTTTTCCCACTGCGGGTGCCCCTGTGTATCGCACCCATTTTCGATGTCATAGTAGCCTGCGTGTCCCACGCGTACGCGTTATTCGTGTTACTGGGTGCCACCGCGTACTGCGGGAGGTTGAATCTACGCATGTAGGCTGCAGGGTTGCGTGCACGGTTTTACTGCAGTTTTGGGGTGCCTGAGCGTTGCGTGACCCGTCACCACATCACCGGGTCACATACAGCCTTGCAGGTGCAGGGGGGCTGTTAACATCTTGCTTCCCACCCCCTTCACCCCAATTGCCCAGGTCAATTGTGGTGTACACCTCCCATTGGCACCACTTCATCTGTGCCAGCACTTCTACATCAGTGCCATGGTTGGGAGGCCACCAAAGGTGAGGGGCGCCTCAGCTGGGTGTCCTCGTCGTGGCGGGTGTGGTCGGGGACGTGGCCGTGGTGACCAGGGAGTAGGGGGACTCCAGGGTGTCCAGGGTGGCCACAGAGGGGGAAGAGGCAGGGGTGCGCCACTTGAGCACAATGTTGTGCCATGTGTCGGTGCAGTCATGCCACCACCCCCTGTGGTTCCGGGGGATGCAGCTCCTGCATCTGGCACTGGCACCCGTTCGACCCGGCAGTCCGTTCCATCGACTGCCCCGGGCCCAAGGGTAGTGGTAGCTGCAGGTGCAGCTGTGGACACCGCCACCCAGGCTCAGGGTCTGCCAGCGCAGGCTGCGTTGGCACTTGAAGAGCCCTTGGTAGATCTCCAACAGGCCAGGGGGGAAACCATAGGGGCAGGCCGGGCTGCTCAGATCAAGACACGTGTCCCTGGGGCAGTCATGTCATCTGCTGCCCCAAACAGCCGGGTGTTGGCAAGTGCAGGGGCAGATGCACCCAACAGCACCCCGGTTGTGAGTCTGCCAACCAGGACCGTTGCGGTCAATGACCCTGCCACAGCTGATGTTGCTGCGCAGGGTCTATTAGTGGGCACCCAGCTGCCACTGACACGAGTCAGGCCTTTGGTCATCCCTCCACCTGCCACTCCCTTGGCTCAATCCACCGAACCCACTGGCCATACTGGTCAGGGCGGCATTAGCCAGCCAGGGTCTGCGCCACAGTCCAAGAGGAGGAGGGTTGCACCTGCAGCACAGGCTGGGACCCCACACACAGCCACGACCTCCTGCACGTCGAGGAAGAAGCCTTTCTGTAAGCAGGAACTGGACTTCCTCGTGGACTACGTGCGGGGCCACAGCCGTGACATGCTAGTGGGTGCCAATAGTCAGACTACGGCTGCCCAACGTGACACCCACTGGAAGCATGTTGCGGAACATGTCAGTTCATTCGGCCATGAGGTGCGCACGGCGCAAGAGTGCAAAAAGCGTTGGAATGACATCAAGCGCAGCACGAAGGCTAAGCGTGCCTCTAATTACAACTTGACTCTGGTGACTGGCGGTGGGCCTGCACCAGAGGAGGAAGAGCTCACTCCGCATGAGGCTCTCGTTGCGGAGTTCATACCACCTGAATTGGTCGAAGGAATGGGAGAGATGCTGGACTTTGATGCGCAGTCCAGTGAGTGTTGATGCGTGTTTGTTGAGGACGTGTGTGTTTCACTTGTGGGATGTGTTGTGCATGATTGCTGCTACATGTGACGTGTATATGGTTCTGATGTGTAAGTAATGCAATGCTTCCGTCATGCATGTCTCCTCTGCCTGCATGCGGGACTCCATGTAGGCATGCTCCCTTGCCCCTCCTCCACCACTCTTCACCCCAGTTCCACCTTTGCACTGGTATGCTTCAATCTTGCCAATGTGTAGTTTCTTGCTCATGTGTCCTGTGTAGATGCTAACTTCCAGCGTAGAATCTGCCAGACATATGCCGTGTGGTACAGCCTTAGTACTCGATGCAGGGTATCTCACTTGTACTGTGCATGGGTCAGATGTCCCGCAGGGACATGAGTGCCCATTCATGCTCCATGTGCATTGCACGCATGCCCCTATGTGTCCTTGACTGGATGATCACTGTAATATAAGTCCTTGGTTACATACATTGCCTGCCATCTCATCAGCCTTCCCATGTGAACTGTGGCTCAGTCCTGCGTTGCACACATGTTTAGGCTCTGACAATCTGTGTGGCTCACATGCCTCAGCCTGTTCAATGGCCAATGACTCTGTCCAACTCTTGTTGTGCCTTCTTCACACGTGGGCGGCCTCCAGAGTTTTCATCATGTGTCCTGCCTACTGTCCCAGCATCATTTGCAGTGTTGTCATTTGAATCACATTAAGCTGTTGATGCCAGTCAACACTGCCTGTCAATACACAGGTGTATGGTCAGCCTTTTGATACCATGCTAGGCATCCCTGCTTTGGTACTGGGGTGGAGGGGTGATTGGCTTCTAGATATCGTACACATTGAATGCAAAATGCACGTGATGTGTGAATTTGACATTGCACTGCCTTCACACATCCTGGCACACACCATGGAGTGCTTGTACATGTAGGTAGTGAGTGGCGTACACATTTTCTGCACTGCATAGACCCACTTCCATGGAAACTGCCACCTTTCAACAGGTCTGATCACAGAAGCTATTCAAAGTAGACCCAACATGCATGCCAGGTTATATGTTGTGTGTCACATGTCTGCCGGATGCGTTTGCTGTTGGTGTGTGTGTGTGTCGTGTGCTTCTGACATGTGTAGTGACCTTTTTCTCTCTATTTTTCAGGTGATGACGCAATGGAGGCGGAGGATGGTGTTGTCATGCCAGACACAGGGTTGGTAACACCACATCAACCCGGCACTAGTGGGGGTCGTGGGGTGGTAGGCCACGAAAACCCGCAAGTGCTGCAGTCCATCTTGTCTCTGGCTGCCTATGAATCCAGCCTTGATGACGACTCTGACGTCCATGTTGAGTTGGATGAGCATCAAGTCCATGTGTCAGGGGTGAGTGATTCTGATGTGGACACTCCTCTGTCTGCGACACCTGCACTGAGGGATCAGACAGTCTTGGTTCCTCCGCCCGTGGTGGATCGGAACGCAGGGTCACCCTCCACACCAGTCACTGATGTGCCTGGGACATCACGTCGACGGGGGCATGTAGTCGTGCAGCCGCGGGCGGTGCCAACACAGCGAGGACCCCCGGTCCTTGGGTCCCGCAGGGGACAAGCCCGGCAACGCGGTCGCCGCGCGCGACCGCTGTATACTGAGTGGGAGTAAGACATGACTGCCAATTCCGAACGGCAGGGGGCAGCAATGGAGAACATCGCAGAGAGCATGGAGTGTGTGCCCGATCTGTGCTCCCCCCTGCTAGGCAGGTGCTTCTCCAGCAGCAGGCGGCACGGTCCACGGCCTGCTCGCTCAGGCTGGGCATGGCGGCCTCAGACAGGGCATGCCAGGCTGAAATGTCGTCTATGCGTCAAGCAATTGCTGCTCACGCAGAGGCACACATGGATGCCCTGAGGGAGGAGTATGCTTCCCTCAGATCCACTCTGGGTGTCCTTATGATGTCCCAGAGGCAGCAGGCAGAGGAGAGGTTTGCACAGCTTGAGCGTACCATCTCAGCTGAGCTAAGGCTTGCCGGGAGGTGCAGCGGTTGTCCAGCCAGGCCTTGCAGGAGGAACTCCGTGTTACACGTGCTACCTTGCAAGAGGAAGCACGTGTATCACGTGAGGTTCTGCATGCAGACCTATGTCACATCGCCACACAGAACCAGGCTCACCCGTCTGGCAGACTTGCTGCCGACGAGGGGCAAGCTGCGGCTAGGCGTGGCCAGGCTACTGTGCCATGTCCTCCTTTACAGGATGAGCCAGACTCGGACGACCATCTATCTCCCACATAGGTCGGGCTGTGCAGGCGTTGAGCCCATGGAGGTTTTTTTTTTGGCTCAGCATCATCGCATGTGGATGTTGAGCAGCACCCTGTACCTCCCCCCTCCTGGGTGCCTCCCCTCCCCCCGGGTCGTATGTGGCCATTTTTGATTTTTCTTTTAGTTTAGTTAGTTAAGTTTCTGTTTGATAGTTAGTTTAATTAGGTAATGTAGGTTTTCCATTGTTAATGTAATTAGTTAATAGTTGATTTAGTTTAAAATTGCTAGTCTATTGTGCTTTCATGTTACGGTGCGGTGCTTTGTGGCTTTTGAAGGCATCCACTATCTGTTCCAGCTGGGCCCTTCAGGCTTGTCTTGTGCATGTGTTTGCTGCTTGGGGTCCTTGACTCACATATGTCACTCCTGCCTCCCTTATCCATGGGCTCGCAAGGATGGTTCGGTGTTACAGAATATTACACAAGGGCTTTGGACTGTCATATCTGTGGCATGTCTGGTGCTGTGTAACTTGTGTTGACACCCCTAGTGGGGATGATTTTGGTGTTATTGTCCACTGTTCAGCTTTTGCTAGATGGGGTGTGTCATGATTAATGTGTACATTGATTGCTATGCATTGTGTAGTATGTTTCATATCTTTCCTGTACACGTGCTTGTTGCAATTCATGCTGTATATAGTGTTCCACACTTTGGATGTGAAAGACGGACTGATGGTGTGATTTGTGATGTGACTCTCTGACATGGTCAAGTAATGAGATGCCTGATGAGACACACACAGATGACTTTGAAGCATTAATCATGTGTTTCATGCCCTTTCTGCAGGGGGATGTGCCTCCAGAGCACCTTTGCCAGCAGACATGGCCCATTGGACGACGGAATTCTGGACCAGTTTGTTGGTGCCCACATGCACATGTGTGCACAAGCAGATGCACAGGGATTGCAGACCCACATCCTAGAACTGCTGACATGTTCCAAGGAACTCCAGGCAAGGTGAGCAGCACATGGGGGCCACGACACAGCAAAGCTTGCACCAGGCGAGTTGCACATGCAGGCTTAGTCACAGCACTGAGGGTGAGCTTAGACGAATATTGGTGTTGGAGCACACAATGCAGCTCAGATGTGTTGGTGGACTGATGGCTGTTGATAGTACGGTTGTCTGGGACACATGCAGGGGCAGTGGCACATACCCTCCGGTACACCAAGGTCCATTGAGGCACTTTATTAACCATGTAGCCTTCCGAGATATGGAAAGGGGCAGCTCACAGGGACATACAGCAAGGGACATACTCGGGTGCAGTGCATGTCTTTTCCATGTACTTTATGATAAATGCACTGCCAACTTTGTTTCGGTCATGGTGGTACGCAACTTGCTCTGAAGTCATGGCTTGTTATATGGGTCTGTCTGCTTACCCAGGGAACATTGCATGTTGTGTGAATTGTGACACATTGGTGTTCCATTTGCCACGCACCCACCAGCGGCTGACTTCCTGCATTGACTGTGTATGACCCGTCACAGGGGTGATGTTATATATGGGTACGAAGCATCAACACCAGATTGTCTGTTTGTAGAGTAGTTTGTTGCTATGGGGCATGTTTGTTGTTGTGTTTTTGTGTAATTGGCACATACAGGTTGTTGACTGTGGCTCTCTTTGCGGCATTGCAGTGCTCCTGTAACCGGACCTGAGAGTGCGCAGGCAGGAGGCCAGCACTCAAAACCAGAGCTAAGTGTCTTGTTGTTTTTCTTTCGAACTGCTCTGCATAGGCTTGCTGGGGAGTGTACTAATGCAGGGATGTATGTGTGGTTCAATTTGGTATGTTTTTTCTCCCTAATAACCAGTGATCCTATGCAATTTTGAACCCTGTACCCTCTACCCGGTGTTCCTGCTTCCCGTACCTATCCAAGCAACGTTCCCTGACCCTCTTTCCCCGCTGGGGTTGCGGATGCCTGTGTAAGCCCCAAACTTGCAGGTGCCAAAACCCTAGAGTGGGTGGTTGGTTCGTACCACTCCTGAGCCTGGACTACAGAAGGCCATGACAATGATGTCCAAGTTTGTTTGGATTGTGTATGTGTTCATGCAGGTAGTACATTTTCGGGCATTCCCTAGTTTCATGTGTCATTCCTCCTCCCCTCTCCTGCCACTCATTCCAGTCATCCAGTGTGTCAACACCTGTCCCGACTGCATATCCCTGAACCTCCTTCCCCACCAGGGTCTCAGGGTTCTGTGTGAGTTTGACGTTGCAGGCACCCGGGACATGGTGTGGGTGGTTGTTTCGTGACACTCCCGCGCCTGTACAGGGGACCTGTGACAGTACACATCCGTTCATGGTGCATCATCCTATGTCATGTACCACACATGTTTCACATCCTGTAGTGACATTGTTTTGCTGTGCTACCTTGGTTGTTGCATCATTGTGATAGTACTTGGCCTTTGTGAGGTACTGCTAAGTCAAGTCATCTACTGGAGGGTGTTCTGGTTCGTTTTTCTGGCTTGGATTTTGTGATTTTGGACATTGATTATGAGGGTGCAGGCACCTTTTTACACACAAGGTGGGAGATGGTGACGAAGGGTAAAGGTGATCCTGTGGCCAGGTGGAATTGAGGTTTGAAGGCTCCATGACCCAGGTGTAGTTGTTCAGTGGGTCATAGTCATTTGTGAGGGAGGGGGGGGGTTGTTGTTGATAGTTGCCTTGCCCTGCAGTGTGATGGGAACTCTGACATTGTAATGGTGGTATCCTATGTACATGTTGTGTTCTGCTGATCAATGCCTGTTCATGTGTTGTGCTTTCCTTTCAGGTGCGAGGGGATAGTTGTGGTTTGACATGCTGGGGTGTACACATGGTGAATGTTCACATGTGATGTGTAGAGAACACTAATGGTCACTTGAGTGCACATGCATATGTGGAGTGCATGTCCTTGCAGAACCGCACACTTGCACTCTGATGCACTACTCCCACCCTTGCATATCCACGTGTACACTGTTTGCCTTCTGGTGCCCACTGTGTCCCTGCAGCACATGTTCTGTGACCGATTATGGATCCTGTACATGCCTAATGTGCTGTTTGATGTGGTCTGTCACTTAGATGTGATGCTCAGGGTGTGCATCACACACAATGGCTGTTCACTGTGCTGTGCGCTGAGCAGTGTGTTGCAGGAGTAGGACACTGCACACATGAGCTGCAGTGTTGATTTTGCAATGCACAATGTGCATGTAGACAGGCATTCATTGTTATGTTACGTCTACGACTCTTGTAATGCATTTGGAAATGACTTATTTTGGGTGGGAGATTTTGTTGGTCTGTCATTTCATCTGATTCCGGGTCAGGCATCATTGTCTGATGCCACTGTACATTTAGGACATGGCAATGTGTACCTTATCATTACTGTGTTGGTGTATGGGTATTGCTTGCCATGTCATGTTGTGGTTTGGGAGGGTTTGAGTGACATGACAGTGATTGCCATGGCCTGTTTTGCAGGTGTGTGTGATGCACACCTTGCATGTCAGGGTCATCCGCTTCTCAGAGCAACTAGCTGGAGGTAGATCTCTCTCCGCGGCAGGGCCCTCCCTCTGGAACAGACTTCCTGCCTCACTTGAACTTGAGGGGAACCATCTCCAGTTCTGGAAGCACCTCAAGACCTTCCTCTTTGCTTCTGCTTTCTCTCTGCCTCTCCCTTGCGGAATTCTTCACTGGAACTGCACTGGAGCTGCAACTGGGCCACTCTCACCGACCTCGGTCCCTGGCCCAGCCACTCTCCACTTGCACTGCCTCCCTGGCAACCCCTGCACTGCGGTACTGTCTCTCTATCCCTACAGTCCCCCCTTCCCAGCACTTGTCTGCACTTACCTTTGCAGTTGCTTCCAGCTGACCTATGTATTTGTTTTTTGGTCTAATTCCCCTGTACTGCACTCCCCCCCCTTGCACTTTTCCCTTCCTCCTACCCCTGCACTTGCACAATCTCAATGACACCTGGCCTAGTAGTACCGTTGTCTGTCTTCCCTTGTTCCCCCCTCCCTGCCTCATCGCGCCTTGAAATACTTGTGTATAGGCCATATCATGTCATATGTCATATGTGTGCCTTTTGGTCACACAGGATAGCTTGTGTTTAAGTAGCTAGGGATGCAGACGATGTGGCACTTCCATGGCAACTATCTCAGGGTGGTAGGGTTGTGACAGTTAACTGTCTCTTTGTCATCATCGATTGTCACCTGGTATGTGCCAGGCCTGTGTGCACTCCGCAGGGGTGGGAGTTTAGGTGAAAAATGTGGCCACAAGCTGGGTCCGGGCTTCCTCGCCACGTGCCCTGTCCCCTCCCATGGGCAGCGCCTGTGCCTGTGGTTGGGGATGTGGGGGCACCACCATGTCCACCGGGACGCCCTGCCGTGTTGCAACATTGTGCAGGACACATGCTGCCACAATGATCCTGCACACTACTGGTGGTGCATAGAGTAGTTGCCCACCAGAGCGGTCAAGGGAGCGGAAACGTGACTTGAGCACTCCGAATGTGCGCTCCACTATGCCCCTGGTTGCAATATGGGCGGCGTTGTATCTTACCTGGGGTGGTGTGGTGGGGTTCCGGATTGGCGTCATCATGTGGTTGCTCAGAGGGTAGGCACTGTCCCCTGGGGAGGTGATAATAGTTGAGATTATTAGGGTTTGGATATTTGTCTGTGTGTGACTTGCATGCATGTGCAAGGGCATTTGTACTGACCTAGGAGCCATGTGTCGCCATGCTGCCCAGCTTCCAGGGCCCGGCTCAGGGCGGACATTCTGTATATGAAACTGTCATGGGTGGAGCCAGGGTAGTTTGCATAGACAGAGGTGATGATTCCCTTTGCATCGCATACCACCTGTACATTGATGGAATGCCAGTGCTTGCGGTTTCGGTAGATGTGCTCAGTGGCCCTAGGTGGACGTAGGGCTACATGGGTGCAATCTATGGCACCGAGCACTTTGGGGAAGTGTGCCACCCTGAAAAAATCCAGGACAACGGCCTGCCTTTCTGCGGGTGTTCTGGGCATGTATATGTGCCTGCGGACTGAGGGGCGCGCTGTCATGATTGCCAGTACCTGGTGTAGGCAGCGTGACTGCGTGGCCTGTGAGACCCCCCCCCCACTATGGCAGTGGTCCGCTGAAATGACCCAGTGGCCAAAAAATGCAGGACATTGAGCAGCTTCTCCAAGGGGCTCAATGCTTGGGAGCAAAGGGTGGGGGATGTAAGGTCATCTTCCCACTCCCTGACCAGGTCTAGGATGATATGGGGTGGAAACCTATACCTGCTGTAGACCTGGTAGTCAGGCATCCCAAAAAGGCTTGTCCGTGGTGCGAAAATGCGTGCCCTGGCTATTCTCCTCCTCCTGCGGTGTCCCACGATCAGTGCTGCGACAAATGGGGCATTCATCGTAGCTGTATATACGCGTTTGTTGTTTGCGCGCACTTTTATGCTGTGCACGGGGACGCTTCCGCTTGCCTTCGTGTGGCGGACACGTTGACACCTGTGCACGTCTTTTGCCATGCGCGGGTTTCCCGTATTCGGATACATGGTAAAACTGTACGTCCGAGTGTCATCGCATGTAATCGGAGGGAAGTGAGCGTACACGCGATTGGCCTGGGTACGTGTGTTTCAGGATGCGCGGGAACTTTCACACGCGATTGGTGGAAATCCACGTGTGCTCTGTCATCACGTGTAATGAGGGAAACACCCGCGCACGTCACGTCACGGACGCGCTCACACGCTAAGGGCCTTTGGTCCAATGATATCGCACATGCGTGCTGCCATGCATACGCGCTAAGGGCCTTTCCTCGAATTATACGCTGACGTGCAGATTTTTCACGTGCCAAATCACTCCGTATCAAGCTGGCCACACGTAAGCACACGGAAGACCACGCTCCTGCCCAGAAGGCCGAACTACTGCCCCCCAGAGCCCCGAGCATGCTCCCACCTGCCATCTGCTGCTGCCTGACTGCCTGCTGCCCACGTGCCCTGCCATTTGCTGCCTGCACATCAGCCAGGGGTGCTGTTGCTGTGACCACCCCTGCTGGAACCGAAGACTCCCGTCTGGGATTCCATCGCTCCACAGCCCAGCCCCAGGACCCAGTTGCCCACCCACTCCTGCCTCTGGGGTTGTCATGTCGGGGCAAACATGACAACCCCATGCTGGGGGGAGGTCCAAGAGGCGGAGGTTGGAGTTGGACTCCTCGGCAGCAGAAGGGGCAGCTGGGACCCCACAGGGCCCAACAGGGGAAGATGGCACGGAGTCATCCAGGTTGGTGGGGGGTTTGGTGGAGGAGGAGGCCGTGCAAGCACCAGAGACGGGGTCTGGAGGTGGGGATCCCACTGGTGCTAGTGGTGCAGTGCAGGACCAGGGACAGGAGGCAGCACAGGCCGCCACGGAGGTGCCTGTGTGCAATCCTGTCCCTGATCCTGTCCCTGCATCATCTTGCACAAGCAGTGATGCCTACGTCGAGACCCGTTTTCAGGCAGGGGATGAGCTCACGTCAACTGGCCTTCCTCTGCCTGCGGACGTGGCTATCCGGGTCCGGGTTGAGCCTGTCCTGACTGGTGTGGCGTTGCGTCAACGGGCTATGCGAGGTGACCTGCAGTCTTTTCATGAGGAGACTGCACGTCATCTCGAATGGCTCGTTGACCACGTCAGCCTAATGGGACAGGTCACCCAGGCCGGATTCCTCCGTATGATGGGCTTGCTACTACCCCCTCCTCACCTGAACCCCCTACGCGCCAGTCGTCCTCCGTGCCATCTTCCCACCCATCTGTCACCTGGGTGCCCTGTGGGGCTGCCTCTGACGGTGCGGCCAGGCTGGTGGAGGAGGCATCCCTGCCACAGTCGGGAGTCGGACGTCCAGCAGGGGTGGCCACATCAACGACTGCAACCCAGCCGGCGGAGGATGTGCAGGCAGCAGGAGGCAGTGCACGGGCAGAGGCACAGCAGCAGCAGCAACGTGGTGGGAGCCATGAAGGCTCTGGGCCTTCAACATCGGGGGGGCAGGCATCGGCCGGAGGGCAGAAGGACCCAGGACAGAGAGTGTCTTCCGTGTGGCAGCGGTTGGGCCATGCCATAAATGCAGAGCGGCAGCGGGCGGAAGAGGCACAGCTCACAATGGTCAGGGCGGAGAACTCCATGCAGAGGGCCCTGAGGCGGGCCGAGTGCCTCGAGGCAATCCGCAGGGGTTTGGACGTGGACACGGCGACGGCCCTGCAGACCCTCGGGGCCATGGAGGAGGACCGCCTCCGGGACATTGAGCAGGAGTTCGATGATGCCCTGGCCCGGGACATCCACAAGTGAGCCGTCAAACTAGCCCGCTGCCCTTGTACATAGTTATGCAGGTAGTGTTAGGTTTCATTTTTTTTGGGATTTATTTTGGACCTTTCGGACATTGGCCACATTTGTGTATATATTTTATTTTATTAGTTAGAGTAGTTAGATAGGTTTCCTTTCTTTTGTTGGGATAATGGACCCTGGCTTGTTCCCATGTACATAGTTCACTGTTGGATTGTATTTTTCTTTCACATTTTAACCATGGAGCAATGGCTTTCTTTTTTATTTCCCATTGGATTTTGTTTTGTGGACGGTGATTTTGGACACCATTACTTTGGAATTTGATTTTTGGTTTTGTTTTTTTTCACGGACATGCTTCTTTTCATTTTTGTACATTCACATTTCTGTTTCTTTATTTTTGATTATATTTATGTTTCCTTTAATACATATTTTTTTAGTGAACTTCAATGTGTGCTATCTCTTTGGTTTCATGCATTTCATGATATGGGTTTCGAGATTCACTGACACCCATTGGGTGTATGTGAGGGAAATGTGTTTGTTTCGGAACTTGCAATTGGTGTTCTGTCATGTAATTGCCAATTATGAGTGGGGGGATGCAATACTCGGGTGGGTGTTTTGCATTTGGAGGCTGACCATAGGGACCAGGGATCTAGATTGTGATGACATGTTGGCTGGGGAACATGAGTTGGACATGGGTGGGGGCCTGCTGGCAGGTGCCCCACAGTGCTGGGGGGTGGGGGGGTGGGAGACATGGGTGGGGGCCTGATGGAGGGTGCCCCTGCACTGTTTGGGGGTGGGGGGGTGGGAGACATGGGTGGGGGCCTGGTGGAGGGTGCCTCTGCACTCCTGCGGGGTGGAGGGGTGGGAGACATGGGTGGGGGCCTGGTGGAGGGTGCCCCTGCACTGCTGGGGGGTGGGGGGGGGGAGACATGGGTGGGGGCCTGGTGGAGGGTGCCCCTGCACTGCTGGGGGGTGGGGTGGTGGGAGACATGGGTGGGGGCCTTCTGGCAGGTGCCCCACAGTGCTGGGGGGTGGGGGTGGTGGGGAACATGAGTTGGACATGGGTGGGGGCCTGCTGGCATGTGCCCCACAATGCTGGGGGGGTGTGGAACATGAGTTGGACATGGGTGGGGGCCTGTTGGCAGGTGCCCCACAGTGCTGGGGGGTGGGGGGGTGGGGGGGTGGGAGACATGGGTGGGGGCCTGGTGGAGGGTGCCCCTGCACTGCTGGGGGGTGGGGGGGTGGGAGACATGGGTGGGGGCCTGCTGACAGGTGCCCCACAGTGCTGGGGGGTGGGGGTGGTGGGGAAAATGAGTTGGACATGGGTGGGGGCCTGCTGGCAGGTGCCCCACAGTGCTCAGGGGTGGGGGGGTGGGGAACATGAGTTGGACATGGGTGGGTGCCTGCTGGCAGGTGCCCCATAGTGCTGGGGGGTGGGGGTTGGTGGTGAACATGAGTTGGACATGGGGGGGGCCTGCTGGCAGGTGCCCCACAGTGCTGGGGGGTGGGGGGTCGGGAACATGAGTTGGACATGGGTGGGGTCCTGCTGGCAGGTGCCCCACAGTGCTGGGGGGTGCGGGGTGGGAGACATGGGTGGGGGCCTGCTGGCAGGTGCCCCACAGTGCTGGGGGGTGGGGGGGTGGGGAACATGAGTTGGACATGGGTGGGGGCCTGCTGGCTGGTGCCCCACGGTGCTGGGGGGTTGGGGGGTGGGAGACATGGGTGGGGGCCTGGTGGAGGATGCCCCTGCACTGCTGGGGGGTGGGGGGGTGGTAGACATGGGTGGGCGCCTGGTGGAGGGTGCCCCTGCACTGCTGGGGGGTGGGGGGGTGGGAGACATGGGTGGGGGCCTTCTGGCAGGTGCCCCACAGTGCTGGGGGGTGGGGTGGTGTGGAACATGAGTTGGACATGGGTGGGGGGCTGCTGGCATGTGCCCCACAATGCTGGGGGGGTGTGGAACATGAGTTGGACATGGGTGGGGGCCTGCTGGCAGGTGCCCCACAGTGCTGGGGGGTGGGGGGGTGGGAGACATGGGTGGGGGCCTGGTGGAGGGTGCCCCTGCACTGCTGGGGGGTGGGGGGGTGGGAGACATGGGTGGGGGCCTGCTGGCAGGTGCCCCACAGTGCTGGGGGGTGGGGGTGGTGGGGAACATGAGTTGGACATGGGTGGGGGCTTGCTGGCAGGTGGCCCACAGTGCTCAGGGGTGGGGGGGTGGGGAACATGAGTTGGACATGGGTGGGGGCCTGCTGGCAGGTGCCCCACAGTGCTGGGGGGTGGCGGGGGGTAGGGAACATGAGTTGGACATGGGTGGGGGCCTGCTGGCAGGTGCCCCACAGTGCTGGGGGGTGCGGGGTGGGAGTCATGGGTGGGGGCCTGCTGGCAGGTGCCCCACAGTGCTGGGGGGTCGGGGGGTGGGGAACATGAGTTGGACATGGGTGGGGGCCTGCTGGCAGGTGCCCCACAGTGCTGGGGGGTGGGGGGGTGGGGAACATGAGTTGGACATGGGTGGGGGCCTGCTGGCATGTGCCCCACAGCGTTGGTCGGTCGGGGGGGTGGGAGACATGGGTGGGGGCCTGGTGGAGGGTTCCCCTGCACTGCTGGGGGGTGGGGGGGTGGGGAACATGAGTTGCATATGGGTGGGGGCCTGCTGGCAGGTGCCCCACAGTGCTGGAGGGTGGGGGTGGTGGGGAACATGAGTTGGACATGGGTGGGGGCCTGCTGGCAGGTGCCCCACAGTGCTGGGGGGTGAGGGGGGGAACATGAGTTGGACATGAGTTGGGGCCTGCTGGCAGGTGCCCCACAGTGCTGGGGGGTGGGGGGGTGGGAGACATGGGTGGGGGCCTGGTGGAGGGTGCCCCTGCACTGCTGGGGGGTGGGGGTGGTGGGAGACATGGGTGGGGGCCTGGTGGAGGGTGCCCCTGCACTGCTGGGGGGTGGGGGGGTGGGAGACATGGGTGGGGGCCTGGTGGAGGGTGCCTCTGCACTGCTGGGGGGTGGGGGGGTGGGAGACATGGGTGGGGGCCTGGTGGAGGGTGCCCCTGCACTGCTGGGGGGTGGGAGACATGGGTGGGGCCTGGTGGAGGGTGCCCCTGCACTGCTGGGGGTGGGGGGGTGGGAGACATGGGTGGGGGCCTCCTGGCAGGTGCCCCACAGTGCTGGGGGGTGGGGGGGTGATGAACATGAGTTGGACATGGGTGGGGGCCTGCCTGCATGTGCCCCACAGTGCTGGGGGGGGTGTGGAACATGAGTTGGACATGGGTGGGGGCCTGCTGGCAGGTGCCCCACAGTGCTGGGGGGTGGGGGGGTGGGAGACATGGGTGGGGGCCTGGTGGAGGGTGCCTCTGCACTGCTGGGGGGTGGAGGGGTGGGAGACATGGGTGGGGGCCTGGTGGAGGGTGCCCCTGCACTGCTGGGGGGTGGGAGACATGGGTGGGGCCTGGTGGAGGGTGCCCCTGCACTGCTGGGGGTGGGGGGGTGGGAGACATGGGTGGGGGCCTGCTGGCAGGTGCCCCACAGTGCTGGTGGGTGGGGGGGGTGATGAACATGAGTTGGACATGGGTGGGGGACTGCCTGCATGTGCCCCACAGTGCTGGGGGGGGTGTGGAACATGAGTTGGACATGGGTGGGGGCCTGCTGGCAGGTGCCCCACAGTGCTGGGGGGTGGGGGGTTGGGAGACATGGGTGGGGGCCTGGTGGAGGTTGCCCCTGCACTGCTGGGGGGTGGGGGGTGGGAGACATGGGTGGGGGCCTGCTGGCAGGTGCCCCACAGTGCTGGGGGGTGGGGGTGGTGGGGAACATGAGTTGGACATGGGTGGGGGCCTGCTGGCAGGTGCCCCACAGTGCTGGGGGGTGGGGGGGTGGTAGACATGGGTGGGGGCCTGGTGGAGGGTGCCCCTGGTGGCTGGGGGTGCAGGGGGACATGCGTTGGTGGGCAGTAGTGCAAGTTGACATGTGGGTTGGCTGGGGGGCATGACCATGGTGGATGGGGTGCCTGCAGGACATGTGCAGGGTAGGCCCCTGTGGTGTGAGCCACCTGCAGGGGCCGTGGAGGTTGTAGAGGGAACACCTGGGAGGACCCACACGTGCAATTCACGTGTGGTGCTCCCCACGCACCCCTGTAATACACGTACCCTGATGGAATCGCGTGTGGAACTTCCCGCGCACCCTGAAATACATGTACCCTGATGGAATCGCGTGTGGAACTTCCCGCGCACCCCCGAAATACACGTACCCCGCTCAATCGCGTGTGTAACTTCCCGCGCACCCCCGAAATACACGTACCCCGCTCAATCACGTGTGTAACTTCCCGCGCACCCCTGAAATACACGTACCTCGCTCAATCGCCTGTGTAACTTCCCGCGCACCCCCGAAATACACGTACCCCGCTCAATCGCGTGTGTAACTTCCCGCGCAACCCCGAAATACACGTACCCCGCTCAATCGCGTGTGTAACTTCCCACGCACCCCCCAAAATACACGTACCCCGCTCAATCACGTGTGTAACTTCCCACGCACCCCCCGAAATACACGTACCCCGCTCAATCGCGTGTGTAACTTCCAGCGCACCTCCGAAATACACGTACCTCGCTCAATCGCCTGTGTAACTTCCCGCGCACCCCCGAAATACACGTGCCCCGCTCGCACAGGACCAATTGCTGTATGTTGCCACTTTTGTAATGCGCAGGGACGCTACCGCCTGCCTTCGTGTGGCAGACGTGTTTCGGCTTGTGCGTGTCTTTGGCTGTGCGTGGCTTTGCCCTATTCGATTCCATGAATACGTGTGGTTCGAGTGCGTGTGGGCGTTCCGTCTGCTTCCCTGCAGTACATCCCCAGTTATGCCCTTATTTTCGCGCGTTGTTCCCCATTCCGCGCGTTACGCCCCGTGTTCCGCCCACTTTCTGGTGTATGCGCCTAGGTTGTGCGCTTTCACTGTGCGCGTCGCGCACGCCTTTCGGGATGTTGCAGTGACTTGTGCGCCATGCACGGGTTTGGCGCACATCCCGAGGTAAACACGCGCAGGGACTTCCATGAATCGCACGCGTGCGCGTGCGCCTGTTTTTTTGCGCTTGCGCCTGCTTGCGCAAAGATTTTCGGCGCACGTTTGGTCCATGAATCGGCCCCTTAGTTTCTCCAAATCAGATGATACCCATTGGGGATGGCAAACAGACACTTCCTACACCCTCAGGTAACTTAAATAGCTAGGACACTCTGGAGATTGATTAATCACTGGTACATTTAGAGCAATACAGAGTTTGGTGCAAATGTTACAAAGGGAAATAAAACAAAGGTTAACAAATAACTCACAAACAGGTACGTATTTTTAAAACCTTCCAATGTCAAGTAAATTAACCCTTTCCTGGGGGAAAAGTAAAGACACAGAGTCAAAGGTAAGAAGAGTCGCTCAGGGAGCCAGGACAGCCAATGTTTGTTGAAAAAGTCTATGGGAGCTGGAGATCTGTAGAGGGTCCCTCAGGCTCAGAGTGGTTTCTTAAGGTTACCTCTCTAGCCAATTTGGCTTGGTTCTGTTTCTTCCTACTGGGAGGCCTGGGGGTGCTGGACACTACTCCTAGAGTTTTTAAGTCATTCCCCAATAGGACTCTCCCAGGCAACTCATTATGAATACTGACAAGGATCCTCACTGTCATATTGTTACACTGAATGAAAGCTGGTATAATTGGATCCATTTGGACAGGGCCTCCAGCAAACCGTGTGGGAACCTTGGGTGCCTTAGCAACATCCTCAGGCTTGAACAATCTTCCATCCACAACTGTTCTGCTGGCCCCAGTGTGTCTCATGGCAGAAGTGTCCTGGCCATTTATAAGAGCACTGTCCTCATAATACTTTTTGGAGTTTACTGGGATGGAGCTGTACACATCCATATGCTGATTCTTACACAGACCAAGGGACTCTAAGGATACACTGGCTTTAACAACAAAGGGTTCTTCAGTCAGTAGGTGAAAGTGGGCAGTAGCCAATTGTACTTTTCCCTCAGGGATGAAGGTTAAAGAGGCAGTGCTGACCTCTGCAGGTTTACCCTGGCATCTGGGATCTCCTTTCAGATGGTCCACAGACCCACAGACATAGCATTCAGCAAATGTTATCTGTAATTGTGGTTTCTGTTGACCTCCCTCTGGTTGGGCACCAGAGGGTTCACTAGATCTACCAGGGTTCCCATGGGATCTACTCTTATGTGGTTTGTGGCCTCTTCTGGGTGGTTTGAATCAGAACTATCTTTATTCTCACCTTTGCGCTGCTTTCCCTCCTCCTTTTTGGGAGTGGATCAAGAATCCTTATGAGTGGTCCTGTTGGCTACCCATGAGTCAGCTGCTCTTGCTAACTTTTTGGGATCAATCTCATTTGTATCAGTCAAGTGCTGTCTCAGTTCAGGAGAGCAGGCATCAATAATAGATTCCAACAAAAACAGATGTGTCATTCCTTCAATGGTAGTTACTCTGTAACCCTTAACCCATCCAAGTTCTACAAACATTCACACACCCAGGTAGCCCAAGGGGTGCCATCAGACTTTTTGAGGGTCCTAAACCTCTTAGGGTACTGGGAAGGAGTTTTCCCAAATCTGACTATCAAAGCCAGCTTCACATTCTCATACTCTGTTCTTTCAAGTTCCCCCACCTCCATTACAGCATCAGTTGCAACCTGTCGGAGTCTAGACTAAAGCCAAGCAATCAACTGATTTTGAGACCCGGAGTCCCATGATTGTATTTAAAAGCACTCAACCAATCCAAAATATCAAGTTTTGCATCATACATACTCACTGCTTCTTAGGGCAGGCAAGTCCTCTTGGGACTGGAAGATCTAGAGGACTCTGGGACAGGACCAATTTCAAGAGAAATTTATTTTCATTTCAAGCGCATATTGCAGTTCATATTCCCTGAGTTTGATGTCCTGATGTTTGGCTTCAGCTTGAGCCTGTATTCTTTTGAATTCCAATTCTAGTCTCATTTTTTCCAGAGACACATATTCTGGACTCAGTGATGGACCATGTGGGGTCCAAGTGGACAAAGGTTGAGGCAAAAGGGCCTTCTGGGGTAAAGAGGGGCTCATTTCCTGAGACTCCTCTTCCTCCTTTAACTATTCTAAGACGATCGTGTTAGAGACTGAATTATCATCCTCATTATCAATTTCCACATTTTTTGAATTAGTTGGAGTTACAGGCCTACTATTCAACCTTTGGTGATCTAACAACCTTGTAATCAATTCATTATTCTTTCCTTTAATAGAGAGATTCCTGATCCAACACTTATTTTTCAGTTGATCTACTGTTAGAATGATCACGGCCTCCAGCTTGAAGTTATCCATATTAGGCATGTGACAATTGCTATTCTAGTAGCGCTTAGCCTCGTGAAGGAATTTAGTTGAGCAAAAGTAAAGCAAACACTCTATTTAACAACTCTACAATAGATCCGCACTGTCTGCCACCAGTGTTAGGCACATTTTATGCAGTACCCTTTGGGTGCACTAAAATAACCCTGACCTCCTGACAATAGGGACCCAACCTTTGCTATAAGTTTGAACTGGACAGGTTCATGGTGCGGCTGAACAGCCAGGCCTATCTCAAGAGGGGTCAATGCAAGCAGCAATGTTGTGACACAAAGTTTCACAGTAACAGTAATTCAAATAAATACTTATACTCAAGGTTTCTTGATAAAAAACAATTATTAATGTATTTCACAGTCAGCAGTTATACAAGCCTTCTTCAGAAGGGAGCAACACATGTAACAGTCATAATACACTTCAAAACACACTCTTAGTTTCTCTAAATCAGATGATACCCATTGGGGATGGCACACAGACAATTCCTACACCCCAGGTGACTTGAATAGCTAGGACACTGTGGACATTGATTTATCACTGGTACATTTAGAGCAATACAAAGTTTGGGGCAAATGTTAGAAAGGGGAATAGAACAAACGTTAACAAATAACTCATAAATAGGTAGGACTTTTAAAACCTTCCAATGTCAAGTAAATTAACCATTTCCCAGGGGAAAGGTAAAGAGACAGTTTCAAAGGTAATAAGAGTCTCTCAGGGAGCCAGGACAGTCAATGCTAGTTGAAAAAGTCTATGGGAGCTGGAGATATTCTTTGCAGGTAAGTAAAAAGTCTTGCCCAATGTTTTTAGAAATTATTGTTGAAAATAGAATCACTTGAAGGGTCACAAGCAGTGAGGCTTGTGAGGGGCAAAGCTATAGCAACTCAACTGAGAGCAAGCAAGGCTACATGACAAGAGGTAAGTTCTCTTAGACTTTACAGTACCTCTGGTTAGAAGAAATGCTTCCAGCTGGTTTATGTTCCTCTACATCTCTGCGGATCCTGTTGTTCCTGGGCCTCAGTTGTGGGGAAGAGAGGAAGGACGTCTGGGTACTCCTGCTGTGCAATGGGAAGGTCAACGGCAGCAATGGGCAAACTTTAATTCAGAAGTCCTTTGGTGTTTCAGCTCTTCGTGTCTAACAGCAAATCGTAAAACTGCGGATCTTAGATACCACTCTGGATTTAACTCGCATCAGGGGTCCAGCACTCTGTTGAGGTGGTTTAGGCTTGGTCAGCCCTGCTTCAGGGAAGTCCGAAGAATCATCCTGGCACTCGGGTCCGACTTAAAAGCGATCCACTCCATTTGGTGTTCCTCTTCCTGGTACTTCAGTTCCAGCAGCAGCGAAAGTACAGCCAGCTCTGAGAAGATGTCCAAACTAGTTCACTTTCAAATTGATTGGTCCCACCAACTCAAGGGGAGAAGTCGTCCTTGCAGGGCTTCTCTAGTCGAGGCAAATTCGGAGCTTCAGCACAGCAGCAGGGCCTCACCAGGCAAATCAATGGTCCAGGAGTTACAGCAGGAGTCTCTTCAATGTTCTTCTTCAGATTCCTTCATCCAGTGGTCGACTCTGCCTTCCAAGCCAACAAACTTTGCCTTTTATGCAGGTTTCGCCCATACATTCCAGCCTAGCTGTCAATCATACAGCAGGGTGGTTGTCCTTGCCGGAGAGCCAGCCAGCCAATCACCTCTGGGTGCATTCCTGCAACCAAGGGGATTAAGCACAGGGATTTTTGGGTACCTCCCTTACTTCCTGCCCCTGCCAGACATACTGAAACCAGAGGCGGGCTTCACTCGTGAATCCCGCCACCGACAAAATGAACAAAGAGACCAAACCTGATTTGGCATGCAGCGTAATACTCAAGAAGGACCTTTCCAACAAGAAATGGTGAAAAAAGAAGACCAGGACCATTTTGACGAAATGCAGCCCACAGTAAAAACACACAATGGTTGTAAAAAGTACACCGCTGCCACCAGCCATTAATTGTAGAAAGTGCAACATAAAAAATGTTTACATGAGGAACTAGACAAAGGGGATACTAAATAACCCCTCCAGCACCCTATGGTAAAATAGTGTGTGCTGGGTCTAGAAAGTTGCAAAATGTAAGTAAAGTCAGTTTCCCTTTACTGCTCTCTCTTGGAAACAGTAGTTTCACCAAGAAAAGGTATTTAAACCTTTGGGAAATCTAAGAGACTTCCTTGTGCGACTGCACTGAAGGTGCTGTGTGTCACAATGCAAAAGATGATGCTTATGGAGTTTGTCAGACTCCAAAGTTAAAAGAAACACATAAAACATATTGAATTAAAAGTACAAAGTCCCAAAGTTCGGCAACAGAGCTGGGGGTCTCTAAACTGGGAGGAATTTAGCACTAAACTGAAAATTCACCCTAACAGCAACACAAGCACATTTTGCTGTATCAAATACCATTAAAGGTATTCAAATCTGTCAAAATTCTGCTCTGCACACCATGCTGTAGATTCAAATCAGGAAGGAAATAACTAATTGAGGTCCACATATATTGCATGTAAGGATGAGGAGCAGCTGCCACATTGAAAAGCATTTGATGCGTCTCCTGGCTGACTCATGCCTACACCCTTCCATGGTCTAAAATTGAGTATCACATAGGAGGTTATTAATGATGGTAATTAATGGCACTACATGTAACACACATGCATTATTGTTATTATTAGTATTAGTATTATTAATATTATTATTAGTAGTAGTAGAAGTAGTATTTTTTTGTATTACTATCATGTGTGTCCTTTCCAAGCAACAATTGTTACCTTTGGGAAGTAAGATACAATACAGTTTTAGGGCTGATTCATGGAACTGTGCAAAGGGTATTTATGCCTAGCAAAGTCCTGGCAAAGTCAGCGCATAGTCATTTTTGCAGTACAAATGACTTTGCATGGACTGCACGCCAAAAAACATACTTTGCACGGTTCCATGAAACAGGGTTTGTGTCGACAGTGCAAAGTCACTTTGCAGCAGTGAAAATTCACTTTGAACCGGGCAAATATTCCATGAATCGGGCCCATAGTGTATAGGTAATGATGTACAAACTTCAATATGCAGCTTTTAAGACATGTTGTAAGGCCCCTTATCTAGGCTTCATCTCATGCATTCCATCATCTTAAATCAGCTGCAGCAATGTGTTTAGGTGGGAGGTGAGTGTGAGATGGAGGGAACTGAACATCTCCTACACTGGGAGAATACATCAAGAAATAAAACTCAACATACCAACTTCCAGTATGCATGTGTTGGGACGACTACCAACGTGGTTTGAATACATGCATTTCCTGACATTTCTGGAGTTGTGTATAATTCAAGCGGTCTAGCAATATATACTTCATACCCATGTTTAGGGGAATAATATGTTAAGGTATTACTCAGCCAGGTGGAAAATAAGGTGTTATTTCTGTTCAATCCATAAATATGAAATACTTACAGGGTAATTCATAGAAATTCGCACAAAAATGGCGCACGCGGCTGGCGCACAGTGTCCCCGTGTGATACACTGCGCCAGCCGCGTGCGAAAAAATCCTTTTCATCGCACAGCGTATTCATGGATTTTAGCCTCCGAAACCAGCCGTGGCGCAGAGTGGCGCAGCAACCCTGCAGCAGCGCCAGTTACGCCCCCAAGAACGCCCTCGCGCAAGGAAAAGCCTTCAAAGTCCCCAAATCATCGCAAAGGGCTGCGCTAACCCTGGACCAGTTCACAGGGCTGGCAAACAGCAAACGCCAAGCGGGGAACGTGTATTTCAGCGGTTCGCGGGAAGTCCCACACGCGATTGTCCTGGGTATGTGTACATCAAGGGTGCGTGGGAAGTAACACAAGCGATTCCATCAGTGCACGTGTATTCCAGGGGTGCGCGCGAAGTATCACACGCAAAAACAGCAGGGTACGTGTATTCCAGGGGTGCGCGGGAAGTATCACACGCAAAAACAGCAGGGTACTTGTATTCCAGGGGTGTGTGGGAAGTATCACACACAAAAGCAGCAGGGTACGTGTATTTCAGGGGTGCGCGGGAAGTATCACACGCGGTTCCATCAGGGTACGTGTATTCCAGGGGTGCGCGGGAAGTATCACACGCAAAAGCAGCAAGGTACGTGTATTTCAGGGGTGCGCAGGAAGTATCACACGCGATTCCATCAGGGTACGTGTATTCCAGGGGTGCGCGGGGAGCACCACACATGAATTGCATGTGTGGGTCCTCCCAGGTGTTCCCTCTACACCCTCCACGGCCCCTGCAGGTGGCCCACACCACAGGAGCCTACCCTGCACATGTCCCGCAGGCACCTCATCCACCATGGCCATGCCCCCCAGCAAACCCAAATGTCACCTTGCACTACTGCCCACCAACGCATGTCCCCCTGTACCCCCAGCCACAAAGGGCAGCCTCCACCAGGCCCCCACTCATGACTCCCACCACCCCCACCCCCCAGCCACCAGGGGCAGCCTCCACCAGGCCCCCACTCATGTCCAACTCATGTCTCCCTGCACTCCCACCCCCCAGCCACCAGGGGCACCCTCCACCAGGCCCCCACTCATGTCTACCACCACCCCCACACCCCAGCCACCAGGGGCAGCCTACACCAGGCCCCCACTCAGGTCCACTATCACCCCCACCCCCCAGCAGTGCAGGGGCACCCTCCACCAGGCCCCCACTCATGTCCAACTCATGTCTCCCTGCACCCCCACCCCCCAGCCACCAGGGGCACCCTCCACCAGGCACCCACTCATGTCTCCCATCACCCCCACCCCCCAGCATCCAGGGGCAGCCTCCACCAGGCCCCCACTCATGTCTCCCATCACCCCCACCCCCCAGCATCCAGGGGCAGCCTCCACCAGGCCCCCACTCATGTCTACCACCACCCCACCCCCCAGCCACCAGGGGCAGCCTCCACCAGGCCCCCACTCATGTCCCCCTGCACCCCCACACCCCAGCAGTGCAGGGGCAGACTCCACCAGGCCCCCACTCATGTCCAACTCATGTCTCCCTGCACCCCCACCCCCCAGCCACCAGGGGCACCCTCCACCAGGCCCCCACTCATGTCTGCCACCACCCCCACCCCCCAGCCACAAGGGGAAGTCTACACCAGGCCCCCACTCAGGTCCCCTATCACCCCCACCCCCAGCAGTGCAGGGGCACCCTCCACCAGGCCCCCACTCATGTCTCCCATCACCCCCAGCCCCCAGCATCCAGGGGCAGCCTCCACCAGGCCCCCACTCATGTCTCCCACCACCCCCACCCCCCAGCCACTAGGGGCAGCCTCCACCAGGTCCCCACTCATGTCTCCCATCACCCCCACCCCCCAGCAGTGCAGGGGCAGCCTCCACCAGGCCCCCACTCATGTGTCCCACCACCCCCACCCCTCAGCAGTGCAGGGGCAGCATCCACCAGGCCCCCACTCATATCCAACTCATGTCTCCCTGCACCCCCACCCCCCAGCCACCAGGGGCACCCTCCACCAGGCCCCCACACATGTCTACTACCACCTCCATCCCCCAGCAGTTCAGGGGCAGCCTCCACCAGGCCCCCACTCATGTCTCCCATCACCCCCACCCCCCAGCATCCAGGGGCAGCCTCCACCAGGCCCCACTCATGTCTACCACCACCCCCACCCCCCAGCCACCAGGGGCAGCCTACACCAGGCCCCCACTCAGGTCCCCTATCACCCCCACCCCCCAGCAGTGCAGGGGCACCCTCCACCAGGCACGCACTCATGTCCAACTCATGTCTCCCTGCACCCCCACCCCCCCAGCATCCATGGGCACCCTCCACCAGGCCCCCACTCATGTCCCCTATCACCTCCACCCCCCAGCAGTGCAGGGGCAGCCTCCACCAGGCCCCCACTCATGTCTCCCACCACCCCCACCCCCCAGCAGTGCAGGGGCAGCCTCCACCAGGCCCCCACTCATGTCTACCACCACCCCCACCCCCCAGAATCCAGGGGCACCCTCCACCAGGCCCCCACTCATGTCCCCTTGCACCGCCACCCCGCAGCAGTGCAGGGGCAGCCTCCACCAGGAGCCCACTCATGTACCCCTGCACGCCCACCCCCCAGCGTCCAGGGGCCCCCTCCACCAGGCCCACACTCATGTATCCCACCACCCCCACCCCCCAGCATCCAGGGGCAGCCTCCACCAGGCCCCCACTCATGTCTACTACCACCCCCACCACCCAGCAGTGCAGGGGCAGCCTCCACCAGGCCCCAACTCATGTCTCCCACCACCCCCACACCCCAGCATCCAGGGGCACCCTCCACCAGGCCCCCACTCATGTCTCACACCACCCCCACCCCTCCAGCCACCAGGGGCAGCCTCCACCAGGTCCCCACTCATGTCTCTCATCACCCCCACCCCCCAGGAGTGCAGGGGCAACCTCCACCAGGCCCCCACTCATGTCCAACCATGTCTCCCTGCACCCCCACCCCCCAGCAGTGCAGGGGCAGCCTCCACCAGGCCCCCACTCATGTCCAACTCATGTCTCCCTGCACCCCCACCCCCCAGCAGTGCAGGGGCAGCCTCCACCAGGCCCCCACTCATGTCTCCCTGAACCCCCACCCCCCAGCATCCAGGGGCACCCTCCACCAGGCCCCCACTCATGTCTACCACCACCCCCACCCCCCAGCATCCAGGGGCACCCTCCACCAGGCCCCCACTCATGTCTACCACCACCCCCAACCCCCAGCATCCAGGGGCACCCTCCACCAGGCCCCCACTCATGTCTACCATCACCCCACCCCCCAGCAGTGCAGGGGCAACCTCCACCAGGCCCCCACTCATGTCCAACTCATGTCTCCCTGCACCCCCACCCCCCAGCAGTGCAGGGGCAGCCTCCACCAGGCCCCCACTCATGTCCAACTCATGTCTCCCTGCACCCCCACCCCCCAGCAGTGCAGGGGCAGCCTCCACCAGGCCCCCACTCATGTCCCCCTGCAGACCCACCCCCCAGCAGTGCAGGGGCAGCCTCCACCAGGCCCCCACTCATGTCCCTCTGCACCCCCACCCCCCAGCATCGAGGGGCACCCTCCACCAGGCCCCCACTCATGTCTACCACCACCCCCACCCCTCAGCCACCAGGCACAGCCTCAACCAGACCCCCACTCATGTCCTGCTGCACCCCCACCCCCCAGCATCCAGGGGCAGCCTCCACCAGGCCCCCACTCATGTCTACCACCACCCCCACCCCCAGCAGTGCAGGGGCAGCCTCCACCAGGCCCCCACTCATGTCTACCACCACCCCCACCCCCCAGCCACCAGGGGCACCCTCCACCAGGCCCCCACTCATGTCTCCCACCACCCCCACCCCCCAGCATCCAGGGGCAGCCTCCACCAGGCCCCCACTCATGTCTACCACCACCCCCACCCCCCAGCCACCAGGGGCAGCCTCCACCAGGCCCCCACTCATGTCCCCCTACACCCCCACCCCCCAGCATCCAGGGGCACCCTCCACCAGGCCCCCATTCATGTCTACTACCACCCCCACCCCCAGCATCCAGGGGCACTCTCCACCAGGCCCCCACTCATGTCTACCATCACCCCCACCCCCCAGCAGTGCAGGGGCAGCCTCCACCAGGCCCCCACTCATGTCTACCACCACCCCCACCCCCCAGCCACCAGGGGCAGCCTCAACCAGGCCCCCACTCATGTTTCCCTTCACCCCTCCCCCCAGGATCCAGGGGCACCCTCACCAGGCCCCCACTCATGTCTACCATCACCCCCCACCCAGCAGTGCAGGGGCAGCCTCCACCAGGCCCCCACTCATGTCCAACTCATGTCTCCCTTGCACCCCCACCCCCCAGCAGTGCAGGGGCAGCCTCCACCAGGCCCCCACTCATGTCCCCCAGCCAACATGTCACCACAATGTAGATCCCTGGCCCTTATGGTCAGCCTCCAAATGCCAAACACCCACCAGAGTATTGCATCCAGCCACTTAGAAATGGCAAAAACATGATAGAACCCCAATTGCAAGTTTGGAAATGAACACATGTCCCTCACATACACCCAATGGGTGTCAGTGAATCTCAAAACCCATATCATGATATGCATGAAACCAATGAGATGATACTACACATTGAACTTTGAAGAAAAAATATGTATTAAAAGCAACATAAATAGAATCAAAAATAAACAAACAATAATAGAAATAAAAAAATAAAAAACAGCAGGTCCGTGAAATAATGCAAAACCACAAATCATAATGCAAAGGAAAGGTGTTCAAAGTCACAGTCCACAAAAGTAAATCCAATGGAAAATTAAAATCGAAAACCATTGCTCCATGGGGAAATCATAAAAAAAATTGAAAATCCAAAAGTCAACTATGTACAGATAAACAATCCAGGGTCCATGATCCCAACCGAAGAAATGAAACCTATCTAATAACACTACCTAAAAAAAAAAAACTATATACAAAAATGTGGGCCATTGTCCAAAAGGTCCAAAAAAAATGCTAAACAAAAGGAAACCTAACACTAACTATAGAACTATTTACAAGGGCAGCGGGCTAGTCCGACGGCTCACTTCGGGATGTTCCGGGCCAGGGCATCATCGAACTCCTGCTCAATGTCCCGGAGGCGGTCCTCCTCCATGGCCCTGAGGGTCCGCAGGGACGTCCACATGTTCACCCCAAACTCCCTGCGGATTGCCTCGAGGCACTCGGCCCGCCTCAGGGCCCTCTGCATGGAGTTCTCCGCCCTGACCATCGTGAGCCGTGCCTCTTCCGCCCGCTGCCGCTCCGCATCTATGGCGTGGCCCAACCGCTGCCACACGGAAGACACTTCCCGTCCTGGGTCCTCCTGCCCACTGGCCGATGCCTGCCCCTCCGATGTGGAAGGCCCCGAGCCATCAAGGCTCCCACCACGTTGCTGCTGCGCCTCTGCCCATGCACTGCCTCCTGCTGCCTGCACATCCTCCGCTGGCTGGGGTGCAGTCGTTGATGTGGCCACCCCTGCTGGACGTCCGACTTCCGACTGTGGCAGGGATGCCTCCTCCACCAGCCTGGCCGCACCGTCAGAGGCAGCTCCACACGGCACCCAGGTGACTGATGGGTGGGAAGATGGCACAGAGGACGACTGGCGCATAGGGGGTTCAGTTGAGGAGGGGGTCGTAGCAAGCCCCATCAAACGGAGGAATCCGGCCTGGGTGACCTGTCCCAGTATGCCGACGCGGTCAACAAGCCATTCGAGATGACGTGCAGTCTCCTCATGAAAAGACTGCAGGTCACCTCGCATGGCCCGTTGACGCAACGCCACACCAGTCAGGACAGGCTCAACCCGGACCCGGATAGCCACGTCTGCAGGCAGAGGAAGGCCAGTTGTCGTGAGCTCATCCCCTGCCTGAAAACGGGTCTGGACGTAGGCATCCCTGCTGGTGCAAGATGATGCAGTGACAGGATCAGGGACAGGATTGCACACAGGCACCTCCGCGGCGACCTGTGCTGCCTCCTGTCCCTGGTCCTGCACTGCACCACTAGCACCAGTGGAATCCCCACCTCCAGATCCCGTCTCTGTTGCTTGCACGGCCTCCTCCTCCACCAAACCCCCCACCAACCTGGATGACTCCGTGCCATCTTCCCCCGTTGGGCCCTGTGGGTTCCCAGCTACCCCTTCTGCTGCCGAGGAGTCCAACTCCGACCTCCGCCTCTTGGACCTTCCCCCGGCAGCCGCGGCCTGGGACATGGCACCGGACTCCTCACTCCCCGACGAGATCACAACCTGAGAGGGGAGCCGGGCCTTGCGTCTCCGGCTGGCGGTGCGATCCCCGCCGCTGTGCTCCACAGCACCTTCTCCGCCCTCTTCATCAGTTGACGCTGCAGACAGGGAGAAATAAAACACAGGCATCAGGGCACTTTACAATGGACACATACACACATGACAGTTGCACATGAGTGGCATTGGCAAACCTCAGACATGGCATCACAATCGGCAACACACATGTCATTTCAACTTGCACACATGAGCCATACCACAGCCACATCGCAACTGCCAGCACTACCCATACACATGCAACAGCATGAGCAGGCAAAGGTCAGCCAGACATCACATGCAACACAGGGAGTGCACTACACATGCACGCACACCACCACACTTGGATGCATGTGTACACCTCAGCCAACTGTCGCAGTGTTCCGATGGGCATCCATGTCACATCTGCTAATCAGGCTTCCACATCCCGCTGTCACATGCATCCATGTTGCATCACTGTTGCACCCTTGTCAAATACACACACATACACATGTACACAGTGCTGATACATGCAGCTGAAAACAACATACATGCGTGACATCACAAACATGCCCACTTACATACACATTCATCCAAACATGTGTGCCCACACAACTGCATTTGGCATGCAAGCCTACACACACAAGCACCATCCATGTCTCACACATGACAGCCCTCGCATGTGTTAGCCTCACGGACCTGTACACCCCCACCCATACTCGGCCCCATACAAACAGATGTGCAACCGGCACACTACTGGCACATCACCACACGCACAGCTTACAATCATGATGCATGTACACTTACCGCTCGACTCCAGACGGGTCTGCCTCTCAAGGGCCTGGACGTGGAGCGCGGGGGATATGCGTTCCAGGACCCTCATCTGATCTTCCGACGAGTGGCCCTGGCGCCCCTTAGCATCCGCTGCCTTCAAGAGGCAACGGGCCTTGTTCAGGGTCCTGGACCTGAAGTCCTCCCAGCGCTTCTTGACATGTTGGAAGTCACGGACTGCCACCCCCTCCGCGTTGATGGCAGTCACGATGTCCGTCCAGATCCGAGTCCGTCCTTCCTTTTCGGCGCGCACACTTCCGTAGAGGGCATCATACTGCCCCAGGACTTGCTCCACCAGGACACCAACTTCCCTGGCACTGAAGCTGGTGCCCCTCTGCCTCTCTGGCCGGGGGTTGTCAGTGGTGCCAGATGTTGCAGTGCCCGACATGACAACCCCAGAGGCAGGAGTGGGTGGGCAACTGGGTCCTGGGGCTGGACTGTAGAGCGATGGAATCCCAGTCGGGAGTCTTCGGTTCCAGCAGAGGTGGTCACAGCAACAGCACCCCTGGCTGATGTACAGGCAGCAAATGGCAATGCACGTGGGCAGCAGGCAGTCAGGCAGCAGCAGATGGCAGGTGGGAGCGTGCTCAGGGCTCTGGGCGGCAGTAATTTGGCCTTCTGGGCAGGAGCGTGGTCTTCCATGTGCTTATACGTGGCCAGCTTGATACGGAGTGATGTTGTAGTGAAAATCCTGCACGTCTGCGTGTAAATCGTGGAAAGGCCCTTAGCGCGTATGCACGTCAAACTATGGTTTCCATTATGCAAGAGTGACCCAGTTGGTGACCCAAAATTCTAACACCTAAGATTTCAGAGAGTTTGAGCAAGACCACAATTTTCTGGGTTTTCCAATGGTCATAGGCCCACGTTATGATGTAAGACTCATGAATCATGTGAGCCCTGTGTCGGAGGCGGCCGCTCTAAGTGGTCTGGCCTCATGCGGTACGGCTCTGGTGTAGGGTGCCTTACTCAAATCTTGATGCAACGGAACAGCGAGTACAGCGAGCTCAGCAAGCCCGCTCGCAAGACGGGAAGTGTCGCGTTGGCTGCAGTAAAGAGCACAGTGTCTTACATCCTCTGAAGCCTTCTAGCCCGCAGCCCTCTGTTCCAAATCCTTCCGTTTCTCTAATATTTTGACGACAGTTGGGCTTTGGCTTTACACGTGGGTAAGTGCATGTTTGCTTTTTTTTGGCCTCTGCACTTGCAATTGTATTTGCGCATCGGATCATTTTTTAATCTGACACCTCTCCTCTAACTACTATGTCTGCCTCAAAGTTGCAAACCATGCTTAGCATGGATATGGTTGCAGACCGGACTATAGAAGCGGATATGACTTCTACCCCGGCGCCTTTCAGCTCTCAAACTGATGCAATGAGACGGGGGGAATATTCTCCTCACCCACCTGCACAGGAATTCCATGGGAAAGGCAGCCGCCTCTCAGAGTTCTTAGCCCTAAGACCCAAAAGGAAACTAAAGCTCCCGAAGGAACAGCTCTTACTTACCAAACACCTCTCTAACAATACAAACCTCCACAACAACTTCAAGAATGATGTTAACGTTGCATGTACTCCTTCACCTACTTCCATGCATTTACATGAGGGTCCTTTGTAGAACTCAGATCGGTGTCCAGACATTTGGTCGACCTAAAACTGGTCGTATGACATTTGGTCGACGCAATTTGGTCGAAAACCAAATGGTCGAATTTTTTTTTTTAATTATATATTTATTTTTTGGGTTTTCGTTTTTTACAAAAATGGGTTTTTAGAAAAAAAAGGGGGTTGAGGGGGGAACCCCCCCCCCCCCAAAAAAAAGGGGTGAAAATAAAAAAATAAAAAATTTGTCCATTTGGTTTTCGACCAAATTGGTTGGACCATTTGTCTGGTCGACCAATTTTTTTCGACCAAATGTCTGGTAACCCTCAGATCAATAACTGGAGTAGCTCAGAGAACACTGACTGTATTGTGATAGGCTGTGGCTCTAGTAGCCTAACCTCGTTTCTGGACAGAATCACCAACCTGAAACATTTGTCACTGAGTTCTAAGTTAAACATTATTTTGAACTGATCTGTTTTACTTATCAGTCCTGCCTGTTTTTTTGTGGCAATGTGTTGGTTTTCATGGATCATATCCATCTCGCCCTTTAATGTTTCATGTTGTATACTTTGGTGTTGTTTGTCTGAATGCACCATTATGCCTCCGGGTCCATTGAGTGTGGTATAAATGTAATAAAGTAAAGTAAATATTTCAGAGACTTTGAGCAAGACCACGATTTTTGGGGTTTTCCCCAATGGTAGAGCTAGGTTGGTCCCACCCCTGTGTCTATTTGTAGGAACTTTTGTAGAATTCGGGACAGTCAGCAATGAGTGTTGTGTTTGCAGAGGCCGAACTAAATCCACAGAACTCGAGATAGGGAATGCAATGTTGCTAGCAATATAGCAGAATATCTCAGATTGCAGTACTTTGAAATCGATGATTGGGCCTAGCTAGAATTAGTCAATTATGGCAGAATTTTGAGGCGGGGGATGTTGTGGATTGGAACACATTTTTCGAAGGTGCAGTGGGGCGAACAGCAAAGCATTATTATGCACAAGTTAATTTTGTAGATGGAAAGGTGTACCAAAGCAATCTTAGTCACACTTTTATTTTTAGGTGGTTACAGATCATGGCAAAGCATTCTTAGTCATAATTTACTTTTGTAGGTGGGAAGAGATCACATCAAAGCACTTGCAGTCACACATGTCTTTCATAGGCAGAGGAGAGCACACCAAAACATCACTAGCTCCACATTAATTTTATAGAATGAGAAGACATGCCAAACCATTCTAGACACAAGCCATTTAATAGGGGGTGGAAGAGAGCTCACCAAAACTTTCTTAGTCATATGCCATATTATAGAGTGGCGAGCATGCCAAATAATTCTGAGTCAAACGTTATTTTTATAGGTAGGAAAACAGCACACAAACGCATTCTTAGGCACATATTCATTTTAAAAGAGGAGAGATTGATATTGATGTTGACATGTAATTTGTATCGCGCTCTTACACAAGTGTTTCAGAGCACGAAGAGGCAAGGGAGAGGAACAATGCAGAACAAGAACAGCGATCTTACTAGGCCCAGTGACTTTGAGAATGTGTACGTGCACGGGAGAGGAAGAGGGGTAAGTGCAAGGGAGAGGGAGATAGGTGGAAAGTGCTGTGCAAAAATTGAGATAAGTAAATAAAACATAAATAAATAAATAAATAAATAAATAAATAAATAATAACAATACAGTGGTAGTGCAGCCAGCAAGTGGCAAGTGCTAGCAATAAGGCAACAGACAGAATGTGTCTAAATAAGTGCAGAAAAAGAAAAAAAAATGAAAGGGGTGGGGCTGTAGGGTTACAAATACAGACCCCAGTGCAAGGGATGGTGGGTGGCAGGGTGAGCAGGTACCTGGGCCCTAAAGACAGAGAGAGACCAGGTGCACGATGCCAAGACAGAACAGATCAACAGGGGAGAGGAGGAGAGACGGCAGAAGCAAAGAGGAAGGTCTTGAGGTACTTCCAGAACCAGAGCTGGTTCTCCTCAAGTTTTAGATTGGCAGCGAGTCTGTTCCAGAAGGAGGCACCAACTGAAGGCAGAGGTCTACCCCCAGCTTGTTTCTTAGAAAAACAACTGAACCTGAGGGAGTTAGAGGTGGAGGAGCTAAGAACTCGGGTGGGAAGGTATTTACGGAGGGACAGCTGAAGGTATTTTGGACCCAGGCCCCAGAAATGTTTACCCCACTTTGGAGCTTCTTAGGTTTCTCCCCAACCTGAGTTTGTTCTATTTTTCTCACACACTCTGGGAATATGTTTCCTCTTTCTTGTGTCTCCGTCTGCACCCTGGTTCGCTGGATCCACCGTTGATCTGACTCTGTTGAGCAAGGCTCCTTAGGAGGGTCATGGAGTCGGTCTGCTATGCAGGTGCTTTCCTGGTGGATTCAATTTCTGTATTGAACATTGTTACCTCCCTTTTCCAGCTCACTTCGGGCAGGTATCCTCCTCGGGCCTCAGCGTTCCAAGATTCCTCTTCCCTCATGTCCTTTGACAAGACTGTACCCATTGCTCTTCCTGTATGTTCCGCTACAGTGCCACAGACTGGGCCATGGGTCGGGCCGCCACATCTGGAGTCTTCTCTCTCCGACTGGCCCCGTCTCTGATTGGTTCGCTCCACAACGCTCCTCCAGGAGGTTCAACTGTTCACATGTCAGTTGTATTCCAGAACCCCTGGGGAGGGTTGAAGCCAGAAGCGGATCAGCCATAACATAATGGAATATATGGTTATCAAACACCTTAGATCCCACATATCCCATAGAGATGTTAACGTCTGGGGCATAGGCATGGTGACTCTGTTTCTCTGTAAGTTTTTTTTCCTGTCCCTGAAGGGGGTGTTCATATCCAAATGAATCCTGCTTACAATGTCCCCTAGGGGGTGTTAAGCATAGCCGGCTCACATTCCTAGTGCCGAAGGGGGTGACTCCCCCTTGGGGACAGGTGACAAACTCCAGGGATTTGTCGCACTCCCCATCAATATAAAGGTCTAAATAGTAGTTTGCATGCTCTAGGGACTCCTATTGTGACACTGCAGATAACCCAACCTTCCACTAGAGTCACTAGTGCTTCCACCTCAGTTCCTGTTTCCCTCTCCTCACACTTGGTCTTCTCCTCCTGGTTGTCGCTCACTACCCAACTGATATGAAGGATGTTTAGCAGTGCAGATTTGCTTCTCTCTCCACCTGAAAGTGTCCCGGTACACCATACGCAAGAAACATGTTGTTCTATGTGGCTTAGACTGTCCATATGCAATGAAAAGAAGACAAATGGATTCATGTAAGACTCAGACAAAGCAAGAAGTTTGTCTCAAACTACAAACATTAAGGATAGAAAAGGTGATTGAGCACAGGAAGACTAAGGTCACTTGTTTTGCTTTTTTTGTGGTGCCACACATGGAAAAAAAGGAACTGGAAAACATCCAACAGAAACTGTATTGGATTCTTGCATATGTTTTTAGTGACAATGGGAAAAAAAGAGCAAGGAAAAGTACAATAACTTGTATGGCTTTTGTAATTTTTTTATGAGGGAGTAAGTATAAAAAAGAGAAGTTAAGAAAGGGGACCTTACAAACACACAAATAGACAAGAGACAAATCAAGGATCAGAACTGCAAAAACATCTGTATCAAAATTCCAAAAAGATTTGAGCCTTTTGTTTGGTCAGCAGGACTTGAATCACACCTCAAGAGCTGAGGGCAAGTTTGACGCATAGGAAATCCCACTGGGCAAAATTATCCCGGCCTGAAAACCTCCAGTTTCCTCTTGGGGAACATATTATGAAGTTTGAGAACACATAGGGGCATCATTACGAGTATGGAGGCAGCCATGCCCTTATTAAGGGCATGGCTGCCTCCATACCGGGTTCCAGTACCGGGTTCCTCCAATGAGGACTTACCAGGCTATTCCAACCATGGAGGACCCGGTAAGTCCTCACTGGAAAAACCCATCCCCATTCCTATTTGAGCCCCTGTAGGGCTCAATGGGAACGGGGAGGGAGCTAATAACGGGCCCGTTAATATTAGCTCCCTGGTCCCCTCGTGTGACCCGATAAGGATGCCTGGTTTTACCAGGCGTCCTTACCGGGCCCTGCAAGGGAACCTCGTAATAAGGCATCCCTTCATTACGGGAGCGCCATGACCGTAATGAGGCCCCTAGTTTCCACGGTAGGCTTCCGATGGGTTTGGGTTGCAGACTGGGCTGTGTACAGTGTTTTATTCAAGCTGAACTGTTGCCCAGGCAGCCCACATCTGGAGTGTGGACTACAATTGCAGAACGCTGTGCTAAAATGGTGCAGCCCCTGTCTGGGCAACCATTAGTATTCGGCATTCTGCATCTATTTCCAAAACTGTTTTCTATAATAAGACCACAATCTGTGCACCAGATTGCCTGGTTGAGTTTTCCACTACATCCATACAGACAAATACAACACTTCAGATCAAAGTATTTTCAAATGAGTCAAGTAAACATTAACAACAATTAGCGTAACATGGTTTGAGTAGATTTCAACAGGCCATGGGCGTAGGCTCTTACCAGAAAAATGTAATATTGCATATTTCATCGATTTATAGTTTTGTGGAATAAAGACTGCTTGGAATTTAGACTTTCCCTGAAATGTGTTTAAACATCTTGAATGACCCTTATAGCCTTTTAATGGTAAAACATTAACCCTTTGGCATTTTCAACAACACAACTCTCTTATGAATATGAGGACTCCAGGTTCAGAACCCATTTTCTGACTTTCCGCGCTCAGAGTTAAATAAATCATAACCATTGACATTGCTCTTTCAACCTTCTTACAATAGTTAATGGATCTCCGAGGGATGTTTTCCAGAAACTGCAGGGTCTGTTGCAATGAGGAGGCAGTCCGATGGAATCATCAATGAAATGTGAAAGCAGATTGAAGTGGTTGGCACTGGAATAAGAAGATAAGTTAGAGATACTCCTCGTATGGCACAAGGGCCACATGCAGCCCTTTAGACCATTTACTGAGGAATGTATGTCCTCACCTTTTTCTTGGCTGTGATTCCCCTCCAGGCACAGCAGCGAAACGGATGATAAAGGGACTGCTTCCAGAGTTTAACACTTGCTGAACCTTCGAGATGTATTTATTTTACTATCGATTTCAGGGTGAGGCAGAATGTTATAAATAACATGTTCTACACAGTGAGGGGGTGGTAAGCAGGAGCAGCTAAAAGTATTTAACAAAGAACGCATGGACGAGGAAGATACATATTGTAAACAGTAGGTATTGATAAAACCACATGGTTTCGGCTTTTGAACGGAATTATTTTTGTGTGTTGGCATCAATGTTTTTTTCTTCTTTTTAAAGGTGCAGCCTTAGATGTATAGCTGCTGCAATCATATTCAAGCACATCCGCCCTGTGCTTAGGTACTGCCATCATATATCAGTTAATGGGGGTCATTACAAGGTTGAAGGTAGCCATGGCGCTATTAGTGCCATGGCTACCCCCTCACCACATTCTGGGTCTGGGTTCCCGGAATAGGGACTTACCGGGTCATTCTGACCTTGGAGGACCCGATAAGTCCCCATTCCGGGAACCATTCCCCATTCCCATTTGAGCCCCCATAGGGTTCAATGGGAATGGGGATATTAGCTCTGAAGTCCCTTAACGGGTCCCTTCCATAACGCCTGGTAAAACCAGGCGTTAAGGAAGGGACCCGCTAAGGGACCTCGTAGTAGGGCAGTAAGGGATTACCGGCACCGGTGCCCTTACCGGTGCCTGTAATCCCTTACTGCCCACCTCGTAATGACCCCCAATGTCTCTTTGCATCTTATAGTCACCAAATGAAAGGATCAGCTTTGCTTGTCCAGTTGCTGCCATCATATGCCAAGTACAGACTCAAATGTCCCAGAAATGCCATTTGCTGCTTTCAAATCTCAAGCTCAGGCCCAAAAGTTAACTTATGCATTGAGCTCCTCACAAGTGGCCTATTAGCACTATTGTCAATGATACACATATGAATGGAAGGACTGTAGCATTGTTATAAGATGAAAAGAGATGTATTGAGATTCCTTTTAAAGTTTAGGAACTGCCAAGTTTCTCTAAAATGCTCCAGAAATGATGTCCAGTTAATGCATGACTCTTACACATAGGGCCTCATTACACGGTAGGCGGTGGACCAAGGTGCTACTAGCACCTTGGTCCATGCCGGTAAATTACCGGCACCGCCTTGGAAGAAAGGGGAATTACCGCCCTATTCCAAGGTTGGCGGGGCGGTAATTCCTCTATTGCCCTTCCCCATTCCCATTTTTGCCCCATAGGGCATAATGGGAATGGGGAAGGTGCTAATTACAGTACCGCAAATTGCGGTACTGTAATTTGCACCCTGGTCCCTTTGCGGGTCCCTACTTTAACGGCTGGTCTACACCAGCCACTAATGTCGGGTCCCGCAAAGGGACCTCGTAGTAAGGCGGTAATGGTTAACGATCACCAGTACCATTACCGGTGACCGTTAACCCTTACCGCCTTACATGTAATGAGGCCCATAGTAGTGAAACAATGGGCCTCATTATAAGTTTGCTGGTCCGGAAACAACAGTGCTGGTAAGCCTAACGGCACCGTTGTTTCCAGACTGGCAAACTACAAGTATACCTGCCAGAGCCGCTGTGCCCAACAGGTCTGAGCCTGTCGGGTTCAGTGGCCATGGTAGGCAAACTTGTCGTGGGAGCAACAGCACCGTTGTTAACGGTGCCAGTACTCCTGTGTCCCCATTCCCATACGGGAATGGAGAGTAACGAAATTGCTTGCACCTGACTTCCTGGCCGCCAGACTTGGAATTGCCCGGTGGCACCGGGAAGTCAGGTGCCGGTAATTAATTCTGAGTCCGGCGGCAACCCGCCAGTAACTGGCAGGGTTACCGCCAGACTCGTAATGAGTCCTATGTCCTTTAAAATGAATGAAATAAAAATAATCTTTTTAAAATGCATATGTGTTATGCAACTCCTGTGATTCGTGTTTTAATCATATCAAATATATGGCGAGTGTTAATGTACTTTAAAAAACATGATTTGGCAAAGTTTCTGTTTTCCTCAATTATTTTCTGCGGGCACGCTTCCAAACCTCCCTGTGAACCTCCCTGTACATTCCTCTTTTCATCCTATGGGGGTCATTCCGAGTTTGGAGGTAGCCATAGTGCTACTAGCACCATGACTGCCTCCAAACCCGGGTCCGGGTCCAGTGTCTCTGAATGGGGATTTACTGGGTCATTCCAACCTTGGAGGACCCGGTAAATCCATATTCAGAAAACCCTTCCCCATTCCCATTTGAGCCCCTATAGGGCTCAATGGGAATGGGAAAGGAGCTAATAACAGGCCCGCAAATTGCGGGCCTGTTATTAGCTACATGGTCCCTTAACGGGTCCCGCTAAGGACGGCTGGTCAGACCAGCCGTTCCTGGTGGGACCTGCTAAGGGACCTCGGAATGTGGCGGTAGCATTCTTACCGGTGCCGTTAACCCCCTACCGCCAGGGTCGGAATGACCCCCTGTATCTTATTGCTGTTACTTGCCCAATGCACTTTAAAATACCCTATGCGGCACTTGATGAAATCTCATTAGGCCTCATTACGAGTGCGGTGGTAAGGGGTTAACCCCTTACCACCGCATTACGAGGTCCCTTAGCGGGTCCCACTAAGGGCGGGTTTATCAAGAGCCGCTAAAGGACCAGGGAGCTAATAATAGGCCCGTTATTAATGGGCCCATTATTAGCTCCCTCCCCATTCCCATTGAGCCCTATGGGGGCTCAAATGGGTATGGGGATGGCTTTTTTGAATGAGGAATTACCGGGTCCTCCAAGGTTGGAATGACCCGGTAATTCCTCATTCAAGGAACCCGGACCCGGACTGATTTTGGAGGCAGCCATTGCGCTAATAGCTCCATGGCTACCCATTGACCTGAAGAAATCCAGCATTTACCTCCTCCAGGGGACTCATTAGTGGTGTGCCTGTTTTACCGTCCACTACAGGCCATGCAGTGTATATACCCCATCATTATTCCCTTAGAATGCTGCATCTTGCACATTTGTTTATTATAAGGTGGAAAAGCAAATCAAAATACCTTCAATATTTCCCTACACCCAATACATGTAGGTAAAGCTTGTAAAATTACGATCAGTCCTAGGAGGTTATGATGGACAGTTCTTATTCTATTAGGGGCATTGAGTATTTTGACCCACTCTTTTATGTTATTCCAAATAGCATCAAAAAAACACACTTTTTAAAACTACAACTCCACAATTTGTTGTTACGCCACCCCTCATCCAACAGGGCACAGCTACTCATTATAAAGCCAAGGCAATTTGAACCGCACCACCCTCCACAGTCAACAGTGTGACAATTGACTTGTCCACATCGGCCACCCACTGACACTTCACTAGAGCATCTCCTCAGAAGAACTGTTGGGCCTTATAATCCATTGGGTATGGGCAAAGAAAACTGAGCATCCGAAACCAGGGGCAGGGAGGGAGGGATGAAACTTACTTCCTTGCCCTTAATAGAATCACTATTGTCTGTTGTAACTTACGGGGACTAAACGTAATGGTATGACATGGCACAGAGGCCTCTACTATGCATTCTTCAAAGTATTGAAAATAAACACATTTCAAACATGCACAACAGGCTTACATTAAAATGCATATAACACTGCCACATTCAAACAATTGTCAGTCTTAATAATTGAGCTTCTGCCCAAAACCCTTTGGAAGCTATGCCTTCCCTGAGAATGGACAATAAATATAGAGTAATCTCCCTCTACATCTATCATGACACCCTAGGCTCATCTAGCCAAGATAGGAGAAGAGACTAAACAGTAATGCTTATGGGAGGGAATGAAAACAATATTATTTTTAACCCTGTGTCCCTGAGGTAAGATGTTCTTGTTTATTCAGATAGTGCACCAATCAAAATTTAGGAGATTGCAGAAAGACTAGAACCTCAATCTTTTTAAAAACAGTCTTGGTAGGCTGAGATAGCAAATACAAAATCTCTGAAGATAAAAAATAATCTCCTTGTAAGATCCAAAGCATGAATATCTGAAACCGGTGAATGTCACAAGACACATCAACATAAACAACTAGCTGGACAACTATTTTAGGATGAGCAGGTGATTACCCCGAAAGTCATGAAAAAGGGACAGTACTAAGATATACCCCATATGTGAATATGTCCAATGTAGAAGATCTAAAATATGGGTACCTTTCAACAAAAAACAAACCAAAGGGTTCTCCCCTGCAGGAAGCCCATCTACCAACTCACAAAAAGTGGACATTGTTGTCCTGTGTAAATTGATCAAACAATATGATGTATTGTTTATGGGCCCCTCCATAAAATTCACCACCTGCATGGCATCAACTGAAGTGTGAATCCAACTCCCCCTCAAACACCAGCTGGACCAGGTTTCCCATGCAGAGCTGTAGCACCGCAAGGTACTTTGAGCTCAAGATTATCTGATAAATGCTGAAGCTGACTGAGAAATACCTGGGGTTGTACCATCTACTGCCAAATTACTCCACGTCATCAGATATCCTGTCATTCCTCATGACCTCACAATGGAAGGAAACCGATCTGAATGGCACCTTCATCGATATGCCCAATGGATATCAAAGTAGTCCGTGAAGGACCAACTCATGCTCTGGAAATAAAACAGGCAGGAAACCTGTATTGTGTCCTTTTTTGATTTATTTCCTGTAGATCCGAAGGTTATTATGTTCTTCCTGTATTCCAAATACACCACCAGGGACAAGTGATTTAATATTTTCTCACTAATTCCAGAGTTTCCAAACTCTGCCCGCCACTTATGGATTGTCCTACATCTGAGAAACAGAGCTAATAAAGACCAAGCGTATCTTAAATCTAATTCAGTTTGTCATGTGTAGATGCCACAAATATCTTTAAAACGTACTGTCCTTCCAGCAGGTTTCCCCAACCCGGATCATTGAAGGAACTGTTATTTCCTGTTCCCTCACGAACAGATTGTATGTGTGGCTCATTGAAACCAGTCACTGTGGTTTTCGGCTCTAACACCACACATTTGTGCGTGTCTGTGATCACACAGCTACATTACTCAAGGTCAAAAGTGATGTTTCAGTAATAATAGAGAAAGATTGTATTTACAAACACACTGCGCACACACACAGATTAGATTAAAGTTGGTGCATATTCAATCCGCAAAAACAGTAGCCTGACACATGTTTCGAGCAACATGCTCTTCTACTGAGGCTACAGGTTTGTGTACATGGGAGATAAACCAGTACAATAAATGTAATATACATGTAAATGACCCAAACAAGGAAGCAAAAAACCCCAAAAGGATGGTTAACACACCAAAACAATATACACATTGAAGGCAGGGGTTATCAGCCACATTATACAGCAAACATACATGGTGTCAAGTAATACATTTGCAAAACAAAATATCACAATTCGTAGGGAGAGGAACAATTTCATACAAACACCCAATGTCACGATGGAACGTAAGAATAAAAGGAGGAGAAAGAAAGGTAGGGGTGAAGAAGGGTGAGAAAGAACAGAGAAGTGCATTTGCAATATTGATCAAGGTTGGTCACAGATAGTTAGTGAATGTACGAAAACTGAGTTAGGTACCTGTTAATGGGGTACCCTTTGAATTGGAAGCTAGGCAGGAGAAAAGAAAAATAAATGATCGTGAAAAAAAGGGGGGGTATTTCCCCAGAGCAGGACATATTGTCGCGTTTAATAGCCTTAAACTGAACTTACCAGGAGTATGTATAGAAGCAAAAATATATAGAACTGCGAGCTCCACTGTAAAAATAACATACAGTGAATCAATGATAACTTTTAGAATAAGCGGTAAATTAAGTTGATGACATTTAAGTAATTAACAATAGTACGGTGGTAGCAAAATTCTACATACCTTAAGATGCTGTTGCAAGAACAAATTGAAAGCGAGTTCGCACTGGGACTGGATACACCCACCAAAATTGAAAACAAGCACAAGAGTGCGAGCCCAGCATGAGGAAGAACGAAAAAAGGGGATAAAATGCAATTAGAGAGTAGTCAAAGGTGCACGTCTAGCCGCTCATTAACAAGGCGCGTAGACCCTCTGAAGAGCTAGGGGTCTACGCGCAAGTTCTATTCTTATCAGCGTGTCTGCTGTGTATAAGGACAGGAGCCATGTGTGCCCGTCTCCTACTTGCATTAATAGATGTGAGTCCGATTGTTGCAAAAAGGTCTGAGTGTCAGAAATAGGATGCCATCTTGGGTGAGTAAGACTTCAAAGCCTGAGAAGCGTTTACAGGCTGAAAGGTCAATTCACAGAGAGGTCTGAGTTTGCAAAGAAAAAAGGAAAAATGGCAAAGGTGTTTTAATTAAGCAAGGCAACCTTACATAAAAGACCATGAAGCGTTGAGCAATATAATGGTCTTGAATTAAAAAGGGAGCGGGAATGAAAGTCCCCCATCAAAGAATGTATGCGCATGTGAATAAGAGGGACGGCCGAAAAGGGCCATGATGCCCTTGAAAAGATATAAGGAAATAAACAATTGTGAAAACGGCGCCTGAGCCAATTGGTGAATTGAATGCGAGAGTGATATTCTGCTACCCCAGTGGGTCGCGTGGACTAGTATGCCCCAATGCATCTGCCATTTAATCCCCACCTCATGTGGACATGCTGAATTTCTAAAGTCTGAATAGACTGAAAACTAGTTGTGTGACCAACATTAAATCAAAAATGACAACCTAACTTGTTGTCCATGAAGCAATTTGTACATAAGGAAGCACAATGAAGGCACAGTGCTCATAAGAATACAGATAATTCATGGTCTGTATTGAGACCTTGTGTTACAGTACGGTATTGGCAGATGAGGCGAGCCTCTAATTGTCTCAGTTTAAGGACTAGATTGCCGCCACGTTGTGGCAGGGTCACTTTTACCATCCCAGTAAATTTTATTTGCGCCTTGTCATCCATTTGATGAGTTTGTCGCCAATGTACCGACAGTGGGTACTTAGAATCTACCTGGGAAATGGATGCCAATTGTTCCCTTATCCTGATCTTAAGCGGTCGAATTGTACTGCCAATATAGCACTGCCCACAAAAACATATAATGCAGTATACACAAAATTTAGTATTGCAATTAATAAAGGATTGAATTCTGTGAGTGCCCAAATGGCCAAAATCAATTGTGCAGGTTTCGTGTGCATAGGCACACAGAACATCCCCCACATTTCCGAAAACCTTTGTTGTCTGGTTGGTGTAACCAAGTAGTTTTTTGTTGTGGGTTGGACATGAAGGAAGGTGAGAGGATGCTCTTGAGGTTATTAGCCCTGGTGTAGATGAAGTTGGGCGAGTCATCTACCCAGGAACCAATATCTCTGTCGAGCTGTAAAATGCCTACTTATCACATGTTTCACAGTACGCAAAACTCTAATAAGAAAACAGTTATCATTTCACTATTCAAAAAGGCAAGCTTATGAATATTGCACCTCCATCATGTATGCTGCATACAATGCCTATGTTTCTACATGAGTACCTTAGTATACTGGATGGAACTTCATAATAGAATGCTATTTATATCAATGCATTGCTTAATGCATAAATTAACACTTGATATTTATTCCAATGATCCTTGACACTTTTTTTATTAACATTATATTAAGAATCCCTTGTACAGACTTTTCATGAAAGGTAAATGCACATGTGATGTCATCAGTGATGTCATCAATGACATTTGTGATGTCATCTTTGATGTCCTGGGTGTTAGTCTTAGCAGTGCGCGGTGGTGGCGCGAGTTATGGTTGCTTAGCTTACCATAACTGGCGAATTTCAGGGGTTTTTCGGTTTTACTTTGAACCATAACGTCCCTTTAACAAAGTTTTTTCACTGAATTTCATAGGTTTTTAGTAGCGCAACTTAACCATAACGTCCCTTTAACAAAGTTTTTTTACTGAATTTCATAGGTTTTTAGTAGCGAAACTTAACCATAACGTCCCTTTAACAAAGTTTTTTTACTGAATTTCATAGGTTTTTAGTAGAGCAACTTAACCATAACGTCCCTTTAACAAAGTTTTTTTACTGAATTTCATAGGTTTTTATTAGTGCAACTTAACCATAAAGTCACTTTAACACATTCTTTTTTGCTGAATTTCATAGATTTTTATTAGTGCAACGTAACCATAACGTCCTTTTCAATGGAGAAAGACCACTAGCATCCTAGGTTCTCAAAGTGGGAACCCGGGGTGGTAAAAAAAAGATTTTTCTTCCCAAACCAGGACACCGCAGGCAGGCGTCCCGGTGTAGGAAGGAAAATCTTTTACCAAGATGGACACCAGGGAAAGGGAAGGCAGGGTGTATAAAGAGAACACAACAGGTCATTGGCAGGGGGTCGGGAAGACCAGGAGAGAGACACGGGGCATGAGTGGGGGGTAACACGAGGGAGACACAGGGCATGAGCAGGGGGTGGAAAGAAGGGAGACACAGGGCATGAGCGGGAAAGAAGGGAGACACGGGGCATGAGCGGGGGTGGGGGTGAACAGGGGAGACACGAGCCATGAGCGGGGGGAAGAGGAGGGAGACAGACACGGGGCATGAGCAGGGGTAGGGCAAGGTGGGGCCCCCACCCCCGCTCATGCCCCGTGTCTGCCCTGTTCCAACAAAGCAGACACGGGGCATGAGCAGTGGGTGGGGGTGAACAGGGGAGACACGAGCCATGAGCGAATGGAAAAGGAGGGAGACAGACACGGAGCATGAGCGGGGGTGGGGGTGAACAGGAGAGACACGGGGCATGAGTGGGGGTAGGGCAAGGTGGGGCCCCCACCCCCGCTCATGCCTCGTGTCTGCCCTGTTCCAACAGAGCAGACACGGGGCATGAGCGGGGAAGGGGGGGGAGGGAGACACGGGGCATGAGCGTGGGGTGGAGGGAACAAGAGGTCAACAAGGGGCATCATAGGAGGGGGTGACAAGAGGAAGACACGGGGCACGAGCAGGGGGTGGGAGGGAACAGGAGGAAGACACGGGGCATGACCAAGGGGTGGGGGGCAAAAGGAGAGAGACACAGGGCATCAGCGGGGGGTGGGGAGAACAGGAGACAGACACTGGGCATGAGCAGGGGGTGGGGGAACAGGAGACAGACACGGGGCATGAGCGGGGGGTGGGGGGAACAGGAGACAGACACTGGGCATGAGCGGGGGCCAACAGGAGAGAGACACAGGGCAAGAGCAGGGGGTGGGGGGGCACAGGAGACAGACATGGGGCATGAGCGAGGGAGGTGGGGGGTACAGGAGACAGACACGGGGCATGAGCGGGGGTGGGGGCAACAGGAGAGAGACACGGGGCACGGAGCAGGACATTTCGGGGCAGCCGGTTCAGCTGTTCTTCATGCAGGCACCACAGCCACGCAGAGTACACAGCCCGGCAAAGCAAAAAAAGGGGAGGGCTGTGCTGCTCGGAGCAGTCTGCTCCGAGCAGCACAGCCCCCACCCTCGTGAACCCAGCAGATCAATTCTGCTCTGTGCGCCGCACCCCAGTAGGGTTAGACACACGGGGCATGAGCGGGGGGTGGGTTGGAGGGGTAGACACATGGGGCATGAGCGGGGAGTGGTAGACACACGGGGCATGAGCGGGGGTGGGGGAGGGGAGAGACACGGGGCATGAGCGGGGGGTGGGCAGGAGGGAGCGACACACGGGGCATGAGCGGGGGTTGGTGGGAGGAAGAGACACACGGGGCATGAGCGGGGGGTGGGCGGGAGAGAGAGACACATGGGGCATGAGCGAGGGGTGGGCGGGAGGGAGAGACACACGGGGCATGAGCAGGGGGTGGGCGGGAGGGAGAGACACACGTGTCATGAGCGGGGGGTGGGTGGGAGGATGAGACACATGGGGCATGAGCGGGCGGTGGGCAGGAAGGGGAGACACACGGGGCATGAGCGGGGGGTGGGCGGGAGGGGTAGACACACGGGGCATGAGCGGGGGGTGGGCGGGAGGGGTAGACACACGGGGCATGAGCGGGGGTGGGGGAGGGGAGAGACACGGGGCATGAGCGGGGGGTGGGCAGGAGGGAGCGACACACGGGGCATGAGCGGGGGTTGGTGGGAGGAAGAGACACACGGGGCATGAGCGGGGGGTGGGCGGGAGAGAGAGACACATGGGGCATGAGCGAGGGGTGGGCGGGAGGGAGAGACACACGGGGCATGAGCAGGGGGTGGGCGGGAGGGAGAGACACACGTGTCATGAGCGGGGGGTGGGTGGGAGGATGAGACACATGGGGCATGAGCGGGCGGTGGGCAGGAAGGGGAGACACACGGGGCATGAGCGGGGGGTGGGCGGGAGGGGTAGACACACGGGGCATGAGCGGGGGGTGGGCGGGAGGGGTAGACACACGGGCCATGAGCGGGGGGTGGGTGGGGATAGTGGGAGACACACGGGCATGAGCGGGGGGTGGGCAGGAGGGAGAGACACACAGGGCATGAGCAGGGGGATGGGCGGGAGGGAGTGACACACCGGGCATGAGCGGGGGGTGGACGGGAGGGGGAGACACACGAGGCATGAGCAGGGGGTGGGCAGGAGGGGGAGACATATGGGGCGTGAGCGGGGGGTGGGTGGGGGGTGGGCAGGAGGGCTAGACACACGGGGCAGGAGTGGGCGGGAGGGGTAGACACACGGGGCATGAGCGGGGGGTGAGCGGGAGGGGTAGACACACGGGGCATGAGTGGGGGGTGGGTGGAGGGGTAGACACACGGGGCATGAGCGGGGGTTGGGTGGGGGGAGGGGGAGACACACAGGGCATGAGCAGGGGGTGGGCAGGAGGGAGAGACACACGGGGCATGAGCAGGGGGATGGGCGGGAGGGAGAGACACACGGTGTATGAGCGGGGGGTGGGCGGGAGGGAGAGACACACGGGGCATGAGCGGGGGTGGGCAGGAGGGAGAGACACAGGGGGCATGAGTGGGGGTGGGCGGGAGGGTTGGGCATGAGCAGGGGGGCAGGAGGGGTAGACACACAGGGCATGAGCGGGGGGGTGGGTGGGAGGGGTGGACATGAGCGGGGGTGGTCGGGAGGGGTGGGCATGAGTGGGGGAGGGCAGGAGGGGTAGACACACGGGGCATGAGCGGGGGGTGGGCAGGAGGGGTAGACACACGGGGCATGAGCAGGGGGGTGGGCAGGAGGGGTAGACACATCATGGGGCATGAGCGGGGGGGTGGCCGTTAGGGGTAGACACACGGGGCATGAGCGGGTGGTGGGCGGGAGGGGTAGACACACGGGGCATGAGCGGGGGGTGGGCGGGAGGGAGAGACACAGGGCATGAGCGGGGGGTGGGCGGGAGGGCGAGACACACGGGGCAAGAGCGGGGGTGGGCGGGAGGGAGAGACACACGGGGCATGAGCGGGGGGTGGGCGGGAGAGAGAGACACACGGGGCATGAGCGGGGGTAGGGCGGGAGGGGATAGACACACGGGGCATGAGCGGAGGGTGGGCGGGAGGGGAGAGACACACTGGGCATGAGCGGGGGGTGGGAGAGGAGAGACACACGGGGTATGAGCGGGGGGTGGGCAGGAGAGAGAGACACACGGGGCATGAGCGGGGGTGGGCAGGAGGGAGAGACACACGGGGCATGAGAGGGGGTTGGGAGAGGAGAGACACACGGGGTATGAGCGGGGGGTGGGTGGGAGGGAGAGACACACGGGGCATGAGCGGGGGGTGGGCAGGAGGGAGAGACACACGGGGCATGAGAGGGGGTTGGGCGGAAGTGAGAGACATACGGGGCATGAGCGGGGGTGGGCGGGAGGGAGAGAAACACGGGGCATGAGCAGGGGGTGGGTGGGAGGGAGAAAAACACGGGGCATGAGCGGGGGGTGGGCGGGAGAGAGAGACACACGGGACATGAGCGAGGGGTGGGCGGGAGGGAGAGACACACGGGGCATGAGCAGGGGGTGTGCGGGAGGGACAGACACACGTGGCATGAGCGGGGGGTGGGTGGGAGGATGAGAAACACGGGGCATGAGCGGGGGGTGGGAAGGAGGGGGAGACACACGGGGCATGAGCGGGGGGTGGGCGGGAGGGGTAGACACACGGGGCATGAGCGGGGGGTGGGTGGGGATAGGGGGAGACACACGGGGCATGAGCGGGGGGTGGGCAGGAGGGAGAGACACACAGGGCATGAGCAGGGGGATGGGCGGGAGGGAGAGACACAAGGGGCAAGAGCGGGGGGTGGACGGGAGGGGGAGACACACGAGGCATGAGCGGGGGGTGGGCAGGAGGGGGAGACATACGGGGCGTGAGCGTGGGTGGGGGGTGGGCAGGAGGGCTAGACACACGGGGCAGGAGCGGGCGGGAGGGGTAGACACATGGGGCATGAGCGGGGGGTGAGCGGGAGGGGTAGGCACACGGGGCATGAGCGGGGGGTGGGTGGAGGGGTAGACACACGGGGCATGAGCGGGGGTTGGGTGGGGGGAGGGGGAGACACACGGGGCATGAGCAGGGGGTGGGCAGGAGGGAGAGACACACGGGGCATGAGCGGGGGGATGGGCAGGAGGGAGAGACACACGGTGTATGAGCGGGGGGTGGGCGGGAGGGAGAGACACACGGGGCATGAGCGGGGGGTGGGTGGGAGGGAGAGACACACGGGGCATGAAAGGGCGGGTGGGCAGGAGGGAGAGACACACGGGGCATGAGTGGGGGTGAGCGAGAGGGGTGGGCATGAGCAGGGGGGCAGGAGGGGTAGACACACAGGGCATGAGCGGGGGGGTGGGCGGGAGGGGTGGACATGAGCGGGGGTGGGCAGGAGGGGTAGACACACGGGGCATGAGCGGGGAGTGGGCAGGAGGGGTAGACACACGGGGCATGAGCAGGGGGGTGGACAGGAGGGGTAGACACATCATGGGGCATGAGCGGGGGGGTGGGCGTTAGGAGTAGACACACAGGGCATGAGCGGGTGGTGGGCGGGAGGGGTAGACACACGGGGCATGAGCAGGGGCTGGGCGGGAGGGAGAGACACAGGGCATGAGCGGGGGGTGGGCGGGAGGGAGGGACACACGGGGCATGAGCGGGGGTGGGCGGGAGGGAGAGACTCACGGGGCATGAGCGGGGGGTGGGCGGGAGAGAGAGACACACGGGTCATGAGCGGGGGTAGGGCGGGAGGGGATAGACAAACGGGGCATGAGCGGAGGGTGGGCGGGAGGGGATAGACACACGGGGCATGAGCGGGGGGTGGGAGGGAGGGGATAGACACACGGGGCATGAGCGTGGGGTGGCCGGAAGGGGATAGACACACGGGGCATGAGTGGGGGTGGGCGGGATGTGAGAGACACACGGGGCATGAGCGGGGGGTAGGCGGGAGGGGAGAGACACACGGGGCATAAGCGGGGGGTGGGCGGGAGGGATAGACACACGGGGCATGAGCAGGGGGGTGGACAGGAGGGGTAGACACATCATGGGGCATGAGCGGGGGGGTGGGCGTTAGGGGTAGACACACAGGGCATGAGCGGGTGGTGGGCGGGAGGGGTAGACACACGGGGCATGAGCAGGGGCTGGGCGGGAGGGAGAGACACAGGGCATGAGCGGGGGGTGGGCGGGAGGGAGGGACACACGGGGCATGAGCGGGGGTGGGCGGGAGGGAGAGACTCACAAGGCATGAGCGGGGGGTGGGCGGGAGAGAGAGACACACGGGTCATGAGCGGGGGTAGGGCGGGAGGGGATAGACAAACGGGGCATGAGCGGAGGGTGGGCGGGAGGGGATAGACACACGGGGCATGAGCGGGGGGTGGGAGGGAGGGGATAGACACACGGGGCATGAGCGTGGGGTGGCAGGAAGGGGATAGACACACGGGGCATGAGTGGGGGTGGGCGGGATGTGAGAGACACACGGGGCATGAGCGGGGGGTAGGCGGGAGGGGAGAGACACACGGGGCATAAGCGGGGGGTGGGCGGGAGGGATAGACACACGGGGCATGAGAGGGGGGTGGGCGGGAGGGATAGACACACGGGGCATGAGTGGGTGGTGGGCGGGAGGCGATAGACACACGGGGCATGAGCGGGGGTGGGCGGGAGGGGATAGACACACGGGGCATGAGCAGGGGGTGGCCGGGAAGGGAGAGACACACGGGGCATGAGCGTGGGGTGGGCTTGAGGGGAGAGACACACAGGGCATGAGCGGGGGGTGGGCGGGAGGGTAGAGACACACGGGCCATGAGCAGGGGGTGGGCGGGAGGGGAAAGACACTCGTGGCATGAGCGGGGGGTGGGCGGGAGGGGAGAGACCCACGGTCCATGAGAGGGGGGTTGGGTGGGAGGGGAGAGACACACAGGGCATGAGCGGGGGGTAGGCGGGAGGGAGAGACACACGAGGTATGAGCGGGGGGTGGGCGGGAGGGGATAGACACACGGGGCATGAGCGGGGGGTGGGTGGGAGGGGAGAGACACACGGGGCATGAGCGGGGGGTGGGCGGGTGGGGAGAGACACACAAGGCATGAGCCGGGGGTGGCTGGGAGGGGAGAGACACACGGGGCATGAGAAGGGGGTGGGTGGGAGGTGAGAGACACACGGGGCATGAGCGGGGGGTGGGTGGGAGGGGAAAGACACTCGGGGCATGAGCAGGGGGTGGGCGTGAGGGGAGAGGCACACGGGGCATGAGCGGGGGTGGGTGGGCGGGGAGAGACACACAGGGCATGAGCAGGGCGTGGGCAGGAGGGGAGAGACACAGGGGGCATGAGCGGGGGTTGGGCGGGAGGGATAGACACACAGGGCATGAGAGGGGGTGGGTGGGAGGGATAGACACACAGGGCATGAGCGGGGGGTGGGCGGGAGGGGAGATACACACGGGGAATGAGCGGCGGGAGGGCGGGCGGGGAGAGACACACGGGGCATGAGCGGGGGTTGGGCGGGAGGCGATAGACACACGGGGCATGAGCGGGGGGTGGGCAGGAGGAGAGAGACACATGGGGCATGAGTGGGGGGTAGGCGGGAGGGGAGAGACACACGGGGCATGAGCGGGGGGTGGGCGGGAGGGGAGAGACACATTGGGCATGAGCGGGGGGTGGGCGGTAGGGGATAGATACACGGGGCATGAGCGAGGGGTGGGTGGGGGGGACACACTGTGCATGAGCGGGGGGTGGGAGTAAGAGACACACGGGGCATGAGTGGGGGGTGGGAGGGGAGAGACACACTGGGTATGAGCGGGGGGTGGGCGGGAGGGAGAGACACACGGGGCATGAGCGGGGGGTGGGCAGGAGGGAGAGACACACTGGGCATGAGTGGGGGGTGGGCAGGAGCGAGAGACACACGGGGCATGAGTGGGGGGTGGGCGGGAGGGAGAGACACACGGGGCATGAGCAGGGGGTGGGTGGGAGGGAGAGACACACGGGGCATGAGCGGGGGGTGGGCAGGAGGCAGAGACACATGGGGCATGAGCGAGGGGAGGGCGGGAGGGAGAGACACACGGGGCATGAGCGGGGGGTGAGCAGGAGGGGGAGACACACGGGGCATGAGCCGGGGGTGGGCGGGAGGGGTAGACACACGGGGCATGAGCGGGGCGTGGGCGGGAGGGGTAGACACACGGGGCATGAGCGGGGGGTTGGTGGGGGGAGGGGGAGACACATGGGGCATGAGCGGGGGGTGGGCAGGAGGGAGAGACACACGGGGCATGAGCGGGGGATGGGCGGGAGGGAGAGACACACGGGGTATGAGCGGGGGGTGTACTGGAGGGGGAGACACACGAGGCAGGAGCGGGGGATGGGCAGGAGGGGGAGACATACGGGGCATGAGCGGGGGGATGGGCGGGAGGGGGAGACACACGAGGCATGAGCGGGGGATGGGCAGGAGGGGGAGACACACGAGGCATGAGCGGGGGATGGGCAGGAGGGCTAGACACACAGGGCAGGAGCGGGCAGGAGGGGTAGACACACGGGGCATGAGCGGGGGGTGGGCGGGGGCAGGGGGAGACACACGGGGCATGAGCGGGGGTGGGTGGGGGCAGGGGGAGACACAAGGGGCATGAGCGGGGGGTGGGCTGGAGGGAGAGACACACGGGGCGTGAGCGGGGGGATGGGCGGGAGGGAGAGACACACGGTGTATGAGCGGGGGGTGGGCGGGAGGGAGAGACACACGGGGCATGAGCGGGGGGTGGGTGGGAGGGAGAGACACACGGGGCATGAGCGGGGGTGGGCAGGAGGGAGAGACACACGGGGCATGAGCGGTGGTGGGCTGGAGTGGTGGGCATGAGCGGGGGGGCGGGATGGGTAGACACACAGGGCATGAGTAGGGGCAGGGGGGTGGGCGGGAGGGGTGGGCATGAGCGGGGGTGGGCAGGAGGGGTAGACACACGGGGCATGAGCGGGGGGTGGGCGAGAGCGGCATGAGCGGGGGGTGGGCAGGAGGGATAGACACAGGGGGCATGAGCAGGGGGTGGGCGGGAGGGGTAGACACATCATGGGGCATGAGCGGGGGGGTGGGCGGGAGGGGTAGACACACGGGGCATGAGTGGGTGGTGGGCAGGAGGGGTAGACACACGGGGCATGAGCGGGTGGTGGGCGGTAGGGGTGGGCATGAGCGGCAGGTGGGCGGGAGGGAGAGACACAGGGCATGAGCGGGGGGTGGGCGGGAGGGAGAGACACACGGGGCATGAGCGGGGGGTAGGCGGGAGGGAGAGACACACGGGGCATGAGTGGGGGGTGGGCGGGAGAGAGAGACACACGGGTCATGAGCGGAGGGTGGGCGGAAGGGGATAGACACACGGGGCATGAGCGGGGGGTGGCTGGGAGGGGAGAGACACACGGGGCAGCGGGGGGTGGGCGGGAGGGGAGAGACACACGGGGCTTGAGCGGGGGGTAGGCAGGAGGGGAGAGACACACGGGGCATGAGCGGGGGGTGGGCGGGTTTTAGACACACGGGGCATGAGAGGGGGGTGGGCGGGAGGGATAGATACACTGGGCATGAGAGGGGGAGGGCGGGAGGGATAGACACACTGGGCATGAGTGGCGGGTGGGCGGGAGGGGAGAGACACACGGGGAATGAGCGGCGGGAGGGCGGGAGGGGAGAGACACAGGGGGCATGAGCTGGGGGTGGGCGGGTGGGATAGACACACGGGGCATGAGAGGGGGGTGGGCAGGAGGGATAGACACACGGGGCATGAGTGGGGGGTGGGCGGGAGGGTTAGAGACACACGGCGAATGAGCAGGGAGTGGGCGGGAGGGTTAGACACACAGGGAATGAGCAGGGAGTCGGCGGGAGGGGAGAGACACACGGGGCATGAGCGGGGGGTAGGCGGGAGGGGAGAGACACACGGGGCATGAGCGGGGGGTGGGAGGTAGGGGAGAGACATACGGGGCGTGAGCGGGGGGTGGGCGGGAGGGTAGAGACACACAGGCCATGAGCGGGGGTGGGCGGGAGGGGATAGACACACGGGGCATGAGCGGGGGTGGTCGGGAGGGGATAGACACATGGGGCATGAGCGGGGGTGGGCGGGAGATGAGAAACACACGGGGAATGAGTGGGGGGTGGGCGGGAGGGTTAGAGACACACGGGGAATGAGCAGGGAGTGGGCGGTAGGGGAGAGACACACGGGGCATGAGCGGGGGGTGAGCGGGAGGGGAGAGACACACGGGGCATGAGCGGGGGGTGGGCGGGAGGGGAGAGACATACGGGGCGTGAGCGGGGGGTGGTCGGGAGGGGATAGACACATGGGGCATGAGCGGGGGGTGGGCGGGAGATGAGAGACACACGGGGCATGAGCGGGGGGTAGGCGGGAGGGGAGAGACACACAGGGCATGAGAGGGGGGTGGGCGGGAGGGGAGAGACACATTGGGCATGAGCGGGGGGTGGGTGGGAGGGGATAGATACATGGTGCATGAGCGGGGCTGGGCGGGAGGCGATAGACACACGGGGGATGAGCGGGGGGTGGGCGGGAGGGGAGAGACACATTGGGCATGAGGGGGGGTGGGCAGGAGGGGAGAGACACATGATGCATGAGCGGGGGGTGGGCGGGAGGCGATAGACACACGGGGCATGAGCGGGGGGTGGGCGGGAGGGGAGAGACACAGGGGGCATGAGCGGGAGGTGGGCAGGAGGGGAGAGACACACGGGGCATGAGCGGGGGGTGGGCATGAGGGGAGAGACACACGGGCCATGAGCGGGGGATAGGTGGGAGGGGATAGACACACGGGGCATGAGCGTGGGGTGGCCGGTAGGGGATAGACACAAGGGGCATGAGCAGGGGGTGGGCGGGAGGGGAAAGAAACACGGGGCATGAGCAGGGGGTAGGCGGGAGGGAGAGACACACGGGGCATGAGCGGGGGGTGGGCGGGAGGGGAGAGACACATTGGGCATGAGCGGGGGTGGGCGGGAGGGGATAGATACACGGTGCATGAGCGGGTGGTGGGCGGGAGGGGAGAGACACACGGGGCATGAGCGGGGGGTGGGCGGGAGGGTAGAGACACACGGGCCATGAGCGGGGGGTGGGTGGGAGGGGATAGACACACGGGGAATGAGCAGGGGGTGGCCGGTAGGGGATAGACACACGGGGCATGAGCGGGGGATGGGCAGGAGGGGAAAGACACACGGGGCATGAGCGGGGGGTAGGCGGGAGGGGAGAGACACACGGGGCATGAGCAGGGGGTGGGCAGGAGGGGAGAGACACATTGGGCATGAGCGGGGGGTGGGCGGGAGGGGATAGATACACGGTGCATGAGCGGGGGGTGGGCGGGAGGGGAGATACACACGGGGCATGAGCGGGGCGTGGGCGGGAGGGGAGAGACACACAGGGCATAAGCGGTGGTGGGCGAGAGGTGAGAGACACATGGGGCATCAGCGGACATGAGTTTGTGTGAAGGCGGCAAGTCCCACTCCTTGGCCCTCTGCTGGCCATCGTGTGCCGATGGCGTGAGCGGGGGGCTGGAGGAACAGGGGAGACACGGAGCATGAATGGGAGTTTGGGGGACAAGAAGACACACGGGGCATGAGTTGGGGGTGGGAGGAACAGTAGACAGACAGGGGCATGAGCGGGGGTGGGGGACTTACTGTGCAGGCGGCAGATCCCACTCCTGCTGACCTGACAAAGCCTCTCATGCGAGGAACAAAGATGGCAGGCATCTCTGAAGCCACGATGCAGTGCACGCTTTCACCGCATCTAATGAGAGAGAACGTCAGATGTCCGCGGACATCACGCAAGCTTCTTGCCCAGTCACCGTCCTGTCCGCGGACCGAACAGGGACACAGATATCACTAATTTATTTTTACCTACTTTTTGGTCATTTTTTAAAAAACTACTGGATGGATTTTCACCAAATTTGCAGAGGCACGCTTTCTGGACCAAACCTCTGCTCCTGGTCCAAATTTGGTGAAAATCCTTTCAGTGGTTTGGGCTGTAGACGCGAGCAAAAATGTTTTCCCATTCAGTCTATGGGAAAAAAAAAGTTTTGAAACCCCCCCTATAACTTTGCCCCCCCTGGACGAATCCTCACCAAACTTTGCAAAAAAAAAATCAGTGACCCAAATACTTTTTTTGCAAAGTTTGGTGAGGATTCGTCCAGGGAGTGCGAAGTTATAAGCCATCCAAAAAGTGCTTTTCCTATGGAAACAGCAACTTAACCATAACTACATGGCCACTACCGTGTATGTGTAACATGTAATATAAACGCTTGGATTTGCGTTTGTTTGAGTTTGTTCAAAATGTGTATTTAGTTGAGTGTGTTGGTGGGTAGGAGTGTTTGGGGAGGATGGGAGGGTATGAGATAGGTTAAATGTTGTGCTTTTTTATGTGCTAGATGTTCTTTTTGTGTTCGATTTGTCTGCGGACATCACGGGTGTTCTGAAATGTTCTAAATAAACTGAATGGGGGTGTTATGAGGACTCAATATGTGTCCGTTTTGTTCGCAAGCAGGCTGAAACTGTTCTTAGAACACTTGCAGTGTCCTGAAATGTTCGCATATAAACAAAATGGGGGTGTTCTGACGACACTTTCCGTATTGTTCGTTGTCAAGTTGAAAGTTTTCTAAGAACTGTTGTGTTGTCCTGAAATATTCATAGGGGGTGTGCTGAAGACGCTGTTCGTATTGTTCTCTGTCAAGTTGAATGTGTTCTAAGAACACTTGTGGTGTCCTGAAATGTTCTCAAATAAACAAAATGGGGTGTTCTGAGGACGCAGTCCGTATTGTTCGATGTTAAGTTGAATGTGTTCTATGAACACTCGTGGTGTCCTGAAATGTTCGTAGCGGCTGTCCTGAAGAGGCTGTCCGTATTGTTCGTTGACAAGTTGAAAATGTTCTAAGAACTCTTGCGGTGTGCTGCAATGTTTGCAAATAAACAAAATGGGGGTGTGTTCTAAGAACTCACACGCTGTCCTGAAATGTTCATAGGAGGTGTCCTGAAGACGTTGTCCCTATTGTTCAATGGCAAGTTGAATGTGTTCTAAGAACACTCGCGGTGTCCTGAAATGTTCGCAAATAAACAAAATGGGGGTGTTCTGAGGACGATGTCCGTATTGTTCGTTGTCAAGTTGAAAGTGTTCTAAGAACTCTTGCGTTGTCCTGAAATGTTCATAGGGGGTGTCCTGAAGACGCTGTCCGTATTGTTCTTTGTCAAGTTGATTGCGTTCTAAGAACACTCGTCGTGTCCTAAAATGTTCGTAGGGGGTGTCCTGAAGACGCTGTCCGTATTGTTCGTTGTCAAGTTGAAAATGTTCTAAGAACTCTAGAGGTGTCCTGAAATGTTTGTAGGGGGTGTCCTGAAGATGCTGTTTGTATTGTTCGCTGGCAAGTTGAATGTGTTCTCAGAACACTTGCGGTGTCCTGAAAAATGTCAATGCTTAAACGTAACCTTGACGTGGACAAACAGCTCGATTCCTTCTCTTCAAAGACATGAGCTACGTAGCACTATCACGCTTACGTACACTTGACAGTCAAGTGTACGTAAGCGTGATAGTTGTACGTATCTCATGCCTTCTTTAAAGACTGTGTTACCAATATCTATCATTGCTTTGTCTAGGGCAAGACCTTGTGATTTATGAATCGTGACTGCGTATGCAAGAGTTAGAGAAAATTGTTCTCTGCGTACATACATGTCTTTGAAGAGAAGGAATGGAGCTGTTGAGCGTGCTATCCTTTTTACTTCTGAAAGTTTGTCAAAGAGTATGTTGACAAACTGAATTTTGTTGTCACGTGGGTATGTTTGAAAGCCAACAACTGTACCCAGTGCTCCATTAACTAGTCCTTGGTCCACGTCAAGGTTACGTTTAGCATTACTCTGCAATTTAAGGATAACTTTAATATCTTTTCTAAACCTGCTGTGTTTGAGATTGATTATTCTAAACTATTTAGTCTTGTTGTGGCTTGGTCACACATGGGTAGTGTCATACAATGTACATCTAGTTTGTCTGTGGCACTAATTTCCATTATTGGTTGCTTTTCTTTACTTAACATTATTTCATTGAATTTGTAACAACTTGCAAGAGTTGGCATTAAGGCCATACAATTGACATTTTTGTGGGCTAATTGTTCCATAACATCTGTAGCACATGCATTATCACCATAAAGTGCATTAATTTGCTGGGTTTTCAATATTGCTTCTGCTTCTTTAGAAAGTATACAAACTCTGATACTTTTTAAGGTGTTGGCATAAGTGAGATCTGCAGATTGCCGTATGTTTTCTGTTAATTCTGTGTATTGGAAATGTTGCCAAAGGTTGACATTTACAATGCTGCCAACAGTTTTACGGCAGAGTTTGTGTCCTAATGTTTTAAAAATAGGCTCCCCTTTTACTGGTGTCAATTGAAGAAGATCTCCGAAAACAATAATGTGTTTTCCTGCAAAGAGCTATTCTAGTTTGTGTTGAGTACTTCTTGTAATCTGAGGTGAATCAAAGCCAACATCAGGTTGGAGACCATGCTCACTTCATCTATTAGTAGCATTTTCATTTGTTTCAATACTCTGCGTAGTTCCATTGCAGCTTCTGCAGAAAGTTTGTAATGGTCCAATTTGTTCTGGTGTTCTACTGGCAATAGTAGTAATCGGTGTACAGTGACACCACCTATGTTGTAGGCAGCTAAACCTGTGGGGGCAGTGACAACAGCTGACAGTTTGTTGTTTGTCAATTGGTGAAGGAACTTACTGATGATTTTGATTAGGAATGTTTTGCCAGAACCAGCTTCACCACTGATGTACAGTAGTATAGGTTTATAATTATAGCAGGAACATTCTTTATTTTCATGTTGTACACCATGTGCAATTTGTTTTGTTAGTTCTTGAAAAATACTACGTTGTTCATTGTTTAGTTTTGATTGCAGTATAGTTAAGTCTTCTTTATCTTCATACTGACACATGGTGTTTTCTACTTCTATCATAGCTAATTCTGCCTCATTTATTATTAGTGGTTCTCCCCGTGGTTCTTGGCTTCCTGTTACAGAAGGTTGACTACTGTCAGGAGTGTCCTTATCAAGTTGGGCCTGGAGTTCTTCTTCGTGTTGCTGTTCATTGTGCAGCATTGTTTTGCATTGTGTAAAGTTTACATCAGTTATAGTGCTTTGATTTGCTTTAAAAGCATCTTCATATGAGTCATAGTTATCTAGTACCTCTTCTTCTTTTCTCCATGGTTTAAAGAGTTGTGGCAGGGACATGTAATATACTTCTTTATGTTGAGGAGTCTTTAATGACAATTTGATATGATTAATTAAATTTGGTTTAGTGAGTTTAACTAAGTTGCCTTCACAGTCTATCACTATGTATTTACCTTTTTCTTCATCAGGTTTTACAATATTTTGGTATGTGTAGTTTTTGGCTATGTGGTATAGACACATGGTTTCCAAAGTATTACTTCTGTTTGGGTAGTATGTGTCCAATAAATTGTTTTTTAAAATGTCTTGGCTGATGGGATCACGTTTGGCTATTGTTTCTATATCTTCGTATGATTTGGAACTCTTTTTCTAGATTTAGCTGGACCAAGACTTAGCCATACTATATTTTCATATTTACCATACAATGCAGGATCAGTTAAATGATCAGCTGCTTCATATGATCCACATTCTCTATGGGAGAGCATTTTTATGCCCAAGCTGTATAATTTCTTAGACACTGTTTTATCTAATGACAGGTCATTCCAGAGGTCTTGGAGCTCTGTATTTTCTGCTTTGATTAAGTATGCTGTGACATATCGTGCAACTGCAGTAGAATGGTCTGCAATGTACTGCACACCTATGTTTGCATTCCATAAGTGGGCAATGATTGCATTATAATCATTGATATATTTTTCGTCTTCTTTTCTTTTTATGTAATATGTATTTTTAAGTGACTTACCTTTAACACTATGTCTAACTGAAGACATGATGTTGTTCACTTGACCTGTATTTGTAACTGGTCTAGGGAAACCAAATTAGCATTTGGTGTAGTATTTCCCTTTGTTTTTGTATTTGCGACGACAATATTTTCCACATTTGCGTCTTTGAAATTGTAAAATTTTTACATGAAGATCACTATTTGTGGCTTCTGATGGAATTTCACAAGTGACATATTTTTCAACAAACTGTAAAACAGTGGAATCACTGTATTGACCAAATTTAGGAGCATCTTTAATCCATAAAAGCACGTGGATATGTGGTGCTTCTCTGGCTTGGTATTCTTTTCTCCAAAAAGAAGTGTTGCACTTCTCCAAGGGGAGGAACAGTTTTATTACAAATAAAATTTAGCATAGCAATGAAGCGATGGTGAAAATATCTTGAAACATTAACAGGATCCAAAGAACAAAGTTCTCCAGGTGTTAGTATATCTATGTTTGTTTTGTTTTTGTTTGATATGCGTAGGAAATCATGTAAATCTTCCCATGCATATTCTGCACAACTTAATGTAACAAACCAAGTGAGTGGGCCAAGGTTTCTGATCATACAGCGTACATCTCCATGACGTTGGAACCAGTACTCTTTAGTACCACGCATATTTGCTAATAGATTTGTAATATTTGATTGTAAAACCTCATCCTTTTGTTGCACTTTTTGTAATAATTGTGTAGATGTCATATTTTGAAAGTGTGATCCTGATTTTAATATGTGTGCCACTCTGTAAGATAAAGTTGCTAGTTCACTTTCAAAGAGTAGGTGGAATATGTATTCCACATTTTGTCTAAATCTGGAATCTTCAGAATACATCCGTAATGAGCAGTATTCTGAAGCTGATATTTGAATAGGTCTATCATCATACCTTCCTCCTTTGCCAGTAGGAAAGAGTAGAGTTAAAGCATGTGCTTCTATACTTTTTTCCCATATGCTGATTGGCAATCCTTTTGTTTGACGCATTTGGTACGTTTCCAGTACATCGTATACGGTGTCATTACAGTGCAAAGGATGAATTGTATAATGGTCTAAAGTATTTGATATTGTAGCAGGATCTAGTAGCTCAAATTGACCAGCTTCTTGTGTTTCTTGAATTATTTCAGTTGTATCCTTCAAGTTTTCTTCAATATTAATTTCTTTGTAATATTCATTATTCTCTTTCAGATAGTGCAAGGCTTGTCTAACTTTATGTAAATCTACCAGCTGTTGCCATATTTTTTTGTATTTTGTAGGTACTCCATTTACTAAGATAATTAAAGATTGCTGCATTCGACGTTCCACTCCTAGAATATGCACATTTTCTTTTAGATCTAATAGTAAATAAACTACTTTTCCACAAATGCCTTTTACCAATTCAGAGGGAAGTCATTTTTGCTGTTTTTGATTGAAGGTGTATTATTGCTTGAAATGGGTGCACTGTTTGAATTAAGATGCTCTCATATAAATTAAGTTGTTGTAGGAGTTTTGGTAGTGGGTATAATTCCAAATTATTTGTGATAACACGTGAAGGAGTTTGGTTGTTGTCAAGTTTTTAGTGCAGTAACTGCAAAGTATTAAGGGGTCAGTTATTTCGGATTTGTTTTCTGCTACAAGGTAGAGAGCTAATTCAAACCATTTAGAATCTTCATTGTCTTCTATTTTGTATGATAGGGCTACAGTTTTTGTGTTACTTTTATAAAAAGTTCTGCGGCAACATACACACACATAGGGCCTCATTACGACCCAGGCGGACTTCGCGGTGCTAAATGCACCGCGAAGCATGGCGGAAAGCCGCCGATAGCGCCATGGGGGTTGGCGGATTTACCGCCCCATTCCGACCTCGGCGGAGCGGTAAATCCCCAATCCCCATTCTGCCCTTCCCCATTCCCATTTTCGCCCCATAGGGTATAATGGGAGTGGGGAAGGAGTTAATTACGCCACCGTAAAATACGGTGGCGTAATTAACAACGAGGTCCCGTAGCGCCATGGTTTTCTCCGGCTGGTAAAACCAGGCGGAGAAAACCTCCATGGCGCTACGGGAACTCGTAGTATGGCGGAGAGGTACGCCATGCACTACGCTGGCGTAACACCCTCTCCGCCAGGGTCCTAATGAGGCCCATAGTTTGGTACTTCAGCTGATGTACTTTTAAATGTTATTATTTCTTTTTTGTATGTGTTTAGTAAAAGGTTGCCTTGTGTAGAATTGTTGCTAATTTGCTTTAAAGCTATTTCATTCTGTAAGTGGCTTTCACTTCCAAAATATTTTTTCTGGATATAGTCAATTTATTCAAGTAGGTCTTTTGCTGTACCATGTAGAAGAATGTTATTTAAATTTGCTAGTGCTAAAGCAGGACTTTTAGCATAATACAGTTTATAGACTAGATTTCTTATAGTTGAATGATGTGTTGATATTCTTTTGATATCATGGAAGGTGGTTTTACAAGTAGGTCCTGTAATGCAGGCCAATGAATGTCCTTGTAGTCCTGTGTACTTGCGCACTGGACAGGTATCCATATTTTGCAGTAGTTTAATTTTGATTTTGTCTTTGCTTTTTACATATTGATTGAGGAATTGGCATGAAGACTTGAAAAATTGTTTGGGAATGTTACACATTGACGTGCATGGCCATTTGTACACTAGATGTTCTGATTCAGTTGAATGGAGGGGTAATTCTAAGTTTTCAGGGCATATTTTTGTAAGGAGTACTTCTTGTTCCATTATGGTATTATTGACTTTTTCATAACCTCGACCACTGCTATGTATGGCAATTCTATTTGTTTGCTTTTGTTTGTACGCTTCTTCATTAAAGTATGGTTCTGTGCTCGTAGTGTGATTCCATTCACCTCCGCATATACTTAAGAAGTTCTTTCTGTTGACATTTCGTTTATTGAGAAGTCTTTTTTGTAATTTAGTTATTAGTTTTGTTAGTGGTTTCATTTTGTTTAACACTAAAATAAATAACTTTATTTTGAGAAGAATTGCACTGTCTATCAACGCTTCTAAGATTAATTTCCTACGATAGGTTTTAAGGGTTGAACCTAGTTTCTCTCCTGTTTTTATTTCTTGGTATGCTTACTTTGAACTTTATCAAGATTTATAGACGTAGTTTCATCTGTAGTGATAGCTGATTTTTTTGTTAATTGTTTTCTGGTTTGTTTTACATTTTGATAGAGGAGGCAAAGTTTTTCCACTTGAAACTTCTTTTGTTTCACTAAATGACTGTATTAGCTGTTTTGTTTCAACTTCTTTTACACATTCCGCTAGATATGGATGCTTATGTTGGACACTTATATTTTCATTTGCTCTACTTCTGCGTTGCTTTCTACAGACTTGACGTTTGGTAGGCATTCTTTAGGGTCTGTTGAAAAAAATAAAGAAGGTATGGGTTGGGGTGTTCTGCAATGTATGTGTGCTGTATGGATGAGTGTTTGAGTAAGATGATAAAGATGTATGTAATGGTGTGTGATTGTGCATTGGGAACTACAACTAGTAGGGATGGGTATTCTTGAATTTATATGCTACTAAACTGGGGTTCAGATGACAGAAAAAAAGTAAGCTAGTGGTGTGGAGAAGTACAAATAATAAATCTAATGTATACAATTAAAACAGTTGTTTGTTCTATAATATCCAAATTGTAGCGGTTGAGTTTGGTAATTTGTGTGTCCAAAAATAGGAATTTGTGGGCCTTTCTGTCTGTAAATCGCTGTTTAAGACATGGGGATTTTTGGACAGAATAGTGCACAATCTCTATTTTTAGGCACAGAAATAGCATGAATTAACTTTACATTGGCCCTCATTACGACCCTGGCGGAAAGTGACTGACCGGACCGCAACAGCGTAAATAGCGTTTCCGCCATTGCACGAAGGAGCAAAGTGCGGCCCATTCCGACCCATCGGGCACGAGCACCACGACATGGCGGAAGTGCAAAGTCCGCGATGGCGGAAATGACCCCAAAACGGCCCACACCGCCGCCGTACGGCGCCCTAGGTGCAATACCGCCACCCATCACAGCGGGCACCGCAGAGTGCGCCTACCGGAAAGTACGGTGACCGGAAATATACGGAAACGGAAGTTAAAACATGGTCCCGGAACGGGAAACATCCCGCCGTACACCTATAAAACCACAAAAACCACACAACCACTAAAAACACTACCCCGAGACACACCCCGACCCGTCATCCACCCTAGCGAAACCAAGAAAAATGGGAAAAGTAGCGAAGAAAGCGTGCGACCGCAAGCGGCAGGTCCACTTCTCCCGTGAGGAACTCACCGTGCTAACAGAGACCCTCCAGGAGAATGCTGCCGTCGTCTTCTCCACGCAAATGACCAGGACGGCACTTGCGAACAAGAAGGCCATATGGGCTCTGGTGGCACAGCGGGTAAGCGCAGTGGGGACCGCACCCCGCAACCCACAGCAATGCAGAAAGCGGTGGGACGACCTGCGGATACGCGTCCGCAGCATACTCTCTGCCAACCGCAACATTGCCACAGCCACCGGGGGAGGTCCTGAATCACCCATCAAGTTGACCCCCTGGGAAGAAATCTGTGCCTCCACCATCGGAATGGAGAGCATAGAGGGAGTCGGAGGGATGGAGAAAGGAGTGCAGACATCAGAAGAATCAGGTAGGTGGCCCAGATAAAACAATGCTAAATCCACAATGTCCAATCATGTGAAGTACCATGTGTCCACATAGTGCAACAGAAACACATGTCCAGGAGAACGTCCACACACATCGCCCTGATAGCGCACCTTAAAACCACAATAAATACATAAATAATTAAAAACCCCTAAAACACCCACCACACGTCCAGCAGGCACACCCTAACTGCAGGCTGCCAAACAACTGCACCCTCACCCCACACACAAATAAAAGCACCTCCAAGGCACCGACCCAAATCACCCTCATGTACCACCCCAATGCATGTGATACAATGCCATTCCAATACCCACAGACCCATTAATAACCCTCGCCCTCCTTTACTCCACGACAGGCTCCGATCCAAACGACGAGCATCAGGACACCCCTACCAGCACACCTGCAAAGAGGGCCAAGACCAATGGCCAAAGACCCTCCACCTCAGCTGCACGCATCAAGACACGGCAGCAGCACAAATCAGGTGGCAGCACAGAGGAGGGAACATCAACAGGCACCCCAGCAGCTAGCATGCCCACAACTCCACCACCACAGGTCCCCCCAACGGATGCCACAGAAGGCACTGCCTCTGGTGGCAGCAGCACCATAGGTGACACCCCATTGATGGCAGCATGCTCCGACACAGAAGACGGGGATGTCGAAGTCAGATCCATCCATGACCTGTCCCATTCCCCCTGTCTGTCCCATCCTGTACAACATGAGGATACCACGCAGGGGCACCCACAAGACGACGACTGGCCATCCCCCCCAAGCCCTGTGGCAAGGCAACATGAGGTCAACAGCCCCTCTGTGACACCCCCGCAAATGGCCATGGCCCAGCAGAGGCAACAGTCCCTCGACCAGTTAATCGTGCAACAGCAGCAACTGGCCACGCTCCTCAAGGACCATGCCGATGAATGTGGGCGCACTAAGGCAGACATAGAAACATCAACTGAGACACTCAGGGCAGAAATGGAGAGAAGTACAGAGACACTAAGGGCACAAATGGAGAGTAGCACCGAGAGCCTGAGAGTCCAGATGGAGAGAAGCACCGAGAGCCTGAGAGGGGAACTGCATGCGACGTCCAAAGACGTATGTGCCGAACTTGCCGCAGTGCGCCGTGTGCTCACTGAGCTCTCACAAACCCTTAGGGACATGCATGGACGTGAGCAGGCAGACACATCATCCGTAGCAAGTTCCGTCCATGGCAGCCCCCAACGTAGATCTGGGAGGAACCTGCGCTCCACAGGCAGGGGTGCCCCTGACACCCGCAGAGGGGGCTTGCAATAGCGACAGCCCACTGACAATGAGCATCTTTGGACACTGGTGTTCGGGGGGGAGGTAGGAGGGTGGAGGGGGTGTGTTGGGCTCACTTGGGTGGCGGGTCGATAGGGTGTTCAACATGATATCACATATGCCATAAACAGTGCACGATCAACCAATGAGATGTGTGGACAATGATCTTTGTGTACTAGGCCATCATAGGCGTACAGTCCATATTGTGCATGTACCAGACACACACAGTGCCACGAGTCCCGTGTCCATGTATCAGCCAACAGGCGTGAGTGCTAGAAGCATGCATCAATGAGATGCTGACGAATGTCACGGCCCTCCGGTGCCTCGCAGACTCCTTGAGGTGCTGCCACATCCCCACCCTCATCATGACCATCATCAGGTGCTTGCAGTTCTGCGTCAGGGGGCATGGGCACATTTCTACGTACGCACATGTTGTGGAGCATGACACATGCCATGACCATCTTTGCAACCTTCTCATGGCGGTACAGGAGTGCCCCGCCAGACCTGCTGAGGCAGCGGAAACGAGTCTTCAGTAGGCCGAATGCCTGTTCAATGACTACACGGGTACGTGAGTGGGCATGGTTGTAGTCCTCCTCATGCTGGTCCCGTGGGTTCCGGACTGGTGTGAGGAGCCATCTCTTCAGTGGATACCCAGCATCACCTGTATGTGGACGATAAACGTATGATGTGGAATGCCATTGCTACGTACGCACACCCCCCCCCTTCCTGCCAGTTCATTGCCGCATCACATACCCCACATCATCATGCATGAAATGAGACTCACCGAGTAGCCAGGATCTGTTCCCTGCGTGTCGCTCCATGTAGCGTGGTATAGTAGAGTTCCTCAAGACCATAGAATCATGGGTTGATCCAGGGAATCTGGCACAACAATGTGTAATGATCCTGTTGTAGTCACACACCATTTGTACATTCAGGGAATGAAATTGTTTTCGGTTGCGGTACTGGGCCGCCATGGCATGTGGGACGACCAATTCCACATGGGTGCAGTCGATGGCACCAATGCAACCCGGTATGCCGGCAAGTGCATGGAATCCCACTTTTGTGTTGGTAATTTCCTGCTCCGAGCGTGGTAGAGAGATGTAGTCGTCTGCGTGCTGCAGGAGGGCATCGAGCACTTGCAATAGTGTCCGTGAGAACAGTGGCTGAGAAATGCCATGCAACTGTCCGACTGTGTGCTGGTAGGTGCCTGTGGCCAGGAAGTGGAGTACAGACACCACCTTCAGTAGGGGTGGGATGGCGGTTGGGCTATCTATCATGCTGACAAGGTCAACGTGTGTCATGTCCACTATTGCGGCTATGGTGTCCCGGTCCAAACGGTAGAGGGTGTGGATCTGCTCATCAGTGAGGTTGAACGGATGTGCTCGGAGGCGTGGGATTGCGGGCTGCCTGCGTGGTGGTAGTGGCTGTGCTGGCGGCCCTTGCTGGCCCTGCCTTGGCCTCCTCCTCCTCCTGCGTCTCCTCCGTGCGGCCGGTTGTAGTTGGTGTTCGTCTTCTTCTTGGAGTTGGAGTACTTGCAGTGCTATCAGGTCCCCCAGGGCCAACATCGCGAGTCCTGCCGGTAGCATTTCGGAGTGGGTGTGGTTGTGGGAGGAGACTGGGTGTGCAATTTATGTGTTTTCAGGCTGTATGGCCTCCACCTGTGGTGATTCATTCCACCTGTGCAAGCTGCTCTCCCCTTTGGCCGAGCACGTCCCGCACACAACGCTGCAATTCGAGGAATGGCATCTTGCTATTGCAATCATGTATTTGTACCCGATGGCCTTGTAACATTTGTTGATATGTACATTCGGCTATGGTCCCATTGTTTCACATACAATCTTTGCAGTCGCGAACAGACTTGTGATGGGTCAGTGGAACGTAGTACTCGAGTAACGGTGGGCCCTCATGCATCACTGTACCGAGTTGCACCGACGGGCGGGGCGTCCCATTCGTGGGTGAAGGCAGTTGCCATTTTCACACACAGCCGCACTAGATGGATTAATTTGTGATTTCAAACGGCCACAGATGCCTTTTCGACGTGATGTTGCAAATGAGGAATTCGAAGGGCGGCGCTTTCGGTTTTCAGCTAGCGCCGGGGAGATGCCCACAGGTCTGACTGCAAATATAACGTTCTTTTGTTCGATGTCCTTGAGACAGGGGCCATGGCGAGGAAGCAATGATTGATATGAATAGTTTTGGATGCGCAATAGTGACGTGGGCGATGAGGCCGGACGTTCCCAAATACATGTAACTTCACAACACTGGAATTACGGGCTGGGGCACTGTGGATTTTGCAGGCTGCATAACGCACAGACTCAATGGAAATTTCGAATGTTTTGTGAGTAAATATTCAGGCGTTTTTATAACAGGATGAGGGAATGATGAATGGATGCATGGGCAGGTGATTTGATACAGGGTTTGCCATGTACAGGGCTTGTTGGAATCTATCCGCCTCCCCTGCGCTATGTGATGCAGGGCTGCCATAGTGGGACCATCGTCTATCTGGCCTTGTTGAGCCCTCCCTGTCTCGACGCGCCTTCAGACACTTGTGTCCATGCACGTTAACAATCCCATCTGATGGAATCTGTTTTGACAGACGCATGCACAGGTACACTCGTTTGTGATGGTGTTTACACCTCGATATAGATAGTTATGAGTCGCAAGTGGTTTCGGGGTGGTGATGATCCTTTCGAGTGGGCTAGCATGCATATGACTGTGGATTTAGTGTGATCATTGAAGTGAGTTGTTCGAATGTAGTTCTGATGGCCATTCTGTTCTTTTTCTTTTCTTTTGGTTGACAGGTATCTCCTCCCCTTTTGCCACTGCCATCTGTATGCCACTCCTGCAGATGGCGTTTACTCCCGACACCTGCTGCTTCGTGTTAATCAGTGGAGCAGCATTACGATCTTATGGGACGATCGCCAATGGGCCACATGCCCTTACGCAGTACTAGTGGCTCGGAGCAACATTTCGGCCTTTCAGCTGGACTAGTGCCTCCCCATTGGGACGGGCCTGCGGTTCTGTGCGCTTCCATGTTGCCTTTTCGTACGTGAATGTGGCTCTGTGTACCATGATGGAACAGGGCGTCACACAAGTAGTAGCTGGTCATTCCTTGCGGATGCTGCCCACAATGGTGATATGTGTTTTGGAGTTCATGGACTAATGGCTGTATGGGCTTGGTGATTTAGTTGTGCATTAAATTTCTATTCTGATATGGGCCGTGTAGCGTTCTTCTTTGCGAGTGATGTGGCATATTCCTATTTGGGGAGCGATGTATTGTGAGGAGATCTGCATTGGGTTCCAGCTTCGGAGTTTAGTCGCGTGGTACTGTGCTGGGCGCGTTTGCCTACGGAGCCCAGTGAGGTCAGGGATGGGGGCTGCCAATATGACTGTTTGAATGTTGTCATGCTCAGGGGCGGGGGAATGGGTTTTGTGTAACAGATGCCGGTCAGCCAGGTGGACTGGTGGAATGTTGTGATTTTCGGAATATTGCTGATCACAGGTGCCTGTGTTTGCGTGCGTTTCTGGGGGGGGAACTGTGGTCATGTCCATTGGAATGGCTTCTGTATTCGTGCCATCTGTGCCCTGCAGCTCCCATTGGCACCTCTTGTGTTTCTTTTGTTCGTTGGCATGCATGGGTGACTTGTACATTTCACTGGTTGCATTGTGACTTCATTGCACCTACGGGGAGTTGTACTTTGTGGGCAGGGAGCGGTGTACAGGCACTCAGTGGGGCCGTTTACGGTTGATTCGCGATGCCGTACTTCTCACCATGGCGGATTGGTGCTTTCCGCCATGCTTGATGGCGTTAGGTACATGTCCGCTAGGGTCGGAATTCGCGTACCCTTGCGCCATGGTGGTATTTACGGTTTGGCATGGCGCGCGCGCGCGTACTTGGTGCAGTTAGCGTTGGCGTTCACTACGGTGTCGCTAATGGCTTCGTACTTTGCGGTGACGGGTCATAGTCGCACCGAGCGGTATTCGATGGCGGTATTGCATTTCCGCCATCGTTTTTCGGATTCCGCCAGGGTCGTAATGAGGGCCATTGTGTTTCAGTAATAATACAAATATTATTGTGATATTCTACTTACTTTTTTTTTTTAAATGAACAGGTTAATTCTTAGTTCTTCTTTGTTCTTCAAATTCGGTTGCTTCTTTTCAGGAGAATGGTTTTCACTGCAATTGTAAAAGAAACAAATTAGTAATTTTGTTTGTATATAGCACTGTTTTTAATTTAGACATTGATTTTTTTAATTGAAATGCTCAGCGCCTTCCTCAAAACCATTAAAACTATCTTATTTATATAAGATACGTAGCACAAGTTCAATACACATGATATGTTCTTAATGAACAAATTGTATTGTAATGACTAACTTTAGCAAACAAAATATCTTTACTATGTTTGTGAAATTCATAATGACCACTGAATACCACTATTTCTGTAACTAAGGTCTTCCAGGTAGTAGTGTCTCAATGTCATGCTTAAATTAAAGTAATTGAATAAATAAAGAAATAAAACAAAAATATTAAGTCAGTTTGAAAATGTGTTCATGTATTGTACAGAAAATATGCATACCTGTAGTTTGTGTTCATGCATTTGGATATGCATGGAGCTGCAAGTAGAAATCCTGGAGACTTGTACAGTATTTCTTGTAGATGGTGCTTGACAATGATATGACACTTGTACTCAGAGAGATTCACAGTACATTTGCAGTGCTGATCTATGATGATGCAGTTAGATGTAGAGGTCTTGAATGTGATTGGTGGATGGTCATGTGACTTCTTAGCTACATCCAATGATGGAATGGCACAGAAAGTGAAGTGGAAATGGTAGAAGGGCTGTTCATGTTACAATATGTCCGCGGACATGGCGGTAGTTCGCGGACATCGGGTGTTACATCCGGGGATTTTTGGGTTCAGAAGTCATGCACATGAGAATGAGCACTGAAAGTGATTGGTCAGGAAAGTTTAGTGGGTGTGGTGTGCCAGGAGAGAGTTTCTCAGATACTCTTTTTGTTGAGAGAACAACAGATAGCTATGGCTGTGTGTTTCAGAAAACAGATTGTTTGAATTTTGGGAGATTCATGGATACATTGGTTGAAGGTGCATGCAGAAAGCTGTGGAGTAGCTGTAGATCTTGGATTTCCACATGTGGAAGTACACTGGCATGGAGTATGTGGAATGAAGTGGTTGGACTTGCTACCTCTTTGTGCTAGTTTGGAGATAGAGCAACATCCAGACATAATTGTAATTCATTGTTGAGGGAACAGTTTAGGACATGTGTCTGGAACTTCTTTGCAATTTTCTATGAAAGAAGGACTTGGGAAGGTCATGGACATGTTCCCTAATTCTCAAGTAATATTTTCACGGATTGCACAGAGACAAATGTGGCTTTGTTCTTCTTCATTTGGTCCACAAATGGAAAAAGCAGGGCGCAATGTTAATAAGGCTGTTTGTGCCTTTCTAAGAGATTTTGGCATGTGCTCTTTTCACAATGAAAATATTATGTTTCGTAGTACATACATGTTTCGCAGAGATAGAGTCCATCTTACTTATGCTGGCAATCACATTTTTTTGAGAAATATACAAAATGCATTACGACCTTTTTTAGAATTACAGCATCCATTTTGAAGTAGGTGTTAAGTATTTATAATTTTTGACATACACACACCTCACAAAGGCTTTTTTCAGAGCCACCACTTCATACCAGAGAAAATTGCAATGGTTATGATAGTGTAGAACCATGCTTCATTTATTTTCACTTCTATTTTTTAACTGTGAAAGGCGGCTCTGAAAAAAGCCTTATTTTTTTTTATTTTTGTAATTTTGTATTTTTTTGGTTTTTTATACACAACACACTAGGAGAGGAGGGAAAAGGAGGGTAAAGGGGGGGACACCAACCACAGGGATAAGAAAGGGCGAGCTGAGAGAGGAAGATGTAGAGCGTGTTTTATTTGGGTAGTGAGCAGGTTTTCTCATGCTCTGAGACATCCTCAAAAGCACTGCGAAGTCACTCCCCCCTGCAGAGTACTGTGTCACAGTACATACATTCAACTGTGACCCTCGAAAGTTAAGGGTCATCAGAATTCTGTATGGCCTGTGAGTCAGCTTGAAGAAGACGCTGTCCCACACAGGTGGTCCTTGTGGTGACAGGATCAGAAACAGAGGATCAAGTAGAGGTAATCAACCTACTATGTTCTTCGCAAGGTACAACCTTGCGAATAGCCCCAGAGTGAAATGACCTCAGGTGTCACTTCATGGTAGTGGTCCGAAAGCTGTACGAACCGTGCCTCCCGTGACTGAGCATCTTATTGCACTCATTGCAGGTGACACGGTTCGCACAAGCCTTAGGACCATTCCATGAATGGTAAACAACCGCCACACCCAAGACTGACGCCTAGTGCGGGTGGTAGGGATTTCCTCTACCTCATTCTCCTCATCCTCTTCTTCCTCCTCTGCATCCTCACTCCTGTTCCGCTCTTCAGGCCCTTGAGGAGGTGGTGATGGTGGAGGAGGTGGGGATGGTGATGAGGCAGGCACAGCACCAGGTGGCAGCAGTGGAGCCACAGAAGCCATCAGGTTGAAGATGGAAATCTGCAGGTTGCAGCAAAAATCTCTGTGCAAAGTAGAATAGCCAGAAACACAATGAGAATAAGCTCTAGGGCATGGTCTTTTATATGGGTGCTTGTGTGCGGTCCGCGGACATGCGCGCTGTCCGCAGACAGATCAAACACAAAAAAGGTCCAAAAGGTTTGAAAAAGTATGTATAAACTTATAATTAGTATGTGGGACTTGTGCTATGGTGAGGAGTTTTTATTGGGAAATATTGTGGATTACTTGAAAATGTACTTTTAAATTGTTCAGGGACACGAACAGTGTCCGCATTCAGAACAAGCGATCAGCGTGGGCGCAGTCACATGGTCGCTTCACGAACATGTTCACAAAGGAAGCGGCTGTCCTCAGGACACCAAATGCACGGGAATTGGTTTGCGTATGCACGTTGATGTTCTACGGGCACTGTTTGTGTCCTGAAGTAATTAAAAGTACATCAGACGTCAAACAAACAGTTACAGACAGGTGTTTGTTCTTAGAACAGTGTCAACTTGCTTGCGAACAATACGGACAGAAATAGTATCATTAGAACACCTCCATTTTTCGTTTCTTTACAGACATTTCAGGGCACCGCGTGTGTTCTTAGAACAGTTTCAACTTGCTAACAAACAGTACGGACAGGTATAGTGTTTGTCAGGACACCTCCGTTTTCGTTTATTTACAAACATTTCAGAACACCAATTGTGTTCTTAGAACAGTTTCAACTTGCTAACGAACAGTACGGACATGTATAGTGTTCTTCAGGACACCTCAATTTTTGTTTATTTACGAACATTTCAGAACACCAATTGTGTTCTTAGAACAGTTTCTACTTGCTAACGAACAGTAAGGACAGGTATAGTGTTCTTCAGGACACCTCCATTTTCATTTATTTACGAACATTTCCGGACACCGCATGTGTTCTTAGAACAGTTTCAACTTGCTAGCGAACAGTACGGACAGGTATAGTGTTCTTCAGGACAGCTCCATTTTCGTTTATTTACGAACATTTCAGAACACCCGCGCTGTCTGCCGACACCTACATTGTTATTTTTTTTAAAAACGGAAACTAATTACAACTCAATATAAAAATTTTACTTTATTTAACATATATTAATAATTTATGACAGAGAACGTGAGGCAGAAACGGAAACAAAAACAGGAGAATTAAGGGTTTCAACATGATTGGTATCAGGTGAACAAGGGATGGAAGTCTCATCAAAACGTTTTGGGTTATGGAGAGGGATTGGGGATAATTGACTGGGATATGGTGAGAGGGGACAAGTACATGTGGGGCAATGGTATGACGTTTTTGTTTTAAAATGATCTTCACCAAAAGTTTTCAAATTATTAAAATTGGTCAACAATAAATCAATTTTTTCTTTTATTCTGTCAAGCGTGTTTTCCATAACAGCTTCTTCAGAGGTATTTTCTATTTTGGTATGCTCTGTACAAAAAAATATATATATATGTTAAATGTATATAAAATAATAATAATTAAATTATTTATATTGTAAAGTGTTTACCATTAGTTTCACTATCTTGTGACATTTCCTCATGTGGGAAATGCTGCTCTAGCCATTCCAGCGTACTAGACATTTCGGTGAGAAAAAAAAAGATATTATTTTTTTTTCTAATACAGAAAGTTTATAAATATATGAAATATATGAGTAAAATGTAGTACACTTACTATTTCAGGTAAAATATGTTCTAAGTACTGTGTAGGTCTGGTGTTGTTCTTTGTTCGGTAATTATGTTGGAAGCCAATTTATGTTCTTCTGGTATATTCCATTTTAGAAAATATTGTATTTAAATGAATGGTTAGTGTGTTACATATATGGGTTACATTTCTTATGTATTACTACATATAATGTGTATGTGTGTTGCTTTTTGAATTTGTTAAATGTTCCTACGTTATGATATAACAATCAAACATAACCCCACAGAGTTTTTAGGTAGTGGTACTGTTCTCCGAACATGTCTGCGGACATTAAAAGAGTTTGCAGACATCAAGTTCAGTAGAAGAGGTTCAGTATGTTCCATATTACATGTACATAAAGTCAAAGTTATTATTGTTAAGTTCCGCTACTAAAAACCTATGAAATTCAGTGAAAAAACTTTGTTAAAGGGACGTTATGTTTAAGTTGCGCTACTAAAAACCTATGAAATTCAGTGAAAGAACTTTGTTAAAGGGACATTATGGTCAAGTTGCGCTACTAAAAACCTTTGATATTCAGTGAAAAATCTTTGTTAAAGGGACGTTATGGTTCCAAATAAAACCAAAAAACCCTTGAAATTAGCCAGTTATGGTAAGCTAAGCAACCATAACTCGCGCCACCACCGTGCACTGCTAAGACTAACACCCACGACATTAAAGATGACATCACAAATGTCATTGATGACATCACTGATGACATCACATGTCTGGCTCACTCTTTTTTCTTTTGCTGACATATCTAGGCCACATGGTTTTCTTCAGTAACAGTCAGAAACTAAAAATGTTATTTTATTTGTGGACGTATCCTTCAAGTAGGTTCTTACAGTAATTCCCTTAGAGTCCAATCACATTATATGAAACATATACATACGGGAAGACACAAGCTTGAAAGACAGCAATCCTTTTTGTGCATAAAGATAATCAATAGACTTATGAGCACTTTCTGACAGTTCTGTTGTTTTTTTATGGCTGTACTTTCCCTGTATATGGTCATATGTGTATACATTGTACTCTCACTACTTTCCTTAGGGTCCAATCACATCAAGTGATACATATACATAGGGTAAATAGCAGCTTTGAAACAGAGCAATCATTTATTTGCATGAAAATAATCAGTTAAGTTATGAATTGTTTCTGCTACTACTTGTGCTTTTTTGCTAACCTCAGTTTCCCTGTATGTACCCATATTGGTATGTGTTCTTGTGTCTTTGTGTTGTGTCTATAGGAATGCAATTATGTAATACATGTGTTTTATTAGCTACTTATTCCATATTTCACAGTACACAAAAATCTATTAAGAAAACAATTATCAAGTCATTATTCAACATATTAATATTACGAATATTATACCTTCATCTTGTACGCTGCACACAATGTTATGTTCCTGCATGAGTAGCTTAGTAAACTAGATAGAACCCCATAATAGAATGCTATTTATATCAATGCATCGTCCAATGCACTAATTAGGGTATGATATTTATTGCAATGATCCTTGACACTTTTTTCGCAACATTATAATAAGAATCCCGTGTACACATATTTCATGAAAAGTACATACTCATGTGATGTCATCAGTGATGTCATCAATGACATTTGTGATGTCATCTTTGATGTTGTGGGTGTTAGTCTTAGCAGTGCACGGTTGTGGCGCGAGTTATGGTTGCTTAGCTTACCATAACTGGCGAAATTCAAGGGTTTTTCGGTTTTACTTGGAACCATAACGTCCCTTTAACAATGATTTTTCACTGAATATCAAAAGTTTTTAGTAGCGCAACTTAACTTAACGTCCCTTTAACAAAGTTTTTTCACTGAATTTTATAGTTTTTTAGTAGCGCAACTTAACAAGTTTTTTCACTGAATATATATGTGTATATATATATATATATATGTATATATATATATATATATATATATATAGATTAAATGAAAAAACCTTGTTAAAGCGACATTATGGTTACAAGTAAAACTAAAAAAACCTCAGAAATTCCCCAGTTATGGTAAGCTAAGAAACCATAACTCGCGCCACCACCGGGCACTGCTAAGGCTAACACCCAGGACATCAAAGATGACATCATAAATGTCATTGATGACATAATTGATGACATAATATATCTGACCCACTTGTTTTTGTTCACTGATTTATCTAGGCTAGGTGGTTTTGTTCACTGCCCGTCAGAATATTAAAATTCAAAAGGTGCTGTATATCTAGACCTTAACCTTATCATATGTTCTTAAAGTACTTTCCTTAGGGTTTGATCTCAGCTCATTTTGCACATACATGGAGCAATTGGCAGGCCTCAAACACACAATTCATTTGTACACATGACGATACAATGTAATGCTATTAACATTTTCTGGTGATGCTGATTCTTTCTTCCTTACTTTAGATTCCCTGTATGTGCCTCTGATGCGTATGCATTTTGGGTCGTCATATGTATTGTTTGAACTAGCACACGTGTGTAGTAAGTCTTGAATTGTTAGCTAGTTATTCAATGTTTAACATTACACAATCACACCTGACATTGTGTTACCAACATTATACACACAACCCCTTATAGGGACTTTTCCTCAAAATTAATTTCACATGTGATGTCATCAGTGATTTGGGAGTAATGTCCATGTATTCCGCGACTGAGTACAAAGCTTCACTCAGTGCATTTCACTGAGTGGTGGTGGCTCTTGGGGAGGAGGGATGGCAATAGCTGATGCCATTTTAAAGATAAATCGTAGTTTTGCTTCTATTCTTCCTAGTATGTGCTTTGTACTAGATTGATAATGGATAATGAGTAAGAATATGTATAGGAGCTGTGCAAGGGTACATGTTAAGCTTCAACGTACCTAGATCAGTAGAAAATGCAGTTCTGAACTGTCCTCGAAGCAAGAACCCAAACGCAAAGTGCAAACACATTCATGGACACGTCATCATGCCGCACGAAAGCGCAATGTCATGTGGCACTGTCCGGAAGGTCTGCGATGACGTCAGACATTCGCGGACATTGACGGAAGCAAAAACAGGGGAAAAAATAGAGAAATGTTAAAAATGATGCTAGAAGGTGGGAAATGGCAGAGATTTAAGGTGACATTTTTAAATTGGACAAAAATGTTGCTATATTGGGTAAGTATATTATCATGCACTGGCAAAAACCCATGAAATTCTCTGGAAAAAGATTTGTTAAAGAGACATTATGGTTAAATGTCATTGATGACATTACTCTCACAGGACGACCTCCATGCGCCGCCACACCAAATCCAACCACTGCAATGATCTTTGAAAGATTGATCCTTTCTTAGTAAGTAGTAGGCTGTGTTCCTCCACATCATCTTGCTCAACCATTACTGTAACCACACAGCCTACTTCTGTGGGGCACAAAATCCCACCAGCTACCTTGCAAGCCATAAAAGTGGCTGTTGATCCATGTCTTTCGAAGACAACAGTCCTATGTATATACTGCAACACACTACTATGCAGAGGGAAGCAATTTCGAAGTGCTTTTGAAGCTGTAATCAAGGAGCATGAGAAACACTAATAAATAAATAAATAACAAGGGCTCCGGACCATTATCCTCCATTGCTGGCCCTGCATTGGGGATAAAGGCCATTAGCACCCCTAGTTCCCAAAGCGGTGACCTGGAGTGCTAAAAAAATATATTTTTCTACCTACAGTGGAAGGAAGAAAAATCCTTTTCCAAGATGGCCACCATTGAAAGGGAAGGTGGGGCTCCATACAGAGCCCCTCTTCCCTTTCCATGGTAGCCTGCAGAAGGCAAGGACAGAACCCTATGCCCGTGTTACCACAAGCAAAATTTCCCCCTCTTCCCTTTCCATGGCAGCCTGCTGAAGGCAAAGACAGAACCCTATGACCATATTACCACAAGCACATTTTTTCCCTTTCAATCCTATCCCTCTTTCGAACAACTCTATCACATAGCCTGCCCCAGGTGCACATGGCCACTTTAACCCCATTTTTCGACCGTTGCGATCATGGCCAGTAGTCAGATTGTTTGGGTCATGACCTTATAACATGGCCTGTTATAACATCGCCTGGACAATCTGGCCACTGCCCATGGCCACAGGCTATACCTCAGACACCAAAGGTATATAACTATTTTTTGTACCTACATTATAACACTTGTCAAAAAAATAAAACACGGGCACATTTGCAAAACCATGCTTTCAGGTCCTCAACAATGCTTCTTACACGAGTTTGCTTGACATCCACCCATGTTTTATTTTTTCAAAAGTGTCAAAATGTATGTACATACAACAGTCATATAACTTAGCCCCCACTCCATTTAGATGTCACACAAACATTCAAGGTTGGGTCTATAATCTTTCTGAAAACATTTGTCCACGTCAAACAGCAACAAAGCTATAAGCCATCTCGAAAATGTTGAGACCCCCCTCTAATTTAGCCCCCTCTTGAGAAAATCCCACCAAACTTTACAAAAACTTTTATATCTAGATTTGAAATCGTTTTGCCAACCTTTGAGCAGATGTGTTAAATGACACCACATTTATAAGCCTTTGCATTATTTTGGGACCCCCCCTCTAATTTTTCCCCCTTTTCACTGAATCCCACCAAACTTTGCAAAACCTTTCGGAACCAGGTCTAAAATAGTATTCCAAAATGTCATGCAGTTTTATTGAGTGGTGCCAAAGTTATAAGCCATCCAATAATTGCTTTTCAACAACCCTGTAAGTGTTTGCAAACATCTGGACCATTTGTGAACTTTTACAGTGAAAACCTCCTTTCTTTTGGCTTCCTATAGCCATATGACATCCCATCACCATCACCCCTCACCTCCCCAGAGATTGTTTGATATGTTTGACAAGTGCACGTTTGTGTTTTTTTATATGTTTTTACTGCGATGTCCCCGGACATCGACCGATGTCCGCGAATCCAACATGGCAGGTATTTCCAAAAATCTGACACACTTCATGCTTTTTACCATCCAATCAGTGGGCACATCCGATGTCTGCGGACATAATGTCACCCTCTGGAACAATCGGAGGCCTGTCCACGGACCAAACAGGGAAATCAGTCCGCGGACCAAACCTAGATATCACACATTTTTTGGGACCTACTTTTTGGTGATTTTTAAAAAACTACCAGATGGATTTCCACCAAAATTATAAAAGCAAGCTTTCGGGACCAAGCCACTGCTCCTGCTGCAAATTTGGTGAAAGTCTGTCCAGCGTTTTGGGCTGTAGGCGTGAGCAAAGAGCTTTTCCACTCAGTCTATGGAAATAGAAATTGGGACCTCTCCGAAAACTTTGCCCCCCCCCTTGAAGAAGCCTCACCAAAATTTATTCAGAACATGCCATATACCTTTTTTGCAAAATTTGGTGAGGATTTGTCCAGGGGGAGCAAAGTTATAAGACGCCCAAAAAGTGTTCTTCCTATGAGTTGAGCAACTTAACCATGACTACACGACCACTACCGCAGGCTGTGTAATAGTCACTGAATATATTTAACCTCATCTAAAGCCATTCACTCTGATTGTACACTCATCTACAAAAATGGAACACATAAATAAAACTCAAGCTAGTCAATGTGATAATATGATCCTTCAAAATATAATACAGGTGTGCTTAGCACTTAAGTTGGTCATTGGGATTGTTTGATCCCTCAACAGATTATTCATATTTGTGCATCACACTCATGTTAGTGAATGATAGTGTTTGCTCCAGTACACCATACATCATGTGTGTGTGCGTGTGTATGTGTTTATAAAATTCAAGCCATTCACTTGATTTTTCTGCTCCATTGTGCAAAGAATTTTAACTTGGCATAACAAACAGTGTTATTTTCAACATCAACCAACATAAGTGTGCTCTATTCACCAGTGCTATCAGTCTCTTTTTTATTGCATCACAGTGTTATTTTGCTCTCTTACACAAATACATGTGTTTATCATACTCCAGAGTGTTACTGTAATGTTCTCATCCCTTACAAATGGTGTCTGCCAAATGAAAGTCAATCTTTTTTATGCCCCTCCAAGAAATTCAAATGGTGTATTGCAGTTATGACAGTCACTGTGATTTTCAGTGTTCTTGAATCAAGGCACGTGTTTATATTATACTCAAGCCAGCCCCTGTGATTTTCTTTTTCTTCAGAACATTTTTTTTTTTAGTAATTAAGTCAGTCACTGTAATGTATTTTCTCCTACCACCAACCTCATGTGTGTGAAGTCAGTCCCTGAGATTATCTGCTGCCTCATGCAAAATATCATATGGTTTGTGCCTGTCACTCAAGCCAGTCACTAAGTTGTGTTACCTTTTCCCCATATAATATCATGTATATGTGTCTGTAAATTATAATACGTATGTGTGTGTGTGTGTGTGCGTTTTCAAGCTCCATTACCCAGACGTAATATAGTACTAATGTAACTTCAATGCTGTTGAAGTTAATTTAAATATTTTTCTAAATTTCTCACAATCTTCAACGGCAAGTTCATGTCTCATTTAATGGCTTCCCGCAACAGATACCAAACATCAGAAGCATGCCTTTTGTGTAGCCTGGAAGGGCAATCAATTGACATATATTTCCCAAACTACTGATCAATTGCAAGGCGTTTGACTAGATCGAGCATGAAAGATTCAGAGGGAATACAATTTGGACAAATAAGTTCACCCATGAAGAAGCAACATATATTTCTACTATCCATGTAGGAAGGAATCTCTCTGACACCTATGCCCAATGCCTGAGGTATGTACGCTCATACATCTAAACCGTTTGCAGCTCTCTTAGGCGTCCTTCACTTACAGATAATAGATGTGGTCAAGCAGCCAAGGCCTTTCATAGAGGGGATAATGTGCCAAACAAAAACAGTGTAACACATTATTATTACTTTATTTATTTATTTGGCTTTATCATGCGCCCAGTGGCACGGAGGCATCGTGACGGCGTTACAGAATATTCAGCTTGGTACATATTAGCAGCAATGGTCACAGGCAGGTATATACAACATTGTCGAACAGGTGTTCCGTGGTTACAGGGGAACAGTGTTGGAGGCAGTGCAGAGTAATAGACAGTTTAGTTGACCAACTTTGTTTTCAGGGTTTTTCTGAAAGTAGAGAGGGAATGTTCGCTTCTTAGACTGGGCGGTAGCAAGTTCCATGCTTTGGGGGCTAGAACTTCAAAGCTTTTACTGCCAGCTTTCACTCTGTTAAATGCTGGGACTGAGAGTTGGTGTGAGTATTTGTTGCGTTTTGGCCTGTGAGTTGGCGCTTGGTGTGTTCTTTCTACGAAGTACACTGGTGCGGTTTGGGTTAGGCATCTGTAAATGATTGTAAGGGCTTTAAATGTTATACGCTCTTTGAGTGTGAGACAGTCTATTAATTAAATAAAATGTCCACACTGAGCAAGCAACCATTTTATCACTGATGTAATTAAGTATGTACTAAGAAAGCATTAGCAGAGACAGGTATGCTAGTCACTGTACAACTTAAAAATAGACAGGGAACGTTTTTGTAAACTTTGGGTTAAACAGAGTTAACCTTGAACATATAGTTCAGTATTGTTCTTTATATGGGCTTCATATTAAAACTGGGAAGTCATAGTATCAAAGAAATCCCGATCCTGGTGTCGGCTCGGAATGCCCCCACAATTTTGCAAAACTGTCAAGACATGGCTTTTTCAACAACACCTGACCAAGGACTAATTCCAATGGATATGCAAACCGACACATAGACCCTAACTCACAGTACTGTGCTACGGTTAGAAGATGATGGCCCAAATGCTGGCTAAGCACACTCTGGACAGTACACCACTGCTCTCGAGCTAGGTCCGTGCTTTCAACAATAACAAAATAAAGGCAATCTTCCAGTCTGCCTTGCAGTTCCAAAAGATTCAAATTCTCACATAAGATTGTCCTGAGTTAGAGGCTGTGGTTTCCTCTTCAGTTCTTCTTTATTGCAATGACTGTGCTTTACTGAAAGGGTTAAAAAGTAGCATTAGCCCTTGGTTGGATGTTTTCTCAGTGCTACAAATAAATGCCTGAGCCTATTCAGCTCAGTGTCACTCAGTGCACTTACGGCCATATTGTGTTTATGTTATTAGACCAACCCTTTGTTTCTGGTTCAAATGCAACAGCACTGGTGTTCCAAAGAATGCTGGTGATTTAATTCAGCAGGTGGACCAATTATCCTTAAAATCCCAGAAAATGTACTTCAGAACTGTGTGGTATGTTTTCCACTGAAGTTACAATCAGCTTCTGTCATATATTTGAATTAATTTGTATTTATTTTAATTTATATAGGGCCTCATTACGACCCAGGCGGTAAGGGGTTTACGGTGGCGTAAACAGCGCCGACCCTTACCGCCTGATTCCGAGGTCCCTTAGCGCCATGGAGGATTTAACACCTGCTTTTAGCAGGTGTTAAAATCCATGGCGCTAAGGGACCTTGTTGTTAATTACGCCACCGTAATTTACGGTGGCGTAATTAACGCCTTCCCCACTCCCATTATGCCCTATGGGGCAAAAATGGGAATGGGGAAGGGTAAATGGGGATTGGGGACTTACCGCCCCGCCAACCTCGGAATGGGGCGGTAAATCCGCCAACCACCATGGCGTAAACGTAGTTTACACCATGGTGGTAAAGGTACGACCCAGGCGGTAACTTACCGCCTGGGTCGTAATGAGGCCCATAGTGCTTTAATCCAAAGCACTTTACAAGAAGAACATGCAAATACAACAAGCAATACATGATCATTGAATCTAAATCAGAAAACAGTACAAGGAACAATTTACATTATTGATGAGGTTAAGCGCTAATGGAGAGGGACCATAGTGAGAGAGGGGTTAGGAGTTGTAGGTAGAGGTAGAATCAGTAGTGAGAGAGAAAGCAAAAAGATGCTAGGGGGTGAATGGAAGAGATAGGATTTTAGAGATGTGCGGAATGAAAGGTAGTAGGTAATAGAGCGGACGGGGAGGGGTAGGCCGTTCCAATGGAAAGGAGCAAGGAGTTGGAAGGAGAGGAAGCAGGAAGGGGCACAGGGTGGAGGAAGAGGAGAGAGAAGGAAGAGTTCTCTACAAAGTTCTTGTCACCACAGCAACAAAGTGTAAATGGCAAAAACTTTACAGTTCATGTTGCATTTTTTGTGGCCAAAGTACTTGTGTGTGTGTAGACTTAAGTGTTACAAAGACAATGAAGCCTGCTACATGAAACCTGGAAGTTGCACTGTTCAGGGTGTACATAATTTAGATAGATTATTGGAAAGTGACTTGCCCAGCTACAGGTTGCAAGTGGTGCTGGCTGGCAATGCTCATAGTTGTTTGGTGCCCACATTTTGTCAGGTCAGGATTAAAAGTGGGATTTTAGGCGGCTCTCTGAGGGCATAGGATATTAAGGACTCAATGGCCTAGCCAGATCTATGAATCATATGAAATGGCTATTCTCTGACCACTGGAAAATACAGATGTTTGCAAACACGGGCAAATCATTGGTTTGCTTTCAATTTTTTTTTTTAAATCAGCAGAGCTTCACCACGATGCTTTTACAGATTTGCTATTTTCCTTCTTTAGGACTCATCCTCAGTTTCTACCAGTGCTGCAGAGCATCGATGCATGTGGCATGACTTAAAAAACCACACACATGAATAGTTGTTTACATTTATTTTTTATCAGCTTTATTTCAGCAACAGCGTGCCATAAAAGTCAACAACAATTGCAAATAAATAGATTCAAACATTTCATTTAAAAAGGATACAAAATAGAAATAAAACTTAAGGAAACAGATTAAAATAAATATGTCATCACAGAATCTAGACCAACATTGTGTGCAAAATATGCAGAGAGTACTTGATTTTCATTGTAGAGACAATTGGTCCTACATTGATCTGCAAAATACAAAGTCCTAAAATGTCATTTAAAACAACTCCTTGCCTGTTCATAGATAGCAACAAAGCATCTGCACCCAAAATAGCTAAAGGCAACCCGTAGCCATAATTCAATGAGCATCACGTTCAGAAGATACCTACACATGCAGAATCATAAAACGTTGCTGTTTTAGGAGCTGTATTACATTTCCTTACATTCAAAGCTCCCTTTAAACAATAAAGTAATACGTAAGCCTTGCAAGGAGTATCTGCCTTCAGAGAGAAACAATAAGGATAGACGGCATTGCACACAATTCAGCTGCCATAGAACTGGCAGCATTGTCCGCTGCCTGATGGGTGCCTAAAAAGAATATTGCAAAATGTGACATGTCCTCTAATTGATAAACATAAAGAGGACAGCAAGAAATGTCCACATAACCCTTCCAGTTTGCTGTAACTACATTCAACAACAACAGATTAAAACGAGACCTGGTTATGTCCCAACTATCGTGTTGGTAGGCACCAAATGTAAGATAAAGCTGGATACTATCTACTGAAATAATCATGGCCAGCCTCCTATTAGTGGGAATAAGCAATGCTATTGCTTCATGTCATTCCTTAACTTTATTGGTGAAAACCTTTTTTGGGCTAGATACATGTTCGACACTTAGCAAATTGTTTGGCAGAAACAAAATGGAAAATTGGTCCAAAGAAGAAAAGTATTAATGTACTTGAGCCAAGGAATCCTCTTTCAGCATTCAGCCCCAATAATGACCCTAAACATATGCTGTGTCAGGGCCGCCCTTGGATTAGACCATACCCTTGCCCAGATAATAACATGGCCTATGACCAGTCATCCTCCAAAAACCCAAGATCCTTTTCTGCATGTGTACAATACATATGGGCTGAACTAGGCAATCCTAACGGCTCTCTCAGAAATGTATTCTCTCTTGTTTGAAGAGCGGTGACCCCTTCTAAACACCACCAGAACGCACCATAATTGATAGCAGCCTTCATATGGCCTTATATACTTTCAACATCATGTGTAAATGTTGACCAGTGCACATGGCCCTAAAACAAAACATTGCTTCTAATGATTGTCCCATATATTGATTGCTTGCCCGTTCACATGGGCATTACCTGTAACTGAACGAGAGAACAGAATGCCCAAGTAATCAAATGTATTTGCCCTAGGAATTACCTTGCCATTACTCAACATTGGGTGCATCTTTATGGACTTCCTGCCTGGGCCATGCCATAACTGCAGATTTGGCTCTGTTGACCTTTAGGTCAAGGGAATTCATACATGCAGTATATTCTAAAATCATCCTCTGAAGTGCAATCAGGGTGCGAGCTATCAAAACCGTGTCTTCAGCTTAAACTACTACAGGCAAAGCCTTTTACCCATCCTTCAGATAGTCATGCCTGTTGTCACCATAGCAGCATGACGTCTGTTGATATACAATGTAAACATAATGGGGGCCAGTACACAACCGTGAGGCACCCACAAATTTACTTAAGAAAGGGGAGTGCTCTGGCCCCGGTCCACATAACTAACACATGCTCTGTTACCCCCGTTACCCGTGTGTATATGATTGAGAATGCCAACCATCTCAAAAGACAATTCATGTGCCTGATGCTCCGCCCACAACTTTGCTCTGTTGACCTTGTCAAAGATGGTACTCAGGTACATGAAAGCCATTAAGTCTGTCTAATTTTCACAAACACTGACCTGGCCAAAAGCAAATACATTTGCTGTCTGTTCTGCTGTCCTCACTCTGGGCCTAAAGCCCAACTGGATGTACGACAAGATGCTGTTTGATAAAATACACTGCTCCAGAGGACCTAGCAGAACTCGCCCAAAAAGCTTTAAAGACATAGCTAAAAGAGATATTGGTATGTATGAGGTTGGGGTCGCCCAGTTGCCCTTTTTATAAAATCGGAATATAATAGCCAGGTTACAGGAAGGCAGGTTCCCAGTTGTCAAAATTGTGTTACAACTATGGATGAACAGGAGTGCCCAAAGCTCTTTCCAGACTTGAAAAGAATCTCCAGGTACAGCATCAGAGCCATGAGCATGATTAGGGGATTGATTTTGGACAGCTGTCAAGACCTCCTTTCATGAAAATGAAAGGGGTGTCCCCAGGGCATTAATTTCCTAAGGAACTGAGGGGCCATAATGCAGGGAGGGCAAATGTTCCGCCCAGGCAGTGGCTTGCACAGGGCACTCCATTCCTTTTCTCATAATCTTATATGCTGGTGCCTGTCCTACAAAATTCCAAAGCGTTCTAGTATCATTCACCACCACAGCCCTCAACAGCCCTCAACAGCAAGTCCTAAGCCTCATCATCTACTTCCTTCTTCCTGAGTTCAAGAGCTACCCAATACTCTGCTCGAGCCCTTATTACTTAATACTGCACCCTTAGACCTTTCCTGAGACTGCATTAAACACTTGTGTACATGGGCGTTATAAATGACTTATTTTGTATTTTTTTTTTGTATTTAAGGATTGGTTTATTACAAGCCTTTCATAAACATGTGAATTATATCTATCCAATTCCTTACAAATCAATTCATTACAAAGACACTCCTCGTACTATTTACAACAATAGAACAGCTTCCATACATGTTAACTCTGCAAACATCACCATGGATGGATTTACCCCAATTAAACACATATTCCACCATTGATCCATTGTCAATGCTTTAAACCAGGCTCCAAACTCAGAAACATATTTCACTCGTTATCAGGTCAGTTCGGGACATTCTACCATCAGATGCTTCCATATTTCAATTATCTCTCTCACCTTAAAATACCTACACATTGGACCCATTACATCACATTGTCTTCATTTGTTAAGCACCTCTTTTGTTGAAATTGTTTAAAATACTTATCATATCATATATCATGATGGATAAAAGGGCTTGCTTTGAAGCTCTACTGCATTCATTTAACCAGCCCTTGCATGTCTGCCCCTTATCCGTGGATCCCTCTCGAAGGACTTTGACACCACACTCACAAGTTCTAAAAAATGTACAACTCTCTCAGAAGGGGTAGAACCTTTCTCCAATACGGCCAATATATACATTCAATGGGAGTAGCTGTTCAGGATAACTGGAACCTGGGGAATGAGTGCGAACTATAGTGTCAATTACAAATGTGCATTGATTCAAACATTTGGCTGCCCCCTTCAACGGAGGCTACCACATTCAAACATTCCCAGGCATCTTCCTGGTTTTCACGACTTCAAGTTGAATGAGACACATTCCAAGCATGAAGCCATGCTTTGTAATCCACTGCAGCCTTTACTCTCTGAAGCAGGTAGAAACAATGATGTATGATAACATCCATATGCCACTCATTGCCATAGGACATAACGTTTAGTTTATTTGCTTATATAGCACGCTGAACCCGAGGTATCTAGGCGCTTAACTTTGTGGAGCGAGATTGTTACAGGCATGGCATTAGATACAAAAAATGTACAATGATAACAAACGGTTACCAGAGCACTCAGTGTTCTGCATGTATACAAAAATATACATAAGTGGAAGTATATATACACAATATACATAGGAAACAGTTATTAAGTTAGCAAGTAGACTATTTGGTTGTGGACTTGTCAGAGAAAACTGGACAGTAGCAAGCAGGTAAATACTTGATGGCTCATGTGGGACTAGTGAGAGGAACCAGGATGTGACTTTGAATCGGAAGGCCGGAAAGGAAGGTTCATCCATAAGAGGTGGGGCAGTGCGTTCCAAGTTCTGGCTGCCAGGACAGGGCAAGTTAGTCTGTAGTACTCAGAACTGGATGTTACGCTGGAGTTCACACTAAGGAAAACGCACACACGGACATGTTCTGATGTTCTCTAATTATAAAGGCGATGATATTAATATTATGCAAACAGTCAACTCGAAGATTCCTGCTTTAAAAATATAGAATCATGTTCAGACATGTTTTGTTGAAGCTAACATTTGGATAATACATTATTTTACAGATGAGATAGAAAATGTATGTGAACAACATCTCTATAATTGGAAAATGTTCCTACTGTAAAAGCTTAAAACAAACTTTGGATATGGCTGGTTATCTTGTACGTCTGCTGCGTCCAAACTGATGCAGGAAAGAGATGAAAACGAGACTTTCACAGATGTAATTAGCTGTAATCAAAGGGGTTTGCTAATCGATTTCATATAGGGACAGGTTATGCATTTGATCGGGTACAAATATAAAAAGATTGGAAACATGTAGTGGCTGACTGGCCCAAGCATATAACTAACTTGAAAATTCCGCCAAATCGGTGATTTATATAATTCATGTAGAGTCAAATTAATTAGTCAGGCGTTTAGTGGGTTTAATTTGCACCCTGGGAGGAGGTGCCGACCAATCTCCATGTGAGCAGTACATGCTTTATTACCTAGTGAAAGCTGGCATTCAATGCTGCCTGTCGGCACCTCCTCCCACTGTCTGTCATTTGCATGCCACTACCATGCTTACTGAACACCCCAGTTGCTTCTCCCGTGGTCCTCTGCGGTTGTGGCTTCCACCTCCATCGCCTCTACACTGGGTTTAAGAAATCGATGATGTCATTGAGGGCATGAACGGTGCAATCAGTGCAATGCGAGTTATGGATGGCTGCAGCGCTAACCTTCACAGAAGCCGTTCAGGGTTGTTTTTCCCTTTATTTTTCACTTTTTGTGTTTAAAGCTTAACTTCCTGTCAAGTGAAGCATTTTCTTGTAATATGTAAGGCGTTTTTTGTTTTCTTTTTCCATAACATCCTCGCTGATCTAAGCAGAGTGCTTTATTTTTTCCGAAACCAATGTCTTCCAGTGAATCTATTGGGGTTTTAAATAGTCCTATATATTACAGAACAATGTACATAGCCTTTTTTTACCTTGAGGCTCATCAGAACTAGTTTCAGCATCTCTGGGTGGCCTTTAACAGCAAATCGCAGATTCTCGAATATATTGTTCATTTCTTCAATAATGGACATTTCCAAACAGTTTGCCTGCTTTAACCCTGGGCAATCATGAGTCAATGGCAATACATCCCAAATGAAATAAATAAATACAAAAATAAATACTTAACATCAATATTCCATTTCTGCATCCTTAATTCAATTTCTGGAAAATACTATTTAATTTAGCATTCCTGTGAGACACTGCGGGGGTCTCGAGAACTCAAGATTGATGTTGCAGTTCACTTCACCTTCACTTTGCCAGTATGGCCGTGTGGACTCATAATGATTCTCAAGGTCAAGTGCAATTCTTTAGTCAGGGGCTATTTATAGGTGCCCTCTTTCTCGTTTTTGTAAAACACTTATCCTATTTCAAGCAAGATATCGGGTGAGAGAGTAAAGTCCCAGCACTCATTTCCTCCTGATAGCCACATGTAGCATTTCTTCCAGCAAGAAAAGTCGCAGGAAAGGTAGCTCTCATAATCCCATAGGCTATATTTGTTACACTGACTTAGCGGTCTTGATAGAGATATTGATATATATATATATATTACATGGCCTGCGGTAGCGGCAATGCAGCTGTGGTTAAGTTGGTAACCCATAGGAAGAGCACTTTTTGGGCAGCTTGTAACTTCATTCCCCATGGTGGAATCTTCACCAAACTATGCTAAATAAGTATATGGTGCACTCTGAATTGGTTTGTAAAGTTTGGCGAGGTTTGGTCCAGGGGGGGGCGAAGTTATAGCAGTGTCCGAAAATGTATTTTCTTCCCATAGACTGAATGGAGAAAACATTCTGTTGTGCCTAAAGCCCAAACCGCTGGATGGATTTTCACCAAATTTGCAGCTGGAGCGGCTGCTTGGTCCCGAAAGTGTGCTTTTGAAAATTTGGTGAAAATCCGTCCAGTATTATTTTTTAACACAACCAAAAAGTAGGTCTCTAAAAATGAGTGATATCTACATCCGCTCTGTGGATAGACTTTTCTGTTTGCTCTGCGGACCGGACATCGATTGGATAATCGGCTTGCCGTATGTCTGCAGACACGCGACGTGTTCTCTGATTGGCTGAGATGAGGCGTGAAGTGTGTCAAATTGTTTCAATGCGCCCATCATAATGGATGCACGGACATGCACTGGAAGTGAGCATAAATCCAATTTTGGGGAGTGTGTTGGTGTGTATGAGTGCTTGGAGAGGGTGGAGGAGTAAGAGATGGGTCATATGCTATATTTGTTTAGGTGGTAGAAGGCAGTGATGTGTTTGCGGTGTCCGTGGTCACCGCGGTTGTCCGCGGACACACTAAGCACTGGGCACACTACTGGCTATTTTACTTTAGTATGATGTTGGTTTTGGGTCGTTAGAAGAGCATTGGGTGAACAAAGTATGTATTGAAGAGTTTGTACGTTGGTTTTAATTATTTTTTAGAATGTTAATTGAAGTGCATAGTTTTGAGGTGGATGTATTATGTTTTTGGGTTCTGGTCACTTGGTAGGTGTTTGTTTCTATGGGTGTGTTATGCTGAGGCAGTTGTGGCCAGGGCCTAGAGTCCTGGGTGCATGGCTGAAGGCTGTAGGCCGTAGGTCATTTACCCAAGACTCTACGCCCTGGCCACAATCACTGCAGCATAACTCTCCAATGCTATCAAGCATTTTGATTGTGGTATGTGGGCTGCTAAGGGGATATATTTTCAAAAATGTGAGTACTGATTAGTAGTAGTGTAATAGTGTTTATAGGATAGTGAGATGATGTGTGTGTGTTTGCTTGTTGGATTGTCTTCAGATTGTTGGTATTGAAGACTCTAGGCATTTTGGGTTGTATCTATTGGTGAGGTGTTTTTTTGCATGGCTGTGTTATGTTGCAGTGTTTGTGAGTTTAATTATTATATGCTCACACGTTCCTTTGTTGAGGCTGTATGAAGAGTTTTTGCCAGGCCATGCAGTCAAGATTGTAGTGTTTGGCAACAAGCACTGCAGCATAATATACCCATGAAAGCAAACATTTTGGATTGTGGTTTATGGTCAGGTGGTTGCTTGAATGGGTGTGTTATGCTGTGGTGTTTGTGAGTCCAATCATTATATACAGACATACTAAACACTGGGCGCATTAGTAGCTATTTTGCATTAGTAGGATGTTGTTGGTTTTGGGTCATTAGAAGAGCATTGGGTGAAGAGGGTATGTATTGAAGACTGTGTAAGTTGGTTTCTAATTATCTTTTAGAATGTTAATTGAAGTGCATAGTTTTGAGGTGGATGTATTATGTTTTTGGATTGTGGTCATTAGGTAGGTGTTTGTTTATATGGGTGTGTTATGCTGCAGTGGTTGTGGCCAGGGCCTAGATTATTGGGTGCATGGCCGAAGGCAGTAAACTCTACAATTCTACCAAACATTTTGATTGTGGTATGTGGCCTGCTTAGGGGATATGTTTTCAAAAATGTGAGTACTGATTGGTAGTAGTGTAATAGTGTTTATAGGATAGTGAGATGGTGTGTGTTTGTTTGTTGGATTGTGTTCAGATTGTTGGTATTGAAGACTCTAGGCATTTTGGGTTGTATTTATTGGTGAAGTGTTCATTTGCATGGCTGTGTTATGTTGCAGTGTTTGTAAGTTTAATTATTATATACTTACTGTTTCCTTTGTTGAGGCTGTATGAAGATTTTTGGCCAGGCCATGCAGTGAAGATTGTACTGTTTGGCAACAAGCGCTGCAGCATAAAATACCCATGGAAACAAACATTTTGGATTGTGGTTTATGGTCAGGTGTTTGCCTGAATGAGTGTTTTATGTTGTGGTGTTTGTGAGTCCAATCATTATATACTTTCTCTTTGACTTTGTGTGGTTGTAGGCAGTTTTTTCATGACATGGGTAGTTGGAGCACACATTTTTTTCAATCACTGTGATAAAAGAAAAGAAATCACAAGTTAGTATAGGCAGTTTATAATGAATATTGCATTGCATAGTAGACATTTCTGTATTTTGTTGACCCTCATAGTTAGTACTTTAGAAGTACTATAGTTTAAACCAATGTACTGCGCAATTTGCTTAGTTTCTGTGTTTGTTGATTAAATCATTGGGTCTGTGGGAAAAAATCCATGCTGGATTAAAAAAAAAAAACTTTCTACGTTGTGATACAATATATTTTGTTAATTGATTTCAATAGGAGGAATTGAATAGGTGTATGGTTTTTCATTTGGTAGTGTTGGTAGTATTGTTGCAATTAGATAGCAGTTGGTGTATTCTATTTGTTTATTTCCTTTTCCATTTTAGTGGTATTCATGTATCTGTTGGCTTGTTGCAGATTTCTGCGACACTTAGATACCTGTTGGCATATTCCAACTGTTTATTTCTTGTTTAATTTTAGTGGTATTCATTTATCTGTTTGTTTGCTGCAGATTCTTGGGGCAGTTAGATACCTGTTGGCATATTCTAACTGGTCATAGTTTTGAAGTTCAAGTTTTGTTTATGTTCATACACAGATTAGTTATTACATTTTGGTTTTAAGAATATTAAGTAAGCATTTACAAGATTTGCTGGTAATGTCTGCTTTAGAGTAATGGTATTATCATTACATTCCAACCATCCACAATTCTTTTTTTATATATGCAGTGTAGTGACCTGCATTGGTGGTGGCTCCTGCATGGTAGATTATACCTATTGTTGTGAAGGTTTTCTTGATAAGTGATACTTGACCATGTGTGAATCCCATCCGCTTGCAGTTGTTTTTGGTACCATCTGCATTATAACGTTAAAGCATTACTATTACATATTTACTATGTGTCTGTGTTTGTAAGGTGGAACGATTATCAGAATTGCAGGTAGTAAATAATATGCCATGGTTTGCATTTGCATTTTATACAAGTTGCTGAAATGGAATGGATTCACAGTTAGGTATGGTTACATACACAAAGCGTTCATTAGGAACTTCTTCTTATACTATATGCCTACAAAGAGTGCATGTATGTTTCCACATGTATGAAATCTGGTAGATTTCATTCATAGGTATGTTTTCGTTTTCTAGTACTTGTAGCAAGTACATTATACATTCTTGTGGATCTTCTTGTGATTTTATAGTGAATTTGACCATTCCAGCACAGTAGTCTAATTCCTGCCTTATTCCAGAAACACTGTAAGTGTTGTCAGGATTGTTGGTTGCATTTCTATGAAGGACTACATTTGCAAACACAATTGGTCTGTACCGTGTAAGTAAATGTTGTCAATAATTGGTGCAATTGGAATAGAATATTTATTGCTACATTTGCGTAGCAATTTACACCAGTTGTATTTGGACCTGACAGTTCTGTGTCGAAGTCATTTGTTGGGAGCTTGCGTTGCTTCTTGGAAAAGGTAGTTGAGTTACTTTGAGCAGTAGATTCTTCTTTGGTTGTGGGCCTTGATGAAGTATTACCTTCTTTTACTTTCTTTGGAAGAACTGCTGTGAGATCCTGCATAGATTGAGTCTGAAGTTGTTTACTTGACCTGTTGTTGAAACTGGTCTAGGGAAACCAAAGCGGCATTTAGTGTAGTATTTGCCTTGGTTTTTATATTTATGACAATATTTCCCACATTTGTGTCTTTGAAATTGTAAAAGTGTGCATGAAGGTCACTATGTGTTGTTTGTGAAGGGATTTCACAAGTGACATATTTTTGGATGAACTGCAAAACAGTGGCATCACTATCCTGACCAAATTTAGGAGCATCTTTAATCCACAAAAGCATGTGGATATGTGGTGCTCCTCTGGCTTGGTATTCTTTTCTCCAAAAGAAGTGTTGCACTTCTCCGAGGGGAGGAACAGTTTTATTACAAATGAAGTGTAGCATAGCAATGAAGCGATAATGGAAATATCTTGATAGATTCACAAGATCTAGAGAGCAGAGTTTTCCTGGTATTTTTATATCTATGTTTGTTTTGTTTTTGTTTGCTATGCGTAGGAAATCTTGTAAATCTTCCCATGCATATTCTGCACAACTTACCGTCACAAATCAAGTGGGTGGGCCAAGGTTTCTTATCATAAAGCATATATCTCCGTGACGTTGGAAGTAGTATACTTTTTTCCGCACATGTTTGCTGAAAGATTTGTAATGCTACACAATAAAATCTCATTTTTTCTTGCACTTTTTTGTAGTAATTCCGTAGCTGACATATTTTGAAAATGGGTACCTGATTTCAATCTGTGTGCAACTCCGTAGCATAGAGTTGCTAGTTCACTTTCAAAGAGAAGGTGGAATATGTATTCCGCATTTTGTCGGAATCTGCGGTCTTCAGAATACATTCGTAAAGAGCGGTATGCTGATGCTGTTATTTGAGTGGGTCTATCATCGTACCTTCCTCCTTTTCCAGTAGGAAAGAGTAGAGGAGAAGGCGCGTGCTTCTATACTTTTTTCCCATATGCTGAATGGAGATCCTTTCTCTTGTCGCATTTGGTACATTTCCAGTGCATCATCTATGGTGTCGTTAGAGTATAATGGGTGAATTGTATAATGGTCTAAAATATTGGATTCTGTAGCAGGATCTAGAAGTTGAAGTTGACCAGTTTCTGATGATTCCTGAATTATTGCAGTTGGTTCCCTCAGGTTTTCTTCAATATTAATTTCTCTGTAGTATTCATTGTTGTCTTTTAGATATTGCAGGGCTTGTCTAGCTTTATGTAAATCCACGAGTTTTTGCCAATTTTTGGGGGGATTTTGTAGGTATGCCAGTTACTAAGATAATTAAAGATTGATCTTTTGGACAATGCACTTCCAGAGTGTGTACATTTTCTTTGAGATCTAATGGCAAATAAACCACTTTGCCACAAATGCCTTTCACTATTTCAAAGGGAGGTAGTTTTGCTGTTTTTGCTTGAAGGCATATTATTTCTTGAAATCGGTGTACTGTTTGAATTGTGATGCTGTAATATGAGTTGAGTTGTTGCAAGGGTTTTGGTAATGGGAATAATTCCAAGTTATTTGTGATAGCACGTGAAGATGTTTGGTTGTATTCCAAGTTTTGCATTGCAGTAACTGCAAAGTATTAAGGGGTCAGTGATTTCATATTTGTTTTCTGCTATAAGGTAGAGAGCTAATTGGAACCATTTGGAATCTTCATTGTCTTCTATTTTGTGCGTTATGTCTACAATTTAGTGCTATTTTTATAAAATGTCCTGCAGCAACATACACACAAATGGTTGGGTACTTCAGCAGATGCACTTTTAAACTTTAGTATTTCTTTTTTTATGTGTGTAATAGAAGGTTGCCATCTCTATAGTTGTTGGTAGTCGGTTGTATATCTATTGCATTTTGTAAGTGGCTTTCAATTCCAAAATATTTTCTCTGGATATGCTCTATTTCTTCGAGTAGTTGTTTGGCTGTACCATGTAGAAGATTGTTATTTAAGTTGGCTAGTGCTAAAGCAGGACTTTTGGCATAGTACAATTTATGGACCAGATTTCTTATAGTTGAATGATGTGGTGATATCATTTTGATATGATGGAAGGTGCTTTTGCAAATAGGTCCAGAAATACAGGGTAATGAATGTCCTTGTAGTCCTGTGTATTTGCGCACTGGACAGGGTTCCATATTTTGTAGTAGTTTAATTTTTAATTTGTCTTTGCCATTCAGATACTGATTGAGGAACTGGTGTAAAGATTTGAAAGATTTTTTGGCAATGTTACACATTGATCTGCACGGCCATTTGTATACTGGACGTATTGGTTCAGTGTAATGGACAGGTGATACTGAGATTTCTGGGGATATTTTAGTGAGCAGCGTTTCTTGTTCGATAATGGTATCATTACGTTTTTCATACCCTCGTCCACTGCATGTATGGCAATTGGGTTTATTTGCTTTTGTTTGTATGCTTCTTCATTGAAATAGGTTATGTGCTCGTGGTGTGACTCCATTCACCTCCACAGATATTTGTGAAGGTATCTTTGTTGATATTCTGTTTATTCAGAAGTCCTTTTTGTAGTTTAGTGCTTAGTTTTGTTATTGGTTTCATTCTGTTTAAAACTAAAATAAATCATTCCTTTTTGAGAAGGATTGAACTGTCTATAAAAGCTTCTAGGATACATTTTCTACGGTAGGTTTTAAGGGTGATGCGTGATTTCTCTCCTGTTTTTATAAGGTTCTGAAGGAGTCTATGGTGGAACATTTTTTGTAAAATAAATTTTTTGGTATGCTTATTTGCTGATACATCAAGATTTATAGGTGCAGTGTTAGCACTAGTTGTAGCTGCAGTCTTGTTAATCACTTTCTATTTTGTTTTACATTTTGAAAGAGGAGGCAAAGTGTCTATACTGGAAGCTTGTTTTGTTTCGCTTAATGACTGTATTAGCTGTTTTGTGTGAACTTTCTGTACAAATTCTGATAGAGGTGGATCTTATTTTGGAGAGTTTTGGCTTGAATTTGTTTACTTTCGCGTTGCTTTCGACGGAGTTGCTTTTTGGTAGGCATTTTTTGGGGTCTGTTGGAGAAAAAAAGAAAGTGTGGGTTGGGATTTTGTGCAGTATATGTGTGCTTTGTGCATGAGTGTCTGAGTAGGATGGTAAGGATGTATGTAGAGGTGTTCGATTGTGCAATGGGCTGCTACATCAGGTTGGGAACGCTATTCTTGTATTTGTGTGTTACTATACTGGTGTTCAGATTTCAATAGAAAGTATGGAGCTGGTGAGGGGAAGCACTATTACTGAATCTAATGTTGCACGGTTAATACAATTGTTTGTTCTAGAAAACTAGAATTCTACAGTGTTTGAGTAACAGTTAGAACATTATGACAGTATTGCACTTACTTTTTTGGATGGAAAGAGTAGGTTTCTTCTGAGTTCTCATTTGTACTTCGGACACTGCTGCTTTTCAGGAGAGTGGTCTTCACTGCAGTTGTGAAAGAAAGAAGTTAGTAAATATGTGTGTTAATAGCACTGTTGTTAATGTGGATTACTTTGTTTTTGCAGTAGTAGTGCTTTCTGATAACTGTGCATAGCATGTACCTGCACATTTCTTTGCCTATGTGCATTGTGTATATTTAATTTAGAATCTGTTAGTTGAATGTGCTTTAGAAATGAGTACAATGGTAAGCGCACAGAGCACACTTGGCATCGTAAGGCAGTATTATTGGATGTTAGGAGATAGAAGAAATAATCATATGCTTTTTTTGCTATTTTTACAGGGCAAATGGCAGGAACTATATGGAAAAGTATGCAATGTATGTATTTGTGAAGGCGTGGGAAATAAATCAGAAAGATTTGATGGAGTCAGCATCTTATTACTCAGTAGGTGATTACTAAAGTACTGGATGATTCTGTGGTGCAAGGAGATGGGAGAGTCTGAAATAAATTAAGGGTTGCAAGGAAGGATCTGGTGCTTGTGTTGCAGACTGAAGGGAAGGGGGGAGATGTTGTATGTCTTGCTTTACAACACTGTAGATAGTTGTAGATGATGTGATAGATATGACTGCCCCTGTGCATAGTTGAATGCTGTTGTGAAATCTAGAACAGAATGGGCAACCAGCTGGAATGAGAGAGCTTTGTAAATTGCAAGAACAGTTGTAGAGGCAGTGGTGTTGTTTCAGCCGGGAGCCTTTAACATGATATTGGCTATCTGTGTGCATAAATAAAGATGCATGTACTCATCCTGGCTGTGTGTGATTTTATAACACACTAGGACACCTTTTTTCCATAATTATACCGTTATTTCTCCCATCTTTTAACATGAAATGGCACTTTGTTAGATAGCTGTGTGTGTTGTGTCTGATTACTAATATAGTCATTTGTAAAGGAAGTTGAAATGATAGAATGTATGTGAAATATGCAGAATGTATAGAAAGGAAATTGTATGTACATCTTATGCACCATAATGCATTAAATGCTATCATGGTTGAAATGTGGTTAACTATGTGGCAGTGGTTAGAGAAATGATAGATTGAATGAAGAAAATAACAGTTTGCACATTGCAGTTAATAATATGGGTAAATAAAAATTTGGAGCGCAGACAACTTTGCAAGTGGCACTTGATCATAGCAGATGGGAGAAATGACAGTAAGCTTGTTTTACAGGTTACACAGGGTAAGTGGCAGTTACTCTCTTTATATGCATTTATAGAAGAGATGTACATGTATCATACATGCCATTCCTCCCGATTTTACCGGGAGACTCCCCTTTTTCAGTGAAAAATATTGTTATTTTTTTACGTACTCCCGCCAAAAATACATCTTTGCCGAATGCATTCATATGACACAAACGTTGTCTCCCGATTTTTCGTAGGAAATGTGCTTCCCAGGTGGGTCGGAATGTTGGCATGTATGATGTACCGTGCAAAAAATATTCATACATGTGCTTTGTGTTCATGCATATGGATGTGCATGAATCTGCAAGTAGAAATGTTGGAGAGTTTACTAGTAGTTGGCGTAGGTGCTTTGCAGTCACAGCGCAATAGTACTTGGAGTAATCAACAGTACATTTAAAGTGCTGAGTTGTGATGATGGAGTTCGCTTTAGAGGTCTTGCATGTGATTGGTGGATGGTTGTGTGACTGCTTAACAGTAGCCAATGAGGGAATGGTGCAGAGAGTGAAGTGGAAAGGGTAGAAGGGCTGCCCCAGTGTTACTTAGGCGCTCCACGGACAACGCTGCTGTTCACAGACAGGACATACCACATCCGGGCTTCCGAGCATGAAATGGGAGTGTATTTTGAGGATTAGCCATTCAGGTGTTGATGTTCTGCTTCATATTGAAAGAGGCTGTGTGTAGTGAGGATGATGGAGGTGGAGAAATTCAGGATGGTGGTGCTTGGAGATATGTTTGTGAATAGTTTGGAGTAGTATACAAAATGTAGGAATGTGGGAAAGAACTTTGATGTAAAAGGATTGGAGGTGGTGTGGATCACTGTGCCTGGTTTCAATTTGCAGGCAATGGTAGACATTTGCCAAGATATGGCTAGGGCTAACAGTCCACATGTGGTTGTCCTGCACAGTGATGCATTGCATTTGGGTTATGTAATTGCCTCTACTTTGTAGAAAGATCTAGAAAACTTGGTTCAGGCAGTAATGAATCTACTTCCAAATGCCAAGGTAATTGTTTCTGGTTTGGTACCTAGGGCAATATGGGACAATTGTTCTCTTTTTTGTCCTCAGCAAAATATTGCTAGGTGTTTAATCAACTGAGGCATGTTTGCTTTTATGCTTAGAGCTGGAATGTTCTTTTGCAACAATGACATTGACTCTGGTAATGTTGATTACTTTAAAAAAGATGGAATGTCTTTATCTTTTGTGGGAAATGCCATGCTGTTTTGGAACATAAGGGTTGCTTTGGAGAAGCTAATGTGAAGATTTTTAGAGGAAAATAAGGGGAAAAAATACAAAATAAAAGGTGTTTCTGAAGCATCTGCAAAAAAACAATAAAAAAAGCTCTTTTCAGAGCCAAACTCAAAGGGGAAATAGGGCACACTATTTAAATTTTAATTCCCCACGCTCAGATTTTTTGATTTGTCCTTGGACACTGTGGTTGTCCGCAGACAGCAAGTATTACATACAGGATTTTTGAGGTTGAGGGGGATGCAAATAAGATGTAGCACAGCAACGGATTGCTCAATAGGGTTTACTGGGTATGATGTGTGAGAAGAGAGTATGTCAGAAAGTCTTTTTCCTGAGAGGAGAGGAGATAGCTATGGCTGTGACGTTCAGAAAGCAAATTGTCTGGATTTTGGGAGATTAATGGATAAATTGGTTGTAGATGCATGCAGATTCCTGCGGAGTGGGTGTACATCTAGGATTCCCTCATGTGGAAGTGCACTGGCATGGAGTGTGTGGAATGAAGTGGCTGGATTTGGTACTTCTTTGTGCTACTTTGGTGACACAGTGTCATCCAGACATTCTTATTATTCATTGTGGAGGGAACAGTTTAGGACATGTTTCTGGAATTCTTTACAATTTGAAATGAAAGAAGGAGTTGGGAAAGTCATGGACATCTATCCAAACTCCAGAGTAATGTTTTCCCGTATTGATTGCTCAGAGACAAATGTGGCTGTGTTCTTCTTCCTTTGGTCCACAAATGGAGAAAGCAAGGTGCAATGTTAACAAGGCTGTCTGGGCCTTTTTGAGAGATGTTGGTATGTCCTCTTTTCACAATTAAAACATTATGTTTCATAGTACATACATTTTTCGCAGAGATGGAGTACATCTTACTTATGCCGGCAATCCGTTCTTCCTGCAAAATATACAAAATGCATTGCGACCTTTTTTGGAATCAAGCAATCTATTTTGCAATAGGTGTTCACCATTTGAAGTTTGGAAACACAAAAAAACACCACAAAAAGGCTCTTTTCAGAGCCACCACTTCCTCCCAGATAAATGTCCAATGGTTGTGACAGGGCAGGACTACAAAGATTTTAGAGGTCCGCGGACAGCCCGCAGACTTGTAAAAATGCACATGGCCCTGCACATTTCATTGACACTTCTCTTTTTGAACTGTGAAAGGGGCACTGAAGAGAGTGATTTTTTTGTGTTGCTTTTTGTTGTTTTATATATTTTTAGTTTTTTTTTTAAACACGACACACAAGGAAAGGAAGGGAAAGGAGGGACAGGAAGGGACACCAACCACAGGGATAAAAATGGACAGGTGGAGAGAGGAAGATGTAGGGTGGTTCTTATTCAGGTAGGTAGCAGTTCTTCTCATGCTCCTTGACCACAGTCTCAAAAGCACTTTGAAGGTTCTCCCCCCTCCAGAGTACTGCATCACAGTACATGCACAATACTGTGACCCTCGAAAGGTAAGGATCAACAGCATCATGTATGGCCTGCGAGGCAGCTGGAGGGATGCGCTGCCCCACAGGAGTGTCTCTTGTGGTGGCAGGAGGGGAAATGGAGGATGATGCAGGGGAACTTAACCTACTACATTTATCGCAAGGTACAACCTTGCAAATAGCCCCCACTATGGAACAATTTTAGGTGTCGCTTCACTGAGGTAGTACCATAGCTGTACAAACCCAGTTTCCCATGACTCAGCACCATCTTGCACTGATTGCAGGTCACCTTGTGTGCATGTGCTTCTGGTACTCCATCAACAGTGGTAAACCACCTCCACACCCAAGATTCATGGTGAGAACGAGTAGTAGGGACTTCCACTACCTCATTTTCTTCATCCTCTCCACCACTCTCATCTGTATCCTGATGCCTGTTCCTCCCTGGAGGCCCTCAGGGAGGTGTTGGTTGTGGAGAGGTGGTGTGCTGCTGAGACAGCAGTAGCACCAGTAGCAGCCATGGATGCCATCAGGACAACTGTTTCAACAAGCAAGAGCAATCAATGCAACAAGGAGCAGTCACTGTCCTGGAAGCCCAAAAACAGAATAAGGAGCAGCTCTGGGGTGTAGCCTTTTATAGGGGTACTGGGGCGTGCTTTGCAAACACCTGCGCTGTCCTCAAACATTTTGAACACCAAGAAAGTGTTCAAAAAATTCCAAAAAGTATGCAGATTGCCAGGGACATAGTGTGGGATGTGTGCAAGGGTGAACTTTCCCAGGAAAATACCTTGGATTGCTGAAAAAAACACTTTTTAGGTGTCCATGGGCCCGGACAGCGTTTGTTACGCTTAGCGCGGGTGCAGTCACATGATGACATCAAGGACACGTTGGCGAATGGGACGGCTGTCCGTAGGACACTAAATGCGCTTGGTCGGGTATACGCATGCGTGCGGGTGTTCTACGGACAGTGTTCCAGTCCCCAAACTAATTAAAAGTGCAACACACGTGCAGCAGTCAGTTGCGGAGAGGCACTATGTTCGTAGGGGCAAAGGTTTGCTACGCCTGAGCGTGGGTGTTCTACAGACAGTGTTCAGGTCCCTGAACAAAATAAATGTGCATCACAACTTTGCGGAGAGGCGGACGGGCTATGTGTTCTACGTACATATTCATTCTGTTTACGGACAATGCGAACAGGGGGAATATTCTTAGCACACTTTATTTTGCATAGCTACGAACATGCGGAGGTCTTTAATGTTCTGCGGACACCCGCATTTTGACTACAGCAATTCAAACAGGTATAGTGTCCTTAGGGCACCCCCATTTTGGTTAATTGCGGACAGGAGGACATCTTGTGTGTCCTAAGGACACCTCCATTTTGATTGCCAACAATACAAACAGGTATAGTGTCCTTAGGACACCTCCATTTTGGTTAATTGAGGACATTCCAGACAGCCGTGCTGTCTGCGGACACCCTAACTGCCTTTAAAAAAAAAAAAATAAGACACAGAGGAATATAAAAACAACACACTTAATTTTGTATTATTGTACAAAATTATAAAAATTATGAAAGAGAGGGGGAAGCAGAAACGGATACAAATACAGCGGAATTAGGGGTTTGGACATGATGGAAGGTAGGGGAGGAAGGGATTGAAGGCTCATCATAACGTTTTTCTTGCTGGGGAGTTTTTGGAGATAGTTGGCTGGGACATGGAGAGAGGGTGCAGGTACATGTGGGACAGTGATATTTATTTTTTTTCTTTTATATGGTCCTCCAGAAAGAGTTTTAAAAGAATGACATTGTTTCATTAACAGATCCATTTTTAGCTCCATTTGCTTCAGAGGATTGTCTAACGTCTCTCTTTCTATATTGTTTTTAATGTCTCTATGGTCTGTTAAAAAAACAAAAATGGTTAAGTATACATAAATTAATGGTTATTAATTGGCTTATATAGAGAAGTGTAGTGTCTTCCATTAGTATCACTGTCTTCACTCATTTCATACCAAGGAAAATTGTCTTCCAGCCATTCAAAAGTACTAGACATTTCTGTGTAAAAAAAGAAATATTAGTTTTTAGCGTACCTAATACAGAAAGTTTATATACATATACAATAAATGTAGTGTACTCACTAGTTTCTTGCTAAGTTTTTCTGTTACTGCTGCGTAGATGTCCTGTTGATTTTTGCTATGCAATTTCTGTGAGGTAATTCTGTTGGAGGCATATTTATTGTGTTTTGGTATATTCCAGTAGATTGCATATGCTATGTAATTGGACTGTAGTGTCTTACATACACAGTTTCACTTCTGATTTCTTATTGAATGTTATTTATTTATGTGCTGCTTTTTGAACATGTTTAGTGTTTTTTTTGGATGATATAACAATGTAAGGTACCCTCTGAGCTTTTGGATAGTGCTCATGTTGGCCGAGTCCGTCTACGAATAGGTGGGTGGTCCGCGGATATCAGACCCACTAGTGCAGGTAGGGGGTTCAGTATGTACTATGTTATATGTATATAAACTAAGGGCATCCTAAGAAACATTTATCAAATTTACATTATCTATATATCTATATTCAGTGAAAATACTTTGCTACAGGAATGTTATGGTTAAGTTGCACTACCGAAAACCTATGAAATAAAAATCTTTGTTAAGGGGACGTTATGGTTTCAAGTAAAACTGAAAAAACCCTGAAATCACCAGTTATGGTAAACTAAGCAACCATAACTCGCACCACCACCGTGCACTGCTAAGACTAACACCCAGGACATCAGAGATGACATCACAAATGTCATTGAAGACATCACTGATGACATCACATGTGCATTTACTTTCCATGAAAAGTCTGTACAAGGGATTCTTATTGTCATGTTAATAGAAAAGTGTCAAGGATCATTGGAATAAATATGAGGTACGTCGTGCATTAAGCAATGCATTAATCCAAATAGCACTCTATTATGATGATTTTTTTTCCAGTATGCTAGGGTACATATGTAGAAACATAGGTATAGTGAGCAGCAGACATGATTGAGGTGCAATATTAATAATCTCGCTATGTTAAGTACAAAAATTATGAATACAAATATATATAGGGAAAATGAAATAAACAAAAAAACAACAGTATTACCAGACAATCTTCATACCTAAGTAATTATGTTCATGCACAGAAATGATTGCTCTACTTCAAAGCTACTACTTCCCTATGTATTACTATCACATAATGTGACTGCACTCTAAGTAGTGTGAGTACAATGTCTACTAATATGAGCATATCCATGGAAAGAACAGTAATAAAAAAAAACAGCAGAACTATAAGAAAGTGTTCATAACCTTACTGATCATCTTCATACATAGAAAGCATTGCTCTCTTCCAAGTGTATATTTTCCCCTATGTATATGTTTCATAGGTTGTGAGTGAACCCCAAGTGAATTGCTGTAAGAACAAATTTGAAGTATACAAATATAGTACTTTTAGAATTTTTAGTTCCTGACTGTTACTGACCTAGGTATGTCAGTAAAGGACATAAGAGGGAGCCAGACATGTGATGTCATCAGCAATGTCATCAATGACATTTGTGATGTCATCTTTGATGTCCTGGGTGTTAGTCTTAGCAGTGCATGGTGGTGGCGCGAGTTATGGTTGCTTAGCTTACCATAACTGGCAAATTTCAGGTTTTACTTGGAACCATAACGTCCCTTTATCAACGTTTTTTTCATTGAATTTCATATGTTTTTAGTAGTGCAACTTAACCATAAAGTCCCTTTAACAAAGTTTTTTTACTGAAAATATATACATATATATACATATATATATATATATATATATATATATATATATATATATATATATATATATATATATGTGACCAAGAGCTCAGTTGAGCGTGAAACGCGTTGAAAGCAGGTCGTGCTCACGGGCGTCCTGCCTCTGTTTCTGCTGCTTTCCCAGCCGTATTTTTACACTATTTTGTGTTCATTTCATTAAATACTTTTCTATGACCTTCCTCGTGTGAGTTGCGCTTATGTATTTTTTGTGTGGATTTTTGCCTCTGGATCTGCGGAGAGTGCGGTCTCCCCTTTCTCCTCTTGTTTCTACAGTACATATATATATATATATATATATATATATATATATATATATATATATATATATATATATATATATACACAAATAAACCTTTGCAGGATTTAACATTATCATAAGTATTTTTTCTGTGAAACTGGCCATCAGGCCTGAGTTTTTTTTTTAATGTTGTTTTGATTTGTTCCACTCATAGTTCCATAGATCAAACACATCTCCCTTACCTGGAAGACAGGAAGGGTGAGATACCACTCCAACAAAATGTGTTGAAAACGCAAGGGAGATCAATATCTGTCAATTTTAAGTGAAATGTGCCAAGGCACCTTGGCCACATTCTGGATTCAGAAACAGATATAACTGAATGGGCTTTTTGGGGGAAGGAGGAGAATACATTCAGATAGATGAACACTAGGCAGTAGAGAACCATTTCCTTGCCAATGAATGCAACATAAAGGGATAGCTTATAAAACGAGAGAGCAGCATTGCAGATAATCAAAGGAAGTTGAGAAACATGGCCTTGCCAATGAAAGCAAAATAAAAGGATATCTTATAGGGGGGAGAGAGAAGTGTTGCAGATGATCAAAGGACATTAAGGAACATGGCCTTGCCATTGAAAGGATTGTATAGGGATATCCTATATGAGGAGAATATAGGGTTGCAGAAGATCATATGAAGTTGAGAAACTTGGCCTTGCCAATGAAAGCAACGTAAAGCAATATCTTATAGTAGGAGTGAGTAGTGTTGCAGATGATCATATGAAGCAGAGAACCATGGCCAATGAATGCAATGCAAAGGGATATCTTATTACAGGAGAGAGTAGCGTTGCAGATGGTAAAAGAAAGTTGACAATGTTGGCCTTGCCATTGAATGCAACATAAAGGGATATCTGAAAGGAGGAGAGAGTAGTGTTGCAGATGATCATAGGATCACCCAATGGCATTCCAACCTACAGATAAATTCTGAACAAATGTGGCATTTTGCCCCCATTCCAAGCGCTGGAACGGGGGTAATGGCTAGGCCAAGTTAACTGGCCAAGCAAAGCAAGTGCTGATAATGAGGGCTCCAGACAGTTACCCCATGTTCCAGCCCTTGCAATGGGGCTTAATGCCATTAGCAACCTCGGTTCTCAAAGCGGTAACCCGGGGCTCTAAAAAAGAAAAATAGTTTCAGTCATTGAATGGGACGCTTCACCTGTCTGATACAATGACTGAAAATGCTGTACTAAGATTGTCACCTTGGAAAGGAAAGGTGGGATGCAATACGAAGCCTCTGTTCCCTTTCCATGGAAGCTAGAGAAGCTGGGAAGCTGCAGCAACGGCCTGCGCCGCTGCAACAAACAGGTACGTTGGGTTGGGGAGGGGGTGGGAATTGGAGAAACAAATGAAGGGGAAGAAGGTGGGCGAAGATGGTGGCCGGGGGAACCAGCCATCAGGCGGCTTGGACCGTGGCCTGAGATTCTAGGTTTCAGTGTGCGTGTTTAGCCACCTGATTGGCTGGATCCCCTGCGCCGGGTGTTCATGTAGTTTCACGCATAACAGCGGGTCAATATCCACAATCCGTCAAACTCACAGGGTCTACAACCCTACATGTTTAAGATTTAACCGTAAGCCATCTTCTGCATAAGGTTTTTAAATATTTCTATGACAGGGAGGATTTGTTATTGGGAAAGGAAAAGAAATGCATTTACTCCACGAGCATACATACGCTGAATAGATTTACTTCAGAGGCTCGCCTGATACATTTTTGGAGTAACATGCTAATACACATTTACAAAGTAGTACAATTATGTTATGTTGAACCAAAATAGTTCACACAGCAAATACAAAGTTTTGCAGATTGATATGCCTTACCTCCAGTCACATCATGTAGAAGTCCTGCAGTGTCACACTATGCACACATAGTTGCAAGCATACACTTCCCCTGGACGGTAGGAAGGGATATGGTGATGGACCCAGCATTACTAATCAGAACGTAAACAGAGAGAGATAGGTTACAAGTGGTGTCCTGATAAGAAGATGAAGGGAGGTTATACTAAGGATAGAAAGCTGAAGATTTTGTAATCAAACAAGGACACAATTCAGAGATATTCATGCTTAAAGAGGAGCAATGATCCAATAGTGAAATCAAAGTGTATGCGTTCCTTTAAGTGTCATTTGTCTGCTGACAACCAATAGTACCAAACAAAACAAATGGACTGTTTGTGGGATTTCCAACTGTGTGTTGCCCAAAATCGTAGTCACACTAAAAAAACAAGTTTAATCGAATGGGAATAGGTTTCAAAGGGCCAATTTCTCTGACTGGGCTTTCCAATTTGTCTCTGGTGCACTGTGTTGTGCTAAAAAAACACATGCTAGACCACCTCGGTCTTTGCATGCGTCTGCTGCCTTACAGATGAAAATTATTGTTTACTTTAATGGGTTTTCTCTGTGTTGGCAGGTGCAGGTTTTTCAAAAACAAGGAAGAAAAATTCTTTGGTAGGTTCCTCTCTTGAGGTTTTTCTCCTGAAAGGTGGACGCCTAGGTACTTGGTGTGGGGTCCTTTTTCGGAACGAGATGGACCTGTGAGGATAGAGATTTGCACTAGGTCTGGTCGTTCTACAGCCGACCGGTTTCTGTGGAACAAGGTGGGTGAGCCACATTCATCAGGGCTAGACGAGGGGCATCATAGTGTGTGCACACTGCTATTCACATAAAGCATTGTTGTCTGCATTACTTCAGTACCTCTCCCTGTAGGGATGACAGGAGGGAGGGGTGAGAGATGGAGCAGGGATAAATATCCACTTTTTAACCTCAACTGTAGGTATATTACAAAACACTGCATTGTATTATTAGTATAACAATCCGAGGGGGAAATGGCTTACCCTCTCCGTGTGGTAGGAATGCTCTCCACGGGGGGTGAGACGGCCTGGGACCTGGGGGCCAAATAACAGTCATTACTGTCAAGTTTGATGCACACGTGCATTGGGTCAGGAAAGCAACAATAATACTATTGCGATACTATCCATTTAAAGCAAATTGAGTAAATCAAACTGTAAAGCTGCATGCTCAGCGTGTTGCAGCTTAAATTTCAGCAAGTACACTACACACAAAATATCCCTTCGTTCACTCGAGGGTCCACGTGCCTGCCTCTCGACCCCATGTGTGGGGAAGTGACTAGCCGCGGATCGAGTCTGCTCTGGGCGCTTACCTTGAGCGAACGTCTCTGGTGGTCCTGCGAGCCACGCACGAGAGGTTTCTTCACAGTGGCCTGCACCACCACTCTGTTTTTGTTACTATGGCGCTCCGGGTCGCATGGTCACGTGGACCTGACTCCAAAAAGGCCGCCCCGCATGGGGAGGGCGGCGGCCATCATGGAGTCAGGTGCCAGGAAAAGTGAATTGGAGGCTCTTCAATCCAAATGGTTGTTAGAGGTGTAGGTGTTACAGTTACAGAAAACACATAATTGCAAAAATGACCCACATGCAACAGATAATGCAAAAGCACAGTTCATCTCACTACAAAGACTACCCAGGAGCCCAGGGTGAGTGCTGTCACAAGGTGGCCAAAGTTTGCCAGCTGGTGGCTTCATTGATCCCAGGCTTATCTGTCTGTAGATGGAAAATCCAAAGTTGTTCGCGTCTGAAGAGCAGGTTGTGTATATTCCCTCCCCTTGTGGGAGTGGCCATTTTCTCAATTATTGTCCACGTAAAGTCTGACAGGGTGTGTTTCTGTGCCAGAAAATGTTCCACCATGGGTGCTGTGATCTTCTTGGTGTGTATGCATGATCTGTGGTCCGCAAGGCGTGTTTTGATCAGGCGTGTCCTCATGCCTACATAGCGCTTGCTGCATGGGCATGTGATGATGTAAATCACGTTACAACTGTTGCAGTTCATTAGAGTTTTTTGTGTCCACGGGAAGTGCCACCCTATATCGAAGGAAGTGGATCTCTTGCTGCTGGAGCATGCACTGCATGTGCCACATGGAGTGTGGCCAGTTGCTTGATTGTGTCCCCAAAGTGTGTTTAGTTTAGGCTCTTTTTCTTTGTAGGGGTGCACACGTGAATCTCGGAGGTTCTTCCTGTTTTTCAGAGCAAACCTCGGGGTGTCTAAGTTTTGAGTGCCGACATTAAAGATTGGCCATAGCTTCAGAACCTCTTTCTTAATCTTGTTGGTCAGTGGCGAGAAACTCAGGACTGCTGTGATCTTGTCATGAGATTCATTCTGTTTGACATGATGTTCCAGGGTGACTTCTCGCAGGATATTCCTGGCTCGTTTTCGTGCCTCTTTGACTATGCGTTTTCGGGTAACCCCTGTTTGTACGTTTCGTGGCAAGACATGTTGACTGCAAGTTGTAGTCAGGCAGCGTGGTACAGTTTCTCCGATATCTGAGGAATTGTCCGAAAGGTAGTTTTCTTCTCAGGCTTGTGGGGTGGAAACTCTCGTAGGTGAGCAATGAATTTCTGTCTGTCGGTTTGTTGAAAACTGTACTGACAACTGTTTCATTTCTTATCTCGAGTGTGAGATCTAAAAAATGAAAGGAATTTGTGCTGTGGATTTCTGAAAACTTCAAGAAAGGATTCTGACAGTTGAGCCACTCCATAAACAGTACGCGGTCTGGTTCATCGCCTCTAAAAATCAGTAGCATGTTGGCAATGTATCTTGACCACAATTCCATTTTGGGTAGCCATGGGTTGTCTGAGCTGTAGATCTTCTCGCCTTCGAAGTTGGCGGCGTACAGATTGGCAAGACTAGGGGCAAATGTAGCTCCCATTGCCGTCCCGGACACTTGATCATAGAAGGTATTGTCATAGAGAAAAAAGTTCTTAGAGCAATTTCAGCCAGTTGCATTACCATTGTGACTTGGGTTTGCATAGGTAGGTCTCTTTCTCGTAGTATCTTCTCTATGACTCTGAGTGTGGCCATTTGAGGGATCTTAGTATACAATGATTCAATATCTAATGTAACCAGGAGGTTCTGGGAGGAATTAAATGGCGGTCCTTGATGAGTTCTAGGACTGCTGTTGTGTCTTTAAGATAAGATCCCATCTTGACGACTTCTGGTTTCAGGAAGAAATCTGCGATCTGTGACAAAGGTTCCAGGATTGAGCCTATTCCCGACACTATGGGTCTGCCAGGAAGGGGGTTTCTCCCTTTGTGAACTTTGGGGAGTGCATAGAAAGCCGACTTCCTCAGGGTTTTGGGGTTGAGGAACTCATATTCCTTGTTACTGATTAGTTCATCGGCACTGGCTTCTTCTAGAATCGGTACTATCAACTGTCTGATGAATTCAGTAGGGTCCGTGCCAAGTTGTCTGTAGCTGGAATGGTCTCTCAGGAGCTCCATGACCACCTGGTGGTATGCCGAGGTGTCCATTATCACGGTTGCTCCCCCTTTGTCAGCGGGCTTTATGGTGATTGCTTTATTTTTGGCTAAGGATTGAAGTGCCTGTCTGTTTTTCTTGGAAAAGTTCTTGTATCCCGGACTCATCTCAGATTCTAGTTCCTCGAGTTTCTTCAGAAGTGCTTTCTCGAATGTGATGGACTCAGGTGAGATGGCATTGGGTGTAGGGTAGAACTTAGATTTACCTCTCAGATTGGTGGCACTCTTTTCTCCTGTAAATGTGGCCTGCCCAAAATATTGTTTTAGTCTGATTTTTCTGATTAGCTGGCCTATTTCTAGACGGGTTTGGAATGGATCGTGCTCTGCCGAGGGTACAAATGAGAGTCCCTTTTCAAGTAGGTCCCCTTCTTCTGGGGATAGAGTGTGTTGTGAGAGGTTCATCACTAGGCTCTCTGTCCAGGGTCTTGTCCACTCAGGTTCTCCTAGGTTATGAGGGTTCATTCGACCAGTGGTACTGCCTGGCTTTGGCCGCGGCCTTTGCTGCGGGTGACACGAGTTGAGTGGTTCTGCCAGTGCACTTGCAGTTGCCAGTTGCCTCTGCCTTTGTTCTTTGCTTTTCCTTGACCTCTTGGAAAGAAAGTTTGTGATGGACTGTTGGTGTTATTTGAAGCCGCATCGTTCATTCAATTACTAGATCCTGATGTGTTTGATCCGCTGCCAGAGCTGCCACTCAAGAAGGTCCAATTATTGGGTCTTGCTCGGTTATTTTGAATCCTCTTTCTATTGTGCTACACCTCTAACAACCGTTTGGATTGAAGAGCCTCCAATTCACTTTTCCTGGCGCCTGACTCCATGATGGCCGCCGCCCTCCCCATGCGGGGCGGCCATTTTGGAGTCAGGACCACATAACCACGCGGCCCGGAGCACCATTGTAACAAAAACAGAGTGTTGGCGTGGTCCGCGGCGAAGAAACCTCTTGCGCACGGCTCGCAGGACCACCAGAGATGTTCGCTCAAGGTAAGCACCCAGAGCAGACGCGATCCGCGGCTAGTCACTCCCCCACATGTGGGGTCGAGAGGCAGGCACACGAACCCTTGAGTGAACAAAGGGATATTTTGTGTGTAGTGTACTTGCTGAAATTTAAGCTGCAATGCGCTGAACATGCAGCTTTACAGTGTGATTTACTCAATTTGGTTTAAATGGATAGTATCACAATAGTATTATTGTCGCTTTCCTGACCAGATGCACATGTGCATCAAACTTGACAGTATTGACTGTTATTTGGCCCCCAGGTCCCAGGCAGTCTCACCCCCCGTGGAGAGCATTCCTACCACACAGAGAGGGTAAGCCATTTCCCCCTCTGATTATAATACAATGCAGTGTTTTGTAATATACCTACCGTTGAGGTTAAAAAGTGGATATTTATCCCCGCTCCATCTCTCACCCCTCCCTCCTGTCAACCCTGCAGGGAGAGGTACTGAAGTAATGCAGACAACGCTGTTTTATGTGAATAGCAGTGGACACACACTATGATGCCCCTCGTCTAGCCCTGATGAATGTGGCTCACCCACCTTGTTCCAGAGAAACCGGTCAGCTGTAGTACAACCAGACCTAGTGCAAATCTCTATCCGCATATGTCCATCTCATTCTGAAAAAGGAACCCCACGCCAAGTACCTAGGGGTCCACCTTTCAGGAGAAAAACCTCAAGAGAGGAACCTACCGAAGAATTTTTCTTCTTTGTTTTTAGAAAAACCTGCACCTGCCAACACAGAAAAAACCCATTAAAGTAAACAATACCTTTCATCTGTAAGTCAGCAGACGCATGCAAAGACCGAGGTGGTCTAGCATGTGTTTTTTTAGCACAACACACTGCACCAGAGATGAATTGGAAAGCCCAGTCAGAGAAACTGGCCCTTTGAAACCTATAACCAATAGTACCAAACACGTTTACCCCTCACAAGCAGGAAAATACTCTTAACCAAATATAAAAGTAAAAATAATCCTAACATAAAATAAGAAATAATGGAAACATCGAAGCCCGCCCGCTGCATTCATCACACAACTCCACTGATGTTTTTTTATTAGTGGGGCCAGATGTGAGCTCTACAAATGTCAAAGTCTGATCAAAAGAGGACACTTAAGTTACAACTGAATTGTATAATTTATATGAATTACTAGATGTAGATAATATGAATTAAAAAAGAAAAAACTGTTTTAGAGTTCACAATATTTTTTTTTTATTTGTGTATTATAGTTTTTACAAAGGAAGACCTTTCCTTGTGAACTTTCTTTAATTTCTTTTGGTTGGCTTGCAAAGGTTTAAATCCTTTGGTATTGAGCTTTCTAAGGTAGAGAGTCCAACTCAAGGCTATGCAAGAAATTTCCCATTGCAATGACCGGTTTTCGATTTAATCCGTTCATCAGAAATGCCCACCAGTAATCTTCATCCAACCTTGAGAATTGTGAAAATAGGTGGCCAAGATGGATTTCTCTGTTAGAAACTAGAGCTGGGCAGTTGAGGATTAGATGCTTCAAGCTTTCAATTGTGTTAGGCTCCGAGCAAAAATGACAGGAATTATCATCTGTTTTTCTTCAAATTCCCAGTATCTCGTTTGTTTTCAGGATGTTTAGTCTTGCTCTCAAGAAGGTTGAGCGGATTTTCTTGTTTGGGAATTTCAGTAAATAGTTGATAGGGTTGTTTTTTTTTGCGTGAAAGGAGGCAGGTGAGCTATAGACTTATAGCTCATCGCTTTTGACTGTGTATTCCAACAGTCTGTTTCTTTGAATTTTGTTGCAATTTTGGTTGGATTAGTCAGAAGTTCCTCTTTGGTGCTTCCTATCTCTTCTAAGATCATCTGATTTTTACTGATCCATGCTCGAAGCAGTTTATTGGTGCCTTTCTTCATTTTTTTGTGAATGAGTGTGTAGATTTTTTCTTTGGATGATCTTGTTTTCCTGTAGAGCATCCGGCTGTTGAGAGACACTGTTCCTTTGAGCGATATGAGACAAAGCTCTCTTCTTATCAGAGCCATCGGAGTGGAGGCTGGAAGGTGGAGTAACTTCCTCCAGAGAAAGCCTTCTAGTTTTAGCCAGATGGTTTCAGGGATGGTAGGCATGGCTTCTGCTCCATAGGTGAGGGCTGGGACCACCTTCGCCTTATAGAAGGTGATTGCCGCTTTGAATGAGAAACGTCCACATTTTTTGGCTATCAGGATTATTTGATTGGTCAGGGTTTTGTTTTTAAGGACCAAGGTTTCTTGCATCGGTAGTTCTCTATTTTTGTTGCTGAAGTTGATTCCCAGATATCTGAAGGTTTCAACTTCTTCCAGTCATTCTCCAGCAAGGTACCATGCACCATGGGCTTTCCGTTTGACTGATTTGTCCAGTCGCATCACCTTGGTCTTCACCGTGTTGCTTTCTAGGTCGTTGGTTTTGAGATATTTGTGCAAGTTGTCCAGTTTTCTCTGTAGCCCGATCTTAGTTTGATCAATTAAAATTATGTTGTCCGCGTAAAGCAGCCTGCTGAACTTTTCGGTGCCCAGAGTCGGTGGAAAGGCTTTGACGTCTTTTTCAGAGTATTGGTCTCCTGTGTAAGCATTATACAGTGCCGGAGCCAATGGGCATCCTTGCTTCGCTCCGCGGCTCGTTGGAATGGATGCAGAAAGGAGAACTGTGCCGTTGAGTCGAACTCGCATGGTTGTCTGTGAATATAGTTCTTTTATCGGTTCCAACAGCGAGTGAGGACAGTTTCAGTTAAGACGTTTTTTCCACAGCTTGTCTCTGTTTACTTTGTCGAAGGCTTTGGACAGATCAATGAAGGCCAGGTACAGAGGAGGGGAACATTCCAGTACTCTGGCCTTCAATATGGTAAGCGTACAAATATTGGCCGTTGTGCCTAGATTTTTTTGTAAAGCCAGTCTGGAATGGGTCCCAGCCTTCAGATGAAGAAAACCAGGCCTTGAAGCTGTCCAGAAGAAACGATCCAAAGAGCTTACCGATGCTGTCGAGCAATGCGATGGGGCGGTAGTTGTTAGGATTGCCTCTTTCACCTGATTTATTTATCGGCACCACGTTGGCTGTCTTCACAGACAAGGGGATTGATTTTGTTGAAGCACAGGATTCAAAGATTTCGGTCACTAAGGTAGACCAAGGACCAGGGTTAGACTTTAGGTCCATGTTAGAGAGCCCATCTGGGCCCGGGGCGCGCAATGGTTTGAGCTTTCTGATTTTACTTTCGATGATGATTGGATTATGTTCTTTGTCCCATTTGTTGGTAGCTCCACAAGGGGTTTCAGTCAGGTGCAATGGTGAGTCGAAGAGGGCTGAAAAGTGAGTAATCCACGACTCTTCCAGGACACTGGTTGTTAAATTGTCTTGTGTTGGGAAGCCTTTGGTTGAGATAATTGACCAAAATGCCTCTGTTTGCATGCCACTGAGTGCTCTCAGCATTGATTCTGAGCCTTCTTGGTAGAGTTGGATTTTATAGCCTTTTAGCCATTTCTTATATCGGTTGGTGGCAATCCGGGCATCTGCACAATTTGTAGTAGAAGGGAATCTGAAAGCCTTTCTTTTCGCTCTTCTCATGATGAGTCTTCTTTCTCTGAGGACCAGGTTGTTGTTGTGATGAGCCTTGGGCAGTGTTTTGCCTCCATTTTTTTGCACTTGGTAGGGTAGCAATAGGGGACAATAGTCTGTGAGGATTGTAGCGTTGCTTTGCTTGCTCAGCGTCTTTGCTTGGCGGTAGCTGTTTGTTAGGTTGTTGACCGCTATGGCCTTCAGTCGCAGATGTGTGCCCTTGGCGTTGATCTCGATGTTGGTGGGCATAAATGGGCGTGAACGGTTGCTGGTGAGTGAGGAGGTTGCCCAGGTTGTTTTCAGGAGATTGTGGTCACTGTGGAGGGTACGAACGATCTCAAAACTGATAACATATGTCAGAAGTTCTCTTGAAAGATATACATGATCTAGGGTGGCGTGCCGTCCTGCTAATTCCCAGGTTGGGACGGCCGGGTCAGTGTTTTTTTTCAAGAAGTGTGTGTTGTGCAAGTCATGAGATGCCATCAGGTTAGCCCATTTCTTTCCTCTAGACGACGCCAGAGAAATTCGATTTTACTCACCTAAAATATTTCTCAATTGGGACGAGGATGAAATGTACTTCCTTACTCTATTGAAATAATTTTAATCCGAACTTTAAAATATATGGGGTAAAATGCTCCCACTTCAAAAATGTACTTGGAACCATTTATATATACACATGTGTGAATGCATGCATGTCTTTATGTTAATGTTTACTTAGAGTTACATATAAATGAATATGGGATGATGTGGTTTGCAGAGAATAATACTATATATATAATACTGTTTTTAATAAATATTGACTAGAATATTGGTGCCTTTTATGGATACATATTAATATGTGTGTCACAATTGCAGGTCACACTTATATTATTATTATTATTATTATTATTATTATTATTATTATTATTATTATTATTATTATTATTATTATTATGACAGACTATGGCAGTGGACATTCACAGGTCGTTATCACTCTGCAGATAGTGGCTCATAATAATATGTATCTCTATCTTCTTTGAAAAGTGAATGCCTTCAAACTACTATAGGGTATCATTAGGTCTTCGGTGGTGATGATATCAACAAGAGCTATAAACAAGAGGGTATTTCAAATAATTATCGTTTTACTGCACACCTGAATACATAATGTAATGGACTGTAAAGTGGTCTTTTATAGTGTACTCCTGCCATTGTGGCCACCTTTGTATGTGTGGCACTGAAAGAAAAGAGGGATGGGATGTCAGTGGGATACAGCAAAGGGCAGATGAGAGTTCAGTGGTGTTGATGCTTGAGTACTCAGTGCAGGTGTGATTCTAGATGGTAGTTGATGAAAACCTTTGGAGTGTGCTTCATCCAGAAAGAAGAGCCCATAATTATTCAGATGAAGTCAGTGGTGCAAGGACTTAATTAGTCATTAATATGGACAGGTGTAATATGGCTTTGGACGTGAGCGTCTGTTTTGCGCTGTTCATGTTTTGTAGCGGGGAGGGGGAAAGGTTGCTGCCATGTGAACTTCTTGATTCTATTTGTTTAAGGTGGAGAGAGAGGAAGATGTACATTGTTTAGATTGGGAGAGGGAATGATTGAGTACAGAAGGAATCTCTGGGTTGAAGATTGTTGGTCTGCGTTATGGGAACATTTGTGTGTCTTCTCTACTGATGAGACTTCTTGCTGTTACTGTTTAGTTGTAAGGGCAAGGGGTCGACACACTAGACTGAGCCAAACCTGCTGTAGTCCTTTGCAGAAGGAATTTGTGCAAGTTTGTGGCATGTAAATGCAACTAAGCAGAGGGTCTTCCTAGTTGGTGATTTCGGGAGTGGGTGTTTGTTGTCTGAGGTTTTCTGTGCCTATCTTGTGCATGCGTCAGCTGCATATCCAGGCTTTTTAGGGGTTTTTGAAGGTCAGCTCGTTTCCCCCCTATTTGCAGTCATGGGTCAGAGAAGAACAGCGTGTGCTTGAGAGGAAGTAGAAGAAGGATGATCTGTTGCATATCTGAATGAAGTTGGCATCATTACCAAAGACCCTTTGCCGAATCAAAGCATTCCAGATGGTGTTTGGTGGACGAGCTTCCTCGTGGTGTATGTGTGTGCCTGGAATGCAAGGAGCATTGTGCTGTGCGTAGGATTTTGAAATGAATCCTTCATTTGAGAGGAAACCAGTGGGCTGTTTGGAATGTGGGTTAATGTGTTTGTGTAGCGTTTTGGAATTGTTGTGGACTGTTCAGTAAGTAATTAAGGAGCCCCAGATAAGGGCTATTAGCACAGTTTGTTTTTGAGAGTACTAGTGTGATCACTTCCATGGTTCTGTGTATGAAGTTCAGGAAAGTCAAGATGTGACTGGTCCTTCAGTGATGAAAGAAGTAGCTAAATGTGTTGATGCAACGTGCGGTTCAAGTGTGAGGTTGCTGCTCATCAAAGGTCTGAGTAGCTTTTACCATTATCAAAGGTAGAAGACACGTTCTCAATTCTTTGGGCCGGGAGATTGGTGCTGGACTGGATTATATGGTGCCTTCAATCATGAGCTTTGTTTTAGTTGGGTTACGTTTCAGTCTGTCATTATGGGTGCATAAGGTATTTTCTCATGTGGGATTCCAAGAATACCACTTGCAGTAAAAAACACAGGATGATATGGTTAAATACTATCTCGAAAAAGCACATATTATCCTTCAGCCAGTAGGTCAAGGTAAAAATGCGCATCTCCAGTATGATAACACATGTTGTCCATCGCGCCTGTGTACAGGCGAGTTATAAATGACTTCTCATATCATATCAATTTGATTGATGCATTCTATGGGACAAAAGGATGAAGAGTACCCCCAAAGAAAGTAATATGGCAGGTGGCTGCATTCTCAACAGGGTGGGGAATAGTGCAGAGGGGCAATTGCTGAGGCATTTGTAAAAAAAAAAAAAAAAACTTGCCTCAAATTGTCTCTCTGGTCTATTAACTAAGCTCAGTCTATCTTTTTCCTTTCGAAACATCGAGAACATAATCTCTATTCTCAGCTATCTTGTATTTGGAATCCGACTCTCGTTTACCTTCTCTATATTCTGGGTTTCATCAAGTTTATTCAACAAAAACTGCCCTCTTGCTTGTGACACAACTCCTCACTTCTTCTACATACATTCTTCGTCCTTCCTTTTCTTGGTGTATCTGCTTCTTTAGACATAGTTGTTGATTCTATTCTTTTGTGTCTCTTTTTTTTCTCAGGATCTGTTCTGTATACATTTCTCCTTGGCCAGTGGTACTTTTAGTTCTTTACATGTGCCCTTAGGAGTACAACAAAACTTGGCCCTTAACTCTTTAATTAATCTTTGTACACTATTTTCTTTTTTGTAATTATCCATTAATTTGGTTCTCATAGCCATTTTCTTTCTGAAGATTCCCAGAGTTACTATCCTTTTCCACATGTTCTGATCAACTTGATCAACTCCACACCTCTCTCTGACTGTCTCTCAGCTGTCAAGCTGTGGATGCATAATCATTCCCTTCATTGTATTCCTATCTGAACTGAGACTTGCTTTTTCCATGCTGCTTTCTCTTACGATGTGTTTCCTTGTTCAATCCCCTTCTGTCCTGATGATATGTCTATAGTCATCTGCTTGTAATCATGGTGCAATTTCTAACTCCTCTTTCTCTAATCACATATCCTCTCTTTACCATAACTGTCTTTTCCAACCTCACAACATTTGAAAAAATTATTTCTGTTCAGACCCTTTTTGCATCTCACACTCTTTTTCTCGCACTGATCTGCTTTCAATTTAAATGTGTGCATTCATTTTGTAGGCATACCCACCTGCACTCAGGCACCTCTACATTGTGTCTTTAATTCTGCCAATCAACTTCTCTGTCGGATCCCCATGTCCACGCGTGTCTCCATCTATCAGTGAACTTCATTGGCTTTCCCCTATCCACCAGGCTCCAGTTTTCCTTCATTGTTGATAAATGCATGAAGAGTATTGCTCTTTCTTATAACCTTCTCTTGTGCTTGTCTCTACAATGTTTCTCTTTCTTTCCCTTGACTTTTACTCAACTGCTTGTCCTCAATGTCTTCTCTGCCCATCAGTGCTTCTCGCACTTAAACTCTGGAGCCCTCGCCCTTAAGGCCCAATTTATAGAAAATGCACATAAACCCAGCAAAGTCCTCTGCGTGTAACACCACATTGCGTATACCTGCACTCAAAAGCATGTCATGCAGGATCTGTGTATTCATGGAATTTGAACCTGAACGTAACCGTAGGCGCAAGTAGCGGCCAGTAAGCTCATGTCAGTCTCCTGCAAAGCAGATCCAGCCACATATACCAACATATGCACCCTCCGAATCTGTAAAGTCATGCACACTGGCAATACTGCATGCTGTCCCTCTGCAACTGAGGCAGCTCCCAAGCGACACTACGTAGGGCCCCGATAACCCTTAACTGCACCCTAACAATATGGTTGCATGACTCATAACTCACGTCAACCCCCGGTAAATCGGCATGCAAACCCCAGTATGCCATGACAGCACTCTGCTAATCTGCATACGCACAACCCTAACTTCAATCAGCACCCAAACAGCATGCCCGTACCCCTATATTCCCAATTGGAGTTTACGTTTGTGCGTTAATTCCTATGTGATTGAGACTTTGTGCATGCCTTCATTTGGCGGTGAGATCACAAGCTTTGCGTGCTGATTTCCCTGACATGGCGTTGCGCTGACTTATCCATGAATATGTTTGGTTTTGCGCAGTGCTTGGAGTGCGATTTCCTCATGCAGGCCATCCCTCGACATGCGCACGTAATGACTTGTTCTTACTAATTCTGCACGTGGAATGGTGATTATACATGTTCCGTGCTCTACTTCATTGCGTAGGCCCCTCCCACACTTTGCACGGGGTCTTGCGCAAGTCACTTGACTCCTCGCAGAGACGGGATGGACCTGTGCAAAGTATCCTCAAGGAACCGGAAATGCACACAAAGTGAGTTCATGAATCGGTGAACAGACTTTTTGTGCGCTGATTTGTGCACAGAGTCACTTATCAGCACGCAGAAAATTCCATAAATCAGGACTTTATTCTTGTATGCTCTGAATATACACTTTCATGTTTTCGCTCTTCTGTAAAAGCCCACCTTCTTGCTTCTTCTTGAACAAAATGTAACTTCATGTTGCAACCTTTTTAATAAACTGTTATGTTACCTTTATTGTAAGCTCTTTTGACAAAGCTTTGGAAAAAAGTATGAATGAAATAAAATATATAAAATGACTACATATATGTTTTCACAGTTTGAACTGCCCATGTCTAATATGCCTTTCCATCCATTATAGATAAATGGAACTACATTTGTTAATTTGTCCAAAAAATAAAAAAAACATTAAATGTGATATTTAAAAAAAATGCACTGGGAAGTGTTTCTGAAAGACAGCATGTCTGGGGTGACTTTACACTTTACTGATGATGAATTCGTAATACAGGCGAACCCCTAAGAATTGTGAAAATTGTGCATGTGTCGTGGTTGCCATTAACTTCAATGTCGCAAGCAATTAACCTATTTGATTAGTGATTATTGTTGGAGGCGTGGGGGTTGGGATTAGCATGCACAAGGGATTTTCCTTCATAAGGACACAAAAAAATTAATCGAAAGAGCAATTCCCTAATACGTGGCCCCTCTTGGGTTTCTGTATCAGCAACTGCTTAAGTGCTTAGCTGGGAAGTAATTTGACTTTATATAACGATGCAAACAGTAGATAGCAGAAGCACAGAGAACTGACAGATGAAGAGGAGCCGGGGAGATATAGTCAATCAAATACTGTCACTCAACGAATTAGTTCATTTCAACTGTTGATTTAGTTGCAGAAATACACCTGATGGAAGCATGTGTCCAAAACAACTAATTATATAGGGTTGCAGGCCAAATTCCTGCATCTATCGGGAAACGGCAGATACGCCATTCCATTTTCAAAACAGTGCCTCTATTCTTGTAACAATTTACGAAATTGCCTATTTTATATTAGGAGGCAGGTACTTAAGGGAAAAAAAAGATAATTCAGAAAGCCCATATAAAACGATGGCCCTTTATTTAAATCAATGTTGCTGAGGTAGTATGGTAGTACTCTGTAGTGGTCTGATGTGTGCCTCATAAAGAAGGAGGCGTGTGACAATCTGCATCTATGTTTACAAGTGGCTGTGAGAGTGGAGGCTGATGATGTCATGCATCGGCTGAGAGAGGACTCTCATGATGTCTTGCAAGGTATCTGAGTGGATGCTGATGAGGTCATGAATGGGTTTGGAGAGGTCACTGATGATATCATGCAAGGTCTGAGGACGGATGCTGATGCTGTAATGCCTGGGCCGGGAGAGGGTGCTGATGATATCATGCAAAATCTGAGTGTGCATGATGATGCCTGGGCTGGGAAAGGGCACTGATGATGCCATGTACGTTCTGAGAATGGATGCTGATGATGCCATACTTGTGCTGTGAAAAGTTGAGAGGATGATGTATGTGTGTATGTTCCTGAATGATAGTAGTGAGTGGGCAAGCTTTCACTTGTGTAGTTTTATAATCAATGCTTCTTCAAAGCAGTCTTCTTTAATTCTTAAAGATAAGTAAGTGGGTGCAAACCCAATAATCAGTGCCTCTGTGCCAGGCAGCCAGTATAACTGGACAAAAAAGGATGTAGGCTATCTAACCTTTGGTGGATGTTCCACTATGTGGTTTAGTACTAAGTCTAGTAAAGTTGTGTTGTCCGATCGCTTAAGAGGACTTCATGTGTTTTTTACAAAGTAATACTCTTGAAACTTGTATTCTCCAAATAATGGCTTTAAGTTTATTAATTAAGCGATACTAACACCACTGGGACCACAAAACCTTTTTCAGCAGCTGGCCCAAGAGGAAAAGAACGAGGAGGGGGAAGGGTAAGAAATCAAGGAATGTTGACATGCTTTCAGGCACAGATCATTATATAAGGACATTAGAGAAGGGATTAAAGTTTGTACCAATGTACAGCACCAATATGTCCGGCACAAAGTTTGAACTTCATAAACTAGTATGTAAACTTAAACTTAAAGTGATTTTTTAAAGAATTACCTCACAAAAGATGACACAGATGGAAGAGAGGAAGAGTAAATCACATTCAAATCCAAAAGCACGTTCAGCACCCATCAGCATTCCATCATTTGAAATCTTTCACAAAATGGTATTGTTGGATATTAAGAAATTAAATTTTGCCAAACCCAAACATAGCAATCTCAATTGAGGAGAAGCGTCCCAAATAAGAGCACTGTATACAGACACAACCATCTCAAACAGAACCAAATTTCTGATGAATAGATGCAGTGGATTTCTAGCAAGACCAGAACTTTCTTATTCACTCCACATCCCCAAATAACTCATTTCTATTTTCTTCCCAAGGTTCACAAAGATATTCAGAAACCGCGGGACATCCTATTGTGTCTGCCACAGGAAGGATTCTGTAACCGTTGGGTACATATATTGACTTTTTTCTACATCCCATTATACAAAAACACCTACTTAGATTAAGGAAAGCACACATTTTCTATAGACACTTCAAAATTCAATTAACAGAAGATGTTGTTCTATTTACTATAGATGTCACCAGTCTGTACATCAGCATCCCACACGACCAAGGACAGGAAGCAGTTGAATAATTGTTACTGGAACAGGAGGCAATTGGTGCATCCAAGGATTTCATCATGATACTTTTGAACTTCATCACACTCAATTCACATTTCGAATATAACAATATATTCAATCTTTAAACATCAGGGACAGAAATGGGAGCCACCATGGTACAATCATACGAAAACAGCTTCATGTACAGTTCTGAAACAACATACATTCTTGAACATCCAATCTGGCAGAAACAGATACAAAAAAATGGGTGCGTACATCAATGACATTTTTGGAGTCTGGCACAGAAGCTGAGAAATGCTCGACAATTTTCTGGGATATATCAACACTATAGACTAAAGAATTCAGTTTACAGTACAAATAGGAAGCCCAAACATACATTATTATGATGTACAAATCAGAGTAAACAAACTGAAAATCAAAACTATGTTATTTACTAAAACAACAGACAGGAACAACTTGCTTCACAGAATGAGTTTTCACCCACAAAATACACTTAAAAATGTACCCCACGTGCAGATGCTAATAATTAAAAGAATTGTCACGAAGAACTGAAAGGAAGACGATACGACAAAGAATATATTATAGCATCAGCAAAAAAACAAGGACATATAAACATGAAGACCTATTACAGAACAATACCAAAGATGAATCTCCAGCTATAGTGTTTTTCTCGAAATATTCTATACAAAGTAAACAATTCAAACAATGTATATCTAAGCATTGGAATATACTGACTAGCGACAAATGCATGAACAATCTTTTCCCAAACACTCCAGTGTTTTCTTATCAAAGGAGCAATAATTTGAGGAACTTTTAGTGAATACTAGAAGTGGAGTACAAAACACTGTTAAAAATAAGCAACAGGGGACTTGTCCATGCTTGAACTGTGTAAACTGTAATAATGTCATCAAAGGAGTGATGTACTTCATCCGAGGATAGGAGAGAAAATCAAACTTAAGCAATTCACAACCTGCCCCACAGAAAATGTGATATATTGTATTAAATACCCCTGCTGTACATATTACGTGGGTGAGACTGCAAGGACAATCAGGATAAGAATTAATGAATATAAGTCCTGTATCAGGAATACTAACAAGACATCCACAGTGGCAAGACATTTTCAAGAATATGGCCATACCATAGCCCAACAAAAATTCCAGGTCTTAAAGATCATGAAGACACAGAGTCAAACAGAAGACATTAAGACATGAAGGGCACAACGTGAAGTATAGTGGATTGACTGACTTGACCCATTAACACCAAATATAATGAATGAATGAAGAATGGGATTTGAATTGCTTCCCATAACCACTGCTCATTAATCACACATGGACTTATGTACTATAGACATGGAGAACTACACTATAGAGACATATCTGCTATGAATTGAATAGCATGTGTGACAACTGTTTCTTCTGTACTTTATTTCTATGCTTTCTATTTTTTCTTATGATCGCAAGATTATTATCATAACCATCCCGTAGTGCACGTCTGCCTTCAGTCAGTTGACCGACCAGAGATTCATAGCTTAGTAGTTATGGACCTCTTTAACCAGCAGCATGTACCCGCTTAGGTGAGAGTACTTCAGTAACCAAGTAGATGTCCTTCTTCAGGGACTTCCAATGTAGACACCATGGTGTGAGCAACTAGGATTTGTTTAACTTACTTACTGTAGATAGCCAAGGGTACCCTTTGAATACATTCTATCCTTATGAAGAACTATTGCCCGAGTGAGGCTCAGTATTAACCCTTTACTTTGCATTGGCTTTTATTCTTACATTATCACCATGCATTTTCCAGTCAAGCCATTTTAAGATTGAGAACACTGTGAATTTACCTCATGCCTCACGTATCAGCATAACAGATGTACCCTATCTAAGATGGCTGACTCCATTGACCTTCAAGCAGTCCACACCTCACTACACCAGCATCGAAACAAGGGTTTCCATGGCAATGGTTTATTTGATATATCAGCAGTGAGTTTCAGCCACATTCGCTTTCCACGCAGTGATACTTTTCACAGAACTGATTACTATCTGACCATAGTACGCAACGGCATGGATTATTTCAATTACACTTCCACTGATTTATATTTGATTGCATGCCTAGGTTGTGACTTCATGCATTATTTTATAGATTATGGATTCTCCTGGCCAGCCATGGTCGTTCATGCTCCTGACTGCCTATGAGTCATGCAGGTCAAAAAGATACATATTAATATGTATTCACCCTGTACTTCTGAGCACTGACTAATCCTAAGTAGATCTACACTAAATACCACAAGGGATTTTAACGATAAGCACACAGCCAGGGAGATGTGACACTGAACGATAGATCATAATCACTGTTTCCTGAATATGTCTAACGACTGTTGATTGATGGTATAGCGGTTACACACATCCACACTATCTGAAGCATGCATTCCAGCTTTATACACTTATGTATCAGTTGAACCGAAGAACGAATATCACAATATCTTCTTTGCATGCATGTGAGGTGTCTGCATGCACACAATAGTAGAACTAAAGAAAGAATATTGCAACATGTCTGTTTTTACTGGATAATTGATGCTAAAAGTTCTCTTTCATATGTTTTCTGTTTATGTTGTCTCTTTGCTAGTATGTGTTTGTAGGTCGTGTAGCCAAAGCCATATCACTTAACGATGCTCTGACCATGTATATACTGAATTTCTACCATTGATTATGACTACGATTTCAATATTGTGAAGCTCTAACTTGAATGATCTGCTGATTCAATCTACTCACTGATGTCTGTGGCTATCGGATTCAATTGTTTTCCAGGTGGATGTGATTGGGGACAACATTGTCACAATTGTATGACTTTTATTTTATCTGGTGCTCTTTGATTTGATGTACTGGCTTTTGTTATTAATGCTCAGATGACTTGATTACACCCTGAAGAAGGATTTTTTTATAGTCTGAAATGCATCAGCGATTGCATCCATGCCATATGCCTTCTAGCACACGCTCCAGACATCGCTGACCTCATTAAGACTAATGATTTAGACATCCTTGCTATCACTGAAACTTGGCTGCACCCAGCAGCTGGCCCTGCCCTCTCTAGGCCATCCCTGAAGGGTACACCATCCTCAGGAAAGATAGAGCAATTGCTAAAGGGGTGGAGTGGTGTTCATCACCAAGAATAACATTAGTCTGAGAGAATCTACCAACCACGCCTTCCCGTCGGGAGAAGTGATCTTACTCAAAATCTCCCTCTCTGCCACGTCCACCCCACCTTGTATACAGGCCACAAGGCCCTATAAACTAATTCAACAAAGATATTGGCCCTCTCCTTGCAACTAATACCAGACCCTTGTCAAAAATAGTAATTCAGGGATATTTCTACTTGGGCCTTAATGAACCAGTAGACACACAACCGCATGTTCTTGACAACACAACCGAAGCTCAAGGATTCACTCCACATATCTCCCATCCTACACATGACAAAGGACTGGCTAGTTGAAATTAACTGCTCTACCAACATACTAGCCAATAACCTGTGCCCTTGGTCAGACCACAAAGTCATTCTATTCTCTATCTCCGTGATAACCAAGCTCAACACACCGCCTCAACCTACCTCAGCGACTCTATCAAGAAGCCAAAGGAACATCAATACTGACAATATGCTCCCTCTGCTACTACCTATAACTAGCCACCCGCACACTACCTCCGAACCCACCTCCATGGTGACCATCTACAACCAAACCGTTCAAGCTCCCATCAACAAAGTTGTTACCCTGAGCAACCGTCAAATGAAACCCTCAGCCCATTCTAATGCTTGGTTCACCACAAGCCTCAAAACCCTATGCTACACTCAAAGAACGGTAAAGTGTGCTTGGAAAAAAAACACCCTCCACTGCAATCAAGTTACATTTCAATACCCTAGCTATGGCATACAAGGAAGCCACCATCCAAGCAAAGAGTATCTCATATAATCTGAGAATCGAAAACACTCACTCGGCACTAGTGAGCTCTTCTCCATACTACGGGAGCTTGAATCACCTGCCCCAATACCTGACCTCTGTATCAAGGATCAGCCCTAGTGCACGACCATCCAAAATGCCATATCATACAAAATCACCCTACTCCAAAACAAAATCAAAGCCAAAAAAAGCTAAACTCACCCTAAACACACAACCACCAGACATACCACCCCGTGTCACCAACTTTCATACGCAGATTCAAATTCACCCCTGTTTCCACTTCCAAAATGATAAAAAATCATCAAGGGATTGAATCCCTGCAGATGCCAAGGTGACATCTGCCCCACCACTCTCATTAAAGATTGCGTAAATGAGCTTGCTCCATTCATCACAACCTTGATTAACAACTCCTTCTCCTTCAGTAAAGTGCCAGAAAACCTAAAAGAAGCCGGGGTACTCCCACTGCTCAAAATACCTGCACTGGACCCTAATGTTCCCACTATCTACCGGCATATCACAATGGTACCCTTCCTCCTAAAAATGATTAGACAGAGTAGCCTACTTACGGATCCAAAAATTCCTAGAATCCAGCAATCTCTTGGGCCTCTGTGCATCAGGCTCCTCCCAGGCCACAAAACTGCAACAGCACTACCGTACCTCAAAATTCAAATGGACCAAATAAAAGACAAAGGGGACCTAGCAATTCTTGTTCTACTTAACCTGTCAGAAGCATTCAACCTAGTGAACCACAATATACTCTGTGAATACCTCACCCTAGCGGCTCACTTCTCAACCAAGGCCATAAAGTGGATTGAATCATTCCTCTCCTACTGCACAATGAGAGTCCTCTCCACCTCTGCAGCAACTCCACCCTCCCCAGTCTCTTGCAGAGTTCCCCAAAGCTCATGTGTCACACCAACTCGGTACAATGTGTTTGTCAACCCACTATTCAACCTCCTTGACAAACTGGGAGACACGTATACCAATTATGTGGATGACAACCATACACTCTTACTCATCACTGGAATCTATGATACCGACTCCAACTTACTAAATAAAATCTACCTCACCATTCAAGCTTGGATGGAATAACATGAACATTGCCTGAACGATGATCAAAACTGAACTACTCCTCATCGGAAATCAATCCAAGCTAAATAATCTCCCCCTGCCCTACAAATCCTTCCCCATTGACAGAAATATTATAAATGTAGCAAAGGAGGTAAACACCTTAGGAGTCCACCTTGACTCATCGCTCTCACTAACTATGCAAGTATATGCCATAGCCTCAGCAGTGGCACACACATCCAAACTGATCAGAGCCAGCAGACCCTTCCTAACCACAGATAATTGTATCAACCTTCCCAGAGCACTTATCTTGTCAGGGATTGATTACTGTAACTCCCTCTTTGTGGGATCCAACACACGAAACATGAGCAAACCACAAATAGTTCAAAACAACGGTATCAGAGCTGCCCTCAACATCCCCAAAAATGAATACATCTCAGTCAGACGTAACATCCACTGGCTGCCGGTCCGAGATCGTATCAATTTCAAAACCCTCTCACTAACACACAAATGCCTCTCCAATAGGGCTCTTATCTACCTATTAGCATCCCAAGGTTTAGACAACAAAAACAGGTGGCTCCAGCTTCCCGGTGCTTGCAGCCAAACAATGGAACTCCATGCCACACTCATGGACTTGAGAACAGACCCATCCTTCTGGCACTTCCACAAAGGCTCTCAAGACATGGCTCTTCACCCAAGAGCACAACTCAAGTAACCCAAGGTTTGATGCATCTTAAGTAACTAACAGATGGAGCTCATGTAATCTTGTCTATAACTAATGCAAGTAATTTCTGTAACCTATACCTTATGTGAGACACTCATCCACTATCTGTATCGTACTTCCCTTTAACCTATGTAGGCTAGCTCTGCAACCTATTATCCTGTGAGATAATCATGCAATGACTGTAACCACGTCTCTAAGTAGCCACTGTTACCAACTTCCTTAAGCAAAAGCGCCTAGATGCCTCTGGCTTATGTGCGCTGTACAAATGACAATGTAAAAAAGTAAATAAATAAATACATCTGCACTTATTGATTCATTAATACATTTAAAGCCATTATTTGGCGAATATGCGTTTCAAGAGTATTACTTTGTAAAAACCACAAAAAGTCCTCATATCGTACAACACAACCTTCCTAGACTTACTACTAAACAACATAGTGGATGTTAAGGTGTACAGCCCACACAGGAGGCTAGAAATCCTTGGTCCTTTTTTGTCCTGTGAGTATGTTCCTACCTAATTGTTCCAGGAGTGACAGTTGATGAATGGGTCAGCCTGAGAATGAATGCACTGGCGGGTGTGTTCACAGTGAAGCCAATGCGCAGAGACCGACTAGTATCTTTCTAGAATAAGGAATTTAATCCTGGACAACTTTTGGATATTCGAAAGATTAAAAGAATTTCTAATGCCTGATTGAAAAAGGCACAGTACGTGTGAAAACACGTGTTTCAATGGAAGTGCCTTTATAATTTATTAATTCAGAATAACTACAACTATTTGAGACTGAAAGTCTTTTACTTAAGTGGCGCAGCCCACTTGTGGAGTTCATCACAGATACTTTTAAACATTACGGAGCATGGGTATTTCTCCGTACTTTCACGGTTATGCAGCATACGTATTAGGAGAGCGCACATCACTTACAAGTTGATATTTCAAGACCCCATTGTGCAAAAAATAAAATATGACAAGCCTAAATATTTTTACTTTTCCCTTTTTTATTTATATTACTTATTTTCATACCTCACATCCATACTCTCTCTCACACACGCACCTACTTACCTGACATATCCCCCGTTTTACCCCCCTAATCTTAATAATTTCATTCACTCCTACTTACCTAAAACCGTGTATCCACTTACCTGTTACGGTGAACGCCTTCAAAGTAAATATGCATAGCTTTCAGAATGCAACTTCACCTTTCACTCCCTGCCAGCCTGTTATAGCCTTTTCACCTCCAATTTCGGGTGAAATTGCTTGATTTGGTTAACATGCATGAATTGTTCCAAAGCAAAATCGCCTTCCTTTACCATAATTCTGCAGACCACAGGTGAAACATTGTCCACAATTTTGTATGTGCCATGCTAGGATGCTATATATTTGGCATTCTTGTGTTTACCTTTTGAAAAATCAAATGTAAACACCTGATCACCTACTTCATACTCTCTCACAGATGTTTTCTTATCATAGTAAGAAAACCCACCTGGTGCCTTCCTGGTTGATGCTCTTTTTCACCACTTAAGGAGCCCTCCAGCCTCTTTCCCTTTGCAGCTGGGGAGCAGGTGTAAGTGGATTTAGGTCACCTGGCCTAAGCCCCGCCCACCTGGTGCCTTCCTGCTTGCCGCTCATTTCCCTACTTAAGGAGCCCTCCAGCCTCTTTCCCTTTGCAGCTGGGGAGCAGGTTTAAGTGGATATAGGTCACCTGGCCTAAGCCCGACCCACCTGGTGCCTTCCTTGTTGCCACTCTTTTTCACCACTTAGCAAGCCCCGCCCACCTGGTGCCTTCCTGCTTGCCGCTTTTCTTCCCTACGTAAGTAGCCCTCCAGCCTCTTTCCCTTTGCAGCTGGGAACAGGTGTAAATGGATCTAGGTGACCTGGCCTAAGCCCCACCCACCTGGTGCCTGCCTGCTTGCTGCTCTTTTGCCTACTTAAGGAGCCCTCCAGAATCTTTTCCTTTGCATCTGGGGGCAGGTGTAAGTGGATCTAGGTCACCTGGCCTAAGCCACGCCCACCTTGCGCCTTCCTGCATGCTGCACTTTTTCACCACTTAGCAAGCCCCGCCAACCTGATGCCTTCCTGCTTGCCACTCCGTTCCCTACTTAAGGAGCCCTCCCACCTCTTTTCCTTTGCAGCTGGGGAGCAGGTGTAAGTGGATCTAGGTCACCTGGCCTAAGCCCCGTCCACCTGATGCCTTGCTGGTTGCCGCTCTTTTTCACCACTTGGCAAGCCCCACCCACCTGGTACCTTCCTGCTTGACGCTCTTTTCCCTACTTAAGGAGCCATTCAACCACTTTTCCTTTGCAGCTGGGGAGCAAATGTAAGTGGATCTAGGTCACCTGGCCTAAGCACCGCCCACCTGGTGCCTTCCTGCATGCTACTCTTTTTCATCACTTAGCAAGCCCCACTCACCTGGTGCCTTCCTGCTTGCTGCTCTTTTCCCTACTTAAGGAGCCCTCCAGCCTCTTTTCCTTTGCAGCTGGGGAACAGGTGTAAGTGGATCTAGGTCACCTGGCCTAATCCCCACCCACCTGGTGTCTTCCTGCTTGCCGTTCTTTTCCCTACTTAAGGATCCCTCCAGCCTCTTTTCCTTTGCAGCTGGGGAGCAGGTGTAAGTGGATCTAGGTCACATGGCCTAAGCCCCGCCCACATGGTGCCTTCCTGCTTGCCACTCTTTTCCCTTCTTAAGGACCCCTCCAGAATCGTTTCCTTTGCATCTTGGGAGCAGGTGTAAGTGGATCTAGTTCAACTGGCCTAAGCCCCGCCCACTTGGTGTCTTCCTGCTTGCCACTCTTTTCCCTACTAAAGGAGCCCTCTAGCCTCTTTTCCTTTGCAGCTGGGGAGCAGGTGTAAGTGGATCTAGGTCACCTGGCCTAAGCCCTGCCCACCTGGTGCCTTCCTGCTTGCGGCTCTTTTCCCTACTTAAGGAGCCCTCCATAATATTTTCCATTGCATCTGGGGAGCAGGTGTAAGTGGATCTAGGTCACCTGGCCTAAACCCCACCCACCTTGTGCCTTCCTGCATGCTACTCTTTTTCACCACTTAGCAAGCCTCCCCAACCTAGTGCCTTCCTGCTTGCCACTCCTTTCCCTACTTAAGGAGCCCTCCAGCCTCTTTTCCTTTGCAGCTGGGGAGCAGGTGTAAGTGGATCTAGGTCACCTGGCCTAAGCCCCATCCACCTGGTGACTTCCTGGTTGCCACTCTTTTTCACCACCTAGCATGCTCCACCCACCTGGTGCCTTCCTGCTTGCTGCTCTTTTCCCTACTTAAGGAGATCTCCAGCCTCTTTTCCTTTACAGCTGGGGAGCAGGTGTAAGTGCATCTAGTTCACCTGCCCTAATCCCCGCCCACCTGGTGTCTTCCTGCTTGCCACTCTTTTCCCTACTTAAGGAGCCCTCCAGCCTCTTTTCCTTTACAGCTGGGGAGCAGGTATAAGTGGATCTAGGTCATCTGGCCTAAGGCCCGCCCACCTGGTGCCTTCCTGCTTGCCGCTCTTTTCCCTACTTAAGGAGCCCTCCAGAATCTTTTCCTTTGCATCTGGGGTGCAGGTGTAAGTGGATCTAAGTCAACTGGCCTAAGCCACACCCACCTTGGCCTTCCTGCATGTTGCTCTTTTTCACCACTTATCAAGCCCTGCCAACTTGGTGCCTTCCTGCTTGACGCTCCTTTCCCTACTTAAGGAGCCCTCCAGCCTCTTTTCCTTTGCAGCTGGGGAGCAGGTGTAAGTGGATCTAGGTCACCTGGCCTAAGCCCCACCCACCTGGTGCCTTCCTGGTTGCCACTCTTTTTCACCACTTAGCAAGCCTGCCCACCTGGTGCCTTCCTGCTTGACGCGCTTTTCCCTACTTAAGGAGCCCTTCAACCACTTTTCCTTTGCAGCTGGGGAGCAGGTGTAAGTGGATCTAGGTCACCTGGTCTAAGCCCCGCCCACATAGTGCCTTCCTGCTTGCCGCTCTTTTCCCTTCTTAAGGAGCCCTCCAGAATCTTTTCCTTTGCATCTGGGGAGCAGGTGTAAGTGGATCTAGTTCACATGGCCTAAGCCCCACCCACTTGGTGTCTTCCTGCTTGCCACTCTTTTCCCTACTAAAGGAGCCCTCTAGCCTCTTTTCCTTTGCAGCTGGGGAGCAGGTGTAAGTGGAGCTAGGTCACTTGGCTTAAGCCCCGCCCAACTGGTGCCTTCCTGCATGCTACTCTTTTTCATCAGTTAGCAAGCCCCACCCACCTGGTGCCTTCCTGGTTGCCACTCTTTTTCACCACTTAGCAAGCCTGCCAACCTGGTGCCTTCCTGCTTGACGTTCTTTTCCCTACTTAAGGAGCCCTTCAACCACTTTTCCTTTGCAGCTGGGGAGCAGGTGTAAGTGGATCTAGGTCATCTGGCCTAATCCCTGCCCACCTGGTGTCTTCCTGCTTATCGCTCTTTTCCCTACTTAAGTAGCCCTCCAGCCTCTTTTCCTTTGCAGCTGGGGAGCAGGTGTAAGTGGATCTAGGCCACATGGCCTAAGCCCCGCCCACATGGTGCCTTCCTGCATGCTGCACTTTTTCACCACTTAGCAAGCTCCGCCAACCTGATGCCTTCCTGCTTGCCACTCCGTTCCCTACTTAAGGAGCCCTCCCACCTCTTTTCCTTTGCAGCTGGGGAGCAGGTGTAAGTGGATCTAGGTCACCTGGCCTAAGCCCCGTCCACCTGATGCCTTGCTGGTTGCCGCTCTTTTCACCACTTGGCAAGCCCCACCCACCTGGTACCTTCCTGCTTGACGCTCTTTTCCCTACTTAAGGAGCCCTTCAACCACTTTTCCTTTGCAGCTGGGGAGCAAATGTAAGTGGATCTAGGTCACCTGGCCTAAGCACCGCCCACCTGGTGCCTTCCTGCATGCTACTCTTTTTCATCACTTAGCAAGCCCCACTCACCTGGTGCCTTCCTGCTTGCTGCTCTTTTCCCTACTTAAGGAGCCCTCCAGCCTCTTTTCCTTTGCAGCTGGGGAACAGGTGTAAGTGGATCTAGGTCACCTGGCCTAATCCCCACCCACCTGGTGTCTTCCTGCTTGCCGTTCTTTTCCCTACTTAAGGATCCCTCCAGCCTCTTTTCCTTTGCAGCTGGGGAGCAGGTGTAAGTGGATCTAGGTCACATGGCCTAAGCCCCGCCCACATGGTGCCTTCCTGCTTGCCACTCTTTTCCCTTCTTAAGGACCCCTCCAGAATCGTTTCCTTTGCATCTTGGGAGCAGGTGTAAGTGGATCTAGTTCAACTGGCCTAAGCCCCGCCCACTTGGTGTCTTCCTGCTTGCCACTCTTTTCCCTACTAAAGGAGCCCTCTAGCCTCTTTTCCTTTGCAGCTGGGGAGCAGGTGTAAGTGGATCTAGGTCACCTGGCCTAAGCCCTGCCCACCTGGTGCCTTCCTGCTTGCCGCTCTTTTCCCTACTTAAGGAGCCCTCCATAATATTGTCCATTGCATCTGGGGAGCAGGTGTAAGTGGATCTAGGTCACCTGGCCTAAACCCCGCCTACCTTGTGCCTTCCTGCATGCTACTCTTTTTCACCACTTAGCAAGCCTCCCCAACCTAGTGCCTTCCTGCTTGCCACTCCTTTCCCTACTTAAGGAGCCCTCCAGCCTCTTTTCCTTTGCAGCTGGGGAGCAGGTGTAAGTGGATCTAGGTCACCTGGCCTAAGCCCCATCCACCTGGTGACTTCCTGGTTGCCACTCTTTTTCACCACCTAGCATGCTCCACCCACCTGGTGCCTTCCTGCTTGCTGCTCTTTTCCCTACTTAAGGAGATCTCCAGCCTCTTTTCCTTTACAGCTGGGGAGCAGGTGTAAGTGCATCTAGTTCACCTGCCCTAATCCCCGCCCACCTGGTGTCTTCCTGCTTGCCACTCTTTTCCCTACTTAAGGAGCCCTCCAGCCTCTTTTCCTTTACAGCTGGGGAGCAGGTATAAGTGGATCTAGGTCATCTGGCCTAAGGCCCGCCCACCTGGTGCCTTCCTGCTTGCCGCTCTTTTCCCTACTTAAGGAGCCCTCCAGAATCTTTTCCTTTGCATCTGGGGTGCAGGTGTAAGTGGATCTAAGTCAACTGGCCTAAGCCACACCCACCTTGGCCTTCCTGCATGTTGCTCTTTTTCACCACTTATCAAGCCCTGCCAACTTGGTGCCTTCCTGCTTGACGCTCCTTTCCCTACTTAAGGAGCCCTCCAGCCTCTTTTCCTTTGCAGCTGGGGAGCAGGTGTAAGTGGATCTAGGTCACCTGGCCTAAGCCCCACCCACCTGGTGCCTTCCTGGTTGCCACTCTTTTTCACCACTTAGCAAGCCTGCCCACCTGGTGCCTTCCTGCTTGACGCGCTTTTCCCTACTTAAGGAGCCCTTCAACCACTTTTCCTTTGCAGCTGGGGAGCAGGTGTAAGTGGATCTAGGTCACCTGGTCTAAGCCCCGCCCACATAGTGCCTTCCTGCTTGCCGCTCTTTTCCCTTCTTAAGGAGCCCTCCAGAATCTTTTCCTTTGCATCTGGGGAGCAGGTGTAAGTGGATCTAGTTCACATGGCCTAAGCCCCACCCACTTGGTGTCTTCCTGCTTGCCACTCTTTTCCCTACTAAAGGAGCCCTCTAGCCTCTTTTCCTTTGCAGCTGGGGAGCAGGTGTAAGTGGAGCTAGGTCACTTGGCTTAAGCCCCGCCCAACTGGTGCCTTCCTGCATGCTACTCTTTTTCATCACTTAGCAAGCCCCACCCACCTGGTGCCTTCCTGGTTGCCACTCTTTTTCACCACTTAGCAAGCCTGCCAACCTGGTGCCTTCCTGCTTGACGCTCTTTTCCCTACTTAAGGAGCCCTTCAACCACTTTTCCTTTGCAGCTGGGGAGCAGGTGTAAGTGGATCTAGGTCATCTGGCCTAATCCCTGCCCACCTGGTGTCTTCCTGCTTATCGCTCTTTTCCCTACTTAAGTAGCCCTCCAGCCTCTTTTCCTTTGCAGCTGGGGAGCAGGTGTAAGTGGATCTAGGCCACATGGCCTAAGCCCCGCCCACATGGTGCCTTCCTGCTTTCCACTCTTTTCCCTTCTTAAGGAGCCCTCCAGAATCGTTTCCTTTGCATCTTGGGAGCAGGTGTAAGTGGATCTAGTTCACCTGGCCTAAGCCCCGCCCACCTGGTGCCTTCCTGCTTGCCGCTCTTTTCCCTACTTAAGGAGCCCTCCATAATATTGTCCATTGCATCTGGGGAGCAGGTGTAAGTGGATCTAGGTCACCTGGCCTAAACCCCGCCTACCTTGTGCCTTCCTGCATGCTACTCTTTTTCACCACTTAGCAAGCCTCCCCAACCTAGTGCCTTCCTGCTTGCCACTCCTTTCCCTACTTAAGGAGCCCTCCAGCCTCTTTTCCTTTGCAGCTGGGGAGCAGGTGTAAGTGGATCTAGGTCACCTGGCCTAAGCCCCATCCACCTGGTGACTTCCTGGTTGCCACTCTTTTTCACCACCTAGCATGCTCCACCCACCTGGTGCCTTCCTGCTTGCTGCTCTTTTCCCTACTTAAGGAGATCTCCAGCCTCTTTTCCTTTACAGCTGGGGAGCAGGTGTAAGTGCATCTAGTTCACCTGCCCTAATCCCCGCCCACCTGGTGTCTTCCTGCTTGCCACTCTTTTCCCTACTTAAGGAGCCCTCCAGCCTCTTTTCCTTTACAGCTGGGGAGCAGGTATAAGTGGATCTAGGTCATCTGGCCTAAGGCCCGCCCACCTGGTGCCTTCCTGCTTGCCGCTCTTTTCCCTACTTAAGGAGCCCTCCAGAATCTTTTCCTTTGCATCTGGGGTGCAGGTGTAAGTGGATCTAAGTCAACTGGCCTAAGCCACACCCACCTTGGCCTTCCTGCATGTTGCTCTTTTTCACCACTTATCAAGCCCTGCCAACTTGGTGCCTTCCTGCTTGACGCTCCTTTCCCTACTTAAGGAGCCCTCCAGCCTCTTTTCCTTTGCAGCTGGGGAGCAGGTGTAAGTGGATCTAGGTCACCTGGCCTAAGCCCCACCCACCTGGTGCCTTCCTGGTTGCCACTCTTTTTCACCACTTAGCAAGCCTGCCCACCTGGTGCCTTCCTGCTTGACGCGCTTTTCCCTACTTAAGGAGCCCTTCAACCACTTTTCCTTTGCAGCTGGGGAGCAGGTGTAAGTGGATCTAGGTCACCTGGTCTAAGCCCCGCCCACATAGTGCCTTCCTGCTTGCCGCTCTTTTCCCTTCTTAAGGAGCCCTCCAGAATCTTTTCCTTTGCATCTGGGGAGCAGGTGTAAGTGGATCTAGTTCACATGGCCTAAGCCCCACCCACTTGGTGTCTTCCTGCTTGCCACTCTTTTCCCTACTAAAGGAGCCCTCTAGCCTCTTTTCCTTTGCAGCTGGGGAGCAGGTGTAAGTGGAGCTAGGTCACTTGGCTTAAGCCCCGCCCAACTGGTGCCTTCCTGCATGCTACTCTTTTTCATCACTTAGCAAGCCCCACCCACCTGGTGCCTTCCTGGTTGCCACTCTTTTTCACCACTTAGCAAGCCTGCCAACCTGGTGCCTTCCTGCTTGACGCTCTTTTCCCTACTTAAGGAGCCCTTCAACCACTTTTCCTTTGCAGCTGGGGAGCAGGTGTAAGTGGATCTAGGTCATCTGGCCTAATCCCTGCCCACCTGGTGTCTTCCTGCTTATCGCTCTTTTCCCTACTTAAGTAGCCCTCCAGCCTCTTTTCCTTTGCAGCTGGGGAGCAGGTGTAAGTGGATCTAGGCCACATGGCCTAAGCCCCGCCCACATGGTGCCTTCCTGCTTTCCACTCTTTTCCCTTCTTAAGGAGCCCTCCAGAATCGTTTCCTTTGCATCTTGGGAGCAGGTGTAAGTGGATCTAGTTCACCTGGCCTAAGCCCCGCCCACTTGGTGTCTTCCTGCTTGCCACTCTTTTCCCTACTAAAGGAGCCCTCTAGCCTCTGTTCCTTTGCAGCTGGGGAGCAGGTGTAAGTGGATCTAGGTCACCTGGCCTAAGCCCCGCCCACCTGGTGCCTTCCTGCTTGCCGCTCTTTTCCCTACTTAAGGAGCCCTCCAGAATATTTTCCATTGCATCTGGGGAGCAGGTGTAAGTGGATCTAGGTCACCTGGCCTAAACCCCGCCCACCTTGTGCCTTCCTGCATGCTACTCTTTTTCACCACTTAGCAAGCCTCCCCAACCTAGTGCCTTCCTGCTTGCCACTCCTTTCCCTACTTAAGGAGCCCTCCAGCCTCTTTTCCTTTGCATCTGGGGAGCAGGTGTAAGTGGATCTAGGTCACCTGGCCTAAGCCCCATCCACCTGGTGCCTTCCTGGTTGCCACTCTTTTTCACGACTTAGCGAGTTTGCCCACCTGGTGCCTTCCTGCGTGCCACTTTTTTCCCTACTTAAGGATCCCTCCAGCCTCTTTTCCTTTGCAACTGGGGAGCAGGTGTAAGTGGATCTAGGTCACCTGGCCTGAGCCCCCCCCACCTGGTGCCTTCCTGCTTGCCACTCTTTTCCCTACTTAAGGAGATCCCCAGCCTCTTTTCATTTACAGCTGGGGAGCAGGTGTAAGTGGATCTAGTTCACCTGGCCTAAGCCCCGCCCACCTGGTGTCTTCCTGCTTGCCACTCTTTTCCCTACTTAAGGAGCCCTCCAGAATATTTTCCTTTGCATCTGGGGAGCAGGTGTAAGTGGATCTAGGTCACCTGGCCTAAGCCCCATCCACCTGGTGACTTCCTGGTTGCCTCTCTTTTTCACCACCTAGCATGCTCCATCCACCTGGTGCCTTCCTGCTTGCTGCTCTTTTCCCTACTTAAGGAGATCTCCAGCCTCTTTTCCTTTACAGCTGGGGAGCAGGTGTAAGTGGATCTAGGTCACCTGGTCTAAGCCGCATCCACCTGGTGACTTCCTGGTTGCCGCTCTTTTTCACCACCTAGCATGCTCCATCCACCTGGTGCCTTCCTGCTTGCTGCTCTTTTCCCTACTTAAGGAGATCTCCAGCCTCTTTTCCTTTACAGCTGGGGAGCAGGTGTAAGTGGATCTAGTTCACCTGCCCTAAGCCCCGCCCACCTGGTGTCTTCCTGCTTGCCACTCTTTTCCCTACTTAAGGAGCCCTCCAGCCTCTTTTCCTTTACAGCTGGGGAGCAGGTATAAGTGGATCTAGGTCACCTGGCCTAAGGCCCGCCCACCTGGTGCCTTCCTGCTTGCCGCTCTTTTCCCTACTTAAGGAGCCCTCCAGAATCTTTTCCTTTGCATCTGGGGTGCAGGTGTAAGTGGATCTAAGTCAACTGGCCTAAGCCACGCCCACCTTGGCCTTCCTGCATGTTGTTCTTTTTCACCACTTAGCAAGCCCTGCCAACTTGGTGCCGTCCTGCTTGCTGCTCCTTTCCCTACTTAAGGAGCCCTCCAGCCTCTTTTCCTTTGCAGCTGGGGAGCAGGTGTAAGTAGATCTAGGTCACCTGGCCTAAGCCCCACCCACCTGGTGCCTTCCTGGTTGCCACTCTTTTTCACCACTTAGCAAGCCTGCCCACCTGGTGCCTTCCTGCTTGACGCTTTTTTCCCTACTTAAGGAGCCCTTCAACCACTTTACCTTTGCAGCTGGGGAGCAGGTGTAAGTGGATCTAGTTCACATGGCCTAAGCCCCGTCCACTTGGTGTCTTCCTGCTTGCCACTCTTTTCCCCACTAAAGGAGCCCTCTAGCCTCTTTTCCTTTGCAGCTGGGGAGCAGGTGTAAGTGGATCTAGGTCACTTGGCCTAAGCCCCGCCCACCTGGTGCCTTCCTGCATGCTACTCTTAGCAAGCCCCACCCACCTGGTGCCTTCCTGCTTGCTGCTCTTTTCCCTACTTAAGGAGCCCTCCAGCCTCTTTTCCTTTGCAGCTGGGGAGCAGGTGTAAGTGGATCTAGGTCATCTGGCCTAATCCCCGCCCACCTGGTGTCTTCCTGCTTGCCGCTCTTTTCCCTACTTAAGGAGCCCTCCAGCCTCTTTTCCTTTGCATCTGGGGAGCAGGTGTAAGTGGATCTAGGCCACATGGCCTAAGCCCCGCCCACATGGTGCCTTCCTGCTTGCCGCTCTTTTCCCTTCTTAAGGAGCCCTCCAGAATCTTTTCCTTTGCATCTGGGGAGCAGGTGTAAGTGGATCTAGTTCACATGGCCTAAGCCCCTCCCACTTGGTGTCTTCCTGCTTGCCACTCTTTTCCCTACTAAGGAGCCCTCTAGCATCTTTTCCTTTGCAGCTAGGGAGCAGGTGTAAGTGGATCTAGGTCACTTGGCCTAAGCCCCGCCCACCTGGTGCCTTCCTGCTTGCGGCTCTTTTCCCTACTTAAGGAGCCCTCCAGAATATTTTCCTTTGCATCTGGGGAGCAGGTGTAAGTGGATCTAGGTCACCTGGCCTAAAACCCACCCACCTTGTGCCTTGCTGCATGCTACTCTTTCTCACCACTTAGCAAGCCCCGCCAACCTGGGGCCTTCCTGCTTGCCACTCCTTTCCCTACTTAAGGAGCCCTCCAGCCTCTTTTCCTTTGCAGCTGGGGAGCAGGTGTAAGTGGATTTAGATCACCTGGCCTAAGCCCCATCCACCTGGTGACATCCTGGTTGCCGCTCTTTTTCACCACCTAGCATGCCCCACCCACCTGGTGCCTTCCTGCTTGCTGCTCTTTTCCCTACTTAAGGAGCCCTCCAGAATCTTTTCCTATGCATCTGGGGAGCAGGTGTAAGTGGATCTAGGTCACCTGGCCTAAGCCACGCCCACCTTGTGCCTTTCTGCATGTTGCTCTTTTTCACCACTTAGCAAGCCCCACCAACGTGGTGCCTTCCTGCTTGCCGCTCCTTTCTCTACTTAAGGAGCCCTCCAGCGTCTTTTCCTTTGCAGCTGGGGAGCATGTGTAAGTGGATCTAGGTCACCTGGCCTAAGCCCCACCCACCTGGTGCCTTCCTGGTTGCCACTCTTTTTCACGACTTAGCGAGTTTGCCCACCTGGTGCCTTCCTGCATGCCACTTTTTTCCCTACTTAAGGATCCCTCCAGCCTCTTTTCCTTTGCAACTGGGGAGCAGGTGTAAGTGGATCTAGGTCACCTGGCCTGAGCCCCCCCACCTGGTGCCTTCCTGCTTGCCACTTTTTTCCCTACTTAAGGAGATCCCCAGCCTCTTTTCATTTACAGCTGGGGAGCAGGTGTAAGTGGATCTAGTTCACCTGGCCTAAGCCCCGCCCACCTGGTGTCTTCCTGCTTGCCACTCTTTTCCCTACTTAAGGAGCCCTCCAGAATATTTTCCTTTTCATCTGGGGAGCAGGTGTAAGTGGATCTAGGTCACCTGGCCTAAACCCCGCCCACCTTGTGCCTTGCTGCATGCTACTCTTTAGCACCACTTAGCAAGCCCCGCCAACCTGGCGCCTTCCTGCTTGCCACTCCTTTCCCTACTTAAGGAGCCCTCCAGCCTCTTTTCCTTTGCAGCTGGGGAGCAGGTGTAAGTGGATCTAGGTCACCTGGCCTAAGCCCCACCCACCTGGTGCCTTCCTGGTTGCCACTCTTTTTCACCACTTAGCAAGCCTGCCCACCTGGTGCCTTCCTGCGTGCCGCTTTTTTCCCTACTTAAGGATCCCTCCAGCCTCTTTTCCTTGCAACTGGGGAGCAGGTGTAAGTGGATCTAGGTCACCTGGCCTGGCCCCCCCGCCCCACCTGGTGCCTTCCTGCTTGCTGCTCTTTTCCCTACTTAAGGAGATCCCCAGCCTCTTTTCCTTTACAGCTGAAGAGCAGGTGTAAGTGGATCTAGTTCACCTGGCCTAAGCCCCGCCCACCCGGTGTCTTCCTGCTTGCCACTCTTTTCCCTACATAAGGAGCCCTCCAGCCTCTTTTCCTTTGCAGCTGGGGAGCAGGTAAAAGTGGATCTAGGTCACCTGGCCTAAGCCCCGTCCACCTGGTGTCTTCCTGCTTGCCGCTCTTTTCCCTACTTAAGGAGCCCTCCATAATCTTTTCCTTTGCATCTGGGGAGCAGGTGTAAGTGGATCTAGGTCACCTTGCCTAAGCCACGCCCACCTTGTGCCTTCCTGCATGTTGCTATTTTTCACCACTTAGCAAGCCCCGCCAACTTGGTGCCTTCCTGCTTGCCGCTCCTTTCCCTACTTAAGGAGCCCTCCAGCCTCTTTTCCTTTGCAGCTGGGGAGCAGGTGTAAGTGGATCTAGGTCACCTGGCCTAAGCCCCACCCACCTGGTGCCTTCCTGGTTGCCACTCTTTTTCACCACTTAGCAAGCCTGCCCACCTGGTGCCTTCCTGCGTGCTGCTCTTTTCCCTACTTAAGGAGCCCTCCAGAATCTTTTCCTATGCATCTGGGGAGCAGGTGTAAGTGGATCTAGGTCACCTGGCCTAAGCCACGCCCACCTTGTGCCTTCCTGCATGTTGCTGTTTTTCACCACTTAGCAAGCCCCACCAACGTGGTGCCTTCCTGCTTGCCGCTCCTTTCTCTACTTAAGGAGTCCTCCAGCGTCTTTTCCTTTGCATCTGGGGAGCATGTGTAAGTGGATGTAGGTCACCTGGCCTAAGTCCCACCCACCTGGTGCCTTCCTGGTTGCCACTCTTTTTCACGACTTAGCGAGTTTGCCCACCTGGTGCCTTCCTGCGTGCCACTTTTTTCCCTACTTAAGGATCCCTCCAGCCTCTTTTCCTTTGCAACTGGGGAGCAGGTGTAAGTGGATCTAGGTCACCTGGCCTGAGCCCCCCCCCACCTGGTGCCTTCCTGCTTGCTGCTCTTTTCCCTACTTAAGGAGATCCCCAGCCTCTTTTCATTTACAGCTGGGGAGCAGGTGTAAGTGGATCTAGTTCACCTGGCCTAAGCCCAGCCCACCTGGTGTCTTCCTGCTTGCCACTCTTTTCCCTACTTAAGGAGCCCTCCAGAATATTTTCCTTTTCATCTGGGGAGCAGGTGTAAGTGGATCTAGGTCACCTGGCCTAAACCCCGCCCACCTTGTGCCTTGCTGCATGCTACTCTTTATCACCACTTAGCAAGCCCCGCCAACCTGGCGCCTTCCTGCTTGCCACTCCTTTCCCTACTTAAGGAGCCCTCCAGCCTCTTTTCCTTTGCAGCTGGGGAGCAGGTGTAAGTGGATCTAGGTCACCTGGCCTAAGCCCCATCCACCTGGTGACTTCCTGGTTGCCGCTCTTTTTCACCACCTAGCATGCCCCACCCACCTGGTGCCTTCCTGCTTGCTGCTCTTTTCCCTACTTAAGGAGATCCCCAGCCTCTTTTCCTTTACAGCTGGGGAGCAGGTGTAAATGGATCTAGTTCGCCTGGCCTAAGCCCCGCCCACCTGGTGTCTTCCTGCTTGCCACTCTTTTCCCTACTTAAGGAGCCCTCCAGCCTCTTTTCCTTTGCAGCTGGGGAGCAGGTATAAGTGGATCTAGGTCGCCTGGCCTAAGCCCCGTCCACCTGGTGCCTTCCTGCTTGCCGCTCTTTTCCCTACATAAGGAGCCCTCCAGAATCTTTTCCTATGCATCTGGGGAGCAGTTGTAAGTGGATCTAGGTCACCTGGCCTAAGCCATGCCCACCTTGTGCCTTCCTGCATGTTGCTCTTTTTCACCACTTAGCAAGCCCCACCAACTTGGTGCCTTCCTGCTTGCCGCTCCTTTCCCTACTTAAGGAGCCCTCTACCCTCTTTTTCTTTGCAGCTGGGGAGCGGGTGTAAGTGGATCTAGGTCACCTGGCCTAAGCCCCACCCACCTGGTGCCTTCCTGGTTGCCACTCTTTTTCACCACTTAGCGAGTCTGCCCACCTGGTGCCTTCCTGCGTTCCGCTTTTTACCCTACTTAAGGATCCCTCCAGCCTCTTTTCCTTTGCAACTGGGGAGCAGGTGTAAGTGGATCTAGGTCACCTGGCCTGAGCCCCCCCCACCTGGTGCCTTCCTGCTTGCTGCTCTTTTCCCTACTTAAGCAGATCCCCAGCCTCTTTTCCTTTACAACTGGGGAGCAGGTATAAATTGTTCTAGTTCACCTGGCCTAAGCCCCGCCCACCTGGTGCCTTCCTGCTTGCTGCTCTTATCCCTACTTAAGGAGCCCTCCAGAATCTTTTCCTTTGCATCTGGGGAGCAGGTGTAGGTGGATCTAGGTCACCTGGCCTAAGCCACGCCCACCTTGTGCCTTCCTGCATGCTGCTCTTTTTCACCACTTAGCAAGCCCCGCCAACTTGGTGCCTTCCTGCTTGCCGCTCCTTTCCCTACTTAAGGATCCCTCCAGCCTCTTTTCCTTGCAACTGGGGAGCAGGTGTAAGAGGATCTAGGTCACCTGGCCAGACCCCCCCCCCACCTGGTGCCTTCCTAATTGCTGCTCTTTTCCCTACTTAAGGAGATCCCCAGCCTCTTTACCTTTACAGCTGGGGAGCAGGTGTAAGTGGATCTAGATCACCTGGCCTACGCCCGCTCACCTGGTGCCTTCCTGCTTGCTGCTCTTTTCCCTACTTAAGGAGATCCCCAGCCTCTTTTCCTTTACAGCTGGGGAGCAGGTGTAAGTGGATCTAGTTCACCTGGCCTAAGCCCCGCCCACCTGGTGTCTTCCTGCTTGCCAATCTTTTCCCTACTTAAGGAGCCCTCCAGAATGTTTTCCTTTGCATCTGGGGAGCAGGTGTAAGTGGATCTAGGTCACCTGGCCTAAACCCCGCCCACCTTGTGCCTTGCTGCATGCTACTCTTTATCACCACTTAGCAAGCCCCGCCAACCTGGCGCCTTCCTGCTTGCTGCTCTTTTCCCTACTTAAGGAGATACCCAGCCTCTTTTCCTTTACAGCTGGGGAGCAGGTGTAAGTGGATCTAAGTCAACTGGCCTAAGCCACGCCCACCTTGGCCTTCCTGCATGTTGTTCTTTTTCACCACTTAGCAAGCCCTGCCAACTTGGTGCCGTCCTGCTTGCTGCTCCTTTCCCTACTTAAGGAGCCCTCCAGCCTCTTTTCCTTTGCAGCTGGGGAGCAGGTGTAAGTGGATCTAGGTCACCTGGCCTAAGCCCCATCCACCTGGTGACTTCCTGGTTGCCGCTCTTTTTCACCACCTAGCATGCCCCACTCACCTGGTGCCTTCCTGCTTGCTGCTCTTTTCCCTACTTAAGGAGATCCCCAGCCTCTTTTCCTTTACAGCTGAAGAGCAGGTGTAAGTGGATCTAGTTCCCCTGGCCTAAGCCCCGCCCACCCGGTGTCTTCCTGCTTGCCACTCTTTTCCCTACATAAGGAGCCCGCCAGCCTCTTTTCCTTTGCAGCTGGGGAGCAGGTAAAAGTGGATATAGGTCACCTGGCCTAAGCCCCGTCCACCTGGTGTCTTCCTGCTTGCCGCTCTTTTCCCTACTTAAGGAGCCCTCCATAATCTTTTCCTTTGCATCTGGGTAGCAGGTGTAAGTGGATCCTGGTCACCTGGCCTAAGCCACGCCCACCTTGTGCCTTCCTGCATGTTGCTATTTTTCACCACTTAGCAAGCCCCGCCAACTTGGTGCCTTCCTGCTTGCCGCTCCTTTCCCTACTTAAGGAGCCCTCCAGCCTCTTTTCCTTTGCAGCTGGGGAGCAGGTGTAAGTGGATCTAGGTCACCTGGCCTAAGCCCCACCCACCTGGTGCCTTCCTGGTTGCCACTCTTTTTCACCACTTAGCAAGCCTGCCCACCTGGTGCCTTCCTGCGTGCCGCTTTTTTCCCTACTTAAGGATCCCTCCAGCCTCTTTTCCTTGCAACTGGGGAGCAGGTGTAAGTGGATCTAGGTCACCTGGCCTGAGCCCCCCCCCACCTGGTGCCTTCCTGCTTGCTGCTCTTTTCCCTACTTAAGGAGATCCCCAGCCTCTTTTCCTTTACAGCTGAAGAGCAGGTGTAAGTGGATCTAGTTCACCTGGCCTAAGCCCGCCCACCCGGTGTCTTCCTGCTTGCCACTCTTTTCCCTACATAAGGAGCCCTCCAGCCTCTTTTCCTTTGCAGCTGGGGAGCAGGTAAAAGTGGATCTAGGTCACCTGGCCTAAGCCCCGTCCACCTGGTGTCTTCCTGCTTGCCGCTCTTTTCCCTACTTAAGGAGCCCTCCATAATCTTTTCCTTTGCATCTGGGGAGCAGGTGTAAGTGGATCTAGGTCACCTGGCCTAAGCCACGCCCACCTTGTACCTTCCTGGATGTTGCTATTTTTCACCACTTAGCAAGCCCCGCCAACTTGGTGCCTTCCTGCTTGCCGCTCCTTTCCCTACTTAAGGAGCCCTCCAGCCTCTTTTCCTTTGCAGCTGGGGAGCAGGTGTAAGTGGATCTAGGTCACCTGGCCTAAGCCCCCCCCACCTGGTGCCTTCCTGCTTGCTGCTCTTTTCCCTACTTAAGGAGATCCCCAGCCTCTTTTCCTTTACAACTGGGGAGCAGGTATAAATTGTTCTAGTTCACCTGGCCTAAGCCCCGCCCACCTGGTGCCTTCCTGCTTGCTGCTCTTATCCCTACTTAAGGAGCCCTCCAGAATCTTTTCCTTTGCATCTGGGGAGCAGGTGTAGGTGGATCTAGGTCACCTGGCCTAAGCCACGCCCACCTTGTGCCTTCCTGCATGCTGCTCTTTTTCACCACTTAGCAAGCCCCGCCAACTTGGTGCCTTCCTGCTTGCCGCTCCTTTCCCTACTTAAGGATCCCTCCAGCCTCTTTTCCTTGCAACTGGGGAGCAGGTGTAAGAGGATCTAGGTCACCTGGCCAGACCCCCCCCCCACCTGGTGCCTTCCTAATTGCTGCTCTTTTCCCTACTTAAGGAGATCCCCAGCCTCTTTACCTTTACAGCTGGGGAGCAGGTGTAAGTGGATCTAGATCACCTGGCCTACGCCCCGCTCACCTGGTGCCTTCCTGCTTGCTGCTCTTTTCCCTACTTAAGGAGATCCCCAGCCTCTTTTCCTTTACAGCTGGGGAGCAGGTGTAAGTGGATCTAGTTCACCTGGCCTAAGCCCCGCCCACCTGGTGTCTTCCTGCTTGCCAATCTTTTCCCTACTTAAGGAGCCCTCCAGAATGTTTTCCTTTGCATCTGGGGAGCAGGTGTAAGTGGATCTAGGTCACCTGGCCTAAACCCCGCCCACCTTGTGCCTTGCTGCATGCTACTCTTTATCACCACTTAGCAAGCCCCGCCAACCTGGCGCCTTCCTGCTTGCTGCTCTTTTCCCTACTTAAGGAGATACCCAGCCTCTTTTCCTTTACAGCTGGGGAGCAGGTGTAAGTGGATCTAAGTCAACTGGCCTAAGCCACGCCCACCTTGGCCTTCCTGCATGTTGTTCTTTTTTCTCCACTTAGCAAGCCCTGCCAACTTGGTGCCGTCCTGCTTGCTGCTCCTTTCCCTACTTAAGGAGCCCTCCAGCCTCTTTTCCTTTGCAGCTGGGGAGCAGGTGTAAGTGGATCTAGGTCACCTGGCCTAAGCCCCATCCACCTGGTGACTTCCTGGTTGCCGCTCTTTTTCACCACCTAGCATGCCCCACTCACCTGGTGCCTTCCTGCTTGCTGCTCTTTTCCCTACTTAAGGAGATCCCCAGCCTCTTTTCCTTTACAGCTGAAGAGCAGGTGTAAGTGGATCTAGTTCCCCTGGCCTAAGCCCCGCCCACCCGGTGTCTTCCTGCTTGCCACTCTTTTCCCTACATAAGGAGCCCTCCAGCCTCTTTTCCTTTGCAGCTGGGGAGCAGGTAAAAGTGGATATAGGTCACCTGGCCTAAGCCCCGTCCACCTGGTGTCTTCCTGCTTGCCGCTCTTTTCCCTACTTAAGGAGCCCTCCATAATCTTTTCCTTTGCATCTGGGTAGCAGGTGTAAGTGGATCCTGGTCACCTGGCCTAAGCCACGCCCACCTTGTGCCTTCCTGCATGTTGCTATTTTTCACCACTTAGCAAGCCCCGCCAACTTGGTGCCTTCCTGCTTGCCGCTCCTTTCCCTACTTAAGGAGCCCTCCAGCCTCTTTTCCTTTGCAGCTGGGGAGCAGGTGTAAGTGGATCTAGGTCACCTGGCCTAAGCCCCACCCACCTGGTGCCTTCCTGGTTGCCACTCTTTTTCACCACTTAGCAAGCCTGCCCACCTGGTGCCTTCCTGCGTGCCGCTTTTTTCCCTACTTAAGGATCCCTCCAGCCTCTTTTCCTTGCAACTGGGGAGCAGGTGTAAGTGGATCTAGGTCACCTGGCCTGAGCCCCCCCCCCACCTGGTGCCTTCCTGCTTGCTGCTCTTTTCCCTACTTAAGGAGATCCCCAGCCTCTTTTCCTTTACAGCTGAAGAGCAGGTGTAAGTGGATCTAGTTCACCTGGCCTAAGCCCGCCCACCCGGTGTCTTCCTGCTTGCCACTCTTTTCCCTACATAAGGAGCCCTCCAGCCTCTTTTCCTTTGCAGCTGGGGAGCAGGTAAAAGTGGATCTAGGTCACCTGGCCTAAGCCCCGTCCACCTGGTGTCTTCCTGCTTGCCGCTCTTTTCCCTACTTAAGGAGCCCTCCATAATCTTTTCCTTTGCATCTGGGGAGCAGGTGTAAGTGGATCTAGGTCACCTGGCCTAAGCCACGCCCACCTTGTACCTTCCTGGATGTTGCTATTTTTCACCACTTAGCAAGCCCCGCCAACTTGGTGCCTTCCTGCTTGCCGCTCCTTTCCCTACTTAAGGAGCCCTCCAGCCTCTTTTCCTTTGCAGCTGGGGAGCAGGTGTAAGTGGATCTAGGTCACCTGGCCTAAGCCCCACCCACCTGGTGCCTTCCTGGTTGCCACTCTTTTTCACCACTTAGCAAGCCTGCCCACCTGGTGCCTTCCTGCGTGCCGCTTTTTTCCCTACTTAAGGATCCCTCCAGCCTCTTTTCCTTGCAACTGGGGAGCAGGTGTAAGTGGATCTAGGTCACCTGGCCTGAGCCCCCCCCACCTGGTGCCTTCCTGCTTGCTGCTATTTTCCCTACTTAAGGAGATCCCCAGCCTCTTTTCCTTTACAGCTGATGAGAAGGTATAAGTGGATCTAGGTCACCTGGCCTAAGCCCTGTCCACCTGGTGCCTTACTGCTTGCCGCTCTTTTCCCTACGTAAGGAGCCCTACAGAATCTTTTCCTTTGCATCTGGGGAGCAGGTGTAAGTGGAACTAGGTCACCTGGCCTGAGCACCCCCCCACCTGGTGCCTTCCTGCTTGCTGCTATTTTCCCTACTTAAGGAGATCCCCAGCCTCTTTTCCTTTACAGCTAATGAGCAGGTATAAGTGGATCTAGTTCACCTGGCCTAAGCCCGGCCCACCTGGTGTCTTCCTGCTTGCCACTCTTTTCCCTACTTAAGGAGCCCTCCAGCCTCTTTTCCTTTGCAGCTGGGGAGCAGGTATAAGTGGATCTAGGTCACCTGGCCTAAGCCCTGTCCACCTGGTGCCTTACTGCTTGCCGCTCTTTTCCCTACGTAAGGAGCCCTACAGAATCTTTTCCTTTGCATCTGGGGAGCAGGTGTAGGTGGATCTAGGTCACCTGGCCTAAGCCACGCCCACCTTGTGCCTTCCTGCATGCTGCTCTTTTTCACCACTTATCAAGCCCCGCCAACTTGGTGCCTTCCTGCTTGCCGCTCCTTTCCCTACTTAAGGATCCCTCCAGCCTCTTTTCCTTGCAACTGGGGAGCAGGTGTAAGAGGATCTAGGTCACCTGGCCAGACCCCCCCCCACCTGGTGCCTTCCTAATTGCTGCTCTTTTCCCTACTTAAGGAGATCCCCAGCCTCTTTACCTTTACAGCTGGGGAGCAGGTGTAAGTGGATCTAGATCACCTGGCCTACGCCCCGCTCACCTGGTGCCTTCCTGCTTGCTGCTCTTTTCCCTACTTAAGGAGATCCCCAGCCTCTTTTCCTTTACAGCTGGGGAGCAGGTGTAAGTGGATCTAGTTCACCTGGCCTAAGCCCCGCCCACCTGGTGTCTTCCTGCTTGCCAATCTTTTCCCTACTTAAGGAGCCCTCCAGAATGTTTTCCTTTGCATCTGGGGAGCAGGTGTAAGTGGATCTAGGTCACCTGGCCTAAACCCCGCCCACCTTGTGCCTTGCTGCATGCTACTCTTTATCACCACTTAGCAAGCCCCGCCAACCTGGCGCCTTCCTGCTTGCTGCTCTTTTCCCTACTTAAGGAGATACCCAGCCTCTTTTCCTTTACAGCTGGGGAGCAGGTGTAAGTGGATCTAAGTCAACTGGCCTAAGCCACGCCCACCTTGGCCTTCCTGCATGTTGTTCTTTTTCACCACTTAGCAAGCCCTGCCAACTTGGTGCCGTCCTGCTTGCTGCTCCTTTCCCTACTTAAGGAGCCCTCCAGCCTCTTTTCCTTTGCAGCTGGGGAGCAGGTGTAAGTGGATCTAGGTCACCTGGCCTAAGCCCCATCCACCTGGTGACTTCCTGGTTGCCGCTCTTTTTCACCACCTAGCATGCCCCACTCACCTGGTGCCTTCCTGCTTGCTGCTCTTTTCCCTACTTAAGGAGATCCCCAGCCTCTTTTCCTTTACAGCTGAAGAGCAGGTGTAAGTGGATCTAGTTCCCCTGGCCTAAGCCCCGCCCACCCGGTGTCTTCCTGCTTGCCACTCTTTTCCCTACATAAGGAGCCCTCCAGCCTCTTTTCCTTTGCAGCTGGGGAGCAGGTAAAAGTGGATATAGGTCACCTGGCCTAAGCCCCGTCCACCTGGTGTCTTCCTGCTTGCCGCTCTTTTCCCTACTTAAGGAGCCCTCCATAATCTTTTCCTTTGCATCTGGGTAGCAGGTGTAAGTGGATCCTGGTCACCTGGCCTAAGCCACGCCCACCTTGTGCCTTCCTGCATGTTGCTATTTTTCACCACTTAGCAAGCCCCGCCAACTTGGTGCCTTCCTGCTTGCCGCTCCTTTCCCTACTTAAGGAGCCCTCCAGCCTCTTTTCCTTTGCAGCTGGGGAGCAGGTGTAAGTGGATCTAGGTCACCTGGCCTAAGCCCCACCCACCTGGTGCCTTCCTGGTTGCCACTCTTTTTCACCACTTAGCAAGCCTGCCCACCTGGTGCCTTCCTGCGTGCCGCTTTTTTCCCTACTTAAGGATCCCTCCAGCCTCTTTTCCTTGCAACTGGGGAGCAGGTGTAAGTGGATCTAGGTCACCTGGCCTGAGCCCCCCACCCCACCTGGTGCCTTCCTGCTTGCTGCTCTTTTCCCTACTTAAGGAGATCCCCAGCCTCTTTTCCTTTACAGCTGAAGAGCAGGTGTAAGTGGATCTAGTTCACCTGGCCTAAGCCCGCCCACCCGGTGTCTTCCTGCTTGCCACTCTTTTCCCTACATAAGGAGCCCTCCAGCCTCTTTTCCTTTGCAGCTGGGGAGCAGGTAAAAGTGGATCTAGGTCACCTGGCCTAAGCCCCGTCCACCTGGTGTCTTCCTGCTTGCCGCTCTTTCCCTACTTAAAGAGCCCTCCATAATCTTTTCCTTTGCATCTGGGGAGCAGGTGTAAGTGGATCTAGGTCACCTGGCCTAAGCCACGCCCACCTTGTACCTTCCTGGATGTTGCTATTTTTCACCACTTAGCAAGCCCCGCCAACTTGGTGCCTTCCTGCTTGCCGCTCCTTTCCCTACTTAAGGAGCCCTCCAGCCTCTTTTCCTTTGCAGCTGGGGAGCAGGTGTAAGTGGATCTAGGTCACCTGGCCTAAGCCCCACCCACCTGGTGCCTTCCTGGTTGCCACTCTTTTTCACCACTTAGCAAGCCTGCCCACCTGGTGCCTTCCTGCGTGCCGCTTTTTTCCCTACTTAAGGATCCCTCCAGCCTCTTTTCCTTGCAACTGGGGAGCAGGTGTAAGTGGATCTAGGTCACCTGGCCTGAGCCCCCCCCACCTGGTGCCTTCCTGCTTGCTGCTATTTTCCCTACTTAAGGAGATCCCCAGCCTCTTTTCCTTTACAGCTGATGAGCAGGTATAAGTGGATCTAGGTCACCTGGCCTAAGCCCTGTCCACCTGGTGCCTTACTGCTTGCCGCTCTTTTCCCTACGTAAGGAGCCCTACAGAATCTTTTCCTTTGCATCTGGGGAGCAGGTGTAAGTGGAACTAGGTCACCTGGCCTGAGCCCCCCCCCACCTGGTGCCTTCCTGCTTGCTGCTATTTTCCCTACTTAAGGAGATCCCCAGCCTCTTTTCCTTTACAGCTAATGAGCAGGTATAAGTGGATCTAGTTCACCTGGCCTAAGCCCGGCCCACCTGGTGTCTTCCTGCTTGCCACTCTTTTCCCTACTTAAGGAGCCCTCCAGCCTCTTTTCCTTTGCAGCTGGGGAGCAGGTATAAGTGGATCTAGGTCACCTGGCCTAAGCCCTGTCCACCTGGTGCCTTACTGCTTGCCGCTCTTTTCCCTACGTAAGGAGCCCTACAGAATCTTTTCCTTTGCATCTGGGGAGCAGGTGTAAGTGGAACTAGGTCACCTGGCCTAAGCCACGCCCACCTTGTGCCTTCCTGCATGTTTCTCTTTTTCACCACTTAGCAAGCCCCGCAAACTTGGTGCCTTCCTGCTTGCCGCTCCTTTCCCTACTTAAAGAGCCCTCCAGCCTCTTTTCCTTTGCAGCTGAGGAGCAGGTGTAAGTGGATCTAGGTCACCTGGCTTAAGCCCCACCCACCTGGTGCCTTCCTGCTTGCCGCTCTTTTCCCTACTTAAGTAGCCCTCCAGAATCTTTTCCTTTGCAGCTGGGGAGCAGTTGTAAGTGGATCTAGGTTACCTGGCCTAAGACCCGCCCACCTGGTGCCTTCCTTCTTGCTGCTCTTTTTCATCACTTAGCAAGCCCTGCCAACCTGGTGTCTTCCTGCTTGCCGCTCCTTGCTCTACTTAAGAAGCCCTCCAGCCTCTTTTCCTTTGCAGCTGTGGAGCAGGTGTAAGTGGATCCAAGTCACCTGGCCTAAGCGCCGTCCACCTGGTGCCTTCCTGGTTGCCACTCTTTTTCACAACCTAGCATGCTCCACCCACCTGGTGCCTTCCTGCTTGCTGCTCTTTCCCCTTCTTAATGAGCCCTTCAGCCACTTTTCCTTTGCAGCTGGGGAGTGTAAGTGGATCTAGGTCACCTGGCCTAAGCCCCGCCCACCTGGTGACTTCCTGGTTGCCACTCTTTTTCACCACTTAGCAAGCCTGCCCACCTGGTGCCTTCCTGCTTGCCACTTTTTTCCCTACTTAAGGGTCCCTCCAGCCTCTTTTCCTTTGCAACTGGGGAGCAGGTGTAAGTGGATCTAGGTCACCTGGCCTGAGCCCCCCACACCTGGCGCCTTCCTGCTTGCCGCTCTTTTCCTTACTTAAGGAGCCCTCCAGCCTCTTTTCCTTTGCAGCTGGGGAGCAGGTGTAAGCGGATCTAGGTCACCTGGCCTAAGCCCCATCCACCTGGTGCCTTCCTGCTTGCTGCTCTTTTCCCTACTTAAGGAGCCCTCTAGCCTCTTTTCCTTTGCAGCTGGGGAGCAGGCTTAAGTGGATCTAGTTCACCTGGCCTAATCCCTGTCCACCTGCAGCCTTCCTGCTTGCCACTCTTTTCCCTACTAAAGGAGCCCTCCAGCCTTTTTTCCTTTGCAGCTGGGGAGCAGGTGTAAGTGGATCTAGGTTACCTGGCCTAAGCCCTGCCCACCTGGTGCCTTCCTGCTTGCTGCTCTTTTCCGTACTTAAGTAGCCCTCCAGAATCTTTTCCTTTGCAGCTGGGGAGCAGTTGTAAGTGGATCTAGGTTACCTGGCCTAAGACCCGCCCACCTGGTGCCTTCCTTCTTGCTGCTCTTTTTCATCACTTAGCAAGCCCTGCCAACCTGGTGCCTTCCTGCTTGCCGCTCCTTTCCCTACTTAAGAAGCCCTCCAGCCTCTTTTCCTTTGCAGCTCGGGAGCAGGTGTAAGTGGATCTAGGTCACCTGGCCTAAGCGCTGTCCACCTGGTGCCTTCCTGGTTGCCGCTCTTTTTCACCACCTAGCATGCTCCACCCACCTGGTGCCTTCCTGCTTGCTGCTCTTTCCCCTACTTAATGAGCCCTTCAGCCACTTTTCCTTTGCAGCTGGGGAGTGTTAGTGGATCTAGGTCACCTGGCCTAAGCCCCGCCCACCTGGTGACTTCCTGGTCGCCACTCTTTTTCACCACTTAGCAAGCCTGCCCACCTGGTGCCTTCCTGCTTGCCGCTTTTTTCCCTAGTTAAGGATCCCTCCAGCCTCTTTTCCTTTGCAACTGGAGAGCAGGTGTAAGTGGATCTAGGTCACCGGCCTGAGCCCCCCCCCCACCTGGTGCCTTCCTGCTTGCCGCTCTTTTCCTTACTTAAGGAGCCCTCCATAATCTTTTCCTTTGCATCTGGGTAGCAGGTGTAAGTGGATCCTGGTCACCTGGCCTAAGCCACGCCCACCTTGTGCCTTCCTGCATGTTGCTATTTTTCACCACTTAGCAAGCCCCGCCAACTTGGTGCCTTCCTGCTTGCCGCTCCTTTCCCTACTTAAGGAGCCCTCCAGCCTCTTTTCCTTTGCAGCTGGGGAGCAGGTGTAAGTGGATCTAGGTCACCTGGCCTAAGCCCCACCCACCTGGTGCCTTCCTGCGTGCCGCTTTTTTCCCTACTTAAGGATCCCTCCAGCCTCTTTTCCTTGCAACTGGGGAGCAGGTGTAAGTGGATCTAGGTCACCTGGCCTGAGCCCCCCCCCACCTGGTGCCTTCCTGCTTGCTGCTCTTTTCCCTACTTAAGGAGATCCCCAGCCTCTTTTCCTTTACAGCTGAAGAGCAGGTGTAAGTGGATCTAGTTCACCTGGCCTAAGCCCGCCCACCCGGTGTCTTCCTGCTTGCCACTCTTTTCCCTACATAAGGAGCCCTCCAGCCTCTTTTCCTTTGCAGCTGGGGAGCAGGTAAAAGTGGATCTAGGTCACCTGGCCTAAGCCCCGTCCACCTGGTGTCTTCCTGCTTGCCGCTCTTTTCCCTACTTAAGGAGCCCTCCATAATCTTTTCCTTTGCATCTGGGGAGCAGGTGTAAGTGGATCTAGGTCACCTGGCCTAAGCCACGCCCACCTTGTACCTTCCTGGATGTTGCTATTTTTCACCACTTAGCAAGCCCCGCCAACTTGGTGCCTTCCTGCTTGCCGCTCCTTTCCCTACTTAAGGAGCCCTCCAGCCTCTTTTCCTTTGCAGCTGGGGAGCAGGTGTAAGTGGATCTAGGTCACCTGGCCTAAGCCCCACCCACCTGGTGCCTTCCTGGTTGCCACTCTTTTTCACCACTTAGCAAGCCTGCCCACCTGGTGCCTTCCTGCGTGCCGCTTTTTTCCCTACTTAAGGATCCCTCCAGCCTCTTTTCCTTGCAACTGGGGAGCAGGTGTAAGTGGATCTAGGTCACCTGGCCTGAGCCCCCCCCACCTGGTGCCTTCCTGCTTGCTGCTATTTTCCCTACTTAAGGAGATCCCCAGCCTCTTTTCCTTTACAGCTGATGAGCAGGTATAAGTGGATCTAGGTCACCTGGCCTAAGCCCTGTCCACCTGGTGCCTTACTGCTTGCCGCTCTTTTCCCTACGTAAGGAGCCCTACAGAATCTTTTCCTTTGCATCTGGGGAGCAGGTGTAAGTGGAACTAGGTCACCTGGCCTGAGCCCCCCCCCACCTGGTGCCTTCCTGCTTGCTGCTATTTTCCCTACTTAAGGAGATCCCCAGCCTCTTTTCCTTTACAGCTAATGAGCAGGTATAAGTGGATCTAGTTCACCTGGCCTAAGCCCGGCCCACCTGGTGTCTTCCTGCTTGCCACTCTTTTCCCTACTTAAGGAGCCCTCCAGCCTCTTTTCCTTTGCAGCTGGGGAGCAGGTATAAGTGGATCTAGGTCACCTGGCCTAAGCCCTGTCCACCTGGTGCCTTACTGCTTGCCGCTCTTTTCCCTACGTAAGGAGCCCTACAGAATCTTTTCCTTTGCATCTGGGGAGCAGGTGTAGGTGGATCTAGGTCACCTGGCCTAAGCCACGCCCACCTTGTGCCTTCCTGCATGCTTCTCTTTTTCACCACTTAGCAAGCCCCGCCAACTTGGTGCCTTCCTGCTTGCCGCTCCTTTCCCTACTTAAGGATCCCTCCAGCCTCTTTTCCTTGCAACTGGGGAGCAGGTGTAAGAGGATCTAGGTCACCTGGCCAGACCCCCCCCCACCTGGTGCCTTCCTAATTGCTGCTCTTTTCCCTACTTAAGGAGATCCCCAGCCTCTTTACCTTTACAGCTGGGGAGCAGGTGTAAGTGGATCTAGATCACCTGGCCTACGCCCCGCTCACCTGGTGCCTTCCTGCTTGCTGCTCTTTTCCCTACTTAAGGAGATCCCCAGCCTCTTTTCCTTTACAGCTGGGGAGCAGGTGTAAGTGGATCTAGTTCACCTGGCCTAAGCCCCGCCCACCTGGTGTCTTCCTGCTTGCCAATCTTTTCCCTACTTAAGGAGCCCTCCAGAATGTTTTCCTTTGCATCTGGGGAGCAGGTGTAAGTGGATCTAGGTCACCTGGCCTAAACCCCGCCCACCTTGTGCCTTGCTGCATGCTACTCTTTATCACCACTTAGCAAGCCCCGCCAACCTGGCGCCTTCCTGCTTGCTGCTCTTTTCCCTACTTAAGGAGATACCCAGCCTCTTTTCCTTTACAGCTGGGGAGCAGGTGTAAGTGGATCTAAGTCAACTGGCCTAAGCCACGCCCACCTTGGCCTTCCTGCATGTTGTTCTTTTTCACCACTTAGCAAGCCCTGCCAACTTGGTGCCGTCCTGCTTGCTGCTCCTTTCCCTACTTAAGGAGCCCTCCAACCTCTTTTCCTTTGCAGCTGGGGAGCAGGTGTAAGTGGATCTAGGTCACCTGGCCTAAGCCCCATCCACCTGGTGACTTCCTGGTTGCCGCTCTTTTTCACCACCTAGCATGCCCCACTCACCTGGTGCCTTCCTGCTTGCTGCTCTTTTCCCTACTTAAGGAGATCCCCAGCCTCTTTTCCTTTACAGCTGAAGAGCAGGTGTAAGTGGATCTAGTTCCCCTGGCCTAAGCCCCGCCCACCCGGTGTCTTCCTGCTTGCCACTCTTTTCCCTACATAAGGAGCCCTCCAGCCTCTTTTCCTTTGCAGCTGGGGAGCAGGTAAAAGTGGATATAGGTCACCTGGCCTAAGCCCCGTCCACCTGGTGTCTTCCTGCTTGCCGCTCTTTTCCCTACTTAAGGAGCCCTCCATAATCTTTTCCTTTGCATCTGGGTAGCAGGTGTAAGTGGATCCTGGTCACCTGGCCTAAGCCACGCCCACCTTGTGCCTTCCTGCATGTTGCTATTTTTCACCACTTAGCAAGCCCCGCCAACTTGGTGCCTTCCTGCTTGCCGCTCCTTTCCCTACTTAAGGAGCCCTCCAGCCTCTTTTCCTTTGCAGCTGGGGAGCAGGTGTAAGTGGATCTAGGTCACCTGGCCTAAGCCCCACCCACCTGGTGCCTTCCTGGTTGCCACTCTTTTTCACCACTTAGCAAGCCTGCCCACCTGGTGCCTTCCTGCGTGCCGCTTTTTTCCCTACTTAAGGATCCCTCCAGCCTCTTTTCCTTGCAACTGGGGAGCAGGTGTAAGTGGATCTAGGTCATCTGGCCTGAGCCCCCCCCCCACCTGGTGCCTTCCTGCTTGCTGCTCTTTTCCCTACTTAAGGAGATCCCCAGCCTCTTTTCCTTTACAGCTGAAGAGCAGGTGTAAGTGGATCTAGTTCACCTGGCCTAAGCCCGCCCACCCGGTGTCTTCCTGCTTGCCACTCTTTTCCCTACATAAGGAGCCCTCCAGCCTCTTTTCCTTTGCAGCTGGGGAGCAGGTAAAAGTGGATCTAGGTCACCTGGCCTAAGCCCCGTCCACCTGGTGTCTTCCTGCTTGCCGCTCTTTTCCCTACTTAAGGAGCCCTCCATAATCTTTTCCTTTGCATCTGGGGAGCAGGTGTAAGTGGATCTAGGTCACCTGGCCTAAGCCACGCCCACCTTGTACCTTCCTGGATGTTGCTATTTTTCACCACTTAGCAAGCCCCGCCAACTTGGTGCCTTCCTGCTTGCCGCTCCTTTCCCTACTTAAGGAGCCCTCCAGCCTCTTTTCCTTTGCAGCTGGGGAGCAGGTGTAAGTGGATCTAGGTCACCTGGCCTAAGCCCCACCCACCTGGTGCCTTCCTGGTTGCCACTCTTTTTCACCACTTAGCAAGCCTGCCCACCTGGTGCCTTCCTGCGTGCCGCTTTTTTCCCTACTTAAGGATCCCTCCAGCCTCTTTTCCTTGCAACTGGGGAGCAGGTGTAAGTGGATCTAGGTCACCTGGCCTGAGCCCCCCCCACCTGGTGCCTTCCTGCTTGCTGCTATTTTCCCTACTTAAGGAGATCCCCAGCCTCTTTTCCTTTACAGCTGATGAGCAGGTATAAGTGGATCTAGGTCACTTGGCCTAAGCCCTGTCCACCTGGTGCCTTACTGCTTGCCGCTCTTTTCCCTACGTAAGGAGCCCTACAGAATCTTTTCCTTTGCATCTGGGGAGCAGGTGTAAGTGGAACTAGGTCACCTGGCCTGAGCCCCCCCCCACCTGGTGCCTTCCTGCTTGCTGCTATTTTCCCTACTTAAGGAGATCCCCAGCCTCTTTTCCTTTACAGCTAATGAGCAGGTATAAGTGGATCTAGTTCACCTGGCCTAAGCCCGGCCCACCTGGTGTCTTCCTGCTTGCCACTCTTTTCCCTACTTAAGGAGCCCTCCAGCCTCTTTTCCTTTGCAGCTGGGGAGCAGGTATAAGTGGATCTAGGTCACCTGGCCTAAGCCCTGTCCACCTGGTGCCTTACTGCTTGCCGCTCTTTTCCCTACGTAAGGAGCCCTACAGAATCTTTTCCTTTGCATCTGGGGAGCAGGTGTAAGTGGAACTAGGTCACCTGGCCTAAGCCACGCCCACCTTGTGCCTTCCTGCATGTTTCTCTTTTTCACCACTTAGCAAGCCCCGCAAACTTGGTGCCTTCCTGCTTGCCGCTCCTTTCCCTACTTAAAGAGCCCTCCAGCCTCTTTTCCTTTGCAGCTGAGGAGCAGGTGTAAGTGGATCTAGGTCACCTGGCTTAAGCCCCACCCACCTGGTGCCTTCCTGCTTGCCGCTCTTTTCCCTACTTAAGTAGCCCTCCAGAATCTTTTCCTTTGCAGCTGGGGAGCAGTTGTAAGTGGATCTAGGTTACCTGGCCTAAGACCCGCCCACCTGGTGCCTTCCTTCTTGCTGCTCTTTTTCATCACTTAGCAAGCCCTGCCAACCTGGTGTCTTCCTGCTTGCCGCTCCTTGCTCTACTTAAGAAGCCCTCCAGCCTCTTTTCCTTTGCAGCTGTGGAGCAGGTGTAAGTGGATCCAAGTCACCTGGCCTAAGCGCCGTCCACCTGGTGCCTTCCTGGTTGCCACTCTTTTTCACAACCTAGCATGCTCCACCCACCTGGTGCCTTCCTGCTTGCTGCTCTTTCCCCTTCTTAATGAGCCCTTCAGCCACTTTTCCTTTGCAGCTGGGGAGTGTAAGTGGATCTAGGTCACCTGGCCTAAGCCCCGCCCACCTGGTGACTTCCTGGTTGCCACTCTTTTTCACCACTTAGCAAGCCTGCCCACCTGGTGCCTTCCTGCTTGCCACTTTTTTCCCTACTTAAGGGTCCCTCCAGCCTCTTTTCCTTTGCAACTGGGGAGCAGGTGTAAGTGGATCTAGGTCACCTGGCCTGAGCTCCCCACACCTGGCGCCTTCCTGCTTGCCGCTCTTTTCCTTACTTAAGGAGCCCTCCAGCCTCTTTTCCTTTGCAGCTGGGGAGCAGGTGTAAGCGGATCTAGGTCACCTGGCCTAAGCCCCATCCACCTGGTGCCTTCCTGCTTGCTGCTCTTTTCCCTACTTAAGGAGCCCTCTAGCCTCTTTTCCTTTGCAGCTGGGGAGCAGGCTTAAGTGGATCTAGTTCACCTGGCCTAATCCCTGTCCACCTGCAGCCTTCCTGCTTGCCACTCTTTTCCCTACTAAAGGAGCCCTCCAGCCTTTTTTCCTTTGCAGCTGGGGAGCAGGTGTAAGTGGATCTAGGTTACCTGGCCTAAGCCCTGCCCACCTGGTGCCTTCCTGCTTGCTGCTCTTTTCCGTACTTAAGTAGCCCTCCAGAATCTTTTCCTTTGCAGCTGGGGAGCAGTTGTAAGTGGATCTAGGTTACCTGGCCTAAGACCCGCCCACCTGGTGCCTTCCTTCTTGCTGCTCTTTTTCATCACTTAGCAAGCCCTGCCAACCTGGTGCCTTCCTGCTTGCCGCTCCTTTCCCTACTTAAGAAGCCCTCCAGCCTCTTTTCCTTTGCAGCTCGGGAGCAGGTGTAAGTGGATCTAGGTCACCTGGCCTAAGCGCTGTCCACCTGGTGCCTTCCTGGTTGCCGCTCTTTTTCACCACCTAGCATGCTCCACCCACCTGGTGCCTTCCTGCTTGCTGCTCTTTCCCCTACTTAATGAGCCCTTCAGCCACTTTTCCTTTGCAGCTGGGGAGTGTTAGTGGATCTAGGTCACCTGGCCTAAGCCCCGCCCACCTGGTGACTTCCTGGTCGCCACTCTTTTTCACCACTTAGCAAGCCTGCCCACCTGGTGCCTTCCTGCTTGCCGCTTTTTTCCCTAGTTAAGGATCCCTCCAGCCTCTTTTCCTTTGCAACTGGAGAGCAGGTGTAAGTGGATCTAGGTCACCGGCCTGAGCCCCCCCCCCCACCTGGTGCCTTCCTGCTTGCCGCTCTTTTCCTTACTTAAGGAGCCCTCCAGCCTCTTTTCCTTTGCAGCTGGGGAGCAGGTGTAAGTGGATCTAGGTCACCTGGCCTAAGCCCCATCCACCTGGTGCCTTCCTGCTTGCTGCTCTTTTCCCTACTTAAGGAGCCCTCCAGCCTCTTTTCCTTTGCAGCTGGGGAGCAGGTGTAACTGGATCTAGTTCACCTGGCCTAAGCCCCATCCACCTGCAGGCTTCCTGCTTGCCACTCTTTTCCCTACTAAAGGAGCCCTCCAGCCTCTTTTCCTTTGCAGCTGGGCAGCAGGTGTAAGTGGATCTAGGTCACCTGGCCTAAGCCCTGCCCACCTGGTGCCTTCCTGCTGGCCGCTCTTTTCCCTACTTAAGTAGCCCTCCAGAATCTTTTCCTTTGCATCTGGGGAGCAGTTGTAAGTGGATCTAGGTTACCTGGCCTAAGACCCGCCCACCTGGTGCTTTCCTTCTTGCTGCTCTTTTTCATCAGTTAGCAAGCCCTGCCAACCTGGTGCCTTCCTGCTTGCCGCTCCGTTCCCTACTTAAGAAGCCCTCCAGCCTCTTTTCCTTTGTAGCTGGGGAGCAGGTGTAAGTGGATCTAGGTCACCTGGCCTAAGCCCCGTCCACCTGGTGCCTTCCTGGTTTCTGCTCTTTTTCACCACTTATCAAGCCTATCCACCTGGTGCCTTCCTGCTTGCTGCTTTTTTTCCCCACTTAAGGACCCCTCCTTCCTCTTTTCCTTTGCAGCTGGGGAACAGGTGTAGGTGGATCAAGGTCACCTGGCCTAAGGCCCACCCACCAGGTGCCCTCCTGCTTGCCACACTTTTCCCTACTTAAGGAGCCTTCCAGCCTCTTTTCCTTTGCAGCTGGGGAGTAGGTGTAAGTGTATCAAGGTCACCTGGCCTAAGCCCAGCCCACTTGGTGCCTTCCTGCATGCCACTCTTTTCCCTACTTAAGGAGCTCTCCAGCCTCTTTTCCTTTGCAGCTGGTGAGCAGGTGTAAGTGGATCTAGGTCACCTGGCCTGAGCCCCATCCGCCTGGTGCCTTACTGGTTGCCGCTCTTTTTCACCACTTAGCAAGCCCTGCCCTCCTGGTGCCTTTCTGCTTACTGCTCTTTAACCTACTTAAGGAGCCCTCCAGCCTCTTTTTCCTTTGCATTTGGGGAGTAGGTGTAAGTGGATCTATGTCACCTGGCCTAACCCCCGCCCAACTGATGTCTTCCTTGTTGCTGCTCTTTTTCACCACTTAGCAAGCCCTGCCCACCTGGTGTCTTCCTGCTTGCCACTCTTTTCCCTTCTAAAGGAGCCCTCCAGCCTCTTTTCCTTTGCAGCTGGTGAGCAGGTATAAGTGGATCTAGGTCACCTGGCCTAAGCCCTGTCCACCTGGTGCCTTCCTGCTTGCCGCTCTTTTCCCTACTTAAGGAGCCCTACAGAATCTTTTCCTTTGCATCTGGGGAGCAGGTGTAAGTGGATCTAGGTCACCTGGCCTAAGCCACGCCCACCTTGTGCCTTCCTGCATGTTGCTCTTTTTCACCACTTAGCAAGCCCCGCAAACTTGGTGCCTTCCTGCTTGCCGCTCCTTTCCCTACTTAAGGAGCCCTCCAGCCTCTTTTCCTTTGCAGCTGGGGAGCAGGTGTAAGTGGATCTAGGCCACCTGGCCTGAGCCACCCCCAACTGGTGCCTTCCTGCTTGCCGCTCTTTTCCTTACTTAAGGCGCCCTCCAGCCTCTTTTCCTTTGCAGCTGGGGAGCAGGTGTAAGTGGATCTAGATCACCTGGCCTAAGCCCCATCCACCTGGTGCCTTCCTGCTTGTTGCTCTTTTCCCTACTTAAGGAGCCCTCCAGCCTCTTTTCCTTTTCAGCTGGGGAGCAGGTGTAAGTGGATCTAGTTCACCTGGCCTAAGCCCCATCCACCGGCAGCCTTCCTGCTTGCCACTCTTTTCCCTACTAAAGGAGCCCTCCAGCCTTTTTTCCTTTGCAGCTGGGGAGCAGGTGTAAGTGGATCTAGGTTACCTGGCCTAAGCCCTGCCCACCTGGTGCCTTCCTGCTTGCTGCTCTTTTCCGTACTTAAGTAGCCCTCCAGAATCTTTTCCTTTGGAGCTGGGGAGCAGTTGTAAGTGGATCTAGGTTACCTGGCCTAAGACCCGCCCACCTGGTGCCTTCCTTCTTGCTGCTCTTTTTCATCACTTAGCAAGCCCTGCCAACCTGGTGCCTTCCTGCTTGCCGCTCCTTTCCCTACTTAAGAAGCCCTCCAGCCTCTTTTCCTTTGCAGCTCGGGAGCAGGTGTAAGTGGATCTAGGTCACCTGGCCTAAGCGCTGTCCACCTGGTGCCTTCCTGGTTGCCGCTCTTTTTCACCACCTAGCATGCTCCACCCACCTGGTGCCTTCCTGCTTGCTGCTCTTTCCCCTACTTAATGAGCCCTTCAGCCACTTTTCCTTTGCAGCTGGGGAGTGTTAGTGGATCTAGGTCACCTGGCCTAAACCCCGCCCACCTGGTGACTTCCTGGTCGCCACTCTTTTTCACCACTTAGCAAGCCTGCCCACCTGGTGCCTTCCTGCTTGCCGCTTTTTCCCTACTTAAGGATCCCTCCAGCCTCTTTTCCTTTGCAACTGGAGAGCAGGTGTAAGTGGATCTAGGTCACCGGCCTGAGCCCCCCCCCACCTGGTGCCTTCCTGCTTGCCGCTCTTTTCCTTACTTAAGGAGCCCTCCAGGCTCTTTTCCTTTGCAGCTGGGGAGCAGGTGTAAGTGGATCTAGGTCACCTGGCCTAAGCCCCATCCACCTGGTGCCTTCCTGCTTGCTGCTCTTTTCCCTACTTAAGGAGCCCTCCAGCCTCTTTTCCTTTGCAGCTGGGGAGCAGGTGTAACTGGATCTAGTTCACCTGGCCTAAGCCCCATCCACCTGCAGCCTTCCTGCTTGCCACTCTTTTCCCTACTAAAGGAGCCCTCCAGCCTCTTTTCCTTTGCAGCTGGGGAGCAGGTGTAAGTGGATCTAGGTCACCTGGCCTAAGCCCTGCCCACCTGGTGCCTTCCTGCTGGCCGCTCTTTTCCCTACTTAAGTAGCCCTCCAGAATCTTTTCCTTTGCAGCTGGGGAGCAGTTGTAAGTGGATCTAGGTTACCTGGCCTAAGACCCGCCCACCTGGTGCCTTCCTTCTTGCTGCTCTTTTTCATCAGTTAGCAAGCCCTGCCAACCTGGTGCCTTCCTGCTTGCCGCTCCGTTCCCTACTTAAGAAGCCCTCCAGCCTCTTTTCCTTTGCAGCTGGGGAGCAGGTGTAAGTGGATCTAGGTCACCTGGCCTAAGCCCCGTCCACCTGGTGCCTTCCTGGTTACTGCTCTTTTTCACCACTTATCAAGCCTATCCACCTGGTGCCTTCCTGCTTGCTGCTTTTTTTCCCCACTTAAGGACCCCTCCAGCCTCTTTTCCTTTGCAGCTGGGGAACAGGTGTAGGTGGATCTAGGTCACCTGGCCTAAGGCCCACCCACCAGGTGCCCTCCTGCTTGCCACACTTTTCCCTACTTAAGGAGCTCTCCAGCCTCTTTTCCTTTGCAGCTGGTGAGCAGGTGTAAGTGGATCTAGGTCACCTGGCCTAAGCCCCATCCGCCTGGTGCCTTACTGGTTGCCGCTCTTTTTCACCACTTAGCAAGCCCTGCCCTCCTGGTGCCTTTCTGCTTACTGCTCTTTAACCTACTTAAGGAGCCCTCCAGCCTCTTTTTCCTTTGCATTTGGGGAGTAGGTGTAAGTGGATCTATGTCACCTGGCCTAACCCCCGCCCAACTGATGTCTTCCTTGTTGCTGCTCTTTTTCACCACTTAGCAAGCCCTGCCCACCTGGTGTCTTCCTGCTTGCCACTCTTTTCCCTACTAAAGGAGGCCTCCAGCCTCTTTTCCTTTGCAGCTGGGGAGCAGGTATAAGTGGATCTAGGTCACCTGGCCTAAGCCCTGTCCACCTGGTGCCTTCCTGCTTGCCGCTCTTTTCCCTACTTAAGGAGCCCTACAGAATCTTTTCCTTTGCATCTGGGGAGCAGGTGTAAGTGGATCTAGGTCACCTGGCCTAAGCCACGCCCACCTTGTGCCTTCCTGCATGTTGCTCTTTTTCACCACTTAGCAAGCCCCGCAAACTTGGTGCCTTCCTGCTTGCCACTCCTTTCCCTACTTAAGGAGCCCTCGAGCCTCGTTTCCTTTGCAGCTGGGGAGCAGGTGTAAGTGAATTTAGGTCACCTGGCCTAAGCCCCACCCACCTGGTGCCTTCCTGGGTGCCACTCTTTTTCACCACTTAGCAAGCTTGCCCACCTGGTGCCTTCCTGCGTGCCGCTTTTTTCCCTACTTAAGGATCCCTCCAGCCTCTTTTCCTTTGGAACTGGGGAGCAGGTGTAAGTGGATCTAGGTCACCTGGCCTGAGCCCCCCCCCCCCAACTGGTGCCTTCCTGCTTGCCGCTCTTTTCCTTACTTAAGGAGCCCTCCAGCCTCTTTTCCTTTGCAGCTGGGGAGCAGGTGTAAGTGGATGTAGGTCACCTGGCCTAAGCCCCATCCACCTGGTGCCTTCCTGCTTGTTGCTCTTTTCCCTACTTAAGGAGCCCTCCAGCCTCTTTTCCTTTGCAGCTGGGGAGCAGGTGTAAGTGGATCTAGTTCACCGGGCCTAAGCCCCATCCACCGGCAGCCTTCCTGCTTGCCACTCTTTTCCCTACTAAAGGAGCCCTCCAGCCTTTTTTCCTTTGCAGCTGGGGAGCAGGTGTAAGTGGATCTAGGTCACCTGGCCTAAGCCCTGCCCACCTGGTGCCTTCCTGCTTGCCGCTCTTTTACCTACTTAAGTAGCCCTCCAGAATCTTTTCCTTTGCAGCTGGGGAGCAGTTGTAAGTGGATCTAGGTTACCTGGCCTAAGACCCGCCCACCTGGTGCCTTCCTTCTTGCTGCTCTTTTTCATCACTTAGCAAGCTCTGCCAAGCTGGTGCCTTCCTGCTTGCCGCTCCTTTCCCTACTTAAGAAGCCCTCCAGCCTCTTTTCCTTTGCAGCTGGGGAGCAGGTGTAAGTGGATCTAGGTCACCTGGCCTGAGCCCCCCCCCCCCACCTGGTGCCTTCCTGCTTGCCACTCTTTTCCCTACTTAAGGAGCCCTCCAGAATATTTTCCTTTGCATCTGGGGAGCAGGTGTAAGTGGATCTAGGTCACCTGGCCTAAACCCCGCCCACCTTGTGCCTTGCTGCATGCTACTCTTTATCAACACTTAGCAAGCCCCGCCAACCTGGCGTCTTCCTGCTTGCCACTCCTTTCCCTACTTGAGGAGCCCTCCAGCCTCTTTTCCTTTGCAGCTGGGGAGCAGGTGTAAGTGGATCTAGGTCACCTGGCCTAAGCCCCATCCAGCTGGTGACTTCCTGGTTGCCGCTCTTTTTCACCACCTAGCATGCCCCACCCACCTGGTGCCTTCCTGCTTGCTGCTAATTCCCCTACTTAATGAGCCCTTCAGCCACTTTTCCTTTGCAGCTGGGGAGTGTAAGTGGATCTAGGTCACCTGGCCTAAGCCCCGCCCACCTGGTGACTTCCTGGTTGCCACTCTTTTTCACCACTTAGCAAGCCTGCCCACCTGGTGCCTTCCTGCTTGCCGCTTTTTTCCCTACTGAAGGATCCCTCCAGCCTCTTTTCCTTTGCAACTGGGGAGCAGGTGTAAGTGGATCTAGGTCAGCTGGCCTGAGCCCCCCACACCTGGTGCCTTCCTACTTGCCACTCTTTTCCCTACTTAAGGAGTCCTCCAGAATATTTTCCTTTGCATCTGGGGAGCAGGTGTAAGTGGATCTAGGTCACCTGGCCTAAACCCCGCCCACCTTGTGCCTTGCTGCATGCTACTCTTTATCACCACTTAGCAAGCCCCGCCAACCTGGCGCCTTCCTGCTTGCCACTCCTTTCCCTACTTGAGGAGCCCTCCAGCCTCTTTTCCTTTGCAGCTGGGGAGCAGGTGTAAGTGGATCTAGGTCACCTGGCCTAAGCCCCATCCAGCTGGTGACTTCCTGGTTTCCGCTCTTTTTCACCACCTAGCATGCACCACCCACCTGGTGCCTTCCTGCTTGCTGCTCTTTTCCCTACTTAAGGAGATCCCCAGCCTCTTTTCCTTTACAGCTGGGGAGCAGGTGTAAGTGGATCTAGTTCACCTGGCCTAAGCCCTGCCCACCTGGTGTTTTCCTGCTTGCCACTCTTTTCCCTACTTAAGGAGCCCTCCAGCCTCTTTTCCTTTGCAGCTGGGGAGCAGGTGTAAGTGGATCTAGGTCACCTGGCCTAAGCCACGCCCACCTTTTGCCTTCCTGCATGTTGCTCTTTTTCACCACTTAGCAAGCCTTGCAAACTTGATGCCTTCCTGCTTGCCGCTCCTTTCCCTACTTAAGGAGCCCTCCAGCCTCTTTTCCTTTACAGCTGGGGAGCAGGTGTAAGTGGATCTAGGTCACCTGGCCTAAGCCCCACCCACCTGGTGCCTTCCTGGTTGCCACTCTTTTTCACCACTTAGCAAGCCTGCCCACCTGGTGCCTTCCTGCGTGCCGCTTTTTTCCCTACTTAAGGATCCCTCCAGCCTCTTTTCCTTTGCAACTAGGGAGCAGTTTTAAGTGGATCTAGGTCACCTGGCCTGAGCCCCCCCTCACCTGGTGCCTTCCTGCTTGCTGCTCTTTTCCTTACTTAAGGAGCCCTCCAGCCACTTTTCCTTTACAACTGGGGAGCAGGTGTAAGTGGATCTAGATCACCTGGCCTAAGCCCCATCCACCTGGTGCCTTCCTGCTTGTTGCTCTTTTCCCTACTTAAGAAGCCCTCCAGCCTCTTTTCCTTTGCAGCTGCGGAGCAGGTGTAAGTGGATCTAGTTCACCTGGCCTAAACCCCGTCCACCGGCAGCCTTCCTGCTTGCCACTCTTTTCCCTACTAAAGGAGCCCTCCAGCCTTTTTTCCTTTGCAGCTGGCGAGCAGGTGTAAGTGGATCTAGGTCACCTGGCCTAAGCCTTGCCCACCTGGTGCCTTCCTGCTTGCCGCTCTTTTCCCTACTTAAGTAGCCCTCCAGAATCTTTTCCTTTGCAGCTGGGGAGCAGTTGTAAGTGGATCTAGGTTACCTGGCCTAAGACTCACCCACCTGGTGCCTTCCTTCTTGCTGCTCTTTTTCATCACTTAGCAAGCCCTGCCAACCTGGTGCCTTCCTGCTTGTCGCTCCTTTCCCTGCTTAAGAAGCCCTCCAGCCTCTTTTCCTTTGCAGCTGGGGAGCAGGTGTAAGTGGATCTAGGTCACCTGGCCTAAGCGCCGTCCACCTGGTGCCTTCCTGGTTGCTGCTCTTTTTCACCACCTAGCATGCTCCACCCACTTGGTGCCTTCCTGCTTGCTGCTCTTTCCCCTACTTAATGAGCCCTTCAGCCACTTTTCCTTTGCAGCTGGGGAGTGTAAGTGGATCTAGGTCACCTGGCCTAAGCCCCGCCCACCTGGTGACTTCCTGGTTGCCACTCTTTTCCTTACTTAAGGAGCCCTCCAGCCTCTTTTCCTTTGCAGCTGGGGAGCAGGTGTAAGTGGATCTAGGTCACCTGGCCTAAGCCCCATCCACCTGGTGCCTTCCTGCTTGCTGCTCTTTTCCCTACTTAATGAGCCCTCCAGCCTCTTTTCCTTTGCAGCTGGGGAGCAGGTGTAAGTGGATCTAGTTCACCTGGCCTAAGCCCCGTCCACCTGCAGCCTTCCTGCTTGCCACTCTTTTCCCTACTAAAGGAGCCCTCCAGCATTTTTTCCTTTGCAGCTGGGGAGCAGGTGTAAGTGGATCTAGGTCACCTGGCCTAAGCCCTGCCCACCTGGTGCGTTCCTGCTTGCCGCTCTTTTCCCTACTTAAGGATCCCTCCAGCCTCTTTTCCTTTGCAACTGGGGAGCAGGTGTAAGTGGATCTAGGTCACCTGGCCTGAGCCCCCCCCCACCTGGTGCCTTCCTGCTTGCCGCTCTTTTCCTTACTTAAGGAGCCCTCCAGGCTCTTTTCCTTTGCAGCTGGGGAGCAGGTGTAAGTGGATCTAGGTCACCTGGCCTAAGCCCCATCCGCCTGGTGCCTTACTGGTTGCCGCTCTTTTTCACCACTTAGCAAGCCCTGCCCTCCTGGTGCCTTTCTGCTTACTGCTCTTTAACCTACTTAAGGAGCCCTCCAGCCTCTTTTTCCTTTGCATCTGGGGAGCAGGTGTAAGTGGATCTAGGTCACCTGGCCTAAACCCCGCCCACCTTGTGCCTTGCTGCATGCTACTCTTTATCACCACTTAGCAAGCCCCGCCAACCTGGCGCCTTCCTGCTTGCCACTCCTTTCCCTACTTGAGGAGCCCTCCAGCCTCTTTTCCTTTGCAGCTGGGGAGCAGGTGTAAGTGGATCTAGGTCACCTGGCCTAAGCCCCATCCAGCTGGTGACTTCCTGGTTTCCGCTCTTTTTCACCACCTAGCATGCACCACCCACCTGGTGCCTTCCTGCTTGCTGCTCTTTTCCCTACTTAAGGAGATCCCCAGCCTCTTTTCCTTTACAGCTGGGGAGCAGGTGTAAGTGGATCTAGTTCACCTGGCCTAAGCCCCGCCCACCTGGTGTTTTCCTGCTTGCCACTCTTTTCCCTACTTAAGGAGCCCTCCAGCCTCTTTTCCTTTGCAGCTGGGGAGCAGGTGTAAGTGGATCTAGGTCACCTGGCCTAAGCCACGCCCACCTTTTGCCTTCCTGCATGTTGCTCTTTTTCACCACTTAGCAAGCCTTGCAAACTTGATGCCTTCCTGCTTGCCGCTCCTTTCCCTACTTAAGGAGCCCTCCAGCCTCTTTTCCTTTACAGCTGGGGAGCAGGTGTAAGTGGATCTAGGTCACCTGGCCTAAGCCCCACCCACCTGGTGCCTTCCTGGTTGCCACTCTTTTTCACCACTTAGCAAGCCTGCCCACCTGGTGCCTTCCTGCGTGCCGCTTTTTTCCCTACTTAAGGATCCCTCCAGCCTCTTTTCCTTTGCAACTAGGGAGCAGTTTTAAGTGGATCTAGGTCACCTGGCCTGAGCCCCCCCTCACCTGGTGCCTTCCTGCTTGCTGCTCTTTTCCTTACTTAAGGAGCCCTCCAGCCACTTTTCCTTTACAACTGGGGAGCAGGTGTAAGTGGATCTAGGTCACCTGGCCTAAGCCCCATCCACCTGGTGCCTTCCTGCTTGTTGCTCTTTTCCCTACTTAAGAAGCCCTCCAGCCTCTTTTCCTTTGCAGCTGGGGAGCAGGTGTAAGTGGATCTAGTTCACCTGGCCTAAACCCCGTCCACCGGCAGCCTTCCTGCTTGCCACTCTTTTCCCTACTAAAGGAGCCCTCCAGCCTTTTTTCCTTTGCAGCTGGCGAGCAGGTGTAAGTGGATCTAGGTCACCTGGCCTAAGCCTTGCCCACCTGGTGCCTTCCTGCTTGCCGCTCTTTTCCCTACTTAAGTAGCCCTCCAGAATCTTTTCCTTTGCAGCTGGGGAGCAGTTGTAAGTGGATCTAGGTTACCTGGCCTAAGACCCACCCACCTGGTGCCTTCCTTCTTGCTGCTCTTTTTCATCACTTAGCAAGCCCTGCCAACCTGGTGCCTTCCTGCTTGTCGCTCCTTTCCCTGCTTAAGAAGCCCTCCAGCCTCTTTTCCTTTGCAGCTGGGGAGCAGGTGTAAGTGGATCTAGGTCACCTGGCCTAAGCGCCGTCCACCTGGTGCCTTCCTGGTTGCTGCTCTTTTTCACCACCTGGCATGCTCCACCCACTTGGTGCCTTCCTGCTTGCTGCTCTTTCCCCTACTTAATGAGCCCTTCAGCCACTTTTCCTTTGCAGCTGGGGAGTGTAAGTGGATCTAGGTCACCTGGCCTATGCCCCGCCCACCTGGTGACTTCCTGGTTGCCACTCTTTTCCTTACTTAAGGAGCCCTCCAGCCTCTTTTCCTTTGCAGCTGAGGAGCAGGTGTAAGTGGATCTAGGTCACCTGGCCTAAGCCCCATCCACCTGGTGCCTTCCTGCTTGCTGCTCTTTTCCCTACTTAATGAGCCCTCCAGCCTCTTTTCCTTTGCAGATGGGGAGCAGGTGTAAGTGGATCTAGTTCACCTGGCCTAAGCCCCGTCCACCTGCAGCCTTCCTGCTTGCCACTCTTTTCCCTACTAAAGGAGCCCTCCAGCCTTTTTTCCTTTGCAGCTGGGGAGCAGGTGTAAGTGGATCTAGGTCACCTGGCCTAAGCCCTGCCCACCTGGTGCGTTCCTGCTTGCCGCTCTTTTCCCTACTTAAGGATCCCTCCAGCCTCTTTTCCTTTGCAACTGGGGAGCAGGTGTAAGTGGATCTAGGTCACCTGGCCTGAGCCCCCCCCCACCTGGTGCCTTCCTGCTTGCCGCTCTTTTCCTTACTTAAGGAGCCCTCCAGGCTCTTTTCCTTTGCAGCTGGGGAGCAGGTGTAAGTGGATCTAGGTCACCTGGCCTAAGCCCCATCCACCTGGTGCCTTCCTGCTTGCTGCTCTCTTCCCTACTTAAGGAGCCCTCCAGCCTCTTTTCCTTTGCAGCTGGGGAGCAGGTGTAAGTGGATCTAGTTCACCTGGCCTAGGCCCCGTCCACCTGCAGCCTTCCTGCTTGCCGCTCTTTTCCATACTAAAGGAGCCCTCCAGCCTTTTTTCCTTTGCAGCTGGGGAGCTGGTGTAAGTGGACCTAGGTCACCTGGCCTGAGCCCCCCCCACCTGGTGCCTTCCTGCTTGCCGCTCTTTTCCTTACTTAAGGAGCCCTCCAGCCTCTTTTCCTTTGCAGCTGGGGAGCAGGTGTAAGTGGATCTAGGTCACCTGGCCTAAGCCCTGCCCACCTGGTGCCTTCCTGCTTGCCGCTCTTTTCCCTACTTAAGTAGCCCTCCAGAATCTTGTCCTTTGCAACTGGGGAGCAGTTGTAAGTGGATCTAGGTTACCTGGCCTAAGACCCGCCCGCCTGGTGCCTTCCTTCTTGCTGCTCTTTTTCATCACTTAACAAGCCCTGCCAACCTGGTGCCTTCCTGCTTGCCGCTCCTTTCCCTACTTAAGAAGCCCTCCAGCCTCTTTTCCTTTGCAGCTGGGGAGCAGGTGTAAGTGGATCTAGGTCACCTGGCCTAAGCGCCGTCCACCTGGTGCCTTCCTGGTTGCCGCTCTTTTTCACCACCTAGCATGCTCCACCCACCTGGTGCCTTCCTGCTTGCTGCTCTTTCCCCTACTTAATGAGCCCTTCAGCCACTTTTCCTTTGCAGCTGGGGTGTGTAAGTGGATCTAGGTCACCTGGCCTAAGCCCCGCCCACCTGGTGACTTCCTGGTTGCCACTCTTTTTCACCACTTAGCAAGCCTTCCCACCTGGTGCCTTCCTGCTTGCCGCTTTTTTCCCTACTTAAGGATCCCTCCAGCCTCTTTTCCTTTGCAACTGGGGAGCTGGTGTAAGTGGATCTAGGTCACCTGGCCTGAGCCCCCCCCCCACCTGGTGCCTTCCTGCTTGCCGCTCTTTTCCTTACTTAAGGAGCCCTCCAGCCTCTTTTCCTTTGCAGCTGGGGAGCAGGTGTAAGTGGATCTAGGTCACCTGGCCTAAGCCCTATCCACCTGGTGCCTTCCTGCTTGCTGCTCTTTTCCCTACTTAAGGAGCCCTCCAGCCCCTTTTCCTTTGCAGCTGGGGAGCAGGTGTAAGTGGATTTAGGTCACCTGGCCTAAGCCCCGCCCACCTGGTGCCTTCCTGCTTGCCGCTCATTTCCCTACTTAAGGAGCCCTCCAGCCTCTTTCCCTTTGCAGCTGGGGAGCAGGTGTAAGTGGATTTAGGTCACCTGGCCTAAGCCCCGCCCACCTGGTGCCTTCCTGCTTGCCGCTCATTTCCCTACTTACGGAGCCCTCCAGCCTCTTTCCCTTTGCAGCTGGGGAGCAGTTGTAAGTGGATCTAGGTTACCTGGCCTAAGACCCGCCCACCTGGTGCCTTCCTTCTTGCTGCTCTTTTTCATCAGTTAGCAAGCCCTACCAACCTGGTGCCTTCCTGCTTGCCGCTCCTTTCCCTACTTAAGAAGCCCTCCAGCCTCTTTTCCTTTGCAGCTGGGGAGCAGGTGTAAGTGGATCTAGGTCACCTGGCCTAAGCCCCGTCCACCTGGTGCCTTCCTGGTTGCTGCTCTTTTTCACCACTTATCAAGCCTGTCCACCTGGTGCCTTCCTGCTTGCTGCTTTTTTTCCCCACTTAAGGACCCCTCCAGCCTCTTTTCCTTTGCAGCTGGGGAACAGGTGTAGGTGGATCTAGGTCACCTGGCCTGAGGCCCACCCACCTGGTGCCCTCCTGCTTGCCACACTTTTCCCTACTTAAGGAGCCTTCCAGCCTCTTTTCCTTTGCAGCTGGGGAGTAGGTGTAAGTGTATCAAGGTCACCTGGCCTAAGCCCCGCCCACCTGGTGCCTTCCTGCTTGCCGCTCTTTTCCCTACTTAAGGAGCCCTCCAGCCTCTTTTCCTTTGCAGCTGGTGAGCAGGTGTAAGTGGATCTAGGTCACCTGGCCTAAGCCTCATCCGCCTGGTGCCTTACTGGTTGCCGCTCTTTTTCACCACTTAGCAAGCCCTGCCCACCTGGTGCCTTTCTGCTTACTGCTCTTTTACCTACTTAAGGAGCCCTCCAGCCTCTTTTTCCTTTGCAGTTGGGGAGTAGGTGTAAGTGGATCTATGTCACCTGGCCTAATCCCCGCCCAACTGATGTCTTCCTTGTTGCTGCTCTTTTTCACCACTTAGCAAGCCCCACCCACCTGGTGCCTACCTGCTTTCTGCTTTTTTCCCTACTTAAGGAGCCCTCCAGGCTCTTTTCCTTTGCAGCTGGGGAGCAGGTGTAACTGGATCTAGGTCACCTGGCCTAAACCCTGCCCAACTGATGTCTTCCTTGTTCCGCTCTTTTTCACCACTTAGCAAGCCCCGCCCACCTGGTGCTTTCCTGCTTGCTGCTTTTTTCCCTACTTAAGGAGCCCTCCAGCCTCTTTTCCTTTGCAACTGGGGAGCAGCTGTAAGTGGATCTAGGTCACCTGGCCTAAGCCCTTCCCAACTGATGTCTTCCTTGTTTCCGCTCTTTTTCACCACTTAGCAAGCCCCGCCCACCTGGTGCCTTCCTGCTTGCTGCTTTTTTCCCTACTTAAGGAGCCCTCCAGCCTCTTTTCCTTTGCAGCTGGGGAGCAGGTGTAAGTGGATCTATGTCACATGGCCCAAGCCCCGCCCACCTGGTACCTTCTTGCTTGCCGCTCTTTTCCCTACTTAAGGAGCCCCCAGCCTCTTTTCCTTTGCAGCTGGGGAGCAGGTGTAAGTGGATCTAGGTCACCTGGCCTAAGCACCATCCACCTTCTTAGCCCTGCCTCTTCCTTCCTGCTTTTAAATCTTAGATCAAGGGTGTCTCTCGCCCTAGCATCCAAAGTGAAGGGCAGTCAAAGAAAAGGGCAATTCCTGTTTGGACCTGTTCGGACCAGGAGGATCCAGGGTCCGTCCCCCGGCTAAGACAGCAGGTAAGCATGCTCCAACACGTGTTTACACCCTCCATCCCCACAGGCCATCTCCACCCTCTCTGGTCCCCCCGTGTTGTTCCCTTGTGCCCCCCACTTCCCACACACAGGAGTCTGCCTTGATACATTCTGGTTTCACCATCACCGACTTGTGGCCAATGCTGGATTTTACTGTTATGGACCTCATTGATTCACGGTGCGTCACCCTTTCTCAACTCTCACGCTGGACTTCCTTTGCATTTTGTACTCATTGTGGCCCTGAATCATAATGTTCCTATCTTCATCTTGTATACTGGATTGCAACATTATGTGCTACTACTGATTTCTGCAATTGTATTTGCACTCCCCTCTTGCTCCTCCACTCTTTTTGACTGCTTACTCTCTGTTCTCTCCTCCCCTCCCCTCCCTTCTCCCTTTTCCTATCTCCTCTCCTCCTCCCCTTACTTTCTTATATGCACTTACTCTATCAGAATTGTCCCTGGACCTAGTATGATAGCAATCTCGTCTGTCGCTCCCCCATCCCCTTACTGCCCCCCCTCCCTCAGGCACTATCTGAAAGGTTGTAAGGCCTAGTACGATAGTCGCTTGTTTTGTTCCTCCATTCCCTATCTGCACCCCTCCCCCTCACCTTTTGTTTTTCTCTGGCTCTACCAGAAATGTTGTCAGGCCTAGTACGGTAGTCGCCGGTCTGTTTCCATTTCCATCCTGCTTTCCCCATCCCTTCCTTATCTATGTCTTAGCTCTTGCACTATCTGAAATGTCGTCAAGCTGAGTACGATAGTTAATTACACATCCTTACAGTTCATGGCCTGTAAGAATGTCATTGTATTTTCCCTTGATCCCTCCCTTGCCTTGAAGCACTTTGAAACACATTGTGTATAGGCGCTATTTAAATAAACTATCATATCATATCATATCATAGTCTGATTTTGGACTGTCAGCGGCTCTTTCCAGATTTGACGGCCCAAATGGAAATGCATGTTCCAAATGCTTTCTCAGTGCGTTCACATATTCATGAATTGTGGCTGCATTTACCAGAACCTGTTCATTGGTCAGCTATAATAAATGTTGTGGCAAAAACATTTTTCTGACTGTCATGCTTTTTTGTGGACTGAGGTTTGTGGAATTTGATGCTGTTCACCTTATAGCCATTAGGACCAGAGTGAGTCACAAATCACAACTGCATCATGCTTCAGGTACAAACTTTTTCAATATGTCAACGATTGATCTATTGCAACGTTCTACACCTCCAGAAGAAGATGGCTGAAAGGAAATGTGCAGTTTCCTTTTCACCCCAAAATGTTGCCACATCTTTGTCATCACTGCACTAGTAAAATTACGTGCACAGTCTGATTCTTTTCTTTTAGGTAAACCAAACCTAGAGAAAATATGATTCCCCAACAGTGTGGAGGCTGTTTGCACACTGCAGTCAGGTGCAGGGATACACTCTAACGAATTAGACATTAAACAGGTGATCATCCACATATATCTGTTTCCCCGTGCTGATCTTTGGACAGGACCCATGAAGTCAATTTGTAAATCTGACCATGGAAGTGTCAGAACTCGTTTCATGAATGGCATCATGTGTGATAGAGAAGTAAGTTGAAATTGTGCACACACCAAAAATCTTCTATGATATAACTCTACATCTTTGGACATGTATGACGAATAGGCATATTCCTTTAGGAATTTCAATGTTTTTTTAGACCAATGGTGACCAGTAGATATGGCATCATGGGCATGATGTAGCATCAATCTTCAAAATGACCAGGCACCAGTTACTGGATTTGGCATGGCACAGACCCCTGAATCATCAGCCCAACCGGTAGTTGAATTATCTTCCTGTTCTTTAGCAACACCCTCGACTATGGCCTTCCTTTTACAGTCCTCCGCAGTCAGAGGAGTGTGCTCTTCATCTAATTAATGGTTACAGAGTAAACCTAAAATGTGATCTTCTTTTTGTGCCTTGATCAAATCCTAATCATGGATATCAAAACTCCTCTGTGGCACGGGTTGATAAACTTTTCCCTCAGATTTGGAGCATGTTATTGCATCTATTTGGATTTCACACAGAAGGTGCTCTAATAGGAAATAGATTCCCCATCACTGTCCCAATATTGGTTAACTGATCTGCCTTGTCATTCTCTTCTCTTTCTTGTCCTGGTGTTTTCAGAGGACCCCGTATTTTCCACCAGTGAATGATCATGTAATTCTCTGAAACCAGTTTATCTATGACTTGAATCATGTTACCATGTTTAAGTGGCTTATTGTTATTTGTGAAATACAAAGTGGTGCCAGGAGAGTGGGACTAACTAGGAGAAGGAGGGCAGAAAGCTAAACAAATCAAATCATTATTTCATTTTATTTTGATTTAAATACAAAAACATAACACATTTTAATCAATTTGGTTGTAAAAGCATTCTATAAAACATGCATCCAAACATTCATTCATTCAATATAAATAAATCCCTAACATTTTTTCAATTATTTTAAGATACAACAGAGAAATGTACAATTCATTTCCAAATCTCTTCACATATACATCTAACAATAGTTCATTCCAAATAAAGTATTGACTATTGGTGTCCATAAATGCAGATCTTCTTTAGAACACGGGCTTTCCAGTTGGTAAATAGTTTCGAAATTGTGATTTTTTTCGACATGCATTTTCCCACAATTCTTTGTCCCAATTCAGGGCCGTCCAGATCAAGAAAAGTGTTGATTTTTTTTATTTTTATTTTAAAACTTGGTATCACTTCTCTGTCAAACTTCTGTTTAAACACACTTTCATTAATGACACTCTTTTCCTGCTCTAAAACCAACATTGCCTCAATAATTTCTGGGTGCCCATTTACATGCACAGGAATCCAGGCCTGACCTTCTTTCAAGTGTATTTCTGCAATTGTTGAAATATATCTTTCTTGATTTGATTCTGCAGCAATGTTTGATTTACAGTTGTCCTCACCTATATAGAATCAAAATCTGTTTTCATCTATCTGTGTTTGCCACTTTTTCTTGTGGTCCAAATAAATCTCTAAAGATTATTTTTCTTTTTCACCTTGTATTTCACCCTGGCACATGAGAGTGACAGTGACAAAAGGTGCACAGCCATTCTGGAGATATACTTCCATTGCACTTTCTGATCTAGCAATGGTGTGACATTCTTTTGCACTGTTACTCTGGCTCATTACCTTTTTAGGTTTCAGGTTTTTTCTGCCCAACAACCACAACACCCAATTTACCCCATTGATGTGGCGTGACAGTCTTTTTAGGCAATGTGTCCTAGAAGGAATGGTATCTCTTCAATGGGTGTGGCCACCACTTGCTCGTCCATTCTATGCTTCCCTATCTTGATGTCAATTTAAGTGACACTCTTCACTGGTATTTCTTCCCCATTGAAATTATGCACACAACCTTCACTGTTCCTCATTTCAGTATGACTTGTGGGTATCTCCCTTCATTTATGCTTTGCATTAATTTCTTTGACATTACTGTTGCCTGTGCACCTGTGTCAATCATTTTAAATGTGTTACACCAATCTTCAACAGTAATAGGGGTTTAATACCTATCATCACATTATTCAAGTGCTCATAGGAAATGTGAATTGTTACTGATTTCAGGGCTTATCTTCCTTAAGCCTGCCTGGTTTCTTGCTAGGGAAAAGGACATATGGAATTACAATGTAACCCCCTTTTTGCCCTTCTCTCCTTCAACTTTTTTGTTTATTCTTTTGTCTTGAGAATTCATTTGGAGTGTTGCCACTGACTGCCCTTCTGTTTCGGGATCACCAGTGTTCATCTCCCTTTCCTCTTCTGCCTTTTCCTAATTGTCTGGATCTCTTTCTCTTACCTGCACTCTGGAAACCATTTTTTCTGTATTTTGTGTAAGAATATTAATTTCTGATGTCTGACGTTTGCCTTTTGTTTGTACTGTACCTGTTATTGCTGCCTCTTAACACATCTGTGGCTCAAAATACTATTATGGGGAGGGTATTTGCAATCTGTTCTTCTCTGCAGGAACATGATCACTATTAGAACGGGCAGAGAATGCAAATTCTTCATTTGTTTGTGTAGTATCACCTATCACATCAATTGTCTCGAATTGGCTACCCTTTTTTAAACTGTCTTTTGATTCTTTGTTCCTTAGGTACTTCTTGTGTATTTCAGTTTTCTTATTTCTTATTTTAACACACATGAACAGTTTGGTTCAACTCTAGATTAAACGATACCCCATGTGTGTGTGTGTTTTCATTGTCTATATCATTGGCATTTAGTGTTTTTTCTTGGTTTTACTTCGCTATGCACTTCAGTTTGTTCATTTAATGATAAATCATTGTCATTTGTGTTTTTATTGTTCGAAGCCTGGCTAATTTGTTATTTATTATCACCCCATTCAATGTCACTCTTGTGACATTCTGCCCTTTCATTCAGTTGCTGTTTCTGTACTGCACACAGTTTCCATATGTGCTCAGACAAAATGTTCAGTTGTGCTTCCAAACACTGGAATCTGTCCATATCCCTGAACTCATCCATCTGTGCTACAGGCCAGTATTGGCTGAATTCTTCCCAAACAGGCATAATCGAGTACCTTTCAGGAGAATGACTCCTATTTGTGTTACCCCTGAAATCCCGTTATACAGGGGATGGATAGAGTGGGGTGACCATCCTCTAACCATGGTCAACCTGTGGAGGTGATTGAGTATAATGACAAGGTGCATAGTTTACATTCTGTCTCTCATATGGCTGTAACTGGTCCCTCAGTTGGCTTCCATTTTCAATAAACCTATCTACATATCTTGGTCTTGCCTGATTGCCATATACCATTGTGGTATTGCCAAATCTACTCTCACCCACCAAGGCCAGATATGGTCCATTATATATCTGATTCTGCGTGTTATTTTCTCCTGCCATATCATAGTGAAATCCCACCTTGGGTGAAAAACTTAGCTTCCGAGGACTGATGTATGAGCTTCTGTCACCACGATCTCTGGATTAGAACACATGTGTTTGGTGTGCTTGTGCTGTTGCTGCCTACCCTGCATTGCCACACCCCTCTAATTACGTGGTGTGTCATTCCTTATTTGAATTTGAGCTGTCTCTAACAGCATCTTTCCAGATTTCACTTGTAGAATTGCAGGAGTAGATTATTTGTTTTTTGTTTGGTGGGTTCCATACTCCTAGCCTCTTCCTTCTCATGAGAGATGTTTTCATAGATATTAGTGATGTGTTCATTGATCCATTATAAGGTTTTATCTCAATTAAATTCCCGGGCAAGCTGAGGCACTATGTCCCACTTGTTACATTTGCTCACACATTCTATTGAATTAGGGTCACGTCAAAACATGAAAAATGCTCTTTTCAAATTTTGCAAAGATTGGCATGGGGATTCATTTAATTGAGTCATGCTATGCACATGCTTCTTAGCATCTTGAATAGAATGTATGGATACAATGGTTTTCTTATCACTCTTTCAAAGTCTTGCCATGATAGATGTTGTTGCTCATTTGAACCTCCAATAAAGCTTACAGAAGCAGTGTCCGTTGTAAGATGGTAGTACCCATCGTATTGGACCTGGGGTATTTCAGTGTCTGAGAAATAAGTTATACTCTCCAGGTGATCTTCGATGGAAATGCCAGGTTTTTATTGATAGTTTGATTAGAGTCTTGATAGATTTAATTATCTTTAGTGTATTGCACAATGGGTCACTTTGCCCCCTTTTGCTCTGCTCTAGGCAGGCAGCCTCTGCCTCGAGCACTGGAGAGCAGCCAGTTCCTGCCAAGTGAACAATAACTGGCCCATTTCCCACATTGTGACTGCATTCAGCCTCAACGAGGGAAATGTCCTGTTGCCAACTAGGCATAAGCAGCTCTGTACTTTTATCGCTCCTGAAACCTGAATTTTGCCACCTCACCTCCCTGCACTGCACTTGAAGAACCTGAGTTTGACAAGAAAGTGCAGGATTCTCTATCCTCAAGTGAACAATGTTTCTCTGCATTTCAGACATTTACGTTTGGTAATAATCAACTGTTTGGACCATTCTCTCATTCTCATCCATAAGTCTAAACATTTCATCTGCCATTGCCAGCAGTTCCTTGGCTTTTTTACTACCACCCTTTCTGAGACTTCTGCTAGTGCTATTTCCCTATCTTTCAGAATACCATCCAAAACAGATTTTAAATGCATTAACTCTTGCTCACTCTCTGAAACAGTTTCTCTTTTTTTACCAATCATGCACTTACATCATCACATTGGGACTGCAGGCAGAGCTAACTCTGTTTCAATTTCCCTTCCAATTGCAACATTTGCTCACGCATTGCTGTCAAATCACACTGTCATTCAGCAATCACATCAGAATCCTTTGCCCACAATTTAATTTAATTTTAAGCTTATGTAATGAGACCCAAGCGTGGCACTCAGAAAATGAAGCAGTTGATCTGTTAATTACGGTCATCTGCCTGGAAAATCTGAACAAGTCACACCTGTACAATGCTCCCTACAGCAAATATCCCACTAAAATCTTCCTTTTCAATTTCAGAACTAATCTTCTCCCTCCAGCCTGACGGTGTGTTGGATGACCACGATGCCAATCTGCATAATTGCACAAGTCAGCAAATTCAAACAGGGAAATAACAAAGGAGCAACATTCATAATGCACTATAACAACACAATTGGAACCATACTATGTAGAGTCATGCCCAGCACCTGTACCTTAAGTCTAAAGAGCCCATCCAGGCACGCCAAAGGTCTGTTAGATATTTTTTTTATCTCCAGGCCACTACAGTCTTATGCACAGTCATATGCATTTCTCTGAGTTCTAGCATGGAGATTAGCTTAATGAAAAAAGATATGTTTTATTTGCAACACTGACTAAGGGACAGCACTGAGCTTCGTGTCGTGGTGCATACAATTTTTACCGCAGGTGGCATTAAATACTTCCTAGCTTTGTATCTGTCTATGCATTACCATAAATACAGAGAACACACAATAAATAGAGCAGCACTGAGCTAATTCTTTCATGTCAGTTGAGACTCTCAGCTCAGCACACAGTGTGCCTGATGAAAAATAACAGATGCATTTTAATAAACTCAGCATGATATTTGCAATGATATACATTCTGTATTCGAAAAGTTGATAAATTCTGTATTTGAAAAGTTGTTAAATTCTGTATTTGAAAAGTTGATCTATCATCTGTATCAAATCAAATTAAAATTAAAAAATTAAAATGAACATTGTTATCTTAAATGTTTCATTGTCTGAAAGCATTCTCTATTTTTCAGACCAAAACAGGGACACAAGTACACCTCATGGCCATTGCTTTCCATGGTTTAAAGTCCTTTCTCTTGCAGCAAACCTTACATACACTTTACAGTTTGGCTGGCAATACGCTGCTATCTTTACCCTTGAAAAGAATCAGCTATTTTGGCAGGGTTACAAGCTTTCGGTTTGCATATATGAAGCAGGTCCCTTGTACATGGAAAAAAACACATTCAAAATAGCTAATTACGCTTCTCTTGTCTATTTATTATATTTCTACAATTCCCCCAAGCCATGCCCAGAGTCCTTCTAATAAGTCACTTTGTACATTATCATCTTTGCTGAAAGGTAATGGTAACCTCATCCACTAAAGGAAGTCAGCTGACATGGGAGCTTCTCTTTCTCTCTCTCTCTCTCTCTCTCTCTCTCTCTCTCTCTCTCTCTCTCTCTCTCTATCTCTCTCTCAACTTTTCTCTCTCACTGGAGCAGCTTCTCTCTCACACCTCTACTCTCACTGACACAGCTATTGACACTGCAGCTCTCAGCACACTGTTCCAGCTAGACCCCGGAGTCCTTCCTTTTTCTTTTTTCTCCAATTCCTTCCTCTTCCACTCTCTCTCTGCAACCTCCTTTCTTTTTCTCCACCTTTTTAAACCCTCCCTCTGCCAGCCCATGAAAGTTATATCATCATTCAGAAGGTATATGATCTCCTAGCCCATGGCAGTGATGTCATACATCAATCAAACACCTCCTCTGGCATGACCAAGCCTTCTGGAAATGTCCAGATGTCCCTATTCTTTTTCACTGTCACACTTGAACAGAGCTTGGGCCCGGAATCACATGTAAGATTTTCATTCTAGATTCCTGTGCTGGCAACTCAAACACAAATACCTGTTTTAAACAGAATTATATCTGCTAATGCTTTTTGCAGCCTTCATGTCCCCACCGCAAAAGCAGTTGAATTCCTGCATTTTATTTTCCAACAGCACCCCAGAGTCTGTGATTGCAGTCCAGCTCTCTCTCGTTTTCACTCAAAGTTTTCACACATTCTAATCACTAGGAAATTATTGTGTTAGGGAGTAGGTGTTCATTATTAGTATGTTAGGGTTTACTCTTAGTATTAGTTCCTACACTACAATGCAGTCTTATGGGACACTACGCTTATGCTATGCTGTATGCCCTATGCAATGGTACTATATTTAACCACTTCAATCTACCCCATCTTTGGTTTGCATGAATTCACAACACTGTCACACATCTGTGCTAAGCCACATGCACATGCTGAAGTACACATCAGAATTAAATGCACACTGAAATCCACTTTCTTCAGGAGTCTGGATTGGCGGTGAAATTCTCACCCTAGTTGAAATTCACACCACATGTATATCTAACAATGTGCTTTGGCCTCTGATGGTGTCTTCCCCTTCCTGCATGAGAATGCCTGCACCCTGAGTGAGTCCTGATTTCACCCCATGGGATGTAGGGTATGTGGTTATTTGAATGAGTGTTCCGCCCTTGTCAGATACTCCTGAGTTGGGGATGTCCTGTCAATGTTCTGTGAACTGCACTTAGGTAACCTGCACTTTTATAAATACACCATACCTCATTTTACAAAATGGCTCCAGCCTCCCTGAAACAACCCGATAGCTGAAGCATCCTGCTTTGCCGGGCAGCCATTGGGTCATATCACTTGGAGCATGTGCCTCTCCATGTAATGGTGGCTTAAGCTCCCCTGGAGACCAGTGGAATGAGAGTCATGAAATGGCAGCTTCCCTGACTTGGGGTTGCAAAAGGATGATTTTGCTGCCAGCAGAGAGCATTGAGATGGGTGAGGCATGGCAATAGGATGCAGGGTGAGCATTCACGAATATAAAGGAAGGAGTAATCCATTCTAATACACTTAGGACATACAAAGTAGTTAATTCATCAGTGCCTAATGCACTGATGCAGGGGACTTACTATTAGAAAGCTTGGGCAAAAGAATCATCCTGCACAGTGGTTTCCATGGCAATGGTAGGTAACAGAATTCAACAGATGGCTGCACTTGCTGATCGGTGTGCACTCGCACAAGGATATGGGGCAAGGTACATTTGCTGTGCACTGAACAGGAGGTGATTGGGTGTAGCTACACACATACTGTGTTATTATTGGTTTCCCTGGTTTTTGGCATCAGGTTATAATTTCAACTAGGTGTGATGTTGTCTTTGTCCCAGTGCCATCTGGGGATGGGGGACTTGTGCCAGATTGGGAAGTGTATGCTGCGCTTGGTAGGTGCACAGTATTTATATTCATATGCTCCAGCATAATTCCTGCGAGGCGAAATGAAATGGCATTTAATTGTGGATGATGGGAAGTACCCCAGATAGAGGTTTGGTTGTATTTAGGCTTACATTATGTATAGTAGTGTTTAGTATTAGTAGTATTTGAAAAAAAAACATGTATTACTGTGATAGCCTACCACAGCTTTCTTTGTAGCAAGCATGACTTTCCATAGTCGCAAGGTGACTAGCTGCCTCTCTATAACTGGTACAAATACCTTCCGGTGTGATGGGGAACAAACCAAGCAGGTGTTAGAAAGAAGCAAATTAGTGATATCCTACAAAATCACCAAGCCTCAAGGACACCTGTCAGATAAGAGCATATTCTGATTTGCATATGCTGTTCTTCAACTCAAATTGATCTGACCTTGGTAGAATAATCAATTTGTGAGCACCTGATTACCAGCTTCCATTAGGGATGTTTCCATCCAACTTCTTATGACACATGTGCAGTGCGTGCTTAGCTGCAAGGGAAACAGACCTCTTGTCAAACTCTACCAATGTAAGTGGCAGAAAGAGACTTAAAATTATGATGCAAACTGTATTATTCAGACCATCTTGGACATTGGAATGTAATCATTTATGTCCCAACATTATTTTGAGGAACACATGTGCATTATCATTATTGAACAAAGATAATGATTTTGCCTATGCAACGGCCCAAAAATAGAGATCTGTAGAAAATTGTGCATTGACTCAAGTATATGTGAATTAAACAGAAGCTTTTCTGTGGCATTACCTCAATCTCCAATTGCCCCTTTGAAATCCTGGTTTGTTGATGAACAGTATTTCCAATAGAACATATTGACACATATATTTCAATATTGCCTTCTGTCCCTTGTAAAAGAGATGTATTGGCCCATGCAGAGCTCTTGCCTATTCACATGGGCATTACCTGTAATCAAACGGGAGAACCAAATTATGTGTTCTCCCCAGGAATTGCCTCACCATTACTTAACATTGGGCACATCTTTGTGAACTTCCTTCCTGGGCCACATGCCATAACTGCAGATTTGGCTGTGTTGATCTTTAGGTCAAGAGCATTCATAAATGCAGTATATTCTGATATCAACCTCTGAAGTGCATTTGGTGTGTGAGCTATCAAAACCATGTCTTTGGCTACAATCTATTGCAGCCAAAGTCCTATTACTCACCGTCAGAAGGTCCATGCCTATTGCCACCACAGAAGCATGAAGTCTGTTCATAAACAATGTAAACAGAACAGAGGCCAGTACACAACCCTGCCCACTTCCCCCAAAATTACTTCAAAAAATGGAGTGCACTGGCCCCAGTCCCAAAACGAACACATGCTCTGTTTCCCGCTTGAGAATGTCAACAATCTCAAAAGGACAATGTATGGACCCAAGCACCGCCCACAACTTTGCTCTGTTGACCTTGTCAAAGGCGGTACTCAAGTCCATGAAAGTCCATGAAAGCAAACAGAATATCTCCCCTCTGACAAAAACTGAACAGGCCAAAAGCAAATACACATTTGCTGCCTGTTCCGCTGTTCCCACTCTCGGCTTAATGCCCAGCTGGATGTCTGACAAGATATTGCTTGATGAAATCCACTCTACTTGGTAGAATTTGCCCAAAAATCTTAAAAGACGCATCTGAAAGAAATATTCATCTGTACCCCGTTGGGGTGCCTGTTTGCCCTTTTTAACAATTGGAAAAATAATAACCAGTTTCTAGGACGGGAACAGGTTCCCAGTTGTCAAAATTGCCTAAACAATCTGGGTGAACAGTAATGTCCACAACTCTTTGCATGCTTGACAAAAGTCTGCTTGGACAGAATCAGGGCCATGAGAACGGATATGGGATTGACTGAGGACAGCTGTCAGAATCTCCTTCCATGAAAATGAAAGGGGAGCACGCATGGCATTAATTTCCACGGGCTCTGAGGGGACATTAATACATGGAGGGAACATGTTGTACCCAGGCTGTGGCATATACATTGCGCTCAATTTATTTTATCATTATCTTATATTTGGTGCCCTGTGCTACAAAATTGCAAAACGTCTTAGTATCATTCAACTCAACAGCCCAAGAGTGAGTCCCAAGCTTCTTAATTGAATTCCTTCTTCCTGAGCTACTCAATACTCTCCTGAGCCCTTGTGACTGCACCATTAGATCTTTTAGGAGAATGCAAGATGGATAACAGAGCTTGCTTTGAAGCTCCATGGCGTTCATTTAATCATCCCTTGCATGTCTGCCCCTTATCCATGATTTTCCTCTGGAAGGAGTTTGACAACACACTGATAAGTTCTGAAAAATGTACAACTCTCTCAGAAGGGGTAGAACCTTCCTCCAATAAGGTCAGTATATTCTTTAAATGGGAGCAGATGTTCAGGTTAACAGGAACCTGGCGAATGAGTGCCAACTCAATTGCCAGATAGACGTTTCCATCCATTGAAACCTTTGGCTGCCACCTTAAACGGAGGTTACCTCATTCAAACATGCCCAGGCATCTTCTTGGTTTTCACTGCAGGTGTGGAGTTAAAGTTGAATACAGACACAATTCAAACATAAAGGCATGCTTTGTTATTCACTGCAGCCTTTACTCTCTGAAGCAGGTAGAAACAATGATATATGATATATAATAAGGCATTTATAACGCGTCTATGCACAAGAGTTTCAAGGCGCGGCTAGGCAAGGGAGGGGAAATATAGGGAGGACAATACAACCATCTTATTAAGCCTAGTGACATTGAGATCGTGCAAGTGCAGGGGAGACGGGAGGGGAGAAGTGCTGGAGGAGGGGTATGGGCAAGTGCAGTACATGGGAAAACAACAAGTAGTGTGGCCAACAGGTGGCAAGTGTGAGTGATAAAGTGCAGACAGCAAGTGTCTAATAAGTGCAGGAAGAAAACTGTAGGGTGACAAATACAGACCACCAGTGCATGGGATCCCAAGAGGCAATGCGGGTGTGCAAGGGTTGATAAAGACCAGGGCACGAGTTCAGAGAGTAACCATGTGACCAGTGTAGTAATAGACATAGACATGAGATCAGCAGGGGAGAGGAAGAGTGAATGCAGAAGCAAAGAGGAAGATTGTGAGGTGCTTTCAGAACTGGAGATGGTACTGCTCAAGTTTCAGAGAGGCAGGGAGGCTGTTCCAGAAGGAGGAGCCAGATGAAGAAAGAGGTCTTGCCCCAACTTGTTGCTTGGAGAAACGACTGACCCACAAGGAATTGGAGGTGGAGGAGGGGAGAGCTCGAGTAGGAAGGCCTTGTGGACAATGCAGAGGGTCTTGAACTTGATCCTTGCTGCCACTGGGAGCCAGTGGAGAGAGTCCAGGGCTTGAGGCGAAGACAAGACTCGCAGTCCTATTCTGGATGAGTTTTAGAGGACAGAGAGTAAAGGCAAGCAGATTTAGAAAGAGACTGTTGCAGTAATTAGCCTAGAGATAACCAGAGCTCTGGAGACGGTGAGGTTCTAGGTGAAGGTGTGGAACGCAAGAATACCTCTGAGGAGAGCTTCTTAGAGATGTCAGAGATGTGAGAAGAGAAAGAGAGTGAGGAGTCGAAGATGACCCTGATGTTCTTAACCTCACAGGTGGGAGCAGGAAGAGGACCCAGTGTGGGCCACCAGAGAGTGACAGGAAAGGAAGCTGCAGGGGTGCTGATGAGGAGGATCTCCTTCTTTCTGGCATTGAGGCAGAGGTCATTGGCTTCACACCACTACTTGATTGCAGACTGACAATCCGGGATGAGAGAGGGAGAAGAGATGGCTGAGGGGAGCCTGAAAGCGAGCTGAGTGTGAAATGCATAGCACTGTAAGTTGGAGCAGGGAGCAGCAATGCGGTGGGCTAGAGGTGCCAGGTATTGGTTGAATAGCCAGGGAGAAAGATGAGACCCCTGGGAACATCACAGGTAGAGAGAGTGATAGAGGAGAGGAAGGACCCAAGTTGGACCTGGGACGGTCATTCACAGAGGAAATAGGTCAGCTAGGCCAGGGCCTGATCAGTGATACCCAGGTGATCACAGAGCCCATTGAACAGGCTGGCATGGTTGACCATTTCAAAAGCAGAAGAGAGATCAAGTAAGATGAGGACAGAGTGGTGGTTGGCATCAATGTTAAAGAGAAGGTCTTCACAGATGTTCAGGAGAGCAGTTTACGTGCTTCTGGCCACACTGAAGCCAGACTGACTGTCATGGAGAAAACCAACAGATGCAGTGTGAAGATTAAGCTGGGAAATGGCCAACTTTTCCAAGCGTTTACCCAGGAAAGGAGTAATGGCGATCGGGTGATAGTTATCCGGACAGAAGGGTTCAACTGAGGGTTTCTAAGAAAAGGGTGCACGGGAGAGTGCTTCAGGTTGCAAAGTAAGGTTACAGTGGCAAAAGGATGGTTACAAAAGTGGCAAAACTGGAGCGAGGGTATCAATGTGGTCCTAGATGGTTTTTGATGAACAGGGAAGAACCTGTTTTGACAAGACTTTCACAGATCAGACTTGTCTAGAAACCTTGTCAGGATTGGAAAGGGGAAAGGCAGAGAAGGGTGGAGGACAGGTTCCAATGATGTATGGCATCATCCATATGCCACGCATTGCCATAGAACATAACGTTAGGCTGTAGTACTCATAACTGGGTGGTAAGCTGGAGTTCACGTTAGGAAAATGCAAACAAGGACATGTTCTGATGTTCTCTAATTATAAAGGCGTTGATATTAATATTATGCAAACAGTCAACTCGAAGATTCCTGTTGTATAAATATTGAATCATGTTCAGACGTCTTTTATAGAAGCTAATATTTGGATAATGAATTATTTTTACGAACGAGATAGAAAATGGATGCGTACAATGTCTCTAAAATTGGAACATTTATCTACTAAGAAAACTAAAAACAAAGTTTGGATAGAGCCTATTACCTTTTATGTCTGCTGACTCCACACTGATGCATGAACGAGATGAAAATGAGACTTTCACAGATGTAATTAGCTGTACTCAAAGAAGCTTGTTAATGGATTTCATATGGGGTCAGGTTTTTTATTTGAGCGGGTAAAAATATTACAAGCTTGGAAACATGTAATGCCTGACCGGCCCAAACATGTATTTAACTTGAATAATTCTGCCAAATGGTTATTTATTTAATTCATGTAGAGGCAAATGCATTAGTGAGTTGTTTAGTGTGTTGAATTTGCACCCTGGGACGAGGTGCCAGTCAATGTGGATGTGAGCAACACCTGTTTTATTTCCTAGTAAAAGCTGGCATTCAATGCTGCCTGCCGGCACACCCTCCCTCTCTCTGCCATTTGCATTCCACTGTCCTGGTTACTTATCAGCCCAGCTTCTTCTTCCTTGGTCCTCTGTGGCTCCTGCTTCCACTTCCATCACCTCTTCATTGGGTTTTCATAAAATGATGATGTCATTGGGGGCATGAAAGGTTCATTAGCACACTGGTGGGGGCAGCCAGCCAATCAGGTGGCTAGGAACGTGGGGTTGTACTGCCAGTGAAAGTCTGCATTAATTCCCGCCTGACGGTTGACTCCCCTGCTGCCATCTCCCCCCCTCCATCCCGTTATATTTTTGTTGTCCCTTCCCACCCCCACTTACCTTATTTCGGCGGCAGCGGCACTCCCCGCTGCCGCCGCTCCTTCTTCTTTGCTCCAACAAGCCGCCATGGAAAGGGAAGCGGTCTGTTGGAGCCGCCGCTTCCTTTTCCATGATGGCCATCTTTGAAAAGCATTTTCCATCATTCAACGGGACACTGCGCGCGTCCTGTTGAATGAAGGAAAATACTTTTTTTTAGCACCCTGGCCAACCACTTTGGTAGACCGGGGTGCTAATGGCCTTAAGCCCCAATTTCAAGTGCTGGAATGGGGCTTAAAGTCCCTGAGCCCTTGCTAATGGCCTTAGGCCCCCGTTGAAAGTTCCGAAGTGGGGGTTAACAGCCCAGAGCCCTCCTTAATGGCCCTCACTTCACCCAGACCATTAACTTAGGCTGTCGGGCCGTTAAACCCCGTTCCAGCCCTTGGAACGGGGCTTAACACCACAATGAGTGCAATGTAGAGTTATGAATGGCTGCAGACATAACCTTCACAGAAGACATACAGTGTTTTGTTTTTTTTCTTCATTATTTTTCACTGTTTGTGTATAAAGCATAACTTCATTTCAAGTGGATATTTTTCTTGGAATATTTAAGGTGTTTTTTCCCCCATAACATCCTCTCTGATCTAAGCAGAGTGCTTTATTTTCCCAACACCAATGTTTTCCAGTGATCGGCTTGAGGCTCATCACATCTAGTTTTCAGCATATCTGGGTGGACTCTAAAAGCAAATCGTGGATTCAAGAATATATTGTTCATTTCTTCAATAATGGACATTTCCAAACAGTTTGCCTGCTTTAACCCTGGGCAATCATAAGTCAATGGCAATATATCCCAAATGAAAAAAAAATAGAAAAATAAAATCAATATTTCATTTCTACATCCTTAATTCAATTTCTGGGGAATAATGAGCAGGTAACTTAGCATTCCTGTGAGACCATGGGTGGGGTCTCGAGAACTCAGGAATGCTGTTGCAGTTCATTTCACCTTCATTCTGACTGTATGGCTGTGCGAACCCTGAATGATTCTCAAGGTCAAGGGCAATTCTTTAGTCAGAGGCCAGTTGTAGGTGCCCTCTTTCTCCTTTTTTCAAACGGTTCTCTTATTCCAAGCAAGATATTGTGGGGCAGAGTACATTCCCATGCACTAATGTCCTTTATCTTGCCTTAAGGATCCACGTGCACCATTTCTTCCAGTAGGAAAGGTAGCTCTCATAATCCCATAGATATATGTGCTACAATTAGTTATTGATCTTGCTAGAAATATATATATATATATATATATATATTTATCATAACTATTTTCTCTGTGAAACGGTGCAGCCAGCTTGAGTTTTGTATTTTATTTTGTTGCACTCATAGTGCCATACATCAAACACAGCTGAGAAACCACTCCAAAATGAAGTGTTATTTTTAAAACCACAAAGGGAGATCGATAACTGCCCATTTTAAGTGAAATGTACCAAGGTGCCTTGGTTACATTCTGGATTGAGAAACTGAGATAAATGAAGGGGCATTAGGGGCTGGTGGAGAATAAACTGAGATAGGTGAACACTAGGCAGTAGAGAACCATGGCCTTGCCAATGAATGCAATATAAAGGGGTATCTTATAGGAGGAGAGAGTACAATTGCAGATGATTAAAGGAAGCTGAGAAACATGTCTCTGCCAATGAAAAGAACATACATGAATAGCTAATAGGAGGTGAGAGTAGTGTTGCAGATGATCATAGGAGTAGAGAAACATGGCCTTGCCAATATAAGCAACGAAAAGGGGTGGATATTTTATAGGATGAAAGAATAGCATTGACTTTGATCATAGGAAAATCCAATGGCATTCCAACCTACATATACATTATGAATGAATGTAGTTTCATGCACAACAACTGCCCGGTCTCCTCAATCCGTCCTATTCACATGTTCTTAAACCCTGTAGTGTTAAGGTTTAACTGTGAGACATCTGCTGCATACGTTTTTTTTTTATATCTCTTTGACAGGGGGGATTTTATATTGAGAAACTAAAAGAAATACATTAACCCAACAAGCTGCTGCTCAGAGGCTTGCCTGATACACTTTTGGAGTAACATGCTAATACAACATTTACTAACAAATGAGTAGAATTGTGTCATATTGAATACAAAATAATTCACACAGAAAATAAAATAAGATTTGCAGATTGATATGCCTTATCCCCAGTCACACCATGTAGAATCCTGCGATTTCCCAATATGACCACATAGTTGCAAGCATATACTTCCCTGGCTTTAGGAAGGGATATGGTGATGAAACCAGCATTACTCATCAGAACGTAAACAAAGACAGTTGGGTTACAAGTGGATTCCAGATGATACAATTAAGGGAGGTTACACTGAGGAAACAAAAATGAAGATTGCTTAATGAGGTGAGATATGAGTCAGCTATATTCATGCTCAAAGAGGAACAATGATCAACAGTGAAATCAAAGTGTATGTACTCCTTTATGTGACAAATCAACTTCAGGGGTACCAGTGGTCCAGAGGTGAGTATCGGTTTCTAAACCATCAATCAGCCCCAGACCTCTTATACACCAGAAAGGATCCAAACAGATTGGAATAACAAGCAAATTATAAACCTCCTTCCCCAATTTGGGTAACATGGACAGAACGGCAGGCTTATCTCAGAAAGGTTGTGAATAGTTGGTTAGTTGCAACACAGCGAAAATACTATTATTACTCAATCATCAAAGGGACTGTCCAGTCAAGGTTGTATAAAAAATATCCACTTTAACTATACAAAACAGACAGTTCAAGCAACACTACGAAATACAACCCACCCTGTAAAGGAATGCAGAGGACAGACAGTTTCAAAGAAGGAAACGGGATGCACACTGGATATTGATAAGAGGGTAGTCAGTATGGTTAATAACCGCAACAGTTTGTAAAGGTTTCTTGGAATTATAGCACAAAGGGAGCAATGGATCTGAAAATGTCTCTAGGTGCCTTCTCGTCAGGGCCAGTGGGACAGAACCACAATGTACCTTGTGCTGTAGGTCTTCTTACTGCTCAACAAGGCCAAGTCGGCTTCAGGGTGCTTTTCAGGCTTCTGTGACAGTCTTTATGACGGGAGTCGGCTGTGGCTATCAGACAGCAAGATGGTTTGGCAAGTGGAGCTGGATGAACAACTGCACTCTAGCCTACACTGCGGCTCAGGGTCAGGAATTGTTGTTTCAGTGCTGATCGGTTCTGAAGAACTGGTCGCAAACATCTCGGATGTCTTTAAGCAACTGCAACTTGACAACAGTCAGCGTTGCAGTCGGTTGCGGGTCAAGGAACTCGACTGGCTTGAAAATGTCCTTCATGGCAGCATGCAGTAAATGTTCATCGAGGCACTTCTCCCAGCTTCTTCAATGGGCTTGCATTGTTCTTTAAGGTGGAGGGCCAAAATCTGAGAAGTTCGTTGCAGGCAGGTGCCTTGTCTTTTGTTGTAGGTTCAGAGACCTTCTGGCACTTCCTATCCAGGAAGCTTGCTGCAGAGCCTAAAAGGGCATGCTGTGTGCTGGCTGAGTGCCAAACATGGAGAGGTTGGAGGGTGCTCTGAGTTCTGTATCTCCCTCTGTTCCCTGGAATATGTGTATGGGAGAGATCTTGCTGCCCTCTTTGGCTATCCCGGCCTTCCTTCACTGACAGAAGATGTATGGCAGACAGTACCTTCAGCCAGGGTCCAAGGTTCAGTTCTCCTTTCTTACGTCTTACAAAGTCTTCAGATGATCGGCCAAAAGAGGGGCTGTGGCCCACTTTTTAAGCCAAGTGGGCCACAGTGATCTACCATAGTGATCCAATCCTTGGGTTCCTGCCAACAATTTCTATATATGTGTGAGGTCATAAATAGAGTGTTTTGTAAAAGGAAAAGATAAAAGGTTGAAAACAGGAACCAGGGTTGTCCCAGAACCAATATGGCAGAAACCTTCTCTGCACAGGAAGAGCTCTGAGCACACTCCCTTGTGATACTAAGTCCCACCCATCTTCCTGTCTGTTGTTGATCACAGAGCCTCTCAAGTTGAGAGATCTCTCTGTGGTTCCTGTTTAAAGCGGCAGGTCTCCCTCGAAGCTGCAGCAAGACCAGACTCTCGGGCTCGTGCAAACCACATTCTCATACCATATGAATGGGGTCCCCCTAGCGGAGTGGATTACTGTAAACATCAGTCCCAGACATGACAGTTCACTGTCATTGATACTGACATTGGTAGCTGGCTTCAGGTTGACACAGTTACATATTAATGGCTGTTGGGTTTCCTGTCTCTTTTGATAACCTCTGCAGCCAGGTCCCATGTAGGCCTTTTTGAAGTACCCTCTATTGGTATGTTAATCACTGCCACCAGCTGCAGAGCCTAATGAAAGAGCAGGGTGATCCATGGAGCCTTTGTTAGTTAATCAGGCTGACCATGGCAGGGTGAAGTTTGGTCCTCCCCCTTCCTGGAGATGACATTGTGCATTCAGTGGCTATCACATTCCAACTAAATATGACAGGGGCAGACAGTGACTGTGGGCTTTGTACAGCCCAGTGTACACAAGTCTATGCTTTTGTCATAGTGTGAGCATAGGCAAATGTGTGTGGATTAACCCCACACATTTTCCTGAGGTTGGTATACCATTGTTCCATTTAATAAAACATTTTAAAAAAGCCAGTTGAGTACACCACCATCATGTGGATGGTCAAATCCCTCACATGCCCCCCAGCCTCAACGTGTGAATCACCACCCTAATGAGGGTCTGAATCGTCATCTAGACAAAAGTATTGGTTTAGGCCATCTGCATTTCCATGCTGTGAGCCTGGATTGTACTGGATGCCCATATATAATCCCAGTAGGGATACGGCCAAATGTAGAAGTGTAGGGTCCTCCTCTTGCATGGCCATTAACCATCTAAGAGGCCTATGATCTGTTTGGATGGTTAAGTGAGACCCAGAGAAGTAGGGTTTCAGCTTCTTCACCGCCCACACGATCAAGTAAGCATCTTTTTCATTGTTGGCCCATATACTTTCCCTTCATGTTAATCCATGGTAATGTAGTGGATAGGTTGATCTACCCCTTTAGAATTCAGATGTGGTAACACTGTTCCAATCCCAAAATCACAGGTATCTGTCTGAATTATGGCCTTCTGAACAAAGCCTGGCACATTCAGAACTGGGCCCCTGCACAATCCATCCTTTATATCCAGAAAAGGGGTCCAAGTTACCTTAGGCATTTTCTTCGAAGTTACATCATTCAGACGAATGTCAATGGTCCCAAACCCATTGATGAAAGACTGGTATTACCCTGTGAAACCTAGAAAGGCTCTCACCTATGTCTGTGTGATGGTATTGTCCCAATCCTTCACAACATGTACTTTAGCTTCCAGAGGTTGTTTCTAACCTGCACCGACCAGGTGGCCTAGTCATTCACTGTGCCCTGCACTATCTGGCACTTTATGTCCTTTATAGTCAGGCCTGTGATCTGCAGTGCCTGACACACTTGTTTTAGGTGAGATAAGTGATCCTCTCAGGTGTGGCTAAACACAGCAATGCCGTCTAAATAGGCAGCACTAAAGTTTTCCAGTCCAGACAAACCCTGGTTAACCATCCTCTGAAAAGTGGCAAGGGCATTCTTCAATCTGAAGGGCATTACCGTGAGCTGATAATGTCCTTCTGGGGTGGAGAATGCCTACCTCTTTTTTGCCCAATCTGACAATCTGACTGCCAGTACCCTGCCATGAAGTCAAAAGAACTCATGAACTTGCCACTGCGAGTGTGTCAATGAGTTAATCTAGCTGAGGAATGGGGTGAGCAGCTGTCTTCATGACAGAATTGATCCCCCTGTAGTCCACACAAAAATGGACTTCAAACTTCTCATCACTGGTCTTTTTAGGGACCAGTGCCAGTGGGCTAGGCCAGGGGCTGTTGGATGGCTCTACAACAAGGACAGAATCTTGGAAACTTCTTCATTGGTGGTGTCCCTGATCTTATGGGACATCTAGTGAATCATACTCTTCCACGGCTTACTGTCTCCAGTGTCCACATCATGGGTGCCCCAATCTGTGAGACAGGGATTCATCGCAAACAGATAAACTGTCCCAGTAACTGCTGCCAGTTGCTTTTCTGACAGGTCTGTTGTAAGGTTGACACTTTCAACTGACCCATCTGTGGCTTCAGTGTGCATGAGATCTGAGAGGGGATCAATCTCTTCCTCAGTCTCACCATCTGTCACTAATGCCATGACCAAGGCATCCTGACTATAATGAGGTTTTTGCCGGTTGACGTGAAAGACCCTGCACATCTCTTTATGCCCGTTCACATCAAGGAGATAATTCACCTCAATACCTTTTTCCAGCATACAGTAAGGCCCAGTCCACTTGTCCTGAAGTGCACTGGCTATGACAGGTTCAATAATACACAGACACTGCTCTGGAGAATCAACCGTCACTGTGGCCTTCTGGTTGTGCCAGGATTCATCAGCTCCTGACTGACCTTTAGATTCTTTGTTAACTGTTCTATGCACTTTGTCATTCTAAACTGAAGGCCAAGTACATATTCCACCACACCCCATGTGGGAGATGAGGGACTGCTCTCCTATCCCTCTATCACTAGACTGGGGGAACCTTGTAAAGGGTTTCAAACTGAATTTCAAAGTGGCTAGACCCTACACGGTTCTGTGGCACCTCCCTGTAGGCGAACAGTAGGAATGGCAGAAGAATATCCGATTATATCCTCAGGTGCTCTTACAATTCAACTATCATGCCTTTCAGGGTCCTGTTGAACCACTCAACAAGCCAGTTTTTTTGGGGATGGAAGGATTTGGAGAACCTGTAGGTGACTCCACACTCTTCCATATAGCCATCATATACGCTGATATGAAGTTTTTTCCCCTGTCAGAAACAACCTCCTTGGGTAAACCAACTCAGGAGCACATCCCATTCAGAGCCTTTGCAAACACAGGGGCTGTGATGCTCCTCAGAGGGACAGCCTTAGGCTATCTGTACCCTGAGATGGCCTGGAAATCCAAAGGACCAACAATGCCTATGCCTATTCTCTCGAAAGGCCTCCCAACCACAGTGGAATTAAGGCGGCCTGCGTGTTGCTGCATGACTTGCTCGAAGCCTGACAAGTCCCGCAGGACCGCAAACATTCCTTGACTTTTACACCAAACGGGTGCCAGTAAAAGTGCGCAGACAACCGGTCTGATGTCTTATTCACTTCCAAGTGACCCACTAAAGGAATTTGGTGAGCCTTGACACTTACTGTGTCCGTCAAACCCACAGACCGTACAGGCCCATTAATAAACTCTCCTGGCTCTACCCTCTGCCATGTGTTCAGAGTGAGACTAGCCACAATGTCTCTGACCGCAGGAGTTTTGTGTCCATTGATATACACATGTTCTAAGAGCAGTTGATTATTATTGGGAACTAGGATCTCTGCTGGAGACCCGGTACAGTCCCCACTCAGTGTAATCAATCCACATTCAGCCACTCCCTAGCCTAGGGGAATACATATACCAGGAGGCCCACACTAATGATGACCTCCACCACAAGACCAACATTCACTGTCCTCTTAAAGGCAGGATGCCCTTTTCTATGGCACAGCTGCTTAAACACAAAACAACCTGTAGGGTGTGAGAAAGCAGGTGTCCCAGTGTTAGGGTTTCCTGTACTCTGCTTTTCAGAGTGCAAGGTTAAACTAGAGTTGTGGGATTTCCAGTCATGCATTTTGGGACCTAACTTCTTGTCTGAAGATTTCTCTTCTTGTTTGGTTGTGCCTGCCTGAGACTTTTTTCTGGACTCGAGGATTGACAAACCGGTCAGCAATCTTTGCAAACTCGCTAGGGTCTGTAATATACTTATCCCAAGATGCTTGTGTAGGACAACTTCACAATTCTTCAAGACATACTCACACACAGTCAAATTGTACAACACCCACCTGCTCAGTTATATCAAGGAGAAGTGTGTGAATGCTTCAAATGTCTGGCCACTTTTCTTTCCAAGCTCTCTGAAGCTTTTGAGATACTGTTCCAGGGTCTTACAGAACTTCCTGAGATGGGCCACCTTCATGCTCTCATAACCAGGCCTTTCCTCTGGATTTTTTTGAAGAAATGAATTATTTGTGTACACAGGGCCTAGCCCGTTCAATGGGGTCCCTTCCCCAGCCAGCCTTACTTCTACAGAAGTTGGAGGCTGATAAGCAGCTCGGGTTTATTAACCCTTTGCTGTGGGGAAGTCCCCTCTCTTGACATAGGATGCACAGGACATCTTTGCTCATCCCTTTCTCAGTCTCTATGTCAAGATCCATGATTATTACACAATACCATAATTGTGTTCCAAACGTTGCCTGCAACAGAACTTTTATCATTGGGTCAGTAAGCTGTGTGCAAGGCTCCAACTGGATCCAAACGTCTGCCACCAATGTGATGAATCAACCTCCAGAGTACCAGTGGTCCAGGGGTTAATATCGATTTCCAAACCATGAATCAACCCCACACCTCTAATACACCAGAAGAGATCCAAACACATGGCAATAACAAGCAAATTATAAACCTCATTGTCCAATGTTGGTAACTGGACGGAACAGCAGGCTTTTCTTCGAAAGGTTGTGGATCGTTGGTTAGTTGCAGCACAGCGAAAATACAATTACTACTCAATGATAAAAGGGACTGTCCAGTCAGGTTGTATCAAAAATATCTACTTTATTCATGCACAACAGACAGTTTTAGCAACACTAGGAAATACAACACACCCTGTAAAGGAATGCAGAGGACAAACAGTTTCCAAGAAGGAAAGGGGATGCACTCTGGCTACTGACAGGACAGAAGTTGGTATGGTTAGTACCCACAACAGATGTTAAGGTTTCTTGGGTTTGGCACAAAGGGAACAGTGGGTCTTACAATGTCTCTAAGCACCTTCTGAGAAGGGCCAGGGGGAAAGAATGACAATGTACCTTGGACTGCAGGTGTTCTTGGTGCTTCACCTGGTTGAGTCAGCTTCAGGGTGCTTTGTAGGCTTCTGTGACCAAGTTCAAGCTGCGGGTATCAGCTGCGGGTATCAGGATACAAGACTGTTCAGCGAGCAGAGCTTGATGAATGGCTGCAGGATAGCCAACACCACGGCTCATTGTACTAATCGTTCTATCAGTGCTTTTCATCAGTTCTGAAGCACTGGTCGAGATGACTCAGATGTCTTTAAGTGACTGCAGTTAGACAATGGTCAGCGCTGCAGTCGGTTGCAGATCAAGGAACTCGACTGGCTCAAAAATGACCTTCAAGTAGAACTGTGGTGGATGCTCTTTGAGGCACTACTCCCAGTGTCTTAAAAGGGCTTGTGTCTAGTGTAAAGGAGCAACTGGATGTCTCTGCAGAAAGTCCCACCCCCATTTTGCCTATATCTTGGAAACCGAAAATTGCAACATGCACAACTCCAGTAATGGTGCCTATTCCACAAAGAGCCTTTGAGACAATGTAGCCATTGAGAAAACCCTAGATGATGTACCCCCGAAGAGATGACGGTATCCTGAAGGAGATCCCAGAAGAAGTGTAAAGATGAGAAAAGGAGGAGATTGGTAACATCACAAAAAGCAAGCATGATGCACTGAGAAGAGTGGCTAAAGAAGAGAATGCATAGACCGTATAGAATCTGATGACGACGTATAAAATCAAGATGACTTTCATATGCGGGATAAAGATTGCACTTGTGAAGGGCACTCAAGAAAATGCAAGCCGTTTGTATAACTGTACAGATGCTGTAACGCAAGTAGACGAATTAATCGCAAATGCTGGATATACATAGTGCCGCTCTTATATAGAATCTGGATATTCAATGTCACAATTTTAAGTAAGCTCAGACCCATGGAGAAAGGAGGATTGATAGCTATGCATGTGTCACAGCAAAGCAATAAGCTGAAGCTCGAAGGTATACCAAGAGAGGCGGTCTGGCCTGATGTCAAAGAATGAAACAGCCAAAACTGGTTATAAGTCCTTGAAGAACAGTGAATGTGAGACTCTGAGGCATCCTTTGTTAAGTTGCAAAAAGAGAATATCATGAGTGCCAAGTTTCTCTATTCAAGACAATTAAATGCTATAATGTGGGCTGATTCACGGTCTCCTGTCACGTGAGTTCAGGATGGAAATCGAAGTGTTCATGCAGACCAGAACTTTGATATGCACATGCTCACACTCCCTTCTGTTCCCAGAGAAGAAAAGCTAATATACGACCAATTCAAAGGCAATCTGAATGGCAGACAGCATGAGGGATTATGGATGTCAGTCTAAATGGGTGCGGAGGCATGGACAAGACTACCCACCAGCTTACATGCTGCTAGTGAGTCGAATGTTCCAGAAGGGTACAAGCATGCAAACCAATTGTAGAAGGCCATATAACGAAGGGCCTTATAGTTTGAGAGCCAATGATATGCTGTGTACTTAATAACTGTCGAAGATATCGAATTGTCGAAGAGCTCCAATCACAATCCAATCCCTGATAGAAGGTATACTTAGATGTTCCCCTTAGCCAAACACAATCCCACATAGTTTTTATTAGTTTTCCACATGGTATGACATCACGAATGATGAGTTTTTGCAATATAAGAATGTTTTTTTATGAAATTAGTTGAGCAAGCTTGTGCGACGTCCATTGATGTCCATTGTAACTCCCTGTTTTAGACAATTAAAAATAAAACAGTCTATTGAGACATTCTTTGCCAACTTCCTGAGTCGGTCTTATCATTTGGTGTAAGAGTTATTCTGTGCCTCCCTCCATCGTACGATGTGTTACCTCAACTAAAAGGACCATAAGGGTTCACATCCTTTAATTCGGTGCATCCAACGTTGATGAGTGTATTGCAGGCAACTGTCTTGTTCTTGGTTGGAGATTCAGAGACCTTTTGCCACTTCCTATCCAGGAATCTTGCTGGAGAGCCGAACAGGGCATGCTGTGCTGGCTGTGTACCAGTTCTGGAGTGCCTGGAGGATCCAATGAGTACTTTATCTCCTTCTGTTCCCTGAGAGATGTTTAGTGGAGGGATCTTGTTTTCCTCTTTGGATATCCTGTCCTTCCTGCACTAGCACAAGATTTAAGGCAGACTCTACATTCAGCCAGGGGCCAAGGTGGAAGTCTTCAGATGATCTGCCAAAAATGGGGCTCTGACCCTCTGTTAAAACCAAGTGGACCACAGTATTTGTATTTGTATTTGTATTTATTGTGTTTACATAGCGCTTTAATCCAAAACGCTTTACATTTTAACAACAGAATACATATAACATTATAACAGTAGAAGCAATTTACAATCATGAATCAAACCAACAAAACAATAAGTAGAGCAATTAAACTGTGAGGGAAGAGGGAAGGGTGAGGAAGGGAAGGAGGAGGGAACCAGAAGAGGTATAAAAGCGAGAATAAGGGGGGGTATGGGGAAAGGGAAGGTAGAGGATAATAGGGAAGATTCCAGGGAAGGAGAGGGAATGAGAGGAGGGGAAGTTTTCATGGTGGGGAATGGAGAAGGAGAGATTTCAGGGAAGTGCGGAAGGAGGAGAAGGTAGGTATAGAGCGGATTGAGAGAGGTAAGGAGTTCCAGTGCAGGGGGGCTAGGAGCTGAAAGGAGCGGAAATGGGAGGAGGCACACAGGGAAGGAGGAATAGTGAGATGGAAGTGGTCAGCTGAACGAAGGGAGCGGGAAGGAATGTAGAAAGAGAGGAGAGAGGAGACATAAGTGAGAGCAAGGTCATGGAGAGATTTAAAGACTAGACAGAGGAAATTAAATTTAAGTTGGGAGTGAAAGGGAAGCCAGCCAAGGGAGGAAAGCGAAATAGAAAAGGAGTCTTGGGAGGCAAGGAGACAAAGGGTATGGATGGCAGAACGGTAGATAGATTGGAGTTGGATAATCCTACTTTAGTGAACCAATCCTGGGGTATCTGCCAAACAATGTCTATATGCGTGAGGTCATAACCAGAGTAGTTTGCAACAGGAAAATATAAATGGGTGAAAACAGGACCCAGGGGTGTGCCCTAAATAATATGGTAGAAATCGTCTCTCAACAGGAAGGGCTCTGAGCACACTCTCTTGTGATACTGGAAAACACGCATCTCCCTGTCTGCTGTTGATCAAATAGTCTCTCTTCGGAGGGTCCTGATTTAAGTGGCAGGTCTCTCTTGAAGCTGCAGCAAGACCAAATTATTGGGCTCCTGCAAATCACATTTGCTTACCTTATTATTCGGGTCCCCCTAGCAAGTAGCTCACTGTAAACAGCAGTCACAAACATAACAGTTCACTGTCATTGATACTGATGGCAGGAGCCGGCTTCAGGTTGGCATAGTTTCATATAAAAGGTTGATGGTTTCCTGTCTCCTTTGATAACCTATGTAGCCAGGCCCCATGTAGGCCTTGTTTGAAGTACCCTCTATTGGTATGTTAATCACCGTCACCAGCTAAAGGGGATAACAAAAGAGCAGAGCAGATCCATGGAGCCTTTGTTAATTAATCAGGCTGACCATGGCACAGAGAATGATGGTCCTCCCCCTTCCTGGGGATGACAATGTGCATTCCTCGGCTGTCACATTTGACCTAAATATGACAAGGGCAGACGGTGCCTGCATGCGTTGTCCAGTCCGAAGTAAAAAGGTCTATGCTTTTGTCATGGTGTGAGCATAGGAACATGTGTGTGGGATAGTCCCACAGCTTTTCCTGAGGTTGGTCTACCATCATTCCATTTAATTAAAAATTTCAAAAATCCCATGTGAGCGAACGCCCACCATGCAGATGGTCGAATTCCTCACACTTTAAGTGTTTTTTCTCTGCTGTATCCCTTTAGTACCAAATCTGTTTAGTCCACAGAAACAGGAAAATACTCTTAGCAAAATATAAAATGGTGGAAAAATACAAAAAATCAGAAACAATGGGAACATAGAATCCTGCCCTCTGCATTCATCACGCAGCTCCAGTGATATCTTTCAATTAGTTGGACCAGATGAGCAGTGCCACCGAAAGGAGTGGTACAAATATCAACATCTGATTTCAAGAATAAATGTAAGGTACAACTGAATCTTAGCATTCATATGAATTACTAGATGCAGATAATTTTGAATTGAATATATATATATATATATGTATATATATATATTCAATGAAAAAAACTTTGATAAAAGGGCGTTATGGTTAAGTTGCACTAATAATAACCTATGAAATTTAATGAAAAAATGTTGTTACTGGGACGTCATGGTTAAGTTGCACTAATAAAAACCTATGAAATTCAATGAAAAAACTTTGTTAAAGGGACGTTATGGTTAAGTTGCACTAATAAAAACATATGAAATTCAATGAAAAAACATTGTTAAGGGGACGTCATGGTTAAGTTGCACTAATAAAAAACCTATGAAATTCAATGAAAAACCCTTGTTAAAGGGACGTTATGGTTACAAGTAAAACTGAAAAACCCCTGAAATTCGCCAGTTATGGTAAGCTGTCAAAATTTCCCTTGCACAACTTCAACACCTATTCCTACTCATTATCCATTAACAATCTAGTACACAGTACATACTTTTAGCAAAACTGTTGTTTATCTTAAAATGGCATCAGCTAATGCCATCCCTCCTCCCCAAGAGCCACAACCACTGCTGTAATCAAGGAGCATGAGAAATACTGCCCCCAACCTTAGAAATAACATGCATGCAACATGCGCATGGGAGGGGAAAGGGCACATGGCGAGGCAGCCTGTACTCAGCTTGTGGCCACATTCTTCACCTAAACTCCCACCCCTGCGGAGTGCACAATGGCCTGGCTCATACCAGGTGACAATTGATGATGACAAAGGGACATTCAAATGTCCCAACCTTACCACCCTGAGAATGTGTCCACAGAAGTGCTATATTGTGTGCATCCCTAGCTACTTACACATAACCAATCCCGTGTGACCAAAAGGAACCCATGCAGGGTTCATATCCCACCACCGCCCTGCAAAGCCGGGCATGAAAATATTGGTATGTCACCTAAACCCTCCCAACCCCCATGACACCCGTCCACCACACCATGACATGGCATGCAACGGCAAAACAGCAAACCAAATGCACAACACATGACACAATTGTAATGAAGTGCCACGTGAGAAATGTAAACGGGCATGAAACAATTACAACTGCCATGGAATCTGATGAAATGACTGACCAAAACCTCCCACCCATAAAAAGTGTGGCACAAATGCATGCCACCAGCGGTACAAGCAAAAAAAGAGCAAAAGCCTGTTGCCATGCACATTGGGCAATACAAATTTGCCAATAGAAACACTGTGTGCTGCTTGTGTGTCCTTGCAACACACCGCTCACCAAAAAGGACTGTGAGTGTGCATTGCATTGGTGAAACCCCTTGGGCATCATGAAAAATAAGTACAATCAACCAAAAGCACCCTGTGATACATGTGCATGATCAAGGAATTGAAAGTGATCATGCACTGCAGGGACACAGCATGCCTGAGAAGGCAATCTGGGTGCACTTGTGTGCATGTTGTTGGTGTGGGGGTGTGTTGTCTAAGTGTTTGTGTCAGTAGGGACATGCACTGAATGCATGCATGTGAAATGAACTGACCCTCAGTGTCCTGCACACATATATCGACCCGGGGGGGGCACCCAGGAGGGGTTGCGGTACAGGGTGCACCTCAACACCCACATGTGTTGATGTTGAGATTAAAAAAAAAATCCTCCATGGGCTCAATGCCTGCACGGCCCAACCTGTGTGAGAGATAAGTCATCGTCATCCTCTGGATGTAAATCAGTAGGTGGCCGTGGCACAGTTGCCTGACCACGCCTATCCGCAACAAGCCCCTCCACAGCAGCAAGCATGTGGGTCTGGTAAGCCTGGTCCTGCATGGCTATGGCACATAGGTCTGCATGCAGCACATCATGTCATACACCTGCTTCCTCCTGCAAGGTCTCATGTGTATGACAGAGTTCTGCCTGCATGGCCTCACATGACATACAGAGCACCTCCCGGCTTGCACGGAGTTCAGCTGAGATGGTCTTTTCAAGCTGCTCCATCCTCTCTTCTGACCGCGTCCTCTAGGTCATCATGAGCACACCCAGAGTAGATCTGAGGGATTGGTGTTCTTCCCTCAGGGCCTCCCTGTGTGCCTCTGCCTCAGCAGCAAGTGATTCGCGCAGAGCCAACATTTCAGCCCACTGTGCCCTGTTGGAGGCCGCCATGCCCAGCCTGAGTGAGCAGTACATGGACTGCGTTGCCTGCTGCTGGAGCTCCACCTGCCTCTCAGGGGTGAGAATGGAACGGGCCACACTTTCCATGCCTTGAGCCATCATCTCAACTTCTCCCCCATGTTGCTGTGCTATTGCATACATGGCATTCTCCCACTCAGTGGTCCCCTGTGGCACACGGCCACCACATTGCCACACTCTACACCTGCTGGTCCCAAGGAGCTGTGGATCTTGCTGGTTTGGCACTGCCAGCTGCTGTAGGACTGCATCCCTCCATCGACCTGATGCCCCATGAACATAAGCAACTGGTGTGGAGTGTTACCATGCTCCCGTAACCACCACAGGCGGACATTCCAACACTGCCTGGCCCATTGAGGGCACTACCCTCACTGCAGGTGTCGCTGACAGAAGATCATCCACTGCAGGATCACTCACCATCAACGACACGTCATGATGCACATCCAACTCAACATTGTGGTCAGAGAGTTCATCAGAGCTTGACTCATAGACAGCCCTGGACACGATGGCCTGGAGTAATAATGGGTTCTCGTGGTCTACCACCCTACGACTACCACTGGTGCTAGGTTGGTAGACCCACCACCATGTCTGGAATCACATCCTCATCTTCTGCCTCCAGTGCCTCATCTCCTGTAACGTACATACCACACACATAGACATCACAACATCAACAGCCACCACGTGAAGCAGACATGTCACACACAACTCAAACTCCAACATGCATCCAGTGGCATTCAAATGCAAGGGTATCCCGAAAGCAGAAATGGATATGTGTAAAATGTGAAGCCGACACATGAACTGCATGTTGCAAATCACATGCATCACACACAACCTCAGGCAGGCACAGATCCAAGGCATTAATGAGAGATGCCAACAAAGAGATGGCACGCAGCATAAGCATGGCGGAACACCCAAATAGCCACAGCTGCAAGTGAAACCAAACACACCATGACTGTCATGGGTACTAGGTCAGGAGGAACTATCCAGTCGATTTCATACCCAGTTCATGATAACTGGAAGAGAAATCGGTCAGGAGCATTGTGGGTAAGAGCATGGAGGGCTAGGTCAGGGTTAATATCCATGCCTCCCATAGGAACCTCCTACGCGCATAAGATAACATGAGACTTCCTGTTCCATTAACATGGATCCCTTTTGTGCCAATCCGGAATTTATGCAACGCTCTAGTCTTTGGGCGAAGCCCTCTATAAAAGCCACGCCCAAAGAACAAGACTTGCTTTGTGTGATTTCTATAGCAGTGAGAACGCGCTTACCTGGTTCCAGTCTCCAGAGCTTCTCCCACGGCTTTCTGCAGATCTGATTCCCGGCAGGACAGCATCCTCGCTTCTACGAGCTCCGCATCTGCTAAAGAGAACAAGAGAAAGCATTAGCGAACTTCGTTTTTCAACTCACCTGTTTTTCTGCGGTTCCGATCGTCTCTTCAGCTTCATCTTCATCTCGCAGGCCTTCAGGTCACCCCCGCTCGTTGGATTCCTTTCCAAAGAGGTATTTTCAAACCAGCTAGGAGAAAAAACAAGGGAAGGGCGTATTTGACACTAAAGACAATTCTGGGTGCAAACTCCAAAAAGACAACTCCACGCTTTCTCTTACCAGTGCCTAGTGAAGTAACTGGGTAACCGAGGACACTTGGACATTTGAACTCTCAGATCCACCGCGTAAGGGTCCAGTGAAGTAACTGCCCCTGGAAATTTTTGGGATCGCCTGAACTTTTCAAACTAAGAAGGTGGTGTTGTCTTCTTTCCCGCAGCATAACCACGACTAGTGAGAACAGCATCACTACTGCACAACAGCATTCAGCCCCGCACCATAGCGCCCCTGCCCCTGCAGAGCCAGGATGGAGAGCAGACCTTACCAAACTAAGAGATGAGCCTCTAAACACAGTGCTTAAATTTAGGGAGTTGGGAAGGGGGTTTTACCAGGGTCTGGCACCATTCTTAACCCATCCTTTACCTTACCTTACAGGTAGAACCCCAGGAGAGGGAGATAAAGTAGGATTCAGGCAAGGGAAGAGCACAGCAGAGGTCGAGGGAATCCATCGCTCCTGCAGAGTTTTTAGGTGAGCGTGACAGAACACGAAGCCAACCTTAAAACACCTCTGCCTGAGTAATGGAGACCTCGGATGTAGACCAACAGTCACAGTTATTGGGGGCGCTGAGGGCTGAGGTACACGCAACTCGTTCAGAGACAAATGCCTTAAGGCATGAATTGGCAGTGAACAGAGATAAGACAGATGAGATAGCTCGCCAATTACTTCAGACTCAAGCGGGTATGGCCCCATTACCAGGGGGAGCCACGGCCCCATCAACTGTACCACCCCAACCCATAGCAGCTCCAGTACAGGTAGTCCTTCCTTGCAACATCCCTCTGGCATCCCCGGAGAGATTCTCAGGGGAGCCCAAAAAATTCAGCACTTTTATGAATCAGTGGCGTCTACATTTTCAGTGTAAACCAGGGTTGTTTCCCTCAGACCAGTCTAAAGTAGCCTTTGTGTTGTCATATTTGGGGGGACATACTGCGGATTGGTCTGTACCGTTAGTCAACAGGGATGACCCCTTGCTTCGAAATTTTGCGGGCTTTCAACGCGAATTGGAAAAGCTTTTCGCCCATAGTACAAAAGGGCAGGCCTTGGATGATGAGTTGTTATCTATGCGACAAGGGAATCAGGATCTTTTGGCTTACGTATCAAACTCTAACCGCCTGGTAGCCGAAACAAACTGGCCCAAGGAAAAACGGACAACCCTTTTTTACCGAGGTCTAAGAGGAGAGCTTAAAGAGGTCTTGGCACAAGTAGTTAATCCACCCGATGGGTGCGCCGAATACATAGACCTAGCACTTCAACTTGATCACCGTTTGCAGACCCGGAGGGCCGACCACTCACGCATGGAGAGCAGGACATTTTACATGCGGCCCAAGGAGACGTCAGTTCGCCAGTCCATGGAAACACATCCTGAACCCATGCATCTTGGGGGAGTCCGAGGTCCCCTCTCTAAGGCGGAACATGATAGAAGGCGGCAAGAACAATTATGTTTATACTGTGGTCAATCCGGCCATTTCCTTCGCCACTGCCCGGCCAAACCGCCCCGGAAGACTGTAGGCATCATGGATGGGGTAAAGGAGACAACCGAGGCGGAAAACTCCAACGCCGGGCAAACTTAGAGGTTGGTTTGTCGAGCACAAAAAAGACTCCCCTGACGTCTCATTTTACCATCCCAGTTACCATTGTAGATCAGAGCCAACTCTCCAGATTACACGCACTTGAAGCCTTTGTGGATAGTGGAGCCATAGGGAAATATCTGGACTTAGAGACGTCCGACAAAATCGGTTTACCAATTTGTTCGAAAGAGACCGTGGACAATGTAACCGCTGTCGACGGAACTCAGCTACTATCAGGACCCATTGTACCGCCAAGGTCATTATGCTCTGTCAAGATGGGCAGAAGGAGGACATTTCATTCGATCTGATTTCGGCTCCACAGTTCCAGATGATCCTTGGCATACCTTGGCTCAAGAAACATAACCGACTCATAGATTGGCGTAGTAGATCATTAACCTTCCCCAGGAATTGCAGACACTGTTACGTGTCAGGTTGGACGTTGGAACGACCAATAACAGCATCTCAGAAAACTCTCCCAGGGTTGGGGATGTTGGGAGTTTTACCTCTTGAATACCAGGAATTTCAAGATGTTTTCATCAAGGAACAAGCCAATGTTCTGCCCCTGCACCGTCCTTATGACTGTCAGATAGACCTGGTACCAGGGGCAAAGGTTCCGTGCAGCCGCATATATGCTTTGACGGAAGGGGAAAACTCTCATCTCGAGGCTTACTTGGACCAATACCTCGCAAATGGTTTTATCTGCCCTTCCAAATCCCCTGTGGCATCTCCCCTCTTCTGTGTCCCTAAGAAGGAGGGGGATCTAAGGACGTGCATTGACTATTGTGGGTTAAACCAGGTCACAGTGAAAAATCGGTATACGTTACCTCTAATATCCGTGTTACTCGACCAAGTGCGCCACGCACAGGTGTTCACGAAATTGAATCTTCGAGGGGCCTATCACCTGGTGCGTGTTAAAGAGGGTGACGAATGGAAGACCGTGTTCCGCACCAGGTACGGCCTCTACGAGTACCAAGTAATGCCGTTCGGGTTATGCAATGTGCCACCGGCTTTCCAACACTTCATGAATGATGTCCCACGAGAACTGCTAGACGTATGTGCTGTAGTGTACTTAGACAATATCCTCATCTATTCAGCTACTGTACAAGCGCATGCATCTCATGTACGGGCAGTTCTTCACAAGCTGTGCAACAACCACCTCTATGCCAAGCTTGAAAAGTGCTCTTCCATGTCACCGAAGTTGAGTTTTTAGGATTCGTCTTGTCGCCACAAGGCATCCGTACGGACAACAGGAAAGTAGAGGCGATTCTCACTTGGCCATCACCTTCGTCTCTAAAGGGAGTGCAGAGCTTCCTGGGTTTTGTGAATTTCTACAGACGCTTTATACCTGGTTTTTCACATTTGGTGCATCATATTACCACCCTTTAACGCAAGCATCAGAAATTTGAATGGACCCCTGCAGCTGAGGAAGCCTTTTGTGCTCTGAAGAGCAGATTCACATCCGCCCCCAATATTACAACACCCGCAACGAGATCTCCTTTACATTGTTGAGACTGATGCTTCAAGCGTGGCCATGGGAGTGGTCTTGTCCCAACGGAATCCAGACACTGGTCAGCTTCATCCCGTGGCTTTCTGGTTGAAAGAATTCTCACCAGCAGAACTAAATTATGCAGTTACGGATAAAGAACTGCTTGCGATAAAAGAGGCCCTGAAGGAATGGAGGCATTACTTACTCGGAACCAAACATTTCATTACCATAAAAACTGATCATTGAAATATCCAGTACCTACATTCAGCTAAAGCACAATCATTTAGACAGCTTCGTTGGGCTCTGTTCCTATCAGAGTATGATTTTGTGATTACCTACCGGCCTGGAGTTAAAAACGGGAAGGCAGATGCTTTATCGCGCATAGGCAAAGGAGAACAAGCTGACATAATTCCTGATCAGGTGGACATCATCCCAGGAGTCAAGATCCTCGGTCTGTGTGGGAATGATTCTTCATGGGAAGAAGTCAAGCAGAAGGTAAAAAACATCCTGCCCGTAAAGGAATAACAAACATGGGAAGAAAAGGGGGTCAACTTTTCCATCAAGAATGGTCTACCGTACTATCGAGACCGTCTGTACCTCCCAACACGTACCCTGCAGGAAGAAATACTTTTAAATTATCACGATTCACCAATGGGAGGTCACCCTGGAGTGAGTAAGACCACTGAGAAGATTGAGAGATCCTACTGGTGGCCAAATTGGCAACAAGATATCCACGACTTTGTCAACTCATGCAGAACATGTGCCCAAAACAAGGCCTCAAGGCAAAGACCCGCCGGCTTACTGCAACCACAGGCTACGTCACCTACACCTTGGCATACAGTCTCAATGGACTTTATCACGGTCTTGCCTCCCAGTTCTGGATTCAACACCATCCTTGTGGTAGTAGATTTATTCACCAAGATGGCCCACTTTTTCACCATAAAAGGGATTCCGTCAGCTCAGGTCTTGGCTAGAGAATTTCTCTGTAACATTGTGAAGTTGCATGGGTTTCCATCCATATTAATCTCCGACAGAGGAAGTCAATTTGTGTCTCGGTTCTGGAAGCATTGCTGGTCTCTGGCTGGAATTGAAATCTGGTTGTCTACCAGTCACCACCCACAAACAGACGGCCAAACAGAGCATACAAACCAGACTTTAGAGCAGTATCTCCATTGTCTACTACACCAGACAGAACGCTCCTAGGAAGAGATCCTGTGGATGGCCGAATAGGCATATAATAATTCGATAAATGCCTCCACATGCATGACACCATTTTACACTCTGTAGGGCCGCAACCCTAGAACCTCAGCATATGACCCACCAGAAGCCATCGAAATGCCAACCATCGAGACTTTACATGAGAGGATTTCACAGGCAAACAAAGATGCAATAGAACACCTTGAGGCAGCTAAGATCACACAGAAAAGGTATGCTGACCGCCACCGACAAGAGGCCCCTTACTACAAAGCTGGGGATCCAGTATGGCTAGCAACAAAGTATATAGCGTTGAAGGGGGCCAGGAAATTTCAACCCAAATTCTTAGGCCCGTTCACAATAGAAAGTGTAGTAACTCCTGTCGCCATGAGATTTACTCTACCTCCACAAATGCGCATACATCCCGTGTTTCATGTTTCCTTATTGAAACCTGTGCAGCCTGGGACTAGAACATTAGTACCCCCAAACCCCCTAGTCTTACAAGGGGAGGAACCGGAATATGAGGTCAAACAAATACACGATTCGAAGATTGTGAGAAAGACCCTGTATTATTTGGTGGACTGGATGGGATATGGTCCTCAAGACAGGTCATGGGAGCCAAGAGAAAACATTCATGCCCCTCGATTATTACTCAAGTTCCATAAGAACAATCCCACTAAGCCTAGTTCGGGAAACACATCCTTGGGAGGGGTCTTGAGGGGGAGGACTGACATGGGTACTACGTTAGGAGGCACTATCCAGTCGATTTCATACCCAGTTCATGATAACTGGGAGAGAAATCGGTCAGGAGCATTGTGGGTAAGAGCATGGAGGGCTAGGTCAGAGTTAATATCCATGCCTCCCGTAGGAACCTCCTACGCTCATAGGATAACATGAGACTTCCTGTTCCTTTAACATGGATCCCTTTTGTGCCAATCCGGAATTTATGCAATGCTCTAGTCTTTGGGTGAGGCCCTCTATAAAAGCCACGCCCAAAGAACAAGACTTGCTTTGTGTGATTTCTGTAGCGGTGAGAACGCGCTTACCTGGTTCCAGTCTCCAGAGCTTCTCCCACGGCTTTCTGCAGATCCAATTCCCAGCAGGACAGCATCCTCAGGGGGGGGTGTTGCCCTTATCTTCCCTGAGTGGATTCCTGCCACTGTCACTCCTACGCAGACCTATTCCTCTTTTTAATGTCTTGTCTGCCGACTCTCTCTCTCTCCTAGCCATTCCCTTACCGTGGCTACTATCTATCGGCCACCTGGTCAAATTTCCTCCTTCCTCTCCGTGTGGGCTGACCTCTCCTCCTCACTCCTGTCCACTACCACTCAACTCCTCCTTCTTGGTGACTTCAACATCCACCTAGATGCCTCCTGTCCCCACACTGGACTCTTTCGGGACCTCTGCGACTCTCTCTCACTCTCTATTCTCCCATCTGGGCCTACTCATTCTGCAGGGCACACTCTTGATGCTCTGATCTCTTCTGACCTTCCCCTCTCAGTCCCTCTCTCCACTCCTTTCTCCTGGAGTGATCACTTTCTCCTATCCTCCCACCTCACCCTCCCTACCCCACAGGCCAAGCCACCCTCATCATTGCCACCCACCTTCTCGGTCATCCGACCCATGATGCGCGTGTCAGTTGAGGCTTTCGCTGCCACCTTCTGCCCCCCCCTCCCCCTTCGGCTGACTCCCACCCTGACACAGCCCTCTCCTTGCTCCACTCTGCTATTTCTGATACTCTTGATATCCTTGCCCCTGTCATGAGAATCCGCCTGAAGCCCAAAGCCAAATGTAACTCCTGATTCGGATCTCGTCACCCTAAACCGAAAGTGCAGGGTGGCAGAGAGGAAATTGCGTGCTTCTTGTTCATCCTCTGACAAACTGGCCTGCCGCCTGCTCCAAAGGCAATACAGTCTCTCCGTTCTCACCAAGAAGAGAGCCCTTATCCAAACCCGCATCTCTGCGGCATCTAACAATTCGGCCGAACTCTTTAAAATCTGCAAGGAGCTTGCCACCCCTGCTGCAGTCTCTACCTCTCCTGTCCCCTCCCAGGCCCTCTGCACTGCACTGGCCTCTCACTTCATCTCTAAAACTCAGGACATCCTGTCCTCACTCTCCTCCTATCACCTCCCTCCCTCGCTTCCCTGCTCTTCCTCCGGCCCTTCTGCAGCCACCCCTCCTCCCCCCTTCTCTGCCTTTCCCCTTTTCTCTGCTGACGAAGTTTCCAGACAAGTCCGATCTATGAAAGTCTCGTCTAAACAGGTTCACCCCTGTTCCTCCAAAACTATCAAGGACCACATCGACTCCCTGGCTCCTGCCCTGGCTGACTTTTGCAACCTCTCCTTCGCCTCTGGAGTCTTCCCATCCCCCCTCAAGCACTCCCTTGTGCACCCTCTTCTCAAGAAATCCTCTGCCGACCCCTCCTGCCCGGCTAACTATCGCCCAATCTCCATCACTCCCTTCCCGGGCAAGCTCCTGGAGATACTGGCCATCTCCCAGCTTAACCTCCATGCTGAAGCTGTTGGAAGTCTTCATGATCACCAATCTGGCTTCAGAGCGGCCAGAAGCACGGAAACTGCTCTCCTGAACATCCGTGATGACCTGCTCTTGAACCTCGACTCCAACACTCCGTGTGTTCTCATTCTGCTCGATCTCTCTTCTGCCTTTGACACTGTCAACCATGCCATCCTGCTCAACCATCTCCGCGATAACCTGGGTATCACTGGTCAGGCTCTGGCGTGGCTGACCTCTTTCCTTTCCAATCGACCCTCCCAGGTCCAACTTGGGTCCTTCCTCTCTGACATCTTTTTCTCCACCTGTGGTGTTCCCCAGGGATCTAATCTCTCTCCCTGGCTTTTCAACCAGTATCTGGCACTTCTTGCCCACCGCATCGCCGCCCTCTGCCCCAACTTTCAGTGCTATGCGGACGATACCCAGCTCATTTTCAGGCTACCCTCGGCCTCCTCCTCTCCTGCCCTCATCTCTGACTGTCTGTCTGCTATCCAGGAATGGTGTGCTGCCAACGACCTCCGCCTTAATGCTAGTAAGACTGAGATTCTACCCATCGGCACACCCACTCCCTCCTTCCCTGCAGCTCTCTGGCCAGCCTCCCTTGGGCCTCTTCCTGCTCCTACCTGCAAGGCAAAAAAACCTTGGGGTCATCTTTGACTCCACACTCTCCTTCTCTCCTCATATATCTGACGTCTCTAAGAAGTCACACTACCAGCTGCACCTCCTTTGAGGTATTCTTCCCTTCCTCTCCTTCCCCCAGAAGCTCACTGTCTCCCGAGCCCTGGTTCACTCGAAGCTGGACTACTGTAACAGTCTCTATCTTAATCTGCCTGCCTCCACTCTCCGCCCTCTGCAACTCATCCAGAACAGAACTGCGAGACTTGTCCTTGGCCTCAAGCCAAGGGACCGTATCTCTCCAGGACTGAAATCTCTACACTGGCTCCCAGTGGCTGCGAGGATTAAGTTCAAAACCCTCTGCATTGTCCACAAGGCCTTGTGGGGCCTGGGGCCTAAATACCTGCAACTCTCTCTTCCTAAATATCTTCCTTCCCGAGCCCTTCGCTCATCCGTCTCTAACTCCCTCAGGGTCAGCCGCTTCTCGAAGCAACGAGCTGGGGGTAGATCTCTCTCCGCGGCAGGAGCCTCCCTCGGGAACAGCCTTCCTGCCTCCCTGAAACTTGAGGAGAACCATCTCCGGTTCCGGAAGCACTTCAAAACCTTCCTCTTTGCTTCTGCTTTCTCTCTCCCTCTCCCCTGCTAATTCTTCACAAAATTCTGCACTGAATCTGAAACTTGGCCACTCTCACCGACCTCGGTCCTGGGCCCAGCCACTCTCCACTTGCACTGCCTCCCTGGCAACCCCTGCACTGCGGGACTGTTCTCTGTACCCCTACAGCCCCCCCTTCCCAGCACTTGTCTGCACTTACCTTGCACTTGCCACCAGCTGGCCCTATTTATTTATTTATCTATTTATTTCTATTCTACTTACCTTGTACTGCACTTTTCCCTTCCCCCTACCCCTGCACTTGCGCGGTCTGAATGACACCTGGCCTAGTAGGATCGTTGTCTGTCCTCCCCCTGTTCCCCCCTCCCTTCCTCGTCGCGCCTTGAAACACTTGTGTATAGGCGCGTTACAAATGCCATATCATATCATATCATATCCTCGCTTCTACGAGCTCCGCATCTGCAAAAGAGAACAACAGAAAGCATTAGCGAACTTCGTTTTTCAACTCACCTGTTTTTCGGCGGTTCCGATCGTCTCTTCAGCTTCATCTTCATCTCGCAGACCTTCAGGTCACCCCCGCTCGTTGGATTCCTTTCCGAAGAGGTATTTTCAAACCAGCTAGGAGAAAAAACAAGGGAAAGGCGGATTAGACACTAAAGACAATTTTGGGTGCAAACTCCAAAAAGACAACTCCACTCTTTCTCTTACCAGCGCCTAGTGAAGTAACTGGGTAACCGAGGACACTTGGACATTTGAACTCTCAGATCCACCGCATAAGGGTCCAGTGAAGTAACTGCCCTGGACATTTTTGGGATCGCCTAAACTTTTCAAACTAAGGAGGCGGCGTCGTCTTCTTTCCCGCAGCATAACCACAACTAGAGAGAACAGCATCACTACTGCACAACAGCCATTCGGAGATGCACCATAACGCCCCTGCAGAGCCAGGACAGAGAGCACACCTTACCAAACTAAGAGGTGAGCCCCTAAACACAGTGCTTAAACTTAGGGAGTTGGGAAGGGGGTTTTACCAGGGTCTGGAACCATTCTTAACCCGTCCTTTACCTTACATTACAGGAAGAACCCCAGGAGAGGGAGATAAAGTAGGATTCAGGCAAGGGAAGAGCAGAGCAGAGGTCGAGAGAATCCATGCTCCTGCAGAGTTTTCAGGTGTGCGTGACAATGACACATGTAATATGCATGTTGACATCCAGCACACAACAACCATCAGCAGTACACCCATTCATGCAGAAACCACAACACCAGTTGAACAGAGGCAGGGGGCTTGTAACAGGGTGACACCTGTGCACGACACAGACAAGGAGACTCTAAACATGTCTGTGATGAAGGACTGACCCAGAGTGAGCATTGAATGGATGACCAAATACTATGACACTTAAATAATCCTGGATACGTACCACGATGATCAGCCTGTCAAGGACCCATAGGGGCATACATGGAATGCACATGGAGCATTAATGGGCACTCATGTCCACAGGGAGCCACTGCCAACTGCACAGTCCGAGTGAGACACACTGCATCAAGGACAAAGTATGTACAGCACGGTACGTGTTTTGCTGGTCTGCAGAGGGAAGTGTGCATGTACACAGGAACGGGGAACAGGCAATAGCAGTAGTCCAAAATGTAACTCACCAGTGCCATGTTGAAATTGAGCTGCAGGGGGTTTGTGAGACAAGGAAGCATGCCCATGAGGAGACTGTCCACACATACACAGCACTCATGTGTTCAGATATGCCGAGTGCTGAGTGCAACAACACCACAGGCCACATGCAGACATATGAGTGAGCAGAAACATGATATGACATGACATGATAATTAATTAATATCGCACTTGTACACAGGTGTTTCAGAGTGTGACCTGGCAAAGGGAGTGGAACAGGGCAGAAAAAAGAAATAACGATCTTACTGGGACCAGTGACATTGAGAATGTGCAAGTGCATGCGGAGTGAAAGGGGGAAAGTGCATGGGAGGGGAGAAAAATAAGAGAGTGCAGAGCATAAGAGAGGACAAGATAAATAATAAGTAAATAAACAAATGCACATGGTGATCCAAAACAGTGGAAGTGCAGCCTGTGAGTGGCCAAGTGCAAGGTTAGTCAGAAAGGGAGTATCTGATAAGTGCAGAAGAAGAGTGGGGCTGGAATGGTACAGATACAGTCCCCAGTGTGAGGGGTGGCAAGGAGGTAGTCGTTGGCAGGGTGAGCAGGTACCTGGGCCCGAAGGGCAGAAGGTGGCTAGGTGCAGCATTGCTGAGAGAGAAAGCAGATCAGCAGGGGACAAGAGGGGCAAATGCAGAGGCGAAGAGGAAGGTCTTGAGGAGCTTTCGGAACCGTAGATGCTTCTCCTAAAGTTTCAAGGTGGCAGGCAGGCAGTTCCAGAGGGTGTACCCTGCAGAAGGTAAGGATCTACCAAAAGCTTGTTCCTTTGACAAAAGGATCACCCTGGCGGAGTTTGAGGTGGAGGAGCGAAGGTCTCTAGAGGGGAGGTATTTACAGAGGGATAGTTGAAGGTAATTAGGACCCAGGCCCCAGAAAGCCTTGTGGACAATGGAAAGGGTTTTAAATGTAATCCTTGCAACCACAGGGAGACAATGAAGGGAATTCAGAGCCGGAGAGATACGATGCCAGGGCTTGAGGCCCAAGACAAGTCTCACAGTCCTGTTCTGGATTAGTTGTAAATGTCGGTGAGTGGAAGAAGGTAGATTTAGATAGAGGCTGTTAGAGCAGTCCAACCTCGAGAGAATCTGAGCTTGGGAGACAAGGAGCTTCTGTGGGAAAGAGAGGAAAGGAAGAGTGCCTTTAAGGAGGTGCAGTAAGAAGTTTGACTTTTTGGTGACATCAGAGATGTGTGCGGAGACGGAAAGTGTGGAGTCAAAGATGACCCTGAGGTCCTTAGCTTTGCTGGTAGGGGAAGGAGGAGGGCCAAGGGAGGCCGGCCAGAGAGTGAGGGGAAAGGATGGAGGGGGTGTACCAATGAGGGGGATCTCAGTCTTGTTGGCATTTAAACAAAGATCATTTGCGGCACACCAATTTTGAATGGCGATTAGGCAGCCAGAGATGAGGGAAGGAGAGGAGGTGGCTGAGGGAAGCCTGAAAATGAGTTGGGTTTTGTCAGCATAGTACTGAAAATTTGAGCAGAAAATTGAAATGCAGTAAGCGAGAGTTGCCAGGTATTGATTGAAAAGCCAGGGTGAGAGGTTAGACCCCTGGGGAACACTGCAGGTAGGGAGGGAGAAAGAGGATAGGAAGGACCCAAGTTGTACCTGAGAGGGTCGATCAGAGTGAAAAGAGGTCAGCCAGGCCAGAGACTGATCGGTGATGCCCAGGTTGTCACGGAGTAGATTTAGCAGGGTGGAACAGTTGTCCGTGTCAAAAGCAGAGGAGAGAACAAGTAGGATGAGGACAGAGGAAGTGTAAGAGTCAAGGTTGGAGAGCAGAACATGTACCGGAGTGGCAGCCGAGAGACTTGCATGTGAATAGGGTGCATGTGTGGTAATGAGGACAGTCCCCATGTTCATCACATATCCTGCATGCATCACATCAAACACACATCAGTGAAGCATTTCATGACTCACTTCATGACAACCATGTATACATAGCATGTATTGACAGTCAAGCACAACACATCACACAAGCCAAACACATATGTTCTGGACAAACACGCATCGACACTCACTGGACGATGCAACATAATCCATCATCCCTCCCACTCCACAAATTAGTTCTGCCTCGATGAACTCTGCAGCAATCTCCTTGTGCTGAGTGAGTGTATCCTCCTCTGGTGCTGGCCCACTATCAGTCACCTGAGTCATGGCATAATTGGGGGCATGCTTTTTTTTTGCACAGCATCGGAGGTCATTCCAACGCTTGTAGCAGTCTTGAGCTCTGTGCACCTGGAATCCCATGGCATTCACACCATCCGCAATATGCTGCCAGTGGACCCAAGGCTGGGCAGGAGTAGTATGGCACTGTGGGCCCACCAGTATATCGTGTTCGTGTGTTGACACGTAGCCCGCAAGTAAGTCCAGTTCCTGCTTGTTGAAAGGCTTCTTCCTCGGTGTGCTGGAGGCAGGAGCCGTGTCTGGGGTCCCAACCTCTTGCACAGGAACACACTTCCTCCTCTTGAGCAGTGTTACGGACCCTGAGTGTCCAATGTCGACCTGGTCAGTAGGGGTAGTGGCACTGGTGGACTGGACCGAAGGAGTGGTTGGTGGAACTAGGACTGAAGGCCTGGCTTGAGTCAGTGGCTGCTGGGTGCTGTTGCCAGGACCTAGTGCTACATCTGCCGCCATGCCAAGGTCTGTGACCGACACAGTCATGGCTGACAGACTCACAGCCACGGTGGTGTTGGCTGCATCTGCCCATGCAGTTACCACCACCTGGCTGTGTCATGATGCCTACCCCCGGGGACACAGACCAAGTCCAGCAACCCCGGAAGCAGGCATCAAGTTATACTAAGCAAACCCAACAACCCCTGCTAGGGGCTATTTGGTTGCAGTCCTGGTGCCTATTGAGTCAGGCTCATATGGATAGTCAGTCCTGGCGCCATAGGCGCCAGGCTCATAGATTAAAACGTACCTGATGCAGACCATGCTGCAAACTCACCTGATGCAGACCATGCTGCAAGAGCTCCAAGCCAAAGGAGGCTTGGAAGGGACTACTTTACCTAAGGGACTATTTTTTACTCGGGTGGGGCTGGGGAGGAATACTTACCTGGGACTACTTTGGAGGCTATTTAAACCACGCCCGAAGAGCAGCACACGCTTCGCGTTATTCTGCATCCAGCAGCGTAACGCTCACTGTGCCTGCAAGTCTGCATCCAGTCTTCTGCCACGCCCGCCTCAAGTCCGGAGCTCCTAGAAAAAGGGGAGAGAAGGAGAAAAGGTAAGAACAAGAGCAATAGCTTTGATCCTTACCTGAATTCCCGATCCATCGCGCCTTCGAGCTGGAAGAAAGAAGTTATTTTATGCGCGTCGCCTCGCCTGCAGCAGCGCTGCGCTGAAACCACCGGCCTTCGCAGCATCTTCACATTCCACCGCATCCTTCTGCATGCTCCCGCCGCACTCCAGCACCTAAGGGGAAGACAAGAACAGCAAGGTGAGCCAAGGGAATACACAGAGGCAATATTAGTTACCCCCCATAGACTTACCTGATTTTACCTCCGGGGGTACTATTCCTCTTCACGGGTCAGCGCAGCTTCCACCGCATCCTCGCCGAACCCCGGCCCCTAAGGGGAAACAAAGGAACAGCAAGGTGAAACAAAGGGACAAACATGGGGAAACCTCCTCACCACAATAGACTTACTTGATTTTACCGCCGGAGGCATTATTCCCTGAGACTTCATATTTTCTCTCAGCGCCTGAATATGGGAGAAAGCAACAGGTTACATATTGACATTATTTTATCGAACTGTGTTGGATAATGCAAATCCTTACCTGAATATTACCGGTTGCCACGAGGAACTCTTCGCTAGGGTCAAGCTGCAACCTGCAAGGAATCGGACAAGAGTGAAAGACATTTGAACTCTTACGAACTACATACTTATGGCGTCTTGCCGGGAATCTCAGACTCAATATTGTTCTGGAACTCACCAATTCCTTCGAGCCAGTGAAGCAACTGGTTATCAACGCGCCCCTGCACTCAATGCAGGATGGAGAGCTCATCTTTCCAACCTTCAGGTGAGACTATAAGAGGGGGCATCAAAGGTGATCCGTGGGGAGAACAGCGGGAGTGGGGGAGGGTTAACGCTCAACTCCACGGGTGGTTAATTCCCTTTCTCCATTTGCAGAAGAATATTCCTACGGGCCAAGCAAACGAAGCTAGGTGGGCCAGTCCAGTCAGTCATCTCGGCACTACGTGTCACATTGGTGGAGGCCGCAGCTGTCCAGTTCAGATCGACGCTCCTGTGGGAGCCAGGTGAGAGGAAAGCAGGCTGCTTGGGGCAGCAGATGTCACCACTGACCCAGATATGTGTGCCTCGGTCACAGCAACACTGGAGTTCTTCCTGACCACCTGGAAATCTGCCTGGAAGGCCTCAGGTTCCAAAACATCATGCGCTGGCCGACCCTGAGCCTGGGTGGTCATCGCCACAGCTGCACCTGCAGCTACCACTACCGGTGGACCTCTGATAGCAGATGTTACTGACTGTCAGGTCATATGGACGCCGGGGCTGGATGCAACAGATGCATCTCCCGGAGCCGCAGGGGGTGGAGGCATGGCTGCACTAGCACGTGGCTGGACGTCCTGCCCCAGTGGTGCACCCCAACCTTTTCCACCTCTCCAGCCACCCTGGTCACCCTGGACTCCCTGTACACCCTGGTCACCCCGACCACGTCCCTGACCACGCACAACACTGGGAGGACGCCCAACATTGCTGCCCTGTACCATTGGTGACCTCCCAACCATGGCACAGAAGGTATATTGCCAATGGGAGGTGCATTCAACAATTGTCCTGGGCGATTGGGGTAGAGGGGGCAGGGTACATGATGTTACATGCACTCCAGTGCTCCTGCAAGGCTGTTTGTGACCCTTGGTGATAAATGACGTGTCACGCAATGCTCGGGCACCCCAAAAATGATGATAACCGTGCATGCAATCCCCGGTATCCCATGTGCGTGGAATAAAACTCCTGCAGTATGCTGTGGCTCCCAGGGACACAAAAAACACATATGCGTGGAACACGCAGGGTACTATGACCTCGAAAACGGGTACGCGATACACAGGGGCACCTGCAGTGGGAAAAATAGCATGTGTGACTCACCATCTACCTTGTGTGGAAAAGAAAAATACACACACTTGTGCTCGTAGGCAACACCCCCGCCAAAAGAAGAAGTACAAACTTTATCTGCTGTGAAGTAATCACGTGTGAAACCACAAGAAGAGTAAACACACGCGTCGGTCTTCAAGAAAAGCACATACAGCGAACTGATGCCTGCGCTAACCTTTAACCCGTGCAGAGGGAAAGGCCCACACATGTAACATCACTCGCGCACTTACGCGCTAAGCACCTTTCCTCGGATTTCACTCAATCTCACACTGGCGTGCTGTTTTTGCACGTGCGGATTCACTCTGCATCAAGCTGGCCACGTGACAACACATGGAAGACCACGCTTCTGCCCAGAAGTCCATTTACATGCCCCTCAGAGCCCCGGGAGCCTCCTACGAGCCACCTGCTGCTGCCTGCCTGCCTGCCTGCTGCCAACGTGCCCTGCTATTCGGTGCCTGCACATCATCCATTGCCAGGGATCCAGTTGCTGTGACCACCCCTGCTGGAACATAAGACTCCCAACTGGTGTTCCATCGCTCCACAGTCCAGTCCCAGGACCCAGTTGCCAACCCACACCTGCCTCAGGGGTTGCCTTATTGGGCCAAACTCCATCTGGGACCAGTGCCGACCCCCCCGGCAGAGAGGCAGAGGGCTGCCAGCTTCACTGCAAAAGAAGTTGGCATCCTGGTGGATCAGATTCTGGGGCATTATGATGACCTCTTCGGATGAGCACGCACCGACAAGGATGTACTGGAGAGGTTCTGGTTGGACATCGTGGGGGCCATCAACGCGGAAGGGCTGGCATCCAGCGACTTCAAACACATCCATAAGCGGTGGGAGGACTTCAAGTCCAGGACCCTCAAGAAGGCCCGGTGCCTCTTGGACGCAGCAGATGCAGTGGGGCGCCGGGTCCTGCTTACCATCTACCAGTTGAGGGTCCAGGAGCACATTCACCCAGTGCTTCACCTCCAGGTCCATTGTACAGTGTCCTGATGCCTGTGTTCTGTCTCTCCCTGTCTGCAGAGTCGACTGATGAAGAGGACAGAGACGGCACTGTGAAGCCAAGCGGCAGGGATGTCACCGCCAGCAGGAGACGCAAGGCCCTGCCCCCCTCCCAGGTAATGATATCCTCCGGGAGTGAAGGGACTGGTGCCGTGTCCATGGCCGCAGCTGCCGAGGGGAGGTCCAAGAGGCCAAGGTTGGATGTGGACTCCTCAGCAGAAGAAGGGGCAGGTGAGCACCCACAGGGGCATACTACAGAAAATGGCACAGAGTCATCCAGGTTGGTGTGGGGTGTGGTTGAGGAGGAGGCCGTATCAGACCCACCTATGGGGCCTGGAGGGGGTAGTTCCACTGATGCAAATGGTGCATTCCAGGGATAGGGGCAGGGGCAGGAAGCAGCACAGGTTGCTGTGAAGGTGCCTGTGTGTAATCCTGTCCCTGATCCTGTGACAGCATAATCCTGCTCCAGCAGGGATGCCTCTGTCCAGGCCTGTTTGCAGGTAGGGGATGTGTCTATGTCAACTGACCTTCCTCTACCTGCGGACGTGGTGATCCGTGACAGGGTTGAGCCTGTCCTAGTCGGTGTCACATTGCGCACACGGGGGATTCGGGATGATGTGCATGGTTCCAGGCAGGACAACGCACATCATTTCGAAAACGTGTGTGCCCGCATCGACTTGCTAGGGCAGGTCATTGGCACAGGGTTCCTTTTTGTGCTGGGAGCTCTTGCAACCCCCTACTCATCTGCACACTCTATGCTCCAGTCGTCCTCCGTGCCGTCTTCCCACCCATGTGTCACCTGGTCACCCTGTGGACCTGCCCCATCCACCGTGTCCAGGCTGGTGGAGATCACATCCCTGCCACAGTCGGGATTTGGAGACCCAGCAGAGGTGGTCAACCCAACAACTGGACCCCTGCCAATGGAGGATGTGCAGGCACCTCTGAGCAGGGCAGTGCACGACAGCACCGGGGGATTCCATCGTCCCGGAGGCACAAGCAGATGGCATTGTGGCAGCAGCAGGGTCGAAGTGGGAGGCGTCATCACTCAGGGCCAACAACATCCTGGGGGCAGGCATCGACCGATGGGCAGGAGGACCCAGGACTGAGTGTGTCTTCCGTGTGGCAGCGGTTGGGCCAGCGTATTGATGCAGAGCAGCGGCGGGCGGAAAGGGCACAACTCACGATGGTCAGGGCATAGAACTCCATGCACCGGGCATTGAGGCAGGCAACGTTCCTTGAGGAGACTCACAGAGAGTTGGTGGAGACCATGGCGACGTCCCTGCGAGCCCTCGAGGACAGAGCCCAGGCCCGCTCCGGGACATCAACATGGAGTTTGATGATGCCCTGGCCAAAGACATTAATATCAAGAACTGAGCCATAGGACTAGCCTGCCACCTTTGTAAATAGTTATTTAGGTGTAAGTTTCCTTTCTCTTTTTTTATTTGGAGTTTTTTGACATTGCTCCATTTTCTGTAAATAGTTGACATTTGTATGGACATTTTCACTGGATTTTTGTATTTATTTTGGGATCATGGACCCTTGGAGACTTAACATGTACATAGTTGTTTGTTTTGTGGATTAGAATTTTACTTTTTGCCATAATGGTTTTATTTTTTCTTTCATTGTGGACATGCAGAGGTGCTGAAGGACGATGGACCATGTTTTTATTTTGGATTTTTTTCCATGGATTTTCTTTTGTTGCACAATCAACATCGCTATTCATTCACAATTTCATGCACCTTTTTGTTTCATAGCCATGATTCATTTCCATTTCGTGATGTTTATTTATTTTAATACATTTACTTCATGACCAGTGTTGGTGTGGTCCTCTCTCATTTGTTTGGTGCATCTGTCAGCTGTCATTGGATCAGTCATGTGCCACTGCTGTGTGCCTATGTTGCACATGTCTAAGGGCACTTGCACTTGCAGGTGTGCTTCTGGTATTGACGTGGGGTGGGACATGTGGCAACAATGGATGGATGTGGATTTCCATTGAGGGGGGTTACAATGGGGTTGAATTTGGGTGTGCATCCGATACTGGGGTCTGTGTTTCCATCAGCGGGTAGGGGTACATGAGTCGGGGCCTGCTGGAAGGTTGCCGTCACTGATGAGGGCTTGGGGTCATGAGTCGGGACTGCTGGCAGATTGCTGTCACTGGTGAGGGGTGGGGGGACATGAGTCCAGGCCTGCTGGCAGGTTGCCATCCCTTGAGGGGGGACATGAGTCCGGGCCTGCCTGCTGGCACGTGTACGGGTGATGGGGGGGTCTGTTGTGGTGTGGGCTGCCTGCTGACATGTGCACAGGTGTTGGGGGGATTGGTTGTGTTGTGGGCTGCCTGCTGGCATGTGCACGGGTGTTGGTAGGGTCCATTGTGGAGTCGGCTGCTTGCAAGATGCGTTTGCGGGTGATCCGAGCATGCGCTGCCTTTTTCACACGATTTGGCTGGCGCAAGTGGGTTACGCATATTCGGGTTTGTGCAAGGAGTTTTACACGATTGGGCTGGCACCAGCAGAGTATGTGTATACCGGGGGTGTATGCTGGTCCACTGGCCTTTGCGCCATATAGGGGATTTGTGCAGCTGTTTTTGGTGCAAGGGGCGGGGTTGAGGGCGTAACTGGCGCTGCTGCATAGTCACTGCGCCACGGCTGGATATGGATGTTGAAATCCCTGAATACGTGCTGCACGGAAATGGGATTTAGCGCACACGACTGGCGCACGATGGTGCATGATCCCTCTCTGCGCCAGCAGCGTGTACTACTTCTGCGCAGGAATCTATGAATTACCCCCTTTATGTTTACTTGTAGGAATGCATGCATGTGTTTGCTAATGTTGATTTTGTGTTATACAGCAAAGTATATGGGACGATGTTTGTTGCAGAGAATAATATCATGTATAATACTGTTTTGAATAACTATATACTAGACAATCAGTGTCTTTCATGTCATTTTGAAACAGTTTTGCTAATTGTATAAGTGCCTAACAAATGACCAATAAATACATAAACAAATATGAACACGTTTGTCAAAATTGCAGGCCTTGCATTATTATTATTATTATTATTATTATTATTATTATTATTATTATTATTATTATTATTATTATTGTTGTTGTTGTTGTTGTTGTTATTATTATGACAGACTATGGCAGTGGCCATTTATATGTTGTTAGCCCTCTCCAAAAAATGGCTCATGATAATATGTATCTCTATCTTCTTTAAAAAGAGCATGGGCCTCATTACGACCCTGGTGGTAGCTGTGCCTGTAACACAGGCACAGCTGCCGCCAGAGTGTTTTTTTTTCCGGCACCCTGATATGGGCAATTACCAGGATATTACAACCCTGGCGGACTCAGTAATTGCCCATTCCAGCAAGGGCGCCGGAAAAAATTCTTCCCCATTCCCATTCGAGCCACATAGGGCTGCCTGTAGCCCCGGCACGGTTCATTACTGTGCCGGTGCTACAGGCATGCTGTGCTCGCAGGTGCCTTTCATTCCACCAGGCCAGGCCAAATTCTTCTTACCCCACCTCTGAACATCGAGACTACACAGTCATTTCCTGTCCTGACGAAGGCCCCAACATCAATAGGCTCATCAGAGCCCCCCTTTCAGGGCCGAAACACCGGGTGTAGACACCATCTCCCTCAAAGCACAGTGTTATCAACTCAGACTGTTGAATGCAAACTCATGTATTAGAGACTTGCTTCTCACTTGTTCACTTAATTTTGACCCCTGTCACACCCCTTTTGGGAGCGCAACAGTAGCTTGTGTATTATTGTTTACTGTTTTAGAAAGTTTTGAACAAGAACACTAACTTGTTCGTTGTCTGTTTGCCTTATGACACAAACTGTTGTTGTTTATCTTCCGTGTAAATGAATGATGTTCAGCATTGTGTCAAAACTATAGAAAGACATCAAAAACTATTTATAAAATGCTCTTTGTTTTTGAAAATGAGGTGTTTGCTTTTTCAGTTTGCTGTGCATTTCATGTGCGAATACTTTAAATAAGCAGTAAAGGTGGAGCTCCGAAACCTTTTGTTCTCCCAACCCTTTTATTTGTGTTGTATAAAGTATTTTTGTGCCTGCCATCCAAGGAGCAGTGGGCTGTGCACATGATTTGGAATTAATCCTTCATTTCAGAGGGAATCCGTGGATTGTTTGGAAGGTGGGTTAATGAGTTTGTTTTTTGACTTTTTTGATCTTTTTTAGCTGCAGAATTTTGGACTTTTTGTGGACTATTCTGTAAGTATTTCAGGAGCCCCAGATAAGGGCTGTTAGCATGGTTTGTTTTTGAGAGTACTAGTGTGATCACTTCCATGGTTCTGTGCATGAAGGCCAGGAAAGTCAAGATGTGATGGTCGTTCAGTGATGAAAGAAGTAGCTAAAATTGTTGATGTAACGTCTGGTTCAAGTGTGAGGTTGCTGGTCATCAAAGGTCTGAGTAGCTTTTACCATTATCAAAGGTAGAATCACATTCTCATTCATTTGGGCCGGGAGATTGGTGTTGGACTGGATTATGTGGTGCCTCCAATCATGAGCTCTGTTTTAGTTGGGTTAAGTTGTCATTCAAACAGTGTTTATACAGATGGATACGTCCATTACACCACAAATTACAAATACAAACATTAAAAGCAATACATTGATACAATTATCTAAAAGACAACAGTCACAATCCTTATTCATGAATACCAAAAACAGTTTCAGTCTGTCATAATGGGTGTTTGAGGTATTTCTCTCATGTGGGATACCAAGAATGCCAAGTGCAGTAAATATCTCAGGATCAAGAGTTAAATACTATCTCGAAACAGAGCATACTTTCCTTCACTCAATAGGTCAAGGTAAAAATACACACCTCCAGTATGATAACAAATGTTGTCCATTCATTTTTGTGATGCATTCTATGGGACAAAAGGATACAGAGTACCCCCAAATGAAGCAATATGGCAGGTGGCTTCATTCTCAGCAGGTCGAGGCATACTGCACAGAGGGGTAATTGCTGACTCGTCTTTGCATTTGTCCCATTTTTATATAAAAAAAAAACTTCCTTCAAATTGTCCCTCCAGTCTATTATCTAAGTTCATTGTGTATATTTTCTTTCTAAACATCTGAAATTTAATCTCTATTCTCAGCTATCTTGTATTTGGAATCCAACTCGCTTTTACCTTTTCCACAATCTGGGTTTCATCAAGTTTATTTTTTAAAAAACTGCTCTTTTGATTGTGACACAACTCCTCACTTCTTCTCGCCATTCTAAACATTCTTCAATTACCTTTTCTTGGTTTGTCTGCTGCTTTTGACACAGTAGTTAATTATTTTCTTTTTTTTCGCTTTTTTCTCTTGGGATCTGTTCTGTGTTCATTTCTCGTGGGCCAGTAGTACTTCTAGTTCTTTGCATCTGCGCTTTGAAGTGCAACACAACTTGATCTTTGGACACTATTTTCTTTCTGGTATGATCCATTCATTTGGTTCTCATTGCCCTTTTCATTCTGAGGATTCCCAGAGTTCCTCTTCTTTTCCACTTTCGCTGATCAACTTGATCAACTCCACACTTCTCTCTGTCTCTCAGCTGTCCAGCTGATGAATCTGCCTCCTTCCCTTCATTGTATTCCTATCTGTACTGAGACTTGCTTTTTCCAAGCTGCTTTCGCTTATGATGTGTTTCCTTTTTCTATCCCCTTCTGTCCTGATGATATCTCTCTAGTCATCTGCTTGTAATCATGCTGTGATTTGTGACTCCTCTGTCTCTTTTTCACTAATCACATTTCCTCTCTTGCCCATAACTGTCTTTTGCAACTCCACGACATTTGCACAATCCTTCTTTTCGGGCATGTTTTACCTCTCACACTCCTTTTCTCACATTGATCTTCTCTCAATTGAATTGTGTGCATTACCCACCTGCACTCAGGCACCTCCTCAGTGTGTCTTTAATTTTTCTTATCATCTTCTCTGTCATGTCCCCATGCCCCCACGTTTCTCCATCTCCCGCTGCACTTCATCGGCTTTCCCCTTCCAACAGAATCCGGTTTCCTTCAATGTTTCTAAATGCATGAGGGGTATTGCTCTTTCTCATAACTTTGTCCTGTGTTTGTCTCTAGTCTTTGCCTCTTTCTATCCCTTGACTGTTCATCAGCCGCTTGTGCCCAATTGTCTTCTCTGCCCAACAGTGCTTATCGCGCATGAACTCTGGAACTATCCTCTTAGTCTTACATGCTCTCCTTCTACACTTTCTTCTTTTCCTTCTTCTGTAAAAGCTCACCTTCTTTCTACTTCTTGAACATAAATGCAACTTCATGCTAGCAGACCTTTATGAATAATCTGCTATGTTACCATTATTCTAAGCTCGTTTGGCAAAGAATTTATAAAAATTCTCTATAAAATAAAATAAATATAGAAATAGATATAGATATTGTTTTGACAATTTGAACTGTATAACAAGGGGGGTGGTTCCCGCCGTTCAAATTTAAACAATTCTTAGATATAGAATGTTATATTTAGAGGGAACTGTAGTGGTGTTTAGAAGTAATCACCCTATTCCAAACCTGCAAGAACTTGAACATGAACTCGCATTTATCTAGAAAATAGCAAAGCAGATTAAATCATTACAAATCTTTATGCACCCTATTTAATCAGGGAACATGTGTTTATTTACATGAACAATTTGAACTGCCAATGTCTAATATGTTTTTCCATCCATTATAGACACATTTGTGAAAATGTAAAAACCAAAACAGCCAAAAAAACAAACATGAAATGTGGTATTTCAAAAACACAGTTAAAGTATTTCTGAAAGACAGCTTGTCTGGGATGACTTTAGAACTTTATTGATGATGAAGTCGTAATCCAGGCGGGCCCCTAAGAATTGTGCATGTGTCGTGGTTGCCATTAACTTCAATGTTGCAAGCAATTACCCTATTTGATTAGTGATTATTGTTGGGGGCGTGGGGGTTGGGATTAGCATGCACAAGGGATTTTCCTTCACAAGGACAACAAGAAAATGAATCGAAAGAACAATTCCCTAATCCATGGCCCTCTTGGGTTTCTGTATCAGCAACTGCTTAATTGCTTAGCTGACAAGGAATTTGACTTTATATAACGATGTCAACAGTAGATAGCAGAAGCACAGAGAACTGACAGATGAAGAGGATTCGGGGAGATAGAGTCACTCAAATACTGTCACTCAAAGAATTTCTTTGCAAACATACACCTGATCCAAGTATATTTATTTACTGTCCAAAACAACTACTTATGGAGTGTAGCAGGACACATCCCTGCAGCTGTAGGTAAACTAACAGCAGACAATCCATCCCCTTTTCTAAACAGTGCCTCCATTCTTGTAACAATTTACGAAATTATAAATTTTAAATTAGGAGACAAAAGCAAGGCGTATGTACTTAAAGAAAAAAAAACATACTTCAGAAAACACACACAACACAAACCAGTGCCCTTTGTTTACATCAATGTCGCTGATGAAGCAAGGACAAGCTCTGTAGTGGTCTGATTTGTGCCTCATTAAGAAGGAGGCGTGTGGCAATCTGCATAGCTGTTTACAAGTGGCTGTGGGAGTGGACGCTGATGATGTCATGCATCGGCTGAGAGAGGACTCTGATGTTGTCATGCAAGGTAAGCGAGTGGATGTCGATGATGTCATGAATGGGCATGGAGACGTCGCCGATGATATCATGCAAGGTCTGGGTATGGGTGCTGATGTTTATGCATGGGCTGAGAAAGGGCCACTGAGGATGCCATGCAATTTCTGAGAATAGATGATGTTATGCCTGTGCTCTGAAACGTTGAGAAGATGATGGAGGTGCCCATGTTCCTACCTCGTTGTTCCATGAGTGACAGTTGGTGAATGGGGCAGCCAGAGGATGAATGCAGCGGTGGGTGTGTGTATGAGTCTGACTTACATGTGACCTGTGAAGATGTCTAACTTTCTTATATCTGAAGAATACCAGAACCTTGATTGTTGGTGTGGGTGGGGAGGGGTGCAGAAAAAGTGACCAAAAATACACTAAGGAAATAGATTGATGGTGGTGGCCATCAAGAGTGATGCACTCAGAGCGCAGCTGGTGAGGCGTACATTATATTGTCAACGTGTAAAATGCTGATGAGGCAGTTGACAGAAGTGACATGACTGATTGATGAGACAAGCTGTGGATTGTTGGACAGGTTCCTCGGGTAAGAAGGATTGTCGCCCAGAGGAGGCATGTGGCATGGAGGTACAATCTGTGCAGGTGTTAAGGACAGGGACAACATGATGATACCACAGGTATATTTTGCAGTACAGAGGTGTATCGGTAAGAGAAGGTGTGGCTGTTTTTTTTGTTGTTGCAGTTTGCTAGGAGCAGATGTGATGGTACTCCCATGTGAGGCAATTTACTCATAACCTGGAAGCAGATGTGCAGGCCGGAAATGAGTATTGCGAGGAGGTCCATCTGTTTAGGGGACAGCAGTCCCACTTTTAGAGAGCAGGGCAGAGTATCCCATGGACCCACTCCAGCGAAACTAAATGAGAAGTCTTTATTAAAGTGAGAGCTTGCATGGAGCCATGTCTCCATGGGCTGGGAGCCCGCAGGGACGATCCTAAACATGTTTTGTTTGGAGGCTGTTGTTGTAACCTGAGTCTTTGTCTTTCCCCTACCTCCATGAAGATGCCCATGCCATGAGTGAATGTTGATGTTATCCCATGTTAGGGGTGAGGATGTTTGAATGAGTATTCCACCCATGTAAGTTGGTTCTGGTATGGGGATTCCAGTATTCAAAAGCTATATGTCCTTTCTGTGTCCTTTTATTTATACTGAAGTTGCCTTTGCTCTTGTAAATACATCTTACCATAATCTTACAAGAGTCTCCAGATTGCTATAGGAAGTAACCTGCTTGTAAAACTAAAATATTGATATTGATGATGAGTTAGAAGGATCTGTGTGTGAGCTGTGGTGGGGGAACAGTCTGAAGATTTGTAAGACCACTGCCCCAAACAAGAATACCAGTATCACAGGTATGAGATGAAACAGCCTCTAGCTGTGCCAAAGGGTCCTGTCCAGTGCCCTGGGTTCATAGGACTGCAGATTCTGCTGGAACGTCATACAAGAGACAGGGCAGTGAGGGTAATATTCTGCCTGAGTTACTTGTCCTGCCCTGAGGGACGTGAGAAGGACTGCTGCTAACCCTTTCTGTCCTGTGGGTCCAAGGTGAGCTGAAACATTTCCTGCCATGCAGAGGGTGGCCCGAGCATTGGATGTGTATCAATCGATCTGCCCTGCATACATTTTGAAACCCATACCCATTAATGGTCTTTACACTAGTTTGTATGAAATCTTCCTTTTTCCTTTTCAGGCAGTAGCAGGTAACAATGATTTTGTGTATTGAGTGCTGGGGCTGGGGTAAAAGTATTGTACCTTGCCATCAGATGATGTTCCCTGGTGATGCTGGGTAAGAGATGACCTGTTTGCGGGGCTGGCGCAAGGAGGGTTACTGAGTGCTGGGACATTGGACCTAGAAGTAACTGGGGAAGAATAAAATCACATTCGAGCATTGAGGACAGCACATAGCAGTCCAAAGGAAAAATGAAACACACAACGGTGCCCAGGAGTGTATGCAAGGTTCAGAGTTGTGCAGTTACCAAAGTAGCGTCCTGGAGTGTAAACAAGTTTCAGGATTGAGCAGTTATCAAGAAAGGCATACCGATGACTTTATGTGGTGCGTTGTTTCGGCAAGTTGGGCTGGAAACAAGTTGTATCAATATTGCAGCTGATAGTTCTAGGGTCCCTTGGCAATTGTAATGGCCCCGGAGGAAGTTTGGACCGGGGAACAGTTGTTTACCCAGACACTCAATGGTACTGTGGACGCATTTTATTTTGTTTGAGACATGATTGGGAATGCTGCTCTTCTGGTCCAACAATAGGAACTGTGAACATGATGGCCAGTATATTCATGGAGATTCACCTTGGATGGCAAAAGCGGTATCTTGGAACGTTCCAAGTGCCAGATGGAATTACCAACAAACAATCTGATACCCAAATAACCAGACAGGCTCAAAGAATATGGCAAAATACTACTTTATTATCAGCTCAAATAAAGAGCACACTTCTATATGGCTCATCTACCTTGTGTTTCATTGTATATACATCTACTGCATCTCTTCTCACTTGGCTTTTCATTGTAAATGATTTCTTCATATTTCCACAAATGTTTACTTCGTTACTTCAGTCACATCTTGATTCTTTAAGTATTGTTATATCGTTTCAGTGCATTCTCATGTCTCCTCTTTATGATGTCACTTTACTCTTATCAGATTTTACTTATATCTCTTCTATGTTCAGTGGTGTATGCCGACATCCTTCTACCACGTCAGTGTGAGGGTACATTTGATACAATTGTCTGTGTGCATAACGTGTCTCATATCTCTGATGCAGTGGTGGGATGATTCCTAGTGTCAGACACCATGCTTTCTTGTTCCTACAGTATGACAGAGGTAAGGGGGCAGGCATTATAGATGATGTGTGCATCTGCTTCTCTACATTCCCCCCTCTGTTTGAGTCCTCGACCACCACCTCAATTTTCTTCACTTTTACTTCACTCTGTAATTTCTACGGAATCCATATCTTTGTCAATGCCCTCAGGTCACCTGATTCTATATGTGTTCATTCACACTCCAGGTGATATGGCAGCACTCCCCAATTGATTGACAGAATACTCAATGTCCCACAAAGATCTTATGATCCTTGGGGTAATAAAACTTAATTCCTGATGGTGCCTGGGGACTTCCTTTCAGGTGCTCATGTGTGGTCATTTAAGTCTGGGTGTGCTCCTCAGTCACATCATTCATTTCAATGATAATCTTCATGCCAAAATCATTTTTTGCAGTCTTCTAGCACTGTCCAATGAGTATTCATACAAGACAGAATCCTAGCAATACTAACACTAGTATTGCTCCAACCACCTTCCTGGAAGGCATTCGCTAGCCAGGTTGTAACCCACGATATCAGGGACGAGCACCAGTCATCATCTTCCGTCTCATCTTCTTCCTCCATTTTCATGTCTAGGGTTGACAGCATAGTTATTTTCTCTGTCACAGTTCCATTTTCTCCATCGTGGGAAGATTGTAGGTACAACAAGAGGGCCCGATTTTGACACACACTCCACCTTCCACTGCTGTAATCAAATCCAAGACTGTTCTGATCTTGATGGTTGTGCCGATTATTGAATACCTCCGTCCCCAAGTACCACACAGACAGAATGACCAAATACTGTCTGTGCAATCTTTGAGGCCACAGGTGTAGTGAGCCGTCAACTGGAACCAGGAAATGCCGGAAGAACCCCTTTGACCACTGTAAGGCAATAGACGGTTATCAAACCAATGCAATATAGACACAGCAATAAGGAACTGATTGTGGCAAGGCTTACCTAGATGAGCTGTGGGCCAGGTCATAATGCACTATGGGCAAACAGCAGGGATAGGGGGCCGGGTTTTAGAGAGGCTTGGGTAGTAGTTCCACACCTGAGCAAGTTGGCACCAGAGGAATCCAAAACACGTAATGGGGTCAAAAACCAGTTCAAAGCACAAGGTCCAAGCAAAGGGACAGTCCGTTTAAGCAATCAGTGAAGTAGGTGAAGGGTCAAATATCTTTAGAAGCAAGCAAGAAGAGTTCCAGGGCAAAGGTAACAGATGAAGCCAGGAAGAAGTAGAGTATCCAAAAACAGTCCAGGGTCGTAGAGCCGATGAATCCTTGATGAAAACAATAATGCCAAACAGTCCTTACGAGAAGCAGCTGAGAAGCGCTGCCACTGTGGTTTCCAGCATTTTTGACTGTTAGTTGTAGTCACATGATGCAAAAACGCGGCAGCGTGGGAAAATCACGTGATGGCAGAGGATGAACGTAATTGGCAGCAGTTCCACTCACGTGATGCGTGAATCGCCGTGTTCCCCGGCGGTGCTGCAAGACATACGAGAGTTTCCACGGGAGTTGCCAGGACAATGAAGGTTGGAAAACACCTGGAAAACCAGTCATCCTTCTCCAGTGCCGGGCAGAAGGTCGTGTTCTTGTGCCCCGATGTGCAGCGAGAGATGTGCCAGGTAAGTGCGGGCTGATCGTGGGTTGCCTAGTAGTGGGCACACTGGGAGACGTGAGAGAGCCCTCCCCCAAGGGCCCACGACCCAGTGGGCAGGAAGGATGATCCCGATGGAAACGAGCTACCAGTCTAGGGGCATTAACATCCCAGGAAAAAACCCAAGAGCGCTCCTCAGGACCATAACCCAACCAGTCCACGAGGTATTGTAGCCGACCCCGTCTAAGACGAGAGCCCAAAATGGCACTGACCTCAAAGACATCTGGAGAGGAGACCAAGACAGGGGCAGGAGGAGAGATGATACGTGCGGGGGAAATGCAAGGCTTGAGCAGGGAGACATGGAATACCGGGTGTATACGCCATGTTGATGGGATCAAAAGACATAGGGCCACGGGGTTTAGGACCTTGAGAACCCTGTACGGGCCAACAAATCGAGGCAGCAACTTCCGGCAACCAGGGATGTGCAGATGGCGGGTCGACAACCAAACACGGTCACCCACATGATAGTCAAGGGCTGCCACCCGTTTCTGGTCTGCCTTTGCCTTCATAGACACTTGGGCCTCACGTAAATGGAGAAGGGTCTGGTCATGAACAGAAACAAGATCGCGGGCGCAGGCCGTATCAGCAGGGGCAGTAGAGGAGTCAAAATCAGGGAAAGGAAGGGTTTGGGGATGCTGGCCGTATAAATGTAATGGTCACCTGACTCCCACGGGGGCGCTGGCCAGGTTCGCGCTGCTGTGACCTCGTCCAAGGCGATGCGCAGGGTTCGGAAGATGGACTGGACCGGGCCCCAGATCTGGCTTGTCTGACTCGCAGAAGTATCCTTCTGTAGGTGAGAATAGGGGGTTAACTGTCTGTGGGGTAATGCAATCGGCCTCCCACTTCCTCCTCTCACCCTCCTCAAACCCTTCTGTGCTTCCCCGTAGCGTCTCACCTTAGGGTCTGGAAGGACAAGCTCTCCATCCTCCTTCTGATGCAGGGGCGCGTTGGTATCCAGTTACGTCACTGGATTTTCGGATGGGTGAGAACCAAACTTGATTGGCTTCCAGGTAAGTTTTTCTATAAGTGGTTCCCCTTGTGTCCATGCATTAATGTTCTAATGCTAGTGTCTTTTTCCCCATAGGGGCCGGGGTACGGAATGCCGGGGAACAGGCACCGACCCGAGGTGAGCAGTGAAATCCTTGAGGAAATCAGATAAGTCTTTAATGAGTGTTTTGGTAATGTCTTTTCATTCACTCATTAAAGCTGATGTCTTTTTCCCCTTAGGGGCCGGGGTCCGAAAATGCCTGGATGCGGTGCGGACCCGAAATGAAAAGGGAATGACCCAACAGGTAAGTCTTGACATGGAGTTTTAGCTTCCCTTTTCCCTTCTTTCTCTCACCTTTGTTCTTGTCTTTTTCTCCCTAGGCGCGGGGGCGCCACTGCGAATCCGGATGGTCGCTGCTGAACATGGCGGCGCCCTGTAAAGGTGAGTAGAATGCGGCTCTGCAGCGATCGATGCGATGTGCTTTTAAAAATAAATGTCTTCCTTTTCAGGATTGTCGGCGAAATGTCTCTGGGATGCAGATTTAGCAGGTGAAGCCTTTTCCTTCTTCTGTTCTCTTGTTCCCTTCCTTTGCAGGTGATTCAGGATGCTTGCAGGTGTGGCAGAAGTCAAGATGCAGGAGCAGACACGGTGAGCGTCCAGCTGCTAGATGCAGAACAACGCGAAGCACGTGTGGCTGATCGGGTGTGGTTTAAATAGCCTTGGAAGAAGTTCCTAGAATGTGTCCTTCCTCCAATCAGGTATGTATCCTTCCCCGACCACGCCCGGGTGGTAAATGAGTCCCACAGGTAAAGTAGTTCCTTTCAGGCCTCAAGGAGGCCGGGGTTCTGCAGCATGGTCTGCATCAGGTAAGTGCACCCAAACACTTTCATAATGAGCCTGGCGCCTGTGGCGCCAGGACTGACGTTTTCTATGAGCCTGGTGCCATAGGCGCCAGGACGCTGTCCAAAGGGCCCCTATAAGGGGTTGCTGGGACCTTCCCCGGGGACTTGATGTCCGCTTTCGGGGACGCAGGGCCTGAGCCGGCTCCCCGGGAGCGGGCATCGTGACAATAAAGCATAGATAGGAGAAAAGCCCATGGAGGAATGCTGAGAGTTATTGTATGCGAACTCAGCGAGGTGGAGAAGGTTCAGCCAGGTATCTTGGAACTGAAGATTCAGGCAGCGTAAATATTGTACTAGGGTCTGGTTCACCCTCTCCGTCTGCCCATCGCTCTCCGGGTGGTAAGCGGAGGAGTGGTGGGCGTCAATACCAAGGAGCTTTGTGAGGGCTTGCCAAAAACGTGAGGTGAATTGTGAGCCATGATCCGAAACCAAGACCTGTGGTAAACCAAAAAGACAAAACACTGATTTGAAGAATAATCGGGCCAATGTAGGGGCAGAGGGTATCCCTGTACAAGGAATAAAATGGGCCATCTTGGTGTACGAGTCAACGACTACCCATATTGTGTCATAGCCCTGTCTGCGAGGTAGATCCGTGACTAGATCCATAGAAACAGTGTGCCAGGGTCTAGGGGGGTAGAGGCAAAGGTTGGAGCAGACCTAGTGGTCGACCACGGCGTGTCTTGCACTGAGCACATATGGAGCAGGAGTTCACATAGCATTTCAAATCACGCCGCATCGATGGCCACCAGCACCAGTGCTTTAGTAGCTCGAGGGTACGTAGTTGTCCAGGGTGACCATTGATGGCGGCACTGTGGGACCAAGCAAGCGCCTGATTGCGTACATCACTTGTGGGGAGAAAGAGTTTCCCGTGAATAAATGGTAACCCTTCCTAAAGTACCAAGTCCCAATCTGTCAACTCATTTGGATGTTGTGAAACCCACTGCCTAATGATGGATAGCATGGGTAGGGATGGTGTGCATAAACAGACTACGTGACCCTTCCCTAATAGTGTTTCAGGATACAAAGACAGGGATTCCCCCCCAGGAGAATGAGAAAGCGCATCCGCCTTGCCGTGGGTAGTCCCCGGTCTGTGTTTCACTACAAAATCATATGCAGAGAAGAAGAGATGCCATTTGAGGGAGGCCAGGTCTTGGAGGTTCTTGTGATAAGTGTACACCACGGTCTGATGTTTTGCCCCTATAAGGTGATGACGCCATGTTTGCAAAGCATCCTTAATGGCCAACAATTCTTTTTCGGTAACCGTGTAGTGATATTCGGAAGACGTGAACTTCCTCGAGTGGTAGGCTATGGGATGCAGTTGCCCCGTGGCTGAACAAGGTTGAGAGAGCACTGCACCTAACGCAAAGGAGGAAGCGTCGGCCTCCAGGACAAATGGAAGATCCGGATCGGGGGTTTGAAGCACCGGGCGGAAGTGAACCTGGACTTCAGGGCCTCAAAGGCCTTTTGATGCTCCGGTGTCCAACAGAATGGGGCAAGAGGGCTGGTCAAGGGGGTTAGCGGTGATACAATGGAGGAAAACCCATCGATAAAACGCCGATAAAAATTGGCAAAACCAAAAAAAGATTGTAACTGTTTAAGGTTGGTCGGGGCAGGCCAGTCTATGATAGCGCAGACTTTCGAGTGGTTCATGGATAAGCCACCAGGTGTTATGTGAAAACCCAAAAAATCCACCTCTTTAGTGTGGAACTCACATTTTCCGGGTTTAGCGAATAAGGCATGATTCTTGAGGCGTGTTAATACTTCTTTAACATGGACGATATGTTCATCCAAGGAGGAGGAGAACACCAGAATGTTGTCCAAGTAAGCCACTACGTATATGTCAAGAATATCACTGAACACCTCGTTGACAAATCATTGGAACGTAGCTGGGGCGTTACATAAGCCGAAAGGCATCACAGTATATTCAAACAAGCCATGTTTGGAGGAGAACGCTGTTTTCCACTCGTCTCCCTGACGCATACGGACCAGGTTGTTAGCACCTCAGAGATCCAGTTTAGTAGAAATGGTTGCACGTGTCAGCTTGTCTAGTAGTGGGGAGATCAAGGGAATGGGAAACCTGTTCTTTATCGTAATAGCATTCAGCTTTCTGGAGTCCACACAAGGACATAAGTCCCCTTCTTTTTCGGTACGAAAAAGATGGGACTAGCACCCGGAGAGCAGGAGGGTCGTATGTGGCCTAATCGTAAGGCTTGTTGGATGTACTCCTTTAGGGCCTGTTCCTCTGACTGAGATAGGGAATATATCCTGCCCCTTGGAATCACTGCATCAGGGACTAGATCAATGGGGCAATCATAGGGTCTATGTGGTGGTAAACCTTCTGCCGTGGCCTTGTCAAACACAGTCAGGAATTCATGATAAACGTTGGGGATACCAGCCATTACAGCCCGTACAGTATGTGTTGAGAGTACACTTTGCATTGTCTCCTCTAGGTGGGAAGAGCCATTGCCCCAAGAATACTGCAGGGGAGGAGAGCGTCTGAGATTCTATCAGGCAGAAGTGTTGGCAAATATCAGATTCAAAGGTGACTTGACCCGTACCCCAATTGATCAGTGGGTTGTGATGTCTCAACCAGGGAAGGCCCAGAATGACACCGAATTGTGGGGTGGTGATAAGATCGAATGACATAGTTTCCTTATGGGTGTCTTGGATTACCACTTCCATAGGAGCAGTTTGATTCATGATGGGACCGGAAGCAAGGGAGGTACCATCAACTGCTTGCACTGGTTCTGGGTGTTCCTTCTTAATTAAGGGTAAATTGAGTTTGTGGGCCAATGCTATATCGATGAAGCAGCCAGTGGCCCCAGAGTCGATCACTATGTGTACCTGGTGTGTAAGCTCCCTAGTAGGTTTCAATGAGGCTTGGACCACGATAGGTCTGATGGGACCGAAAACGGGTTCAGTGGGGGACATGGAGGTGCTCGTCCGTACCCCCGCTCTTAGGGGCGACCCTTCTGAAAACCCTGATTCTTATTTCTTGGGCGACGTGGGCATTCTTTTACATAATGTCCGTTGATGCCACAGTAAAAACAAGAATTATCCGTTCTTCTACGTTCCCATTCAGCCTGAGTAATGGGACTCCGAATCCCACCGACTTGCATGGGTTCAGGGGCCGACAAAGTCGAGGATGTTTGATTGGAAAAACCGACCTCTGCCTTACGCTCAGATCGGCGTGCATCTACTTGCAGGGTTAGGTCTACCAATTCGGAAAAAACAGAGGGAAGGGCCGGGGCCACTGAGAGGGAGTCTTTCATAGTATTACATAGCCCTTTGTAGTACACGATAGCTTTCTTTTCCTCTGGCCATTAGGTCTCTGCAACAAGTTAGTTAAAACGAGTAATATATTCAATAAGTGTTTGTCTGCCTTGTGTGAGCTCTAGTAGTTCGAAGTCTCGAGATTGTGCTTTATATCTGGTATCGAATACATTAGCCATTTCCGTTACTAGAAGATCGAAATCATATAATGCTGGATGGTTATTTTCCAGTAACGGGTTCGCCCAGGTAGCTGCCACGCCAGATGAATGGGAAAGAAGGAAGGCTGCCTTGGTGACGGAATCAGGAAAAGCCTGGGGTCGACATAGAAAATGTAGTTTACACTGGTTCAAGAATGTGCAGTATTTCCTTGGATCACCTTGGAATCGTTCTGGGGCAGCAAGGGGAAAGGAAGTAGGAAGTAGTACAGGAGTGGGAGTTGTGGGCGGAGCGGAAGGAGACTGGGCTTGAGGAGTGTCTCCAATCTCGGCGTCAGCCGGTAGAGGATGGCATGTGCTTTGCAAGGTATCAAGACGGTGGTGGATTGCCATTGTTGCGGTGACCATGTCCGTCCTAAGGGCCGCAACTGCCTGCATTAAAGCGGTCACGGGGTCCCCGGCGGAGGGATCCATAATCAGGGCGACCAAAAGGCTTCTCAGTCTGCTCTGATCTTGATGGTCGTGCCGATTATTGAATACCTCCATCCCCAAGTACCACACAGACAGAATGACCAAATACTGTCTGTGCAATCTTTGAGGCCACAGGTGTAGTGAGCCGTCAACTGGAACAAGGAAACGCCGGAAGAACCCCTTTGACCACTGTAAGGCAATAGACGGTTATCAAACCAATGCAATATAGACACAGCAATAAGGAACTGATTGTGGCAAGGCTTACCTAGATGAGCTGTGGGCCAGGTCGTAATGCACTATGGGCAACCAGCAGGGATAGGGGGCTGGGTTTCAGAGAGGCTTGGGTAGTAGTTCCACACCTGAGCAAGTTGGCACCAGAGGAATCCAAAACACGTAATGGGGTCAAAAACCAGTTCAAAGCACAAGGTCCAAGCAAAGGGACAGTCTGTTTAAGCAATCCGTGAAGTAGGTGCAGGGTCGAATATCTTTAGAAGCAAGCAAGAAGAGTTCCAGGGCAAAGGTAACAGATGAAGCCAGGAAGAAGTAGAGTATCCAAAAACAGTCCAGGGTCGTAGAGCCGATGAATCCTTGATGAAAACAATAACGCCAAACAGTCCTTATGAGAAGCAGCTGAGAAGCGCTGCCACCGTGGTTTCCGGCGTTTTTGACTGTTAGTTGTATTCACATGATGCAAAAACGTGGCAGCGTGGGAAAATCACGTGATGGCAGAGGATGAACGTGATTGTCAGCAGTTCACCTCACGTGATGTGTGAATCGCCGTGTTCCTCGGCGGTGCTGCAAGGCATACAAGAGTTTCCACGGGAGTTGCCAGGACAATGAAGGTCGGAAAACACCTGGAAAACCAGTCATCCTTCTCCAGTGCCGGGCAGAAGGTCGTGTTCTTGTGCCCTGATGTGCAGTGAGAGATGTGCCAGGTAAGTGCGGGCTGATCGTCGGTTGCCTAGTGGGTTGCCTAGTGGGTTGCCTAGTAGTGGGCACACTGGGAGACGTGACAAAGACATACTTGTTCTGGAGGGTCATACATCTGATTGCCCTCAATTCTTTTCTAATCACATTCAATCCTTTCATTGTCATATGTATTGTTTGTAGCAGCTTCTATCTGGTTATTTGTAACCACTTGGCATTCACTGCTGTCTGAATTCCTGGCATGAATATGCCTGGAAATACTATTGCCACTCTACTGAGCAATTTATGCTCAGATGGAATGTCATACTAGGCTTCTATGGATTTTGCTGAGAACTAGTTCTCTCTCTTCAATCGAATGAGGTTAAGAAACCTCTTCTTTCTTTGGAATGCAACCATTTTTGGAACATCTTTGATATGGATATCACTTGGAGAATCACCAATGCAGAAACATGTACAATTGCTATAGAACATATTCCTCCCAATTTTTAGGCAGTGGCATACAAGCTTTAGATCCACAGGCCCAATAGTGGTCCATTAGCAGAGCAGTTCCTCCATTAATTCCTGGTAGGTCAATAATCCACTTGCCTCCTGTGTTTTCTCTAACTTTGTTCAGACCCTTGTTTCTGAAAAACAATGTTATATTCTTCATTTATAGTATGGATATAGGTCCTGTTTCATTTTCATCCCACATTAATGATTTCAAATACTTGGCCCATTCTTTCAGGCATTCATCATTCACTATTACACTATCTTTACTGGTGCTGTAATCAATAAATGTGCACTGTATGCTAGCATTCTGTCTTCCCATCCTGTGCTAGTTGCTACTCGTCCATATACTAATAGTTAAGGCCTCTCCCAGCATCCTGGCAATCCTAGTGTTTCCCATGCGTCTGCACAATCCAGTGTCTTTTGTCAAACACTCCTTATCTGGTCTCCAGACACACTGCTGAGTCAGTATACAAGCATTCTGGTTTTCCAATCTTGGTCCTTTTCCATTTTCAGTGTTTTATATATTTATCTTCATATGAGAATATATTTTTCGACCTCCATCGTAGGGTTGCCCATCTTCCTTCACATTGGGCCTCATTCCGAGTAGGGCGGTAAGGGTTAACGGTCACCGGTAACGAGACCGGTGTCGTTAAACCCTTACCGTGCTACTACGAGTTCCCTTTGCGGGTCCTTCCTCAACGCCTGCTTTAAGCTTTTAGCAGGCGTTAAGGACGGGACCTGCAACGGGACTCCAGGGTCAATAACGGTACTGTAATTTACGGTACCGTTATTGCCGCCTTCCCCCTTCCCATTGAGCCCTATGGGGCTCAAATGGGAATGGGGAATGGCCCTGGTCAATGGGGAATTACCGGTCCCTCCGACCTCGGAATGGACCGGTAATTACTCCATTCACCAGGCCGGAGTTTGGACAAGTTCGGAGGCAGCCATGCCACAAATAGCGGCGTGGTTACCTCAGAACTCGGAATAAAGGCCCATTGTCCTTTTGTCATGCATGCTGCTAGATGTCTGAGATACTTTGCAACATGTACAGGTATTAAACATGTACAGGTCTTGCAATAAATGTTCTGGCTGTTCTCATGGCATGCGGTATGCAAGAACACACATAGCAGCTCTCATCTGAGGTGTTTCTCCCCATCTCCTTCATGTGCTGATACCACATGTTATTCTTTAAATGGGCTGAATTATCAAGGTATGTATTCATATCCTCATAATCTTCTTCAGCATCTCTCTTAAGTCAGATAATTTGCTTGGAAATATCATGGAAAATATCACTTGTGATTTTATTAGGGATAAACATAGATGTCTCATTGCTCAACACTTCATCTGCATTATGGATCATTATTTGACGAAATGCCATAATAATAAGGAATAAAAGACAAATCATTGTACAGAATGAGTTTACAGGAAGTATTCAAAATAAACATATTGATCCTCTTGCTGGCAGTGTGCCTCTTATAACTTGGAAAATATCCATTTGTTTTATCAACATTTAATTCCTATTACTCTTAATAACAACCACACTCTTTCATAATAGGAATTGTAAAATGATTGCAATGATGATCCTGAAAATAATAGGACTGTTTGTAGGATTTCCCAAAAATGTAACTTCAATGTGTCAATTTACTAAAGCTGGGTAAGATAGAAGTATGTAAGTAAAAAGAACATACACAAATTTGTGGCATGTTATTGTTATAGTCAACATAAAGGGCCTCATCACAAGTTTGACGGTAACTCTTAAATCCGGCGGTAGTGCTTCTACCGCCGGATTTAAGGGTCCGCCAAATCAGTGCTTCAGCAGATTTCTCCCCAGCTCTTAGCTGGGGGGAAATCCACCGAAAATTCGCGCTCATGCCGCCGGCAGGAAATCCGCCGGCGGTATGAACACGAAATTTCCCCATTGAGCCCAATGGGGAATGGGGCATTCCCGAATGGGCTCAATGGGTAATGGGGAATTCCAAATCTGCCAAACCTGTGATCCGGTGCTAATAGCACCAGAGGGTTTGGCAGTAGGGCAGATAGCGCCAGCGCTATTAGCGTCAGCGTTACCGCCCTACTCGTGATGAGGCCCAAAGTGTTTTGTTTCTCTTTTGTTTTTTTTTCTCTTTGGCTTAAAACATTGTCTCTTTAACCTGTCTAGAATAGTTCTGGAATGGTTGCAAAGTTTATTTGTTTTCCCCTTTAGACTTGCGAATGTTTGAATGCTCAAATTGACTTTATTTAGATGAGTCTTTGTTTTGGCTCTTGGTAGCTGATCTCATCATCATTCGTGGAACTTCTTCTCTTGCTTCACTGTAAATTGGTTTAAGAGGGGGTTAGGGTCTCTCCTTTGTAGATTTTTTTATCATTCAAGTGTAACCAAGCTCTACTTCGTTTGATCTTCAATGCGGTGGGAGTGATCCCCTCCACTAATAACAATAGTATTTTTTTATAACATGCTTAATACCAGAAAGGTTTCTAAGTGCAGATCCAGGATTCAAACCTGTGTTGCTCTGCATCAATGAGCGTGTTGCCACTGAGCTATACTACCCATGCTAAGTATGGTCCTTAAAAACGGGGCTTATTCCAAGTGCGGACAAAGCTCCTAACAAGCACTTGGTCTCAAGGGTACAAACTAGGTTGTTTTAGCAAGTCTGTACGATCAATTGTTTGGCTGTCTTCTTCAATCTTCTTTGACCCTTCCCTCTGATTTTTGATCTGTTGATAAATAAAAGAAACACTTGCAGTCATAGTTGTTAAATAATCATGCATCTCATCACCTAATTTTTTTGCTACACTGTGGGCATCAATTTCTATTCAAGTGGGAGTGGCAAGGGGCACTCTCATGCAGTATCCAGTCACCAACTCATGAGGCACCAGGTGGTGATCTGAGCAAGGATGATTTTTCAGGGCAAACAGAGCAAGGGGTATGCAGTGTAGCCATACCTTCTTCTGAGTTATTTTGATCTTAGCTATCTTTTCTTTGAGGACTCTGTTTAATCTCTCACAAATACCACACACCTCTAGGTAATAGGCAGATGTAAATGTGTGCTTTATGCATATTAGAAGAGTTATCTGTTCAAAAAATAAAGTTATAAAATGTAGCTCATTATCAGAATGCACACTCCATCTAGGAAACACCTGACATATGAGAAACTTGGCAGAAGATGTGGCATCAGAGTACATACATGAAACTGCCTCAATCCATCTGGAAAAGGGACATACTATGACTAACATGTATCTGTAACCATTGCATGATTGCAACATATCCGCATAATCTACAATGTGAGAAACCTGAATATGTCTCACCGCTAGTCCCCAGAGATCTGTCATTCAGGTGGCCAGGATACATCCATCATTATTGGATCCAGTTCCTGAGAGTTGACCAGTGTGGGAGGATCACCTGGATGGGAGGTCTTCGGCGAGTGGAAGTGGGACACTGTAGGGTGAGTCACAGTATCCCCTTAATTATGAGACCTTTCCCTAATCCCGCCCAGTACAATACTAAGAAACTCTATCCCCATTTTTCCAACATGAACACTTTTTCACACCATGAGTGACAATGGTGGCAAACTAACCAACTTGCCTCAGACAAGCTTAAGTTCACAAAATATCCAATGAATACAAAAAAGCCATCATTCGCCAAGGCTAATTCATTCAACACAAGAATCAACCATGCTAAATATAATTGTAAGAAGATATTCACCATCTTCAGGGAGCTAGAAACTCCCCCCTCGACCCCCAAGCCAATTACAAAAAAATGAAGCTTGGTGTGAAGAAATCCAAACAGCTATGGTACACAGGCTTGACACCCTCCAGAACAGAATTCAAGCCAACCAACTTCACCCACTCCCCTCTGCTACTGCCCAGACATCTACCCACACTGATGAGGCTTTTAACATAACACTTTTCATTCAGCGAAGTTAGTGAGACCGAAGTCGCCTTAATTATGAAGAACATCAAATCATCCATGTGTAAATGGGATATCTGCCATGCCTCTCTAACCAAGGAGTGTTCGGAATTGCTAACACCATTCATCACTGCTTTTATCAATGGCTCCTTTGGATCAGGAACGGTCCCTCCCAGACTCAAAGAAGCTTTGGTTCAGCCCCTTCTAAAAAAAAACATCTTTCAACCCATCTAATCCCAATAACTACATGCCTATAACCACTGTGCCCTTTTTACTCAAAATCCTGGACAAAGCAGCCTACCTGGAGCCTACCTGGAAGTCCAGCAATTCCTAGAAGCAAACAACATCCTGGGCTCCCGGCAATCAGGATTCCATCCTGGCCAGGAACTGAGATGGCATTACTAGACCTCAGAAACCAAACTGACGATATCAGAGACAAAGGCAAACCTGCCCTACTCCTCCTCCTGGACCTCTCAGGGGCATTTGACCTGGTGGATCACAAACTACTCTGCGAACACCCTTCTACCTCAGCTTTCTTCTCTCCTGAGGCAATCACATGGATCACCTCCTTCCTTCAAGGAAGAGCTATGTGCATCTTCTCAGACCAAGCAGCCGCATCCCCAGCCACCATCTGATTTGGAGTTCCTCAAGGTTCCTGCCTTTCCTCCACTCTTTACAACATTATCAACATCTCCCTATTCAACTTACTTGACTCGCTCGGCATCATGTGCACTAACTATACGGAGGACACTCAAGTCCTCATACCCTTGTCCGGTATCTACGGAGCTGACTCCACAATCCTTATCTCCATCTACAAAACCATCCACACATGGATGGAGGAAAACTGGCTCTGCCCTAATGGGGATAAGACTGAACTACTACTGGTAGCCCTCGCTGACTCTTGCATTAAACTTGTTGACCATTACCTATCATTCACTATAGACAACACCACCATCCCAGTATCTCAAGCAGTCAAAATCCTAGGAGTTTACCTAGATGCCAACTTAAGTATGGCTAGGCAAGTTAAAACAATCCCTGTTTCAGCAGCATACTATTCCGAACTTCTAAATGCCACCATACCATTCATCTCGACCTCAAAATATCTAGCCGTTGCATTAATAGGCTCAAGACTGGACTATTCTAATGCCCTGTTTTCAGGAACCTCAGCAAAAAGCTTGGACAAACTCCAAACTATTCAAAACAATGCTTTGCATGCTGTTCTGGGTATTCCCAAAAGGGAACACATTTCAGCAGCTAGGCAACAAGGGCACTGGCTGCCTGTCCGCAAGCGCATCCTTTTCAAAATGCTGGCCTTCACGCACAAATGTATACATCATACAGCACCCTACTACCTCTCTCCCAGAGTCATCATCCAACACACATCTAAACCCACAAGAACACCATCCGCCAACTTACAGCCTGTTCCCAGAGTCATACATGCCAATTTTACACGCTTCCCTTTTATTGTTACACGGCTCCCTGCCACATGCCTTCAAAAAAGAACCCTCTCATCTCATCTTCCTTAAAGCAATCAAAACCAGACTGTTTGCCTAAATCATTAAACACGCCATACTATTGCCCCACACAGCCATCTTGATAGGGTTTTCCTACATAGAGTAGCCTACATGACACTGTACTATATTTGCAGGAGCAGTTTACCTGACATGTCCCAACACAAAGGTCAGACAAAGTCAGGCAATTGCCAACAACTACACACACCTGACTGCTCTTTCCCTTCCCCACAAGTATAAAAGGCAGAGCACAAGAGCACACTCTGACCAAGGCTGAACGCACGAGGAAGCATCTATTACAGGAGAGCAGCTCAAATGGAGGAGAAAGGCAGCGAGACATGAAAGTTTCCCTTGCCCTTTTTTACTTAGACACAGCCTCAAATGAGAGAAACATAATACCAGAAATCGCAGCTGGAAAGTGGTGTGACAGATGTCAACGGTACATTGAACCCTCTCACACTGATTGTCAGGGCAGAGAGACATGGTTGCCATCAGGGTACCATTCTTGTTTTTTTGTTTGTTTTATTATTTGTAATGTGCACCAGCAGCAAAGGAACTATCAACAAGTTCAGCACAGCCGGTGAGTCAAAAGAACCTGATAGTGGGCGGGACTATGTTAGACTCAAGGTTGCAGTGGCAACATTAAGAAGATTAACAAACAGAGGTTTTTGTGAACAAACTTGGTTAGAGAGAGAGTGGTTCAGCACCACGTGGGCTCTCAGTTGAAGGTCTCTTGGTGGTACTCCTCTCCTGAACAAGGAAAGTATTGAATGTCAAAATAGTGAAACTGCAAGCAGCAAGAGGCCATAGAGAAAGCCAAAGTAAGGTGTTAAGGTGGTTATAAAAGGGTCAAGCCAAACCCTTTGTACAATCAAAAGCCCTTGACACGTTGTAGAATTTGTGAAACTGGCGTTTGTAACTGGCTGAGGGGAACGTCGTATGAACTGTGATATTGTGAAAGCTCACACTTGCTATAGAATAACAGAGTGACCCAGCGAGACGTGATTGCCCATTGGAAGACTCTGTTTCAATTGGCAAGTGCTTTGGGAGGCTAACGCTGAAAGAAGCATCAGAGCCCGGCTGAAGGGGATCCTAGCGTGAAGAGTGATCACCCAACATGAAAGTTACCAGAAGGAACTGTTTTTGTTTTGCTGGTTTTGGAATATCAGGCCCCTCTGAAGCAAGAGACCTTGCATGAGAAGAGACTTGGGAAAAGAAGGCCCTGATATAGAGAAAAAGGAATTGTAAGTTCATGGAAGAAGCCCAGAAGTATACTGTGCTCAAAAGTCCCGCTGTGTCCCGTGCTAAAAATGTGGGAAAGGGAAACTCCGGCCATACCATCCTGATGTATCATTTGGTGAATATTTCTTTCTTTTCATGTGAACATTATACCACACTATTTTGTAGCATAGCTGTAAGGGTTGGCTATATGTTTTCTTAGTTTAGGCCCTTTTTATTTTACTAGATGCCAATCGGACTGTATTATTATTATTTGATGGTCGTAGTTTTCTCCCATCTTAGTTTCAGGTTAGATTAGGTGTTTATCTTACCCATTTTACAGTTTAATAAACACCTTAAACTGTGATTACTTGTGTCTGTCTTGCTTTGATACCATGCCTTCCTTACAATATGTAGATGCTTAAAGTGAGCATTGGGTATAGGGATTGCTCCTCTCACTGTTTGCAAAGTGCAAACTACTGTTAACGTGTGGCATACAATGCAGTTCACAATAAACTGTGCCATGTGTTCTAACAAATTTGGTCAAAAATAGTTTTATGTGAAAATTGCAGCAAGACTCTCTGGTTGTGTGCACGGGGCAGTGAAGCTGCTCCAGCACCACCTTTAATAATGCTAGAGGCATAACTGGCTTTCCTGTACAATCTTGTCTCCATAGAGCCTCTGTGGGGAATAAAGAACATACATCTTCCATAAATTCTGTTCTTTCTGTGGAGCTCATCCTTGTAGCTCAAATAACTGTACAATAGAAAACATATTAAAAACTGCCTTCACCATTATTCATAGTCCTGACATTTGACACTTTCTACTTCACAATCAGAAATATTTGGGAAATATGCTGCCCTCCTCTCTTCAACATTTGCGGCTTTGTTACCATGAGAAATTGTGTCTGCCCTCTTTGTAGGTGTTGTGCATTTCACTTTGGAAAAAGCCAAAGGGAGCATTAGTACCTTAATAAGTGTATCCAATAGTGATGTATGATGCACTGGTATGGCATCTGGGCGGAGGAAACTCCTCCTTTTTCAGCATGTCAATCCTGCGTGAAAGGTTTATGTCAAATAGGCATAGCCAGAGAACACTGTTGCTTCCTCATCCTCATATCTTTGGAGTGTGGTGATAAGCAGCACTAATTCGGCACCCTGTGTCGAGCACTTGTCCCTACTTCAAATTCACCATTCTTATTTAGCTTCACTACTGATGATCCTGTACGTCTTTCTCCTGTCATCTGGTCAATTTTTGAAGAACCATTAATAAATAGAATCCCCCTGTCCCCGAGAGCATTTTCTCTAACGTGGAGAATATTGTCATAGAACTCAGTATAGGTTGCGCAGTCATGAACATAGTCCTCCTTGCCTACTCGTTCTACTATGAAGGTGTCTGGATTCACTTCTCTACCTCTGATAATTTTGATTGCTGGTTTTGAAATAATCACTTCATACCCTGATGCTCTTTTTGTAGTCAATGTACTTTTGGGTCTGTCTAAAATGGCAAATAATAAATGCTCAACGAAAAAAATCATGGAACACCCCAATGTAATACTTGCAGCTTTTTCAATAGCGAAAGCAGCAGCAGCTTTTGCTGTTCGCAGGGATGATGTCCTTTCATTACTGGGTCCAAAATCCCATTATGGTTTATTTCCATGTCCTCATGCTGTCTTCTGCGTGAGGAAAGCTGTCATTACCTCTCCACTAGCTCTCTATTTGAATGTGAGAATAAGTTAATATCTTGGTTATAATCTGGAATACCCAACGAAGGACTGTACAAATCACTGTTTTTAATTCTTCAGATCCTTCAGTCATGTTGTCTGTCCATGTTATCTTTTACCTATCTGTGCTTCCTTGAAACCTTTTAAAAGTGGTCAAATGTGTGTGCTGTGATCAAAAACCCAGGCCCTGCAATAATTACATAGGCTTGCAAATTACTGCATTAGGGTAATAGAACTTTCTTCCTGGATGTGAAGTGGGTAGTTTTGAACAGGATGTTTTATATTTTTGGGTTGTGGTAAATTGGTAGGTGTATGTTTCTATGGGTGTGGTATGCTCCCATGGTTGTGGCCAAGGCCTATAGTCTTGGGTGCATGGCCGAAGGCCATAGGCCGTAGGTCATGCACCCATGACTCTAGGCCCTGGACACAACCACTGCAGCATAACTCTACAATGCTACCAAACCTTTTGATTGTGGTATGTGGGCTGCTTAGGAGATATGTTTTCAAAAATGTGAGCATTGATTGGTAGTAGTGTAATAGTGTTTATAGGATAGTGAGATGATGTGTTTGTTTGTTTGTTGGATTGTGTTCAGATTGTTGGTATTGAAGACTCTAGGCATTTTGGGTTGTATTTATTGGTGAGGTGTTCATTTGCATGGCTGTGTTATTTTGCAGTGTTTGTGAGTTTAATTATTATATACTTACTGTTTCCTTTGTTGAGCCTGTATGAAGAGTTTTGGCCAGGCCATGCAGTCAAGATTTTAGTGTTTGACAGCAAATGCAGCAGCATAAAAAACCCATGGAAGCAAACATTTTGGATTGTGGTTTATGGTCAGGTGTTTGCTTGAATGGGTGTGTTATGCTGTGGTGTTTGTGAGTCCAATCATTATATACTTACTGTTTGACTTTTTGTGGTTGTATGCAATTTTTTCATGACATGGGTAGTAGGAGCACGCATTCTTTTTCAATCACTGTGATAAAAGAAAAAATCACATGTCAGTGCAGGTAGTTTATAATGACTATTGCATTGCATAGTAGACATATCTGTATTTTGTCGACCCTCATAGTTAGTACTTTAGAAGTACTATAGTTCAAACCTGTGTACTGTGCAATTTGCTCAGTTCCTGTGTTTGTTCATTAAATCATTGGGTCTGTGGGAATAAAATCCATGCTGGATTAAAAAAAAGCTTTCTACGTTGTGGTACAGTATATTTCTTTCATTGATTTCAATAGGAGGAATTGAATAGGTGTATGGTTTTTCATGTGGTAGTGGTGGTAGTATTGTTGCAATTAGATAGCAGTTGGTGTATTCTATGTGCTTATTCCTTTTTCCATTGTAGTGGTATTCATCTACCTGTTGTCTTGTTGCAGATTTTTGGGTCAGTTAGATAACTGTTGGCGTATTACAAATGTTTATTTCTTGTTTATTTTCAGTGGTATTCATGTATGTGTTTCTTTGTTGCAGATTCTTGGGGCAGTTAGATACCTGTTGGCTCATTCTAACTGGTCAGAGTTTTGAGGTTCAAGTTCTGTTTATGTTTATACACAGATTAGTTATTACATTTTGGTTTTAAGAATATTAAGTACACGTTTACAAGATTTGCTGGTAATCTCTGCTTTAGAGTAATGGTACTATGATTACATTCAAACCATCCACAATTCGTTTTTATATATGCAGTGTAGTGACCTGCATTGGTTGTGGCCCCTGCGTGGTAGATTATATCTATTGTTGTGAAGGTTTTCTTACCAAGTAATACTTGACCAAATGTGAATCCAGTGAGCTTGCAGTTGTTTTTGGTACCATCTGCATTATAACGTAAAAGCATTACTATTACATATTTACTATGTGTCTGTATTTGTAAGGTGGGATGATTATCAGAATTGCAGGTAGTACATAATCTGCTAGGGTTTGCATTTTGTACAAGTTGCTGAAATGGAATGGATTCACAGTTAGGTATGGGTACATACACAAAGCGTTCATTAGGAACTTCTTTGTGTACTTCATGCCTGCAAAGAGTGCATGTATGTTTCCACATGTATGGAATCTGGCAGATTTCATGTATAGGTATGTTTTTGTTTTCTAGTACTTGTAGCAAGTACATTATACATTCTTGTGGATCTTCTTGTGAGTTTATAGTGATTTTGACCATTCCAGCACAGTAGTCCAATTCCTGCCTTATTCCATGAACATTGCAAGTGTTGTCAGGTCAGGATTGTTGGTTACATTTCTATGAAGGACTAACATTTGCAAACACAATTGGCCTGTACGGTGTAAGTAAATGTTGTCAATAATTGGTGGCATTTGGAATAGAATATTTATTGCTACATTTGCGTAGCAATTTCCACAAGTTGTATTTAAAAATTTTAATGGACCTGACAGTTCTGTGTCCAAGTCATTTGTTGGGAGTGTATGTTGCTTCTTTGAAGCGGTAGTTGAGTTACTTTAAGCAGTACATTCTTCTTTGGTTGCGGTCCTTGATGAAGTATTACCTTCTTTTACTTTCTTTGGAGGAATTGCTGTGAGATCCTGCATTGATTGAGTCTGAAGTATTTTTCTTTTACAGCGTTTTGCTTTTTGCAGAACATGATAGGTTTGTAGATGGGGGTGAGTAAACATAGTCTATTGTATTCTAGAATGCAAGAAATATCAGCATTTACTTTACTTGCATCAAAGTTGATTAGAAATAGTCTGTCAAGTTTACGTAAGTGTGATAGTGCTACATAGCTCATGCCTTCTTTAAAGACTGTGCTACCAATATCTATCAATGCTTTATCTAGGGTAAGACCTTGTGATTTGTGAATGGTGACTGCATATGCTAGAGTTAGAGAAAATTGTTCTCTGCGTACATGCATGTCTTTGAAAAGAAGGAAGCGGTCAGTTGAGCATCCTATTCTTTTAACTTCGGATAGTTTGTCAAAGTTAATATGACACATTGAATATTGTTGTCATGTGGGTATGTTTGAAAGCCAACAACTGTACCAAGTGCTTCATTAACTAGTCCTTGATCCATGTCAAGATTATGTCTAAGCATTACTCTACAGTTTGAAGATAATTTTAATATTTTCTCTAAACCAGCTGTGTTAGAGACAGAGTTTTCCAAGGTGTTTAGCCGTGTTGTGGCTTCTTGACACATGGGTAGTGTCATATCATGTACATCCAGTTTGTCTGTGGAGGCAATTTGAACTATTGGTTGCATTTTTTTTTAACATTGTTTCATTAAATTATGAACAGCTAGCAAGGTTGGCATCAAGGACATAGAATTGACATTTTTGTGTGCTAATTGTTCCATGACATCAGGAATACATGATGTATGGCCATAGAGTGCATGGATGTGCCTGGTTTTTAATATAGTTTGTGCTTCTTGAGATAGTACACCAACTCTAATACTTTTTAAAATGTTGGCGTACGTCAGGTATGCAGACTGCTGCATATTTTCAGTTAATTCTCTGCGTTGGAAATGTTGCCAAAGGTTGACATTTCCTATGCTGCCAAACGATTTATGGTACAGTTTGTGCCCTAAGGTTTTAAAAATAGGTTCAGCTTTCACTGGTGTTAATTGAAGAAGATCTCCGAAAACAATAATGTGTTTTCATCCAAAGAGCTCTTCGTAGTGTGTTTTGAGGGCCTCTTGTAGTTTGAGGTGAATTATAGCCAACATTGGAGATCATGCTCACCTCATCTTTTAGCAGCATTTTCAATTGTTTGAAAACTCTGCGTAGTTCCATTGCAGCTTCTGTAGAAAGTTTGTAATAGTCCAATTTGTTTTGGTGTTATACTGGAAGGAGTAGTAATCAGTGTAAAGTGATACCGCCTATGTTGTAGGCAGCTAAACCTGTGGGGGCAGTTACAACAGCTGACAGTTTGTTGTTTGCCATTTGTTGGAGGAACTTGCTGATGATTTTGATTAAGAATGTTTTTTTTTCCTGCAACCAGCTTGACCATTCACATATAGCAGTATAGGTTTGTAATTTTGGCAGGTACAGTTTTTATTTTCATGTTGCACACCATGTTCAATTTGTTTTGTTAATTCTTCGAAAATGCTATGTAGCTCAGTGATTAGTTGTGATTTCAGCACAGCAAAGTCTTCAGTAGAATGCTCATACAAGCACATGATGTTTTCAACTTCTGTCATGGCTAATTCTGCCTCATTTGCTATTAGTGGCTGTCCAAGTAGTTCTTGGCTTCTTGTTACAGAAGGCTGACTACTGTCAGGAGTGTCCACATCTAGTTGGACCTGCAGTTCTTCTTCGTGTTGCTGTTCATTGTTCAACATTGTTTGGTACTGTGTAAAATGTATGTCTGTTATAGTGCTTTAATTTGCTTTGAAAGTGTCTTCATAGGAGTCATATGTATCCAGTAACTCTACTTCTTTTCTCCATGGTTTAAAAAGTATTAGCAGGGACATGTAATACAGTTCTTTATGTTGAGGATTTTTTAATGACAATTTGATATGATTAATTAAGCTGTGTTTGGTAAGTTTCACTAAGCTGCCTTCACAATTTGCTACTCTGTATCTACCTTTCTTTTCATCTGGTTTAATATTATTTATGTATGTGAAGTTTTGGGCTACGTTGTATAGACACATGGTTTCCAAAGTGGTACTCCTGTTTGGGTAGTATGTATCTAGTACATTGTTTTAAAAAATGTCTTGGCTGTTGGGATTATTTTTGGCTATTATTTCTATGTCCTCATATAATTTGAGAACTTTTTTTCTAGATTTAGCAGGACCAATACTTAGCCATACTATATTGTCAGATTTTCCATGCAAGGCAGAACTGGTTAAATGGTCTGCAGCTTCATAGCAGCCACATTCTCTATGAGAGAGCATTTTTATGCCTAAGCTGTACAATTTCTGTGATAGTGTTTTGGCAAATGATATGTCATCCCAGAGGTCCTGAAGCTTTGTTTTCTCTGCTTTGGTTAAGTAGGCTGTGACATATCGTGTAACTGCAGTGAAATTGTCTGCAATGTACTGCACATTTATGTTTGCATTCCATAGGATGGCAATGATTGCATTGTAATCATTGATGTATTTTGATTATTCTGTTCTTTTTATGTAATATGTGTTCTTAAGTGATGTACCTTTGACACTAAAACTGAAGACATGAAGTTGTTTACTTGACCTGTTGTTGAAAATGGTCTAGGGAAACAAAAGCAGCATTTGGTGTAGTATTTCCCTTTGTTTTTATATTTTTTATGACAATATTTCCCACATGTGTGTCTTTGAAATTATAAAATGTGTGCATGAAGATCACTATGTGTTGTTTGTGAAGGGATTTCACAAGTGACATATTTTTGGATGAACTGAAAAAACAGTGGCATCACTATCCTGACCAAATTTAGCAGCATCTTTAATCCACAAAAGCATGTGGATGTGTGGTGCTCCCCTGGCTTGGTATTCTTTCTTTTCTCCAAAAGAAGTGTTGCACTCCTCCAAGGTGAAGAACAATTTTATTACAAATGAAGTGTAGCATAGCAATGAAGCGATGATGGAAATATCTTGATACATTCACAGGATCTAGAGAGCAGAGTTCTCCTGGTGTTTTTATTTCTATGTTTGGTTTTTTTTGTTTGCTATGCGCAGGAAATCGTGTAAATCTTCCCATGCATATTCTGCACAACTTAGTGTCACAAATCAAGTGGGTGGGCTAAGGTTCTTATCATAGAGCGTACATCTCTGTGACGTCGGAACCAGTATTCTTTTGTACCACGCATGTTTGCTAAAAGATTAGTAATGCTTGAATGTAAAATCTAATCTTTTTCTTGCACTTTTGTAGTAATTCCGTAGCTGACATATTTTGAAAATGGGTACCTGATTTCAATGTGTGTGCAACTCTGTAGCATAGAGTTGCGAGTTCACTTTCAAAGAGAAGGTAGAATATGTATTCCACGTTTTGTCAGAATCTGGGGCCTTCAGAATACATTCTAAAGAGCGGTATTCTGGTGCTGCTCTTTGTGTGGGTCTATCATCGTAACTTCCTCCTTTTCCAGTAGGAAAGTGTAGAGGAAAGGCTTGTGCTTCTATACTGTTTTCCCATATGCTGATTGGACATCCTTTGGCTTGTCGCATTTGGTATGTTTCCAGTGCATCATCTATGGTGTATTTAGTGTGTAATGGGTGAATTGTATAATGGTCTGAAATATTGGATTCTGTAGCAGGATCTAGAAGTTTAAATTGACCAGTTTCTGATGATTCTTGAATTATTTCAGTAGTTTCCCTCAGGTTTTCTTCAATATTAATTTCTATGTAGTATTCATTGTTGTCTTTTAGATATTGCGGGGCTTGTCTAACTTTATGTAAGTCCACGAATTGTTGGCAGTTTTTTTTGTCTTTTGTAGATACGTCATTTACAAAGATAATGTTACGCTCACCTGACTCCCACGGAGGCGCAGGCCTGGTTTGGAGTGCTGTTGCCTCTTCTATGGTGAAGAGCAGGACTCGGAAGATGGACAGGACCGGACCTTCAAATCTGGCTTGTCTGACTCGCAGAAATATCCTTCTGTGTGTGTAGAGGGAGTATTAACAATCTGCGGGATAATGTGTAAGCCTCCCATCCCTTCTCACCCACCACGAAACCCTTCTGCGATTCCCCGTGAAGTCTCACCTTAGGGTCTGAAAGGACAAGCTCTCCATCCTGCTTCTGATGCAGGGGCGCGTTGTAATCCAGTTACTTCACTGGATCATGGATTGTAGAGAGTTCAAGTTTGCTTGACCTTCCCGGTAAAGTACTGTGAGAATTCTGTTTATAAGTATGAGCCCGAAATAATAATTGTCCGTTGTATCTATTTCAGGTGCAGAACAAAGATTCCGAGATGAGCAATGGAACCGACGAAGGAAACTCAGGTGAGTTGTTTGATGAGAGGTTCCTTTAGTGTCCTTGCATTAATGCACTAATGCTTGTGTCTTTTTTCCCCGTAGTGGCCGGGGTTCGGAAATGCCGGAGATATGGCACCGACCCGAAGTGAAAGGTGCAGTTCCAGTAGATATCAGGTAAGTCTTTAATGAGCGTTCAGGTAGTGTCTTAGCATTCGCTCAATAACGCTGATGTCTCTTTTTCCCCTTAGGGGCCGGGGTCCGGAAATGCCAGGATGTGGCACCGACCCGAAATGAAGTGGGAATGACCCAACCGGTAAGTCTTATGATGGCAAATTAAGGTTTTCTTATTCTCTTCCCTAGCTCACCTTTGTTCTTGTCTTTTTCTCCATAGGCGCTGAAATGTGGTTGCGGATCCAGATGGTCGCTGATGAACATGGAGGCGCCTAGTAAAGGTGAGTGGAATGCGGCGCTGCAGCGATCGATGCGATGTGCTTTTAAAATGAATGTCTTCCTTTTCAGGATCGTCGGCGAAATGTCTCCGGAATGCGGATTTAGCAGGTAAGGACTCTTCTTTCTCCTATTCTCTTCTCTTCTCCCTTTGCAGGTGTTCCAGTATGCTGGCGGGCGTGGCAGAAGTCAGGATGCAGGAGCAGACACGGTGAGCGTCCAGCTGCTAGATGCAGAACAACGCGAAGCGTGAGTTGCTGCTTGGGTGTGGCTTAAATAGCCTTCAAAGTAGTTCCAGGTATGTATCCTTCCTTTCAGGTATGTATTCTTCCTCCGGCCACACCCGTGTGGTTAAGTAGTCCCCAAAGAGAAAGTAGTCCCATTCAGGCCTCTAGATGGCCCGGATGTTGCAGCATGGTCTGCATCAGGTAAGTTTACACCAAGCACCTTTAAACACAAAGTCATCTTTTATGAGCCTGGCGCCTATGGCGCCAGGACTGTTGTCCAATATGAGCCTGGCACCAACGGCGCCAGGACTGAGTCCAAAGGGCCCCTACTTGGGGCTGCTGAGACTTCCCTCGGGGACATGATGTCTGCCTCTGGGGTAGTTGGGCCTGGTCTGGCTCATTGGAGATAGGCATCATGACAGATAATTAAAGATTTATCTATTGGACGTTGCACTCCCAGAGTGTGTACATTTTCTTTGAGATCTAATGGCAAATAAACTAATTTGCCACAAATGCCTTTCACTAATTCAGAGGGAGGTAATTATGCTGTTTTTGGTTGGAGGCGGATTATTGCTTGAAATGGGTGCACGGTTTGAATTATGATGCTCTCATACAAGTACAGTTGTTGCAGGGGTTTTGGTAATGGGAATAATTTCAAGTTATTTGTGATAGCACGTGAAGCTGTAAAGTATTAAGCAGTCAGTAATTTCGTATTTGTTTTCTGCTATAAGATAGAGAGCTAATTGAACCATTAGGAATCTTCATTGTCTTCTATTTTGTATGTTATGTCTACAGTTTGGGTGCTATTTTTATAAAAATTCCTGCGCCAACACACACACAAATGGTTTGGTACTTCAGAAGATGCAGTTTTAAACTTCAGTATTTCTCTTTTTTATGTGCGTAATAGAAGTTTGACATGTGTACAGTTGTTGGTAGTCTGTTGTAAATCTATTTCATTTTGTAAGTGGCTTTCAATTCCAAAATATTTTCTTTGGATATGCTCCATTTCTTTGAGTAGTTGTTTGGCTGTACCATGTGGAAGATTGTTATTTAAGTTGGCTAGTGCTAAAGCAGGACTTTTGGCATAGTACAGTTTATGGAGCAGATTTCTTTTAGTTGAATGATGTGTTCATATCATTTTGATATGATGGAAGGTGCTTTTGCAAATAGACCCAGAAATGCAGGCTAATGAATGTCCTTGTAGTCCTGTGTATTTGCGCACTTTACAGGGGTCCATATTATGTAGTAGTTTAATTTTAAATTTGTCTTTGCCTTTCACATAGTGATTGAGGAAGTGGCGTAAAGATTTGAAAGATTTTCTGGCAATGTTACACATTACACATTGATGTGCACTGCCATTTGTAGACTGGATGTATTGGTTCAGTGGAATGGACAGGTGATACTGAGTTTTCTGGGGATATTTTTGTGAGCAGCATTTCTTTTTCCATAATGGTATTATTATGTTTTTCATACCCTCGCCCACTGCTATGTATGGCAATTGGGTTCATTTGCTTTTGTTTGTATGCTTCTTCATTGAAATATGGTTCTGTGCTTGTTGTGTGACTCAATTCACCTCCACAGATGTTTGTGAAGTTATCTTTGTTGATATTCCGTTTATTGAGAAATCTTTTTTGTAGTTTAGTACTTATTTTTATTAGTGGTTTCATTCTGTTTAAAACTAAAATAAATAATTTCCTTTTAAGAAGGATTGCACTGTGTATGAGAGCTATTACGATTAATTTTACACGGTAGGTTTCAAGAGTTGTGGATGATTTCTCTCCTGTTTTTACAATGTTCTGAAGGACTATGTAGCAGAACATTTTCTGTAAAAGATTTATTTTGGTATGCTTACTTGCTGCTACATCAAGATCTATAGGTGCAGTGTTAGCACTAGTGGTAGCTGCAGTCTTGTTAATCACTTTCTGTTTAGTTTAACGTTTTGAAAGAGGAGGCATAGTTTATATACTGGAAGCTTGTTTTGTTTCTCTTAATGACTGTATTAGCTGTTTTGTTTGAACATTTTGTACAAATTCTGCTAGAGGTGGATGCTTATTTTGGAGAGATTTAGTTTGATTCTGTTTACTTTTGCGTTGCTTTCTACGGAGTTGCTTTTTGGTAGGCATTCTTTGGGGTCTGTTGGTGAAAAAAGAGAAAGTGTGGGTTGGGATTTTGTGCAGTGTATGTGTGCTTTGTGCATGAGTGTCTGGGTATGATGGTAAGGATGTATGTGTCATGACCCGGCAACATTGCCCCTTCTGGACCTCATGGTCATTGTCACGAAGGGCTTGTACTCCTTGTTCCTCCCAACATGGCCGTACCAAGCTCCGTGCTACGCACTAGCTTTCACGTCGTGGCACATACTATAAATTGGTCACGCCCCTGCGGGTCCGCGCGTCACAACGCTATCTTCGGTAGTGACCCGACGTGTGTGTACCCTCTACATTGGTTTCCTTGATCCTCTTACTTCCTTCCTTACCTTTATCCTGTTCCTGGAATTCCTCCCTTCTTACTCATTCATCGCTATCCTGGATACCCTGGAACCACAAACTTCCTGGAACTCTGAATGCGTCCTGCAACCTGACGAGGCTCGGGCGAGCCTATTCAAGACCCGAACCATCCACAGGAAGAGTCCTGCGACCGAACAAGGGAGATCCCGATCACAGGTGAGACGGGGGGAGATTTACGACAGTTTGAGACGCCAAACGATCAATACGGATTCTACCATGGAGAATGCTATTCAGGACCTGATGCGCGGAATGCAAGAACTTTCCACAGAGATGCAGAATTTAAAAGCCGAGAATGCGAACAAGGACAGCGTATTATTGGGAGGAGTGGTTGATAAATACGATGGTTCAACAAAGAACTTACGTGGATTCCTGTATTCTTGTTTGGTACATTTTACCTTCAAGCCCTACTATTTCTCAACTCCTAGGGCTAAGGTGGGCTTCATAATATCGCATCTTTCCGGTAATGCCCTTACATGGGCCACTCCTTTACTCAATTCAGGGGATGCTCTCCTGGATGATTATGAAGGGTTCATCGCGGAACTCAAGACCATGTTCGAACGTCCAGAGCTGGTCCACGGTGCTCAAGAGAAGTTACTTGACTTCCAACAAGGATCCCAAGACATTTTGACCTATGTTACCAGATTCAAACAGCTAGCCAAAGAGGCGGACTGGCCCATGGAAGCCAGTTTTACCTTGTTTGGCAGAGGCCTAAATGAAGAGATCAAGGACGAGTTAGCCAGGGTGGCACGTCCTAGTTCATTCCGGGCTCTCCTGGACTTGTCTATGCAAATAGACTTCAGAATCCAAGAATGAAAGGCCGAAAAGAAAAAGAATAAAGTCTCAATTCAAAGAAACTTCCCAGAGAATACTACAAGGACAGAATCTGCCAAGAATCCGAGCACTGATTCTGAACCCATGCAACTTGGAGCCTTTCGTGGTCCAATTTCCCAGCAGGAAAGTTTAAGAAGGATACACACAGGCTTATGCATGTATTGTGCCTCAGATAAACATCTAGTTAAAGAGGGTCCTCTGGCTCCTCCCAGACGCTCGGGAAACGCCAGCTCCTGATCCTAAATGGAGCAAGTTTTCGGGAGAGCGATGTTTGCTCCACATCTATTCCATCCATGAACTCTCCTGGACAAAACAAATTGGTGATATTACAGGCCTTTTTCTCGCCATCCAAGGACAAGGTCTACCCTATACTGGCCTTGGTGGATTGCGGAGCAATGGGAGTCTTCTTCGATCAAGATTGGGTCAGAAGTCATAACATTCCATATGAAGCATATAGTTTTTCACAACCTGTGGAAGCAATTGACGGAAGACCTCTTTCCTCAGGACCCATAAATCTGCAAACAAGGGAGATCCATCTTTCCATAAATCATCATCAAGAAAGAATTGTGTTTGACATTATAAAATCAGCCCATTACCCCTTGGTTCTGGGCATGCCCTGGTTACAAAGGCACAATCCATATATTAACTGGACGGCCGGATTCTTATTCCTGGGCTCGGAGTTCTGTATGAACAACTGTTTAAATCTGGATACCTCAGTCACAGCTCCTATAAGTCTACCAAGGTGTCCAGAGACACCACTCATGGTTTCCAATATTGTACAAGTTCCAGAGATCTATCAAGGGTATGCTGATGTATTCTCTACTGCCATTGTTCAATCCCTACCTCCACATAGACCCAAAGACTGTGCCATAGATACTGAACCCTCAGCAGTGATTCCCTTTGGCAGGATGTTTATTCTTTCAGAACCCGAAAAGAAAGCCCTCCGGGAATACCTAGGCACTAATCTTGAGAATGGCACCATAAGACCTTCAAAATCACCAGCTGGTGCTTCATTGTTCTTCGTTCCAAAAAAGGATACCAAAGAGCTTAGACCTTGCTTGGACTATCGGGGCCTAAATCAATACACCCTGAAAGACAGATACCCACTACCCCTGATCTCGGATATCCTTGAAGCTGTGAGAGGTGCAGTGATATTCACGAAACTGGATCTCCGAGGTGCTTACCATTTGATCCGTATCCAGGAAGGAGACGAATGGAAAACAGCCTTTAGAACACCATTTGGTCACTTTGAATACCTAGTCATGCCCTTTGGTCTGACTAATGCTCCCGCAGTCTTCCAGCATTTTATGGATAGGGTGTTCTCTGACATGTTATTTCTCAATGTTATCGTCTACTTCGATGACATATTGATCTTCTCCAAGGATTCCTTGAACATGAAGAACATGTAAAAGCAGTACTTCAACGTCTCCGTGAAAATCAACTCCTAGACAAACCAGAAAAATGTTTGTTTCATGCTACATCAGTTCACTATCTGGGATTTGTCCTTAGTTCAGAAGGAATTAGTATGGACCCTTCAAAGGTGAAGGCCATACTGGCTTGGCCCGCTCCATCATCTGTTAATCAAATACAATCCTTCTTGGGGCTTGCCAACTTCTACCGGAAATTCATTCCCACCTTTTCCGAGATTGTTCAACCCATTGTTAATCTCCTAAAGAAAGACGTTCCATTTAACTGGTCTATACCACAAGACAAGGCATTCCAACGCTTGAAAGAAGAATTCACTCAGGCCCCCATCCTGGCCCAACCAGACATAAATCGTCCTTTTCTAGTCGAAACTGATGCCTCCAATTACGCCATAGGAGCAGTTTTAAAACAAGAATCCGATGAAAAGTTGGAACATCCCATTGCTTATCTCTCACGGACTCTGACCACCAGCGAGACTCACTACTCAGTTCTGGAGAAGGAGTTATTGGCTATTCGTCATGCCTTCACTGAATGGAGACATCTACTCCTGGGTGCTAAATATCCAGTTTAAGTCCATACAGATCATCGAAATCTTCAGATCCTACAATCCATGGAGTGCAGGAACAGTAGACAAGCTTGATGGGCCTACTTCTTTTCTCAATTTCAATCTCCTGGAAGAAATCAGAGTACAGACTCAATTATCTGAACTCTGGAAGGACATATCGAAGAAAAATCCCTGGCGTCTAACAATCAAAGAAGGATATTTATTCAAGAAGAATTCAGTGGTCATTCTGACAAAAGAACTTCAACAGAAGGTAATGAATCTATGCCATGATACTCTTCACTCCGGCCATCGAGGAGTAACCAACACCTTCCGTCTTATACAAAGACAGTTCTGGTGGCCAGGGATGAAGTCCAGTGTAGTGCAATACATCAAGACCTGTGCTATTTGTAGTCAGAACAAATACGATAATCAGAGACCGGCAGGTCTGCTTCTGAAGCCTACGTTGCCAACCAGACCCTGGGAAGTTATTGCCACCGACTTCATTGTTGAATTACCACCTTCCCGAGGATATACAACCATCATGGTAACCATTGACTTGTTCACTCATCTAGCTCATTTTACACCATTGTATAAACTACCATCTTCCTCAGAACTTGCTGGAATTTTCCTGGAACATATTTTTCGTCTTCATGGCCTTCCTTCCAAGGTTATTTCGGATCGGGGACCCCAGTTTATTTCACAATTCTGGAAACATCTCTGTCGTGTTCTAGGAATCCAACGTGACCTTTCTTCAGGCTATCATCCACAAACCAATGGGGCAACGGAACGAGTAAATCAAACCCTGGAACAATATCTTCGTTGTTTTGCCACCAAGGTTCAAGACTATTGGTCTCTCCTTATACCTTTAGCCGAATTCTCCTACAATAACTCAGATCATTCAACTCTCAAGATCAGCCCTTTCTATTGCAGTCAAGGTTATCATCCGTCTGTTCTACCATCAGTCTTTCCTGAATCTACTCCGGTTCCTACCCTTGACTCTTGGATTCATACGCTGATCGACTTAGAAAGAGAGGCCATGGATCAGTTAGAACAGGCCCAGACTCGAACCAAAAGATATGCGGACTCTAAGAGAAGACCATCACCTTCCTATTCAGTTGGCGATCAAGTCAGGCTAGCCTCGAAACAGTTACCTCGACATCTACGACCAAACAAATTAGCTCCTCGCTATTATGGTCCATTTTCTATTAAGGAGATCATCAATCCTGTCTCCTTCCGACTTAAGCTCCCGGATTCCTGGAAGAAGATACATCCAGTCTTCCATACTTCCCTGTTGAAACCCTACGTTAGTTCTACTCGAAAACCCTTCAAACCCACACCTGTTGTTGTGGACGACCAGTTGGAATATGAGGTGTCCAGGATATGTGATTCCAGGTATAGGAGGGGTCGACTACAATATCTGGTCGAGTGGAAAGGCTACCCCCCTAGTGAGAGAACATGGGAACCAGTTTCTAATTTAAAAACCCCTCGTTTGCTCAGAAGATTCCATCTTATTCACCCAGGCAAGCCTGGAGGAACCAGTCTTCGGAGGGGCATGCTGTCATGACCCGGCGAAATTGCCCCTTCTGGACCTCATGGTCATTGTCACGAAGGGCTTGTACTCCTTGTTCCTCCCAACATGGCCGTACCAAGCTCCGTGCTACGCACTAGCTTTCACGTCGCGGCACGTACTATAAATTGGTCACGCCCCTGCGGGTCCGCGCGTCTCAACGCTATCTTCGGTAGTGACCCGACGGGTGTGTACCCTCTAAATTGGTTTCCTTGATCCTCTTACTTCCTTCCTTACCTTTATCCTGTTCCTGGAATTCCCCCCTTCCTACTCATTCATCGCTATCCTGGATACCATGGAACCACAAACTTCCCGGAACTCTGAACGCGTCCTGCAACCTGACAAGGCTCGGGCGAGTCTATTCAAGACCCGAACCATCCACAGGAAGAGTCCTGCGACCGAACAAGGGAGATCCCGATCACAGGTGAGACGGGGGGAGATTTACGACAGTATGTAGAGGTGTGTGATTGTGCAATGGCCTGCTACTTCAGTTGGGAAGGCCATTCTTGTATTTGTATGTTACTATACTGGTAATCAGATTGCAATCCAAAGTATGGAGATGGTGAGGGGAAGCAATAATACTGAATCTAATGTTGCAGGGTAAATACAATTGTTTGTTCTAGAATACTAGAATTCTACAGTGTTTGAGTAACATTTAGAACATTATGGCAGTATTGCACTTAATTTTTTGGATGGAAAGAATAGGTTTCTTCTGACTTCTCATTCATACTTCAGACACTGCTGCTTTTCAGGAGAGTGGTCTTCACTTCAATTGTGAAAGAAAGAAGTTAGTAAATATATGCATTAATAGCACTGTTGTTAATGTAGACATGGATTTCTTTGTTTTTGCAGTAGTAGTGCTTTCTGATAACTGGGCATAGCATGCACATGCACTTTTCTTTGCCTATGTGCCTTCTGTATATTTTATTTAGAATCTGTTAGTTGAATGTGCTTTAGAAATGAGTACAATAGTAAGTGCACAGAGTACACTTGGCTTCGTACGGCAGTGTTATTGGATGTTAGGAGATTGAAGAAATAATGGTATGCTTTGTTTGCTATTTTTACAGGGTAAATGGAAGGAACTGTATGGAAAAGTATGCAATGTATGTATTTGTGAATGTGTGGGAAATAAATGAGGAAGATTTGATGGGGTCAGCAGGTTATTACTCAGTAGGTGATTACTAAAGTACTGGGTGATTCTGTGGTGCTTGGAGATGGGAGAGTCTGAAATAAAGTAAGGGTTGCAAGGAAGTACCTGGTGCTTGTGTTGCAGACTGAGGGGGGGATGTTGTATGTCTTGCTTTTCAACACTGTACATAGTTGTAGATAATTTGATAGATATGACTGCACATGTGCATAGTTGAATACTGTTGTGAAATCTAGAACACAACGGGCAACCAGCTGGAATGAGAGAGCTGTCTAGATTGGAAGAACAGTTGTAGAGGCAGTGGTGTTGTTTCAGCTGGGAGCCTTTCAAATGACATTGGCTATCTGTGTGCATAAATAAAGATGCATGTACTCATCCTGGCTGCGTGTAATTTTATAACACACTAGAAAGCCTTTTTCCATAATTATACTGCTATATCTCCCATCTTTTAACATGATATCACACTTTGTTAGATAGCTGTGTGTGTTGTGTCTGATTACTAATATAGTCATTTGTAAAGGAAGTTGAAATGATAGAATGTATGTGAACTATGCAGAAAGTATAGAAAGGAAATTGGATGGACATCTTATGCACTATAATGCATTAAATGCTATCATGGTTGAAATCTGGTTTAATATGTGGCAGTGGTTACACAAATGATAGAATGAATGAAGAAAATAACAGTTTGCACATTGCAGTTAATAATATAGGTAAATAAAAATTTGTAGAGCAGACAACTTTGCAAGTGACACTTGATCATAGCAGATGGGAGAAATGACAGTAGGATAGTTTTACAGGTTGCCCAGGGTAAGTGGCAGTTACTCTGTTTACATGCATTTATACAAGAGATGTACATGTACCATACATGCCAATCCTCCCGATTTCGGAGGGAGACTCCTGATTTTTCAGTGAAAAATATTGTTATTTTTTTCACATTCTCTTGCCGCAAATACATCTTTGCCCAATGTATTCTTATGACACAAATGTTGTCTCACAATTTTTCAGAGGAAATGTCCCTCCCAGGTGGGTCGGAATGTTGGCATGTATGATGTACTGTGCAAAAAATATTCACCTGTACTTTGTGTTCATGCATGTGGATGTGCATGAATCTGCAAGTAGAAATGTTGGAGAGCTTACTAGAAGTTGCTGTAGGTGCTTTGCAGTCACAGCGCAATTGTACTGGGAGTGATCAACAGTACATCTAAAGTGCTGAATTGTGATGATGGAGTTAGATGTAGAGGTCTTGCATGTGATTGGTGGATGGTTGTGTGACTGGTTAACAGTAGCCAATGAGTGAATGGTGTAGATGGTGAAGTGGAAAGGGTAGAAGAACTTCCCCATTGTTACTCACGTGCTCCACGGACAGAGCAGATATTTGCAGAAAGTATATGCCACATCCAGGGCTTCTGAGCATGAAATGGGAGTGCATTTTGAGGATTATCCAATCAGATGTTGAGGTTATGCTTCATATTGAGAGAGGCTGTGTATGAAGATGGTGGAGGTGGAGAAAGTCAGGGTGCTTGGAGATATGTTTGTGAATGGTTTGGAGCAGTATGCAAAATGTAGGAATGTGGTAAACAATTTTGATGTAAAAGGAGTGGAGGTGGTGTGGGGCACTGTGCCTGGTTTCAATTTGCAGCAATGGTAGAAGTTTGCCAAGATATGGCTAGGGTTAACAGTCCACATTTGGTTGTCCTGCACTGTGGTGTTTTTCATTTGGGTGTATGCCATTGCCCTTACTATGTTAAAAGATCTAGAAAACTTGGTTCAAACAGTAATGAAACTACTTTCAAATGCCAAGATAATTTATTTCTGGTTTTGTACCTAGGGCAATATGGGACAATAGTTCTGTTTTTTATCCTCAGCAAAATATTGCTAGGTGTATAATCAACCGAGGCATGTTTGCTTTCATGCTTAGAGCTGCCATGTTCTTTTGCAACAATGACAACATTGAATATGGTAAAGAAGATGGCATGTCTTTATCTTTTATGGGAAATGCCATGCTGTTTTGGAACATAAGGGTTGCTTTGGAAAAGCTAATGTGAAGATTTTTGGAGGGAAATAAGGAAAAGAAAACAAACAAAAAAATACAAAATAAAAGATGTTTCTGAAGCATCTGAAAAAAAGGCTCTTTTCAGTGCCAACCTCAAAGGGCAAATGGGGCACACTATTTCAATTTTAATTCCCCACGTTCAGATTTTACGATATGTCCGCGGACACCGTGGTTGTCTGCGGACAGCGCGTATTACATATGGGATTTGTGAGTGCGGGATTGGTCAATAGGGTTTACTTGGTGTGATGTGTGAGCAGAGAGTTTGTTAGAAAGTCTTTTTCCTGAAAGGAGAGGAGATAGCTATGGCTGTGTGTTTCAGAAAGCAGATTGTCTGGATTTTGGGAGATTTATGATACATTGGTTGGAGGTGCATGCAGATTGCTGCAGAGTGGCTGTCCATCTTGGATTCCCTCATGTGGAAGTGCACTGGCATGGAGTGCATGGAATGAAGTGGCTGGATTTGGTACCTCTTTGTGCTACTTTGGTGACAGTGTCATCCAGACATTATTATTATTCATTGTGGAGGGAACAGTTTAAGACATGTGTCTTGAATCTCTTTGCAATTTGCAATGAAAGAAGGACTAAGGAAAGTCATGGACATGTATCCAAACTCCAGAGTAGTTTTTTTTCCGTATTGCGCAGCAATACATGTGGCTGCATTCTTTTTCATTTGATCCACAAATGGAGAAAGCAAGATGCAATGTTAACAAGGGTGTCTGTGTCTTTTTGAGAGATGTTGGTATGTCCTCTTTTCACAATGAAAACATTATGCTTCGTAGTACACACATTTTTCGCAGAGATGAAGTACATGTTAATTATGCCGGCAATCAGATTTATGTGCAAAATATGCAAAATGCAGTGCAACCTTTTTTGGGATTGCAGCAATCCATTTTGCAGTAGGTGTTGACCATTTGAAGTTTGCGAAACCCAGAAAAACACTACAAAAAGGCTCTTTTCAGAGCCACCACCCCCTCCCAGAGAAAATTACAATGGTTGTGACAGGGCAGCACCGCAAAGAATTTAGGGTTCTGCTGACAGTCCGCAGACTTCTAAGAATGCACAGGGTCCTGTGCATTTCATTGACACTTTTCTTTTTGAACTGTGAAAGGTGGCTCTGAAAAGAGCCTTTTTTTTTGTTTTTTTTGTTTTATATTTTTTGTTTTTTTTTAAACACGACACACAAGGAAAGGAAGGTGAAGGAGGGTAAGGAAGGGACACCAACTACAGGGATAAGAAAGGGCTGGTGGAGAGAGGAAGATGAAGGGTGGGCCTTGTTCAGGTAGGTAGCAGTTCTTCTCATGCTCCTTGACCACAGTCTCGAAAGCACTTTGAAGTTACTCCACCCTGCAGACTACTGCGTTGCAGTACAAGCACAATACTGTGACCCACGAAAGGTAAGGATCAACAGCATCATGTATGGCCTGCAAGGCAGCTGGAGGGATGTGCTGCCCCCACAGGAGTGTCTCTTGTGGTGGCAGGAGCGGAAGTGGAGGATGCTGCAAGGGAACTCAACCTACTATGTTTATCGCAAGGTACAACCTTACGCATAGCCCTACCGTGGAACGATTTTAGGTGTCGCTTCATTGAGGTAGTACCATAGCTGTACAAACCCGGTTTCCCAGGACTCAGAACCATCTTGCACTGTTTGCAAGTCACCTTGTGTGCATGTGCTTTTGGTATTCCATCAATAGTGGTAAATAACCTCCACACCCAAGATTCACAGTGAGAACTAGTAGTCGGGACTTCCACTACCTCATCCTTTTCATCCTCTTCATCACTCTCCTCTGTATCCTGATGCCTGTTCCCCTCTGCAGGCCCTCAGGGAGGTGTTGGTGGTGGAGGGGTTAGGGGTGGGGGTGCTGCTGAGACAGCAGTAGCACCAGCAGCAGCCATGATGCCATTAGGACAGCTGTTTCAAAGAGCAAGAGCAATCCAATGGAACAAGGAGCAGTCTCTGTCCTGGAAACCCAAAAACAGAATAAGGGTGTGGCCTTTTATAGGGGTGCTGGGGTGTGCTTCACGGACACCCGCACTGTCCCTAAACATTTCAAACACAAAGAAAGGGCTAAAAATAATCCAAAAAGTATGCAGATCGCCAGGGACATAGTGTGGGACATGTGCAAGGGTGAACTTTCCCAGGAAAATACCTTGAATTGCTGAAAAAAAAACACTTTTTAGGTGTCCGGGGGCCCGGACAGTGTTCGTCACGCTTAGTGTGGGTGCGGTCACATGATGACGTCGAGGACACGTTGGTGAATGGGACGTCTGTCCGTAGGACACAAAATGGGCGGGGTCGAGTCTATGCATGCGTGCGGGTGTTCTACGGACAGTGTTCCAGTCCCCAAACTAATTAAAATGTACGGCAGACAGTTGCGGACAGGCACGATGTTCCTAGGGGTAAGGGTGTGCTACCCATGCGCACGGGTGTTCTACGCACAGTGTTCAGGTCCGCGAACAAAACATATGTGTGTCACAACTTTGCGGACAGGTGTACAGGCTATGTGTTCTACAGACATATTCATTCTGGTTACGGGCAATGCGAACAGGGGGAATGTTCTTTGGACACTTTATTTTGCATAGCTAAGAACATGCGGACGTCTTTAGTGTTCTGCGAATTTTGACTACGGCCTATTCGAACAGGTATTGTGTCCTTAGGACACCCCCATTTTGGTTAATTATGGACAGGTGGACATCTTGTGTGTCCTAAGGACACTTCCATCTTGATTGAGGACAGTGCAAACAGGCATAGTGTCCTTAGGACACCCGCATGTTGGTTAATTGAGGACATCCTGGACAGCCGCGCTGTCCGCGGACACCCTAACTGCCTTAAAAAAAAATAAGAAACAGAGTAATATACTAACAACACACTTAGGGGCCGATTCATGGAATAAATATGCTCTGAAATTTGTGGCACAAGCTGGCGCAAGCTGGTGCAAGTGTGAAAAAGGCAGCGTACGTGTGTGATTCATGGAAGGCCCTGCACATGTTTTTCCTGGGATGTGTGCCAAATCCACACGTGGTGCACACGGGCGCACACATCACTGTGACATCCTGAACACTGTGCGCGACGTGCACAGCGAAAGCGTATAATGTGTAGCGTACATACCATAAAGGGGGCAGAACACGCAGAATGGGGAACAACGCGTGAAAATGAGGGAGTAACTGGGGAGGAACTGCTGGGAAATACACGGAATGCCCACACGCACATGAACAACATGTATTCATGGAATCTAATAGGGTAAACCCGCACACGTCAAAAGACATGCACAAGCGAAAACACGTCCGCCACACGAAGGCAGGCGGAAGCGTCCCCGCGCAGTATAAAAGTGTGCACAAACAACAAACACCTATATACAGCTATGATTTATGTCCCCTTTCTCGCAGCACTGATCGTGGGACACCGCAGGAGGAGGAGAATAGCCAGGCCTTGCATTTTCTTGCCCAGGACCAGCCTTTTTGGGATGGCTGATGACCAGATTTTTCTTATTTTATGTATTTATTTATTATTCTATTTTTATTTCTTTTTCACCTAGTATCATCCTAGAACTGATGTGCGCCCCTCAGTGCATGCTCAGAACACCTGCAGAAAGGCAGTCTGTGGGTCAGGACTTTTACAGGGTTGAACACTTCCCCAAAGTGCTCAGTGCCATAGATTGCACCCATGTGGCCCTACGTCCACCTAGGGCTACTGAGAACGTCTACTGCAACCTGTCTAGAATAGTTCTGGAATGGTTGCAAAGTTTATTTGTTTTCCCCTTTAGACTTGCGAATGTTTGAATGCTCAAATTTACTTTATTTAGATGAGTCTTTGTTTTGGCTCTTGGTAGCTGATCTCATCATCATTCGTGGAACTTCTTCTCTTGCTTCACTGTAAATTGGTTTAAGAGGGGGTTAGGGTCTCTCCTTTGTAGATTTTTTTATCATTCAAGTGTAACCAAGCTCTACTTCGTTTGATCTTCAATGCGGTGGGAGTGATCCCCTCCACTAATAACAATAGTATTTTTTTATAACATGCTTAATACCAGAAAGGTTTCTAAGTGCAGATCCAGGATTCAAACCTGTGTTGCTCTGCATCAATGAGCGTGTTGCCACTGAGCTATACTACCCATGCTAAGTATGGTCCTTAAAAACGGGGCTTATTCCAAGTGCGGACAAAGCTCCTAACAAGCACTTGGTCTCAAGGGTACAAACTAGGTTGTTTTAGCAAGTCTGTACGATCAATTGTTTGGCTGTCTTCTTCAATCTTCTTTGACCCTTCCCTCTGATTTTTGATCTGTTGATAAATAAAAGAAACACTTGCGGTCATAGTTGTTAAATAATCATGCATCTCATCACCTAATTTTTTTGCTACACTGTGGGCATCAATTTCTATTCAAGTGGGAGTGGCAAGGGGCACTTTCATGCAGTATCCAGTCACCAACTCATGAGGCACCAGGTGGTGATCTGAGCAAGGATGATTTTTCAGGGCAAACAGAGCAAGGGGTATGCAGTGTAGCCATACCTTCTTCTGAGTTATTTTGATCTTAGCTATCTTTTCTTTGAGGAGTCTGTTTAATCTCTCACAAATACCACACACCTCTAGGTAATAGGCAGATGTAAATGTGTGCTTTATGCATATTAGAAGAGTTATCTGTTCAAAAAATAAAGTTATAAAATGTAGCTCATTATCAGAATGCACACTCCATCTAGGAACCACCTGACATATGAGAAACTTGGCAGAAGATGTGGCATCAGAGTACATACATGAAACTGCCTCAATCCATCTGGAAAAGGGACATACTATGACTAACATGTATCTGTAACCATTGCATGATTGCAACATATCCGCATAATCTACAATGTGAGAAACCTGAATATGTCTCACCGCTAGTCCCCAGAGATCTGTCATTCAGGTGGCCAGGATACATCCATCATTATTGGATCCAGTTCCTGGGAGTTGACCAGTGCGGGAGGATCACCTGGATGGGAGGTCTTCGGCGAGTGGAAGTGGGACACTGTAGGGTGAGTCACAGTATCCCCTTAATTATGAGACCTTTCCCTCATCCCGCCCAGTACAATACTAAGAAACTCTATCCCCATTTTTCCAACATGAACACTTTTTCACACCATGAGTGACAATGGTGGCAAACTAACCAACTTGCCTCAGACAAGCTTAAGTTCACAAAATATCCAATGAATACAAAAAAGCCATCATTCGCCAAGGCTAATTCATTCAACACAAGAATCAACCATGCTAAATATAATTGTAAGAAGATATTCACCATCTTCAGGGAGCTAGAAACTCCCCCCTCGACCCCCAAGCCAATTACAAAAAAATGAAGCTTGATGTGAAGAAATCCAAACAGCTATGGTACACAGGCTTGACACCCTCCAGAACAGAATTCAAGCCAACCAACTTCACCCACTCCCCTCTGCTACTGCCCAGACATCTACCCACACTGATGAGGCTTTTAACATAACACTTTTCATTCAGCGAAGTTAGTGAGACCGAAGTCGCCTTAATTATGAAGAACATCAAATCATCCATGTGTAAATGGGATATCTGCCATGCCTCTCTAACCAAGGAGTGTTCGGAATTGCTAACACCATTCATCACTGCTTTTATCAATGGCTCCTTTGCATCAGGAACGGTCCCTCCCAGACTCAAAGAAGCTTTGGTTCAGCCCCTTCTAAAAAAAAACATCTTTCAACCCATCTAATCCCAATAACTACATGCCTATAACCACTGTGCCCTTTTTACTCAAAATCCTGGACAAAGCAGCCTACCTGGAGCCTACCTGGAAGTCCAGCAATTCCTAGAAGCAAACAACATCCTGGGCTCCCGGCAATCAGGATTCCATCCTGGCCAGGAACTGAGATGGCATTACTAGACCTCAGAAACCAAACTGACGATATCAGAGACAAAGGCAAACCTGCCCTACTCCTCCTCCTGGACCTCTCAGGGGCATTTGACCTGGTGGATCACAAACTACTCTGCGAACACCCTTCTACCTCAGCTTTCTTCTCTCCTGAGGCAATCACATGGATCACCTCCTTCCTTCAAGGAAGAGCTATGTGCATCTTCTCAGACCAAGCAGCCGCATCCCCAGCCACCATCTGATTTGGAGTTCCTCAAGGTTCTTGCCATTCCTCCACTCTTTACAACATTTTCAACATCTCCCTATTCAACTTACTTGACTCGCTCGGCATCATGTGCACTAACTATACCGACGACACTCAAGTCCTCATACCCTTGTCCGGTAATTACGGAGCTGACTCCACAATCCTTATCTCCATCTACAAAACCATCCACACATGGATGGAGGAAAACTGGCTCTGCCCTAATGGGGATAAGACTGAACTACTACTGTTAGCCCTCGCTGACTCTTGCATTAAACTTGTTGACCATTACCTATCATTCACTATAGACAACACCACCATCCCAGTATCTCAAGCAGTCAAAATCCTAGGAGTTTACCTAGATGCCAAATTAAGTATGGCTAGGCAAGTTAAAACAATCCCTGTTTCAGCAGCATACTATTCCGAACTTCTTAATGCCACCATACCATTCATCTCGACCTCAAAATATCTAGCCGTTGCATTAATAGGCTCAAGACTGGACTATTCTAATGCCCTGTTTTCAGGAACCTCACCAAAAAGCTTGGACAAACTCCAAACTATTCAAAACAATGCCTTGCATGCTGCTCTGGGTATTCCCAAAAGGGAACACATTTCAGCAGCTAGGCAACAAGCGCACTGGCTGCCTGTCCGCAAGCGCATCCTTTTCAAAATGCTGGCCTTCACGCACAAATGTATACATCATACAGCACCCTACTACCTCTCTCCCAGAGTCATCATCCAACACACATCTAAACCCACAAGAACACCATCCGCCAACTTACAGCCTGTTCCCAGAGTCATACATGCCAATTTTACACACTTCCCTTTTATTGTTACACGGCTCCCTGCCACATGCCTTCAGAAAAGAACCCTCTCATCTCATCTTCCTTAAAGCAATCAAAACCAGACTGTTTGCCTAAATCATTAAACACGCCATACTATTGCCCCACACAGCCATCTTGATAGGGTTTTCCTCATAGAGTAGCCTACATGACACTGTACTATAGTTGCAGGAGCAGTTTACCTGACATGTCCCAACACAAAGGTCAGACAAAGTCAGGCAATTGCCAACAACTACACACACCTGACTGCTCTTTCCCTTCCCCACAAGTATAAAAGGCAGAGCACAAGAGCACACTCTGACCAAGGCTGAACGCACGAGGAAGCATCTATTACAGGAGAGCAGCTCAAATGGAGGAGAAAGGCAGCGAGACATGAAAGTTTCCCTTGCCCTTTTTTACTTAGACACAGCCTCAGATGAGAGAAACATAATACCAGAAATCGCAGCTGGAAAGTGGTGTGACAGATGTCAACGGTACATTGAACCCTCTCACACTGATTGTCAGGGCAGAGAGACATGGTTGCCATCAGGGTACCATTCTTGTTTGTTTGTTTGTTTTATTATTTGTAATGTGCACCAGCAGCAAAGGAACTATCAACAAGTTCAGCACAGCCGGTGAGTCAAAAGAACCTGATAGTGGGCGGGACTATGTTAGACTCAAGGTTGCAGTGGCAACATTAAGAAGATTAACAAACAGAGGTTTTTGTGAACAAACTTGGTTAGAGAGAGAGTGGTTCAGCACCACGTGGGCTCTCAGTTGAAGGTCTCTTGGTGGTACTCCTCTCCTGAACAAGGAAAGTATTGAATGTCAAAATAGTGAAACTGCAAGCAGCAAGAGGCCATAGAGAAAGCCAAAGTAAGGTGTTAAGGTGGTTATAAAAGGGTCAAGCCAAACCCTTTGTACAATCAAAAGCCCTAGACACGTTGTAGAATTTGTGAAACTGGCATTTGTAACTGGCTGAGGGGAACGTCGTATGAACTGTGATATTGTGAAAGCCCACACTTGCTATAGAATAACAGAGTGACCCAGCGAGACGTGATTGCCCATTGGAAGACTCTGTTTCAATTGGCAAGTGCTTTGGGAGGCTAACGCTGAAAGAAGCATCAGAGCCCGGCTGAAGGGGATCCTAGGGTGAAGAGTAATCACTCAACATGAAAGTTACCAGAAGGAACTGTTTTTGTTTTGCTGGTTTTGGAATATCAGGCCCCTCTGAAGCAAGAGACCTTGCATGAGAAGAGACTTGGGAAAAGAAGGCCCTGATATAGAGAAAAAGGAATTGTAAGTTCATGGAAGAAGCCCAGAAGTATACTGTGCTCAAAAGTCCCGCTGTGTCCCGTGCTAAAAATGTGGGCAAGGGAAACTCCGGCCATACCATCCTGATGTATCATTTGGTGAATATTTCTTTCTTTTCATGTGAACATTATACCACACTATTTTGTAGCATAGCTGTAAGGGTTGGCTATATGTTTTCTTAGTTTAGGCCCTTTTTATTTTACTAGATGCCAATCGGAGTGTATTATTATTATTTGATGGTCGTAGTTTTCTCCCATCTTAGTTTCAGGTTAGATTAGGTGTTTATCTTACCCATTTTACAGTTTAATAAACACCTTAAACTGTGATCACTTGTGTCTGTCTTGCTTTGATACCATGCCTTCCTTACAATATGTAGATGCTTAAAGTGAGCATTGGGTATAGGGATTGCTCCTCTCACTGTTTGCAAAGTGCAAACTACTGTTAACGTGTGGCATACAATGCAGTTCACAATAAACTGTGCCATGTGTTCTAACAAATTTGGTCAAAAATAGTTTTATGTGAAAATTGCAGCAAGACTCTCTAGTTGTGTGCACGGGGCAGTGAAGCTGCTCCAGCACCACCTTTAATAATGCTAGAGGCATAACTGGCTTTCCTGTACAATCTTGTCTCCATAGAGCCTCTGTGGGGAATAAAGAACATACATCTTCCATAAATTCTGTTCTTTCTGTGGAGCTCATCCTTGTAGCTCAAATAACTGTACAATAGAAAACATATTAAAAACTGCCTTCACCATTATTCATAGTCCTGACATTTGACACTTTCGACTTCACAATCAGAAATATTTGGGAAATATGCTGCCCTCCTCTCTTCAACATCTGCGGCTTTGTTACCATGAGAAATTGTGTCTGCCCTCTTTGTAGGTGTTGTGCATTTCACTTTGGAAAAAGCCAAAGGGAGCATTAGTACCTTAATAAGTGTATCCAATAGTGATGTATGATGCACTGGTATGGCATCTGGGTGGAGGAAACTCCTCCTTTTTCAGCATGTCAATCCTGCGTGAAAGGTTTATGTCAAATAGGCATAGCCAGAGAACACTGTTGCTTCCTCATCCTCATATCTTTGGAGTGTGGCGATAAGCAGCACTAATTCGGCACCCTGTGTCGAGCACTTGTCCCTACTTCAAATTCACCATTCTTATTTAGCTTCACTACTGATGATCCTGTACGTCTTTCTCCTGTCATCTGGTCAATTTTTGAAGAACCATTAATAAATAGAATCCCCCTGTCCCCGAGAGCATTTTCTCTAACGTGGAGAATATTGTCATAGAACTCAGTATAGGTTGTGCAGTCATGAACATAGTCCTCCTTGCCTACTCGTTCTACTATGAAGGTGTCTGGATTCACTTCTCTACCTCTGATAATTTTGATGGCTGGTTTTGAAATAATCACTTCATACCCTGATGCTCTTTTTGTAGTCAATGTACTTTTGGGTCTGTCTAAAATGGCAAATAATAAATGCTCAACGAAAAAAATCATGGAACACCCCAATGTAATACTTGCTGCTTTTTCAATAGCGAAAGCAGCAGCAGCTATTGCTGTTCGCAGGGATGATGTCCTTTCATTACTGGGTCCAAAATCCCATTATGGTTTATTTCCATGTCCTCATGCTCTCTTCTGCGTGAGGAAAGCTGTCATTACCTCTCCATTAGCTCTCTATTTGAATGTGAGAATAAGTTAATATCTTGGTTATAATCTGGAATACCCAACGAAGGACTGTACAAATCACTGTTTTTAATTCTTCAGATCCTTCAGTCATGTTGTCTGTCCATGTTATCTTTTACCTATCTGTGCTTCCTTGAAACCTTTTAAAAGTGGTCAAATGTGTGTGCTGTGATCAAAAACCCAGGCCCTGCAATAATTACATAGGCTTGCAAATTACTGCATTAGGGTAATAGAACTTTCTTCCTGGATGTGAAGTGGGTAGTTTTGAACAGGATGTTTTATGTTTTTGGGTTGTGGTAAATTGGTAGGTGTATGTTTCTATGGGTGTGGTATGCTCCCATGGTTGTGGCCAAGGCCTATAGTCTTGGGTGCATGGCCGAAGGCCATAGGCCGTAGGTCATGCACCCATGACTCTAGGCCCTGGACACAACCACTGCAGCATAACTCTACAATGCTACCAAACCTTTTGATTGTGGTATGTGGGCTGCTTAGGAGATATGTTTTCAAAAATGTGAGTATTGATTGGTAGTAGTGTAATAGTGTTTGTAGGATAGTGAGATGATGTGTTTGTTTGTTTGTTGGATTGTGTTCAGATTGTTGGTATTGAAGACTCTAGGCATTTTGGGTTGTATTTATTGGTGAGGTGTTCATTTGCATGGCTGTGTTATTTTGCAGTGTTTGTGAGTTTAATTATTATATACTTACTGTTTCCTTTGTTGAGCCTGTATGAAGAGTTTTGGCCAGGCCATGCAGTCAAGACTTTAGTGTTTGACAGCAAATGCAGCAGCATAAAAAACCCATGGAAGCAAACATTTTGGATTGTGGTTTATGGTCAGGTGTTTGCTTGAATGGGTGTGTTATGCTGTGGTGTTTGTGAGTCCAATCATTATATACTTACTGTTTGACTTTTTGTGGTTGTATGCAATTTTTTCATGACATGGGTAGTAGGAGCACGCATTCTTTTTCAATCACTGTGATAAAAGAAAAAATCACATGTCAGTGCAGGTAGTTTATAATGACTATTGCATTGCATAGTAGACATATCTGTATTTTGTCGACCCTCATAGTTAGTACTTTAGAAGTACTATAGTTCAAACCAGTGTACTGTGCAATTTGCTCAGTTCCTGTGTTTGTTGATTAAATCATTGGGTCTGTGGGAAAAAAATCCATGCTGGATTAAAAAAAAGCTTTCTACGTTGTGGTACAGTATATTTCTTTCATTGATTTCAATAGGAGGAATTGAATAGGTGTATGGTTTTTCATGTGGTAGTGGTGGTAGTATTGTTGCAATTAGATAGCAGTTGGTGTATTCTATGTGCTTATTCCTTTTTCCATTGTAGTGGTATTCATCTACCTGTTGTCTTGTTGCAGATTTTTGGGTCAGTTAGATAACTGTTGGCGTATTACAAATGTTTATTTCTTGTTTATTTTCAGTGGTATTCATGTATGTGTTTCTTTGTTGCAGATTCTTGGGGCAGTTAGATACCTGTTGGCTCATTCTAACTGGTCAGAGTTTTGAGGTTCAAGTTCTGTTTATGTTTATACACAGATTAGTTATTACATTTTGGTTTTAAGAATATTAAGTACACGTTTACAAGATTTGCTGGTAATCTCTGCTTTAGAGTAATGGTACTATGATTACATTCAAACCATCCACAATTCGTTTTTATATATGCAGTGTAGTGACCTGCATTGGTTGTGGCCCCTGCGTGGTAGATTATATCTATTGTTGTGAAGGTTTTCTTACCAAGTAATACTTGACCAAATGTGAATCCAGTGAGCTTGCAGTTGTTTTTGGTACCATCTGCATTATAACGTAAAAGCATTACTATTACATATTTACTATGTGTCTGTATTTGTAAGGTGGGATGATTATCAGAATTGCAGGTAGTACATAATCTGCTAGGGTTTGCATTTTGTACAAGTTGCTGAAATGGAATGGATTCACAGTTAGGTATGGGTACATACACAAAGCGTTCATTAGGAACTTCTTTGTGTACTTCATGCCTGCAAAGAGTGCATGTATGTTTCCACATGTATGGAATCTGGCAGATTTCATGTATAGGTATGTTTTTGTTTTCTAGTACTTGTAGCAAGTACATTATACATTCTTGTGGATCTTCTTGTGAGTTTATAGTGATTTTGACCATTCCAGCACAGTAGTCCAATTCCTGCCTTATTCCATGAACATTGCAAGTGTTGTCAGGTCAGGATTGTTGGTTACATTTCTATGAAGGACTAACATTTGCAAACACAATTGGCCTGTACGGTGTAAGTAAATGTTGTCAATAATTGGTGGCAATTGGAATAGAATATTTATTGCTACATTTGCGTAGCATTTTCCACAAGTTGTATTTAAAAATTTTAATGGACCTGACAGTTCTGTGTCCAAGTCATTTGTTGGGAGTGTATGTTGCTTCTTTGAAGCGGTAGTTGAGTTACTTTAAGCAGTACATTCTTCTTTGGTTGCGGTCCTTGATGAAGTATTACCTTCTTTTACTTTCTTTGGAGGAATTGCTGTGAGATCCTGCATTGATTGAGTCTGAAGTACTTTTCTTTTACAGCGTTTTGCTTTTTGCAGAACAGGATAGGTTTGTAGATGGGGGTGAGTAAACATAGTCTATTGTATTCTAGAATGCAAGAAATATCAGCATTTACTTTACTTGCATCAAAGTTGATTAGAAATAGTCTGTCAAGTTTACGTAAGTGTGATAGTGCTACATAGCTCATGCCTTCTTTAAAGACTGTGCTACCAATATCTATCAATGCTTTATCTAGGGTAAGACCTTGTGATTTGTGAATGGTGACTGCATATGCTAGAGTTAGAGAAAATTGTTCTCTGCGTACATGCATGTCTTTGAAAAGAAGGAAGCGGTCAGTTGAGCATCCTATTCTTTTAACTTCGGATAGTTTGTCAAAGTTAATATGACACATTGAATATTGTTGTCATGTGGGTATGTTTGAAAGCCAACAACTGTACCAAGTGCTTCATTAACTAGTCCTTGATCCATGTCAAGATTATGTCTAAGCATTACTCTACAGTTTGAAGATAATTTTAATATTTTCTCTAAACCAGCTGTGTTAGAGACAGAGTTTTCCAAGGTGTTTAGCCGTGTTGTGGCTTCTTGACACATGGGTAGTGTCATATCATGTACATCCAGTTTGTCTGTGGAGGCAATTTGAACTATTGGTTGCATTTTTTTTTAACATTGTTTCATTAAATTATGAACAGCTAGCAAGGTTGGCATCAAGGACATACAATTGACATTTTTGTGTGCTAATTGTTCCATGACATCAGGAACACATGATGTATGGCCATAGAGTGCATGGATGTGCCTGGTTTTTAATATAGTTTGTGCTTCTTGAGATAGTACACCAACTCTAATACTTTTTAAAATGTTGGCGTACGTCAGGTATGCAGACTGCTGCATATTTTCAGTTAATTCTCTGCGTTGGAAATGTTGCCAAAGGTTGACATTTCCTATGCTGCCAAACGATTTATGGTACAGTTTGTGCCCTAAGGTTTTAAAAATAGGTTCAGCTTTCACTTGTGTTAATTGAAGAAGATCTCCGAAAACAATAATGTGTTTTCATCCAAAGAGCTCTTCGTAGTGTGTTTTGAGGGCCTCTTGTAGTGTGAGGTGAATTATAGCCAACATTGGAGATCATGCTCACCTCATCTTTTAGCAGCATTTTCAATTGTTTGAAAACTCTGCGTAGTTCCATTGCAGCTTCTGTAGAAAGTTTGTAATAGTCCAATTTGTTTTGGTGTTATACTGGAAGGAGTAGTAATCAGTGTAAAGTGATACCGCCTATGTTGTAGGCAGCTAAACCTGTGGGGGCAGTTACAACAGCTGACAGTTTGTTGTTTGCCATTTGTTGGAGGAACTTGCTGATGATTTTGATTAAGAATGTTTTTTTTTTCTGGAACTAGCTTGACCACTCACATATAGCAGTATAGGTTTGTAATTTTGGCAGGTACAGTTTTTATTTTCATGTTGCACACCATGTTCAATTTGTTTTGTTAATTCTTGGAAAATGCTATGTAGCTCAGTGATTAGTTGTGATTTCAGCACAGCAAAGTCTTCAGTAGAATGCTCATACAAGCACATGATGTTTTCAACTTCTGTCATGGCTAATTCTGCCTCATTTGCTATTAGTGGCTGTCCAAGTAGTTCTTGGCTTCTTGTTACAGAAGGCTGACTACTGTCAGGAGTGTCCACATCTAGTTGGGCCTGCAGTTCTTCTTCGTGTTGCTGTTCATTGTTCAACATTGTTTGGTACTGTGTAAAATGTATGTCTGTTATAGTGCTTTAATTTGCTTTGAAAGTGTCTTCATAGGAGTCATATGTATCCAGTAACTCTACTTCTTTTCTCCATGGTTTAAAAAGTATTAGCAGGGACATGTAATACAGTTCTTTATGTTGAGGATTTTTTAATGACAATTTGATATGATTAATTAAGCTGTGTTTGGTAAGTTTCACTAAGCTGCCTTCACAATTTGCTACTCTGTATCTACCTTTCTTTTCATCTGGTTTAATATTATTTATGCATGTGAAGTTTTGGGCTACGTTGTATAGACACATGGTTTCCAAAGTGGTACTCCTGTTTGGGTAGTATGTATCTAGTAAATTGTTTTAAAAAATGTCTTGGCTGTTGGGATCATTTTTGGCTATTATTTCTATGTCCTCATATAATTTGAGAACTTTTTTTCTAGATTTAGCAGGACCAATACTTAGCCATACTATATTGTCAGATTTTCCATGCAAGGCAGAACTGGTTAAATGGTCTGCAGCTTCATAGCAGCCACATTCTCTATGAGAGAGCATTTTTATGCCTAAGCTGTACAATTTCTGTGATAGTGTTTTGTCAAATGATATGTCATCCCAGAGGTCCTGAAGCTTTGTTTTCTCTGCTTTGGTTAAGTAGGCTGTGACATATCGTGTAACTGCAGTGAAATTGTCTGCAATGTACTGCACATGTATGTTTGCATTCCATAGGATGGCAATGATTGCATTGTAATCATTGATGTATTTTGATTATTCTGTTCTTTTTATGTAATATGTGTTCTTAAGTGATGTACCTTTGACACTAAAACTGAAGACATGAAGTTGTTTACTTGACCTGTTGTTGCAAATGGTCTAGGGAAACAAAAGCAGCATTTGGTGTAGTATTTCCCTTTGTTTTTATATTTTTTATGACAATATTTCCCACATGTGTGTCTTTGAAATTATAAAATGCGTGCATGAAGATCACTATGTGTTGTTTGTGAAGGGATTTCACAAGTGACATATTTTTGGATGAACTGAAAAAACAGTGGCATCACTATCCTGACCAAATTTAGCAGCATCTTTAATCCACAAAAGCATGTGGATGTGTGGTGCTCCCCTGGCTTGGTATTCTTTCTTTTCTCCAAAAGAAGTGTTGCACTCCTCCAAGGTGAAGAACAATTTTATTACAAATGAAGTGTAGCATAGCAATGAAGCGATGATGGAAATATCTTGATACATTCACAGGATCTAGAGAGCAGAGTTCTCCTGGTGTTTTTATTTCTATGTTTGTTTTTTTTGTTTGCTATGCGCAGGAAATCGTGTAAATCTTCCCATGCATATTCTGCACAACTTAGTGTCACAAATCAAGTGGGTGGGCTAAGGTTCTTATCATAGAGCGTACATCTCTGTGACGTCGGAACCAGTATTCTTTTGTACCACGCATGTTTGCTAAAAGATTAGTAATGCTTGAATGTAAAATCTAATCTTTTTCTTGCACTTTTGTAGTAATTCCGTAGCTGACATATTTTGAAAATGGGTACCTGATTTCAATGTGTGTGCAACTCTGTAGCATAGAGTTGCGAGTTCACTTTCAAAGAGAAGGTAGAATATGTATTCCACGTTTTGTCAGAATCTGGGGCCTTCAGAATACATTCTAAAGAGCGGTATTCTGGTGCTGTTCTTTGTGTGGGTCTATCATCGTAACTGCCTCCTTTTCCAGTAGGAAAGTGTAGAGGAAAGGCTTGTGCTTCTATACTGTTTTCCCATATGCTGATTGGACATCCTTTGGCTTGTCGCATTTGGTATGTTTCCAGTGCATCATCTATGGTGTATTTAGTGTGTAATGGGTGAATTGTATAATGGTCTGAAATATTGGATTCTGTAGCAGGATCTAGAAGTTTAAATTGACCAGTTTCTGATGATTCTTGAATTATTTCAGTAGTTTCCCTCAGGTTTTCTTCAATATTAATTTCTATGTAGTATTCATTGTTGTCTTTTAGATATTGCGGGGCTTGTCTAACTTTATGTAAGTCCACGAATTGTTGGCAGTTTTTTTTGTCTTTTGTAGATACGTCATTTACAAAGATAATGTTACGCTCACCTGACTCCCACGGAGGCGCAGGCCTGGTTTGGAGTGCTGTTGCCTCTTCTATGGTGAAGCGCAGGACTCGGAAGATGGACAGGACCGGACCTTCAAATCTGGCTTGTCTGACTCGCAGAAATATCCTTCTGTGTGTGTAGAGGGAGTATTAACAATCTGCGGGATAATGTGTAAGCCTCCCATCCCTTCTCACCCACCACGAAACCCTTCTGCGATTCCCCGTGAAGTCTCACCTTAGGGTCTGAAAGGAAAAGCTCTCCATCCTGCTTCTGATGCAGGGGCGCGTTGTAATCCAGTTACTTCACTGGATCATGGATTGTAGAGAGTTCAAGTTTGCTTGACCTTCCCGGTAAAGTACTGTGAGAATTCTGTTTATAAGTATGAGCCCGAAATAATAATTGTCCGTTGTATCTATTTCAGGTGCAGAACAAAGATTCCGAGATGAGCAATGGAACTGACGAAGGAAACTCAGGTGAGTTGTTTGATGAGAGGTTCCTTTAGTGTCCTTGCATTAATGCACTAATGCTTGTGTCTTTTTTCCCCGTAGTGGCCGGGGTTCGGAAATGCCGGAGATATGGCACCGACCCGAAGTGAAAGGTGCAGTTCCAGTAGATATCAGGTAAGTCTTTAATGAGCGTTCAGGTAATGTCTTAGCATTCGCTCAATAACGCTGATGTCTCTTTTTCCCCTTAGGGGCCGGGGTCCGGAAATGCCAGGATGTGGCACCGACCCGAAATGAAGTGGGAATGACCCAACAGGTAAGTCTTATGATGGCAAATTAAGGTTTTCTTATTCTCTTCCCTAGCTCACCTTTGTTCTTGTCTTTTTCTCCATAGGCGCTGAAATGTGGTTGCGGATCCAGATGGTCGCTGATGAACATGGAGGCGCCTAGTAAAGGTGAGTGGAATGCGGCGCTGCAGTGATCGATGCGATGTGCTTTTAAAATGAATGTCTTCCTTTTCAGGATCGTCGGCGAAATGTCTCCGGAATGCGGATTTAGCAGGTAAGGACTCTTCTTTCTCCTATTCTCTTCTCTTCTCCCTTTGCAGGTGTTCCAGTATGCTGGCGGGCGTGGCAGAAGTCAGGATGCAGGAGCAGACACGGTGAGCGTCCAGCTGCTAGATGCAGAACAACGCGAAGCGTGAGTTGCTGCTTGGGTGTGGCTTAAATAGCCTTCAAAGTAGTTCCAGGTATGTATCCTTCCTTTCAGGTATGTATTCTTCCTCCGGCCACACCCATGTGGTTAAGTAGTCCCCAAAGAGAAAGTAGTCCCATTCAGGCCTCTAGATGGCCCGGATGTTGCAGCATGGTCTGCATCAGGTAAGTTTACACCAAGCACCTTTAAACACAAAGTCATCTTTTATGAGCCTGGCGCCTATGGCGCCAGGACTGTTGTCCAATATGAGCCTGGCACCAAAGGCGCCAGGACTGAGTCCAAAGGGCCCCTACTTGGGGCTGCTGAGAGTTCCCTCGGGGACATGATGTCTGCCTCTGGGGTAGTTGGGCCTGGTCTGGCTCCTTGGAGATAGGCATCATGACAGATAATTAAAGATTTATCTATTGGACGTTGCACTCCCAGAGTGTGTACATTTTCTTTGAGATCTAATGGCAAATTAACTAATTTGCCACAAATGCCTTTCACTAATTCAGAGGGAGGTAATTATGCTGTTTTTGGTTGGAGGCGGATTATTGCTTGAAATGGGTGCACGGTTTGAATTATGATGCTCTCATACAAGTAGAGTTGTTGCAGGGGTTTTGGTAATGGGAATAATTTCAAGTTATTTGTGATAGCACGTGAAGCTGTAAAGTATTAAGCAGTCAGTAATTTCGTATTTGTTTTCTGCTATAAGATAGAGAGCTAATTGAACCATTAGGAATCTTCATTGTCTTCTATTTTGTATGTTATGTCTACAGTTTGGGTGCTATTTTTATAAAAATTCCTGCGCCAACCCACACACAAATGGTTTGGTACTTCAGAAGATGCAGTTTTAAACTTCAATATTTCTCTTTTTTATGTGTGTAATAGAAGTTTGACATCTGTACAGTTGTTGGTAGTCTGTTGTAAATCTATTTCATTTTGTAAGTGGCTTTCAATTCCAAAATATTTTCTTTGGATATGCTCCATTTCTTTGAGTAGTTGTTTGGCTGTACCATGTGGAAGATTGTTATTTAAGTTGGCTAGTGCTAAAGCAGGATTTTTGGCATAGTACAGTTTATGGAGCAGATTTCTTTTAGTTGAATGATGTGTTCATATCATTTTGATATGATGGAAGGTGCTTTTGCAAATAGACCTAGAAATGCAGGCTAATGAATGGCCTTGTAGTCCTGTGTATTTGCACACTTTACAGGGGTCCATATTATGTAGTAGTTTAATTTTAAATTTGTCTTTGCCTTTCACATAGTGATTGAGGAAGTGGTGTAAAGATTTGAAAGATTTTCTGGCAATGTTACACATTACACATTGATGTGCACTGCCATTTGTAGACTGGATGTATTGGTTCAGTGGAATGGACAGGTGATACTGAGTTTTCTGGGGATATTTTTGTGAGCAGCATTTCTTTTTCCATAATGGTATTATTATGTTTTTCATACCCTCGCCCACTGCTATGTATGGCAATTGGGTTCATTTGCTTTTGTTTGTATGCTTCTTCATTGAAATATGGTTCTGTGCTTGTTGTGTGACTCAATTCACCTCCACAGATGTTTGTGAAGTTATCTTTGTTGATATTCCGTTTATTGAGAAATCTTTTTTGTAGTTTAGTACTTATTTTTATTAGTGGTTTCATTCTGTTTAAAACTAAAATAAATAATTTCCTTTTAAGAAGGATTGCACTGTGTATGAGAGCTATTACGATTAATTTTACACGGTAGGTTTTAAGAGTTGTCGATGATTTCTCTCCTGTTTTTACAATGTTCTGAAGGACTATGAAGCAGAACATTTTTTGTAAAAGATTTATTTTGGTATGCTTACTTGCTGCTACATCAAGATCTATAGGTGCAGTGTTAGCACTAGTGGTAGCTGCAGTCTTGTTAATCACTTTCTGTTTAGTTTAACGTTTTGAAAGAGGAGGCATAGTTTATATACTGGAAGCTTGTTTTGTTTCTCTTAATGACTGTATTAGCTGTTTTGTTTGAACATTTTGTACAAATTCTGCTAGAGGTGGATGCTTATTTTGGAGAGATTTAGTTTGATTCTGTTTACTTTTGCGTTGCTTTCTACGAGTTGCTTTTTGGTAGGCATTCTTTGGGGTCTGTTGGTGAAAAAAGAGAAAGTGTGGGTTGGGATTTTGTGCAGTGTATGTGTGCTTTGTGCATGAGTGTCTGGGTATGATGGTAAGGATGTATGTGTCATGACCCGGCAAAATTGCCCCTTCTGGACCTCATGGTCATTGTCACGAAGGGCTTGTACTCCTTGTTCCTCCCAACATGGCCGTACCAAGCTCCGTGCTACGCACTAGCTTTCACGTCGTGGCACGTACTATAAATGTTCACGCCCCTGCGGGTCCGCGCGTCTCAACGCTATCTTCGGTAGTGACCCGACGTGTGTGTACCCTCTACATTGGTTTCCTTGATCCTCTTACTTCCTTCCTTACCTTTATCCTGTTCCTGGAATTCCCCCCTTCTTACTCATTCATCGCTATCCTGGATACCCTGGAACCACAAACTTCCTGGAACTCTGAACGCGTCCTGCAACCTGACGAGGCTCGGGCGAGCCTATTCAAGACCCGAACCATCCACAGGAAGAGTCCTGTGACCGAACAAGGGAGATCCCGATCACAGGTGAGACGGGGGGAGATTTACGACAGTTTGAGACGCCAAACGATCAATACGGATTCTACCATGGAGAATGCTATTCAGGACCTGATGCGCGGAATGCAAGAACTTTCCACAGAGATGCAGAATTTAAAAGCCGAGAATGCGAACAAGGACAGCGTATTATTGGGAGGAGTGGTTGATAAATACGATGGTTCAACAAAGACCTTACGTGGATTCCTGGATTCTTGTTTGGTACATTTTACCTTCAAGCCCTACTATTTCTCAACTCCTAGGGCTAAGGTGGGCTTTATAATATCGCATCTTTCCGGTAATGCCCTTACATGGGCCACTCCTTTACTCAATTCAGGGGATGCTCTCCTGGATGATTATGAAGGGTTCATCGCGGAACTCAAGACCATGTTCGAACGTCCAGACCTGGTCCACGGTGCTCAAGAGAAGTTACTTGACTTCCAACAAGGATCCCAAGACATTTTGACCTATGTTACCAGATTCAAACAGCTAGCCAAAGAGGCGGACTGGCCCATGGAAGCCAGTTTTACCTTGTTTCGCTGAGGCCTAAATGAAGAGATCAAGGACGAGTTAGCCAGGGTGGCACGTCCTAGTTCATTCCAGGCTCTCCTGGACTTGTCTATGCAAATAGACTTCAGAATCCAAGAAAGAAAGGCCGAAAAGAAAAAGAATAAAGTCTCAATTCAAAGAAACTTCCCAGAGAATACTACAAGGACAGAATCTGCCAAGAATCCGAGCACTGATTCTGAACCCATGCAACTTGGAGCCTTTCGTGGTCCAATTTCCCAGCAGGAAAGTTTAAGAAGGATACACACAGGCTTATGCATGTATTGTGCCTCAGATAAACATCTAGTTAAAGAGTGTCCTCTGGCTCCTCCCAGACGCTCGGGAAACGCCAGCTCCCGATCCTAAATGGAGCAAGTTTTCGGGAGAGCGATGTTTGCTCCACATCTATTCCATCCTTGAACTCTCCTGGACAAAACAAATTGGTGATATTACAGGCCTTTTTCTCGCCATCCAAGGACAAGGTCTACCCTATACTGGCCTTGGTGGATTGCGGAGCAATGGGACTCTTCTTTGATCAAGATTGGGTCAGAAGTCATAACATTCCATATGAAGCATATAGTTTTTCACAACCTGTGGAAGCAATTGACGGAAGACCTCTTTCCTCAGGACCCATAAGTCTGCAAACAAGGGAGATCCATCTTTCCATAAATCATCATCAAGAAAGAATTGTGTTTGACATTATAAAATCAGCCCATTACCCCTTGGTTCTGGGCATGCCCTGGTTACAAAGGCACAATCCATATATTAACTGGACGGCCGGATTCTTATTCCTGGGCTCGGAGTTCTGTATGAACAACTGTTTAAATCTGGATACCTCAGTCACAGCTCCTATAAGTCTACCAAGGTGTCCAGAGACACCACTCATGGTTTCCAATATTGTACAAGTTCCAGAGATCTATCAAGGGTATGCTGATGTATTCTCTACTGCCATTGTTCAATCCCTACCTCCACATAGACCCAAAGACTGTGCCATAGATAACGAACCCTCAGCAGTGATTCCCTTTGGCAGGATGTTTATTCTTTCAGAACCCGAAAAGAAAGCCCTCCAAGAATACCTAGGCACTAATCTTGAGAATGGCACCATAAGACCTTCAAAATCACCAGCTGGTGCTTCATTGTTCTTCGTTCCAAAAAAGGATACCAAAGAGCTTAGACCTTGCTTGGACTATCGGGGCCTAAATCAATACACCCTGAAAGACAGATACCCACTACCCCTGATCTCGGATATCCTTGAAGCTGTGAGAGGTGCAGTGATATTCACGAAACTGGATCTCCGAGGTGCTTACCATTTGATCCGTATCCAGGAAGGAGACGAATGGAAAACAGCCTTTAGAACACCCTTTGGTCACTTTGAATACCTAGTCATGCCCTTTGGTCTGACTAATGCTCCCGCAGTCTTCCAGCATTTTATGGATAGGGTGTTCTCTGACATGTTATTTCTCAATGTTATCGTCTACTTCGATGACATATTGATCTTCTCCAAGGATTCCTTGAACATGAAGAACATGTAAAAGCAGTACTTCAACGTCTCCGTGAAAATCAACTCCTAGACAAACCAGAAAAATGTTTGTTTCATGCTACATCAGTTCACTATCTGGGATTTGTCCTTAGTTCAGAAGGAATTAGTATGGACCCTTCAAAGGTGAAGTCCATACTGGCTTGGCCCGCTCCATCATCTGTTAATCAAATACAATCCTTCTTGGGGCTTGCCAACTTCTACCGGAAATTCATTCCCACCTTTTCCGAGATTGTTCAACCCATTGTTAATCTCCTAAAGAAAGACGTTCCATTTAACTGGTCTATACCACAAGACAAGGCATTCCAACGCTTGAAAGAAGAATTCACTCAGGCCCCCATCCTGGCCCAACCAGACATAAATCGTCCTTTTCTAGTTGAAACTGATGCCTCCAATTACGCCATAGGAGCAGTTTTAAAACAAGAATCCGATGATAAGTTGGAACATCCCATTGCTTATCTCTCACGGACTCTGACCACCAGCGAGACTCACTACTCAGTTCTGGAGAAGGAGTTATTGGCTATTCGTCATGCCTTCACTGAATGGAGACATCTACTCCTGGGTGCTAAATATCCAGTTTAAGTCCGTACAGATCATCGAAATCTTCAGATCCTACAATCCATGGAGTGCAGGAACAGTAGACAAGCTTGATGGGCCTACTTCTTTTCTCAATATCAATCTCCTGGAAGAAATCAGAGTACAGACTCAATTATCTGAACTCTGGAAGGACATATCCAAGAAAAATCCCTGGCGTCTTACAATCAAGGAAGGATATTTATTCAAGAACAATTCAGTGGTCATTCTGACAAAAGAACTTCAACAGAAGGTAATGAATCTATGCCATGATACTCTTCACTCCGGCCATCGAGGAGTAACCAACACCTTCCGTCTTATACAAAGACAGTTCTGGTGGCCAGGGATGAAGTCCAGTGTAGTGCAATACATCAAGACCTGTGCTATTTGTAGTCAGAACAAATACGATAATCAGAGACCGGCAGGTCTGCTTCTGAAGCCTACGTTGCCAACCAGACCCTGGGAAGTTATTGCCACCGACTTCATTGTTGAATTACCACCTTCCCGAGGATATACAACCATCATGGTAACCATTGACTTGTTCACTCATCTAGCTCATTTTACACCATTGTATAAACTACCATCTTCCTCAGAACTTGCTGGAATTTTCCTGGAACATATTTTTCGTCTTCATGGCCTTCCTTCCAAGGTTATTTCGGATCGGGGACCCCAGTTTATTTCACAATTCTGGAAACATCTCTGTCGTGTTCTAGGAATCCAATGTGCCCTTTCTTCAGGCTATCATCCACAAACCAATGGGGCAACGGAACGAGTAAATCAAACCCTGGAACAATATCTTCGTTGTTTTGCCACCAAGGTTCAAGACGATTGGTCTCTCCTTATACCTTTAGCCGAATTCTCCTACAATAACTCAGATCATTCAACTCTCAAGATCAGCCCTTTCTATTGCAGTCAAGGTTATCATCCGTCTGTTTTACCATCAGTCTTTCCTGAATCTACTCCGGTTCCTACCCTTGACTCTTGGATTCATACGCTGATCGACTTAGAAAGAGAGGCCATGGATCAGTTAGAACAGGCCCAGACTCGAACCAAAAGATATGCGGACTCTAAGAGAAGACCATCACCTTCCTATTCAGTTGGCGATCAAGTCAGGCTAGCCTCGAAACTGTTACCTCGACATCTACGACCAAACAAATTAGCTCCTCGCTATTATGGTCCATTTTCTATAAAGGAGATCATCAATCCTGTCTCCTTCCGACTTAAGCTCCCGGATTCCTGGAAGAAGATACATCCAGTCTTCCATACTTCCCTGTTGAAACCCTACGTTAGTTCTACTCGAAAACCCTTCAAACCCACACCTGTTGTTGTGGACGACCAGTTGGAATATGAGGTGTCCAGGATATGTGATTCCAGGTATAGGAGGGGTCGACTACAATATCTGGTCGAGTGGAAAGGCTACCCCCCTAGTGAGAGAACATGGGAACCAGTTTCTAATTTAAAAACCCCTCGTTTGCTCAGAAGATTCCATCTTATTCACCCAGGCAAGCCTGGAGGAACCAGTCTTCGGAGGGGCATGCTGTCATGACCCGGCGAAATTGCCCCTTCTGGACCTCATGGTCATTGTCACGAAGGGCTTGTACTCCTTGTTCCTCCCAACATGGCCGTACCAAGCTCCGTGCTACGCACTAGCTTTCACGTCACGGCACGTACTATAAATTGGTCACGCCCCTGCGGGTCCGCGCGTCTCAACGCTATCTTCGGTAGTGACCCGACGTGTGTGTACCCTCTACATTGGTTTCCTTGATCCTCTTACTTCCTTCCTTACCTTTATCCTGTTCCTGGAATTCCCCCCTTCCTACTCATTCATCGCTATCCTGGATACCCTGGAACCACAAACTTCCCGGAACTCTGAACGCGTCCTGCAACCTGACAAGGCTCGGGCGAGCCTATTCAAGACCCGAACCATCCACAGGAAGAGTCCTGCGACCGAACAAGGGAGATCCCGATCACAGGTGAGACGGGGGGAGATTTACGACAGTATGTAGAGGTGTGTGATTGTGAAATGGCCTGCTACTTCAGTTTGGGAAGGCCATTCTTGTATTTGTGTGTTACTATACTGGTAATCAGATTGCAATCCAAAGTATGGAGATGGTGAGGGGAAGCAATAATACTGAATCTAATGTTGCAGGGTAAATACAATTGTTTGTTCTAGAATACTAAAATTCTACAGTGTTTGAGTAACATTTAGAACATTATGGCAGTATTGCACTTAATTTTTTGGATGGAAAGAATAGGTTTCTTCTGAGTTCTCATTCATACTTCAGACACTGCTGCTTTTCAGGAGAGTGGTCCTCACTTCAATTGTGAAAGAAAGAAGTTAGTAAACATATGCATTAATAGCACTGTTGTAAATGTAGACATGGATTTCTTTGTTTTTGCAGTAGTAGTGCTTTCTGATAACTGGGCATAGCATGCACATGCACTTTTCTTTGCCTATGTGCCTTCTGTATATTTTATTTAGAATCTGTTAGTTGAATGTGCTTTAGAAATGAGTACAATAGTAAGTGCACAGAGTACACTTGGCTTCGTACGGCAGTGTTATTGGATGTTAGGAGATTGAAGAAATAATGGTATGGTTTGTTTGCTATTTTTACAGGGTAAATGGAAGGAACTGTATGGAAAAGTATGCAATGTATGTATTTGTGAATGTGTGGGAAATAAATGAGGAAGATTTGATGGGGTTAGCAGGTTATTACTCAGTAGGTGATTACTAAAGTACTGGGTGATTCTGTGGTGCTTGGAGATGGGAGAGTCTGAAATAAAGTAAGGGTTGCAAGGATGTACCTGGTGCTTGTGTTGCAGACTGAGGGGGGATGTTGTATGTCTTGCTTTTCAACACTGTACATAGTTGTAGATAATGTGATAGATATGACTGCACATGTGCATAGTTGAATACTGTTGTGAAATCTAGAACACAACGGGCAACCAGCTGGAATGAGAGAGCTGTCTAGATTGGAAGAACAGTTGTAGAGGCAGTGGTGTTGTTTCAGCTGGGAGCCTTTCAAATGACATTGGCTATCTGTGTGCATAAATAAAGATGCATGTACTCATCCTGGATGCGTGTAATTTTATAACACACTAGAAAGCCTTTTTCCATAATTATACTGCTATATCTCCCATCTTTTAACATGATATCACACTTTGTTAGATAGCTGTGTGTGTTGTGTCTGATTACTAATATAGTCATTTGTAAAGGAAGTTGAAATGATAGAATGTATGTGAACTATGCAGAAAGTATAGAAAGGAAATTGGATGGACATCTTATGCACTATAATGCATTAAATGCTATCATGGTTGAAATCTGGTTTAATATGTGGCAGTGGTTACACAAATGATAGAATGAATGAAGAAAATAACAGTTTGCACATTGCAGTTAATAATATAGGTAAATAAAAATTTGTAGAGCAGACAACTTTGCAAGTGACACTTGATCATAGCAGATGGGAGAAATGACAGTAGGATAGTTTTACAGGTTGCCCAGGGTAAGTGGCAGTTACTCTGTTTACATGCATTTATACAAGAGATGTACATGTACCATACATGCCAATCCTCCCGATTTCGGAGGGAGACTCCTGATTTTTCAGTGAAAAATATTGTTATTTTTTTCACATTCTCTTGCCGCAAATACATCTTTGCCCAATGTATTCTTATGACACAAATGTTGTCTCACAATTTTTCAGAGGAAATGTCCCTCCCAGGTGGGTCGGAATGTTGGCATGTATGATGTACTGTGCAAAAAATATTCACCTGTACTTTGTGTTCATGAATCTGCAAGTAGAAATGTTGGAGAGCTTACTAGAAGTTGCTGTAGGTGCTTTGCAGTCACAGCGCAATTGTACTGGGAGTGATCAACAGTACATCTAAAGTGCTGAATTGTGATGATGGAGTTAGATGTAGAGGTCTTGCATGTGATTGGTGGATGGTTGTGTGACTGGTTAACAGTAGCCAATGAGTGAATGGTGTAGATGGTGAAGTGGAAAGGGTAGAAGAGCTTCCCCATTGTTACTCACGTGCTCCACGGACAGAGCAGCTATTTGCAGAAAGGATATGCCACATCCAGGGCTTCTGAGCATGAAATGGGAGTGCATTTTGAGGATTATCCAATCAGATGTTGAGGTTATGCTTCATATTGAGAGAGGCTGTGTATGAAGATGGTGGAGGTGGAGAAAGTCAGGGTGCTTGGAGATATGTTTGTGAATGGTTTGGAGCAGTATGCAAAATGTAGGAATGTGGTAAACAATTTTGATGTAAAAGGAGTGGAGGTGGTGTGGGGCACTGTGCCTGGTTTCAATTTGCAGGCAATGGTAGAAGTTTGCCAAGATATGGCTAGGGTTAACAGTCCACATTTGGTTATCCTGCACTGTGGTGTTTTTCATTTGGGTGTATGCCATTGCCCTTACTATGTTAAAAGATCTAGAAAACTTGGTTCAAACAGTAATGAAACTACTTTCAAATGCCAAGATATTTTTTTCTGGTTTTGTACCTACGGCAATATGGGACAATAGTTCTGTTTTTTATCCTCAGCAAAATATTGCTAGGTGTATAATCAACCGAGGCATGTTTGCTTTCATGCTTAGAGCTGCCATGTTCTTTTGCAACAATGACAACATTGAATCTGGTAAAGAAGATGGCATGTCTTTATCTTTTATGGGAAATGCCATGCTGTTTTGGAACATAAGGGTTGCTTTGGAAAAGCTAATGTGAAGATTTTTGGAGGGAAATAAGGAAAAGAAAACAAACAAAAAAATACAAAATAAAAGATGTTTCTGAAGCATCTGAAAAAAAGGCTCTTTTCAGAGCCAACCTCAAAGGGCAAATGGGGCACACTATTTCAATTTTAATTCCCCACGTTCAGATTTTTCGATATGTCCGCGGACACCGTGGTTGTCTGCGGACAGCGCGTATTACATATGGGATTTGTGAGTGCGGGATTGGTCAATAGGGTTTACTTGGTGTGATGTGTGAGCAGAGAGTTTGTTAGAAAGTCTTTTTCCTGAGAGGAGAGGTGATAGCTATGGCTGTGTGTTTCAGAAAGCAGATTGTCTGGATTTTGGGAGATTTATGATACATTGGTTGGAGGTGCATGCAGATTGATACAGAGTGGCTGTCCATCTTGGATTCCCTCATGTGGAAGTGCACTGGCATAGAGTGCATGGAATGAAGTGGCTGGATTTGGTATCTCTTTGTGCTACTTTGGTGACAGTGTCATCCAGACATTATTATTATTCATTGTGGAGGGAACAGTTTAGGACATGTGTCTTGAATCTCTTTGCAATTTGCAATGAAAGAAGGACTAAGGAAAGTCATGGACATGTATCCAAACTCCAGAGTAGTTTTTTTCCCGTATTGCGCAGCAATAAATGTGGCTGCATTCTTTTTCATTTGATCCACAAATGGAGAAAGCAAGATGCAATGTTAACAAGGGTGTCTGTGTCTTTTTGAGAGATGTTGGTATGTCCTCTTTTCACAATGAAAACATTATGCTTCGTAGTACACACATTTTTCGCAGAGATGAAGTACATGTTAATTATGCCGGCAATCAGATTTATGTGCAAAATATGCAAAATGCAGTGCAACCTTTTTTGGGATTGCAGCAATCCATTTTGCAGTAGGTGTTGACCATTTGAAGTTTGCGAAACCCAGAAAAACACTACAAAAAGGCTCTTTTCAGAGCCACCACTCCCTCCCAGAGAAAATTACAATGGTTGTGACAGGGCAGCACCGCAAAGAATTTAGGGTTCTGCTGACAGTCCGCAGACTTCTAAGAATGCACAGGGTCCTGTGCATTTCATTGACACTTTTCTTTTTGAACTGTGAAAGGTGGCTCTGAAAAGAGCCTTTTTTTTGTTTTTTTTGTTTTATATTTTTTGTTTTTTTTTAAACACGACTCACAAGGAAAGGAAGGTGAAGGAGGGTAAGGAAGGGACACCAACTACAGGGATAAGAAAGGGCTGGTGGAGAGAGGAAGATGTAGGGTGGGCCTTGTTCAGGTAGGTAGCAGTTCTTCTCATGCTCCTTGACCACAGTCTCGAAAGCACTTTGAAGTTACTCCACCCTGCAGACTACTGCGTTGCAGTACAAGCACAATACTGTGACCCACGAAAGATAAGGATCAACAGCATCATGTATGGCCTGCAAGGCAGCTGGAGGGATGTGCTGCCCCCACAGGAGTGTCTCTTGTGGTGGCAGGAGCGGAAGTGGAGGATGCTGCAAGGGAACTCAACCTACTATGTTTATCGCAAGGTACAACCTTACGCACAGCCCTACCGTGGAACGATTTTAGGTGTCGCTTCATTGAGGTAGTACCATAGCTGTACAAACCCGGTTTCCCATGACTCAGAACCATCTTGCACTGTTTGCAAGTCACCTTGTGTGCATGTGCTTTTGGTATTCCATCAATAGTGGTAAATAACCTCCACACCCAAGATTCACAGTGAGAACTAGTAGTCGGGACTTCCACTACCTCATCCTTTTCATCCTCTTCATCACTCTCCTCTGTATCCTGATGCCTGTTCCCCTCTGCAGGCCCTCAGGGAGGTGTTGGTGGTGGAGGGGTTAGGGGTGGGGGTGCTGCTGAGACAGCAGTAGCACCAGCAGCAGCCATGATGCCATTAGGACAGCTGTTTCAAAGAGCAAGAGCAATCCAATGCAACAAGGAGCAGTCTCTGTCCTGGAAACCCAAAAACAGAATAAGGGTGTGGCCTTTTATAGGGGTGCTGGGGTGCGCTTCACGGACACCCGCACTGTCCCTAAACATTTCAAACACAAAGAAAGGGCTAAAAAAAATCCAAAATGTATGCAGATCGCCAGGGACATAGTGTGGGACATGTGCAAGCGTGAACTTTCCCAGGAAAATACCTTGAATTGCTGAAAAAAAAACACTTTTTAGGTGTCCGGGGGCCCGGACAGTGTTCGTCACGCTTAGTGTGGGTGCGGTCACATGATGACGTCGAGGACACGTTGGTGAATGGGACGTCTGTCCGTAGGACACAAAATGGGCGGGGTCGAGTCTATGCATGCGTGCGGGTGTTCTACGGACAGTGTTCCAGTCCCCAAACTAATTAAAATGTACGGCAGACAGTTGCGGACAGGCACGATGTTCCTAGGGGTAAGGGTGTGCTACGCATGCGCACGGGTGTTCTACGCACAGTGTTCAGGTCCGCGAACAAAACATATGTGTGTCACAACTTTGCGGACAGGTGTACAGGCTATGTGTTCTACAGACATATTCATTCTGGTTACGGGCAATGCGAACAGGGGGAATGTTCTTTGGACACTTTATTTTGCATAGCTAAGAACATGCGGACGTCTTTAGTGTTCTGCGAATTTTGACTATGGCCTATTCGAACAGGTATTGTGTCCTTAGGACACCCCCATTTTGGTTAATTATGGACAGGTGGACATCTTGTGTGTCCTAAGGACACTTCCATCTTGATTGAGGACAGTGCAAACAGGCATAGTGTCCTTAGGACACCCGCATGTTGGTTAATTGAGGACATCCTGGACAGCCACGCTGTCCGCGGACACCCTAACTGCCTTTAAAAAAAAATAAGAAACAGAGTAATATACTAACAACACACCTAGGGGCCAATTCATGGAATAAATATGCTCTGAAATTTGTGGCACAAGCTGGCGCAAGCTGGTGCAAGTGTGAAAAAGGCAGCGTACGTGTGTGATTCATGGATGGCCCTGCACATGTTTTTCCTGGGATGTGTGCCAAATCCACACGTGGTGCACACGGGTGCACACATCACTGTGAAATCCTGAACACCGTGCGCGACGTGCACAGCGAAAGCGTATAATGTGTAGCGTACATACCATAAAGGGGGCAGACACGCAGAATGGGGAACAACGCGTGAAAATGAGGGAGTAACTGGGGAGGAACTGTTGGGAAATACACGGAACGCCCACACGCACATGAACAACATGTATTCATGGAATCTAATAGGGTAAACCCGCACACGTCAAAAGACATGCACAAGCGAAAACACGTCCGCCACACGAAGGCAGGCGGAAGCGTCCCCGCGCAGTATAAAAGTGTGCACAAACAACAAACACCTATATACAGCTATGATTTATGTCCCCTTTCTCGCAGCACTGATCGTGGGACACCGCAGGAGGAGGAGAATAGCCAGGCCCTGCATTTTTTTGCCCAGGACCAGCCTTTTTGGGATGGCTGATGACCAGATTTTTCTTATTTTATGTATTTATTTATTATTCTATTTTTATTTCTTTTTCACCTAGTATTATCCTAGACCTGATGTGCGCCCCTCAGTGCATGCTCAGAACACCTGCAGAAAGGCAGTCTGTGGGTCAGGACTTTTACAGGGTTGCACACTTCCTCAAAGTGCTCAGTGCCATAGATTGCACCCATGTGGCCCTACGTCCACCTAGGGCTACTAAGAACGTCTACTGCAACCGCACGCACTGGCATTCCATCAACGTACAGGTTGCATACCTCTGTCTATATAAACTATCCTAGGTCTACCCATGACAGTTTCATATACAGAATGTCTGCCCTGAGCGGGGTCCTGGAAGCTGGGAAGCATGTCGACACATGGCTTATTGGTGAGTACAAATGTTTGTGCACATGCATGGATGTCACACACAGACAAACACACAAACCCAACTAATGACAACCATCCTCACCTCCCCAGGGGACTTTGCCTACCCTCTGAGCAACCACATGATGACGCCAATACGGAACCACAGCACACCACCACAGGTAAGATACAACGCAGCTCATATTGCAACCTGGGCCATAGTGGAGCGCACATTTGGAGTGCTCAAGTCATGCTTCTGCTCCCTTGACCGCTCTGGCAGGCAGCTACTCTATGCACCCCCAGTAGTGTGCAGGATCATTGTGGCAGCATGTGTCCTGCATAATGTTGCAACACGGTGGGGTGTACCGGTGGACATGGTGGTGCCCTAACATCCCCAACCACACTCACAGGCGCTGCGCATGGGAGGAGAAAGGTCCCATGGAGGCCGCCCAACTGAGGTGCCCCTCAACTTTTGTGGCCACCCAACCAAGCCACAGATGTACTAGTACCACAACAATTATCCTGGGCAACTTGGGCGAGGGGGGAAGGTATGTGATACAAACAGCCCCCCTGTGCTCCTGCAAGTCTGCCTGTGGCCCCTTAAGAGAAATGACGGGTCACGCAACGCTCAGGCATCCCAAAATAGCAAGAAAAAGAGATACGCGACCCTTGTAGCCCACGTGCGTGTAACAAAACACACCCAGTACGCTGTGGCAGCCAGGAACACAATAAATGTGTATGTGATCAACACGCGGGCTAGTATGACTGAAAAAAAGGGGTAGGCGACAAACAGGGACACCCGCAGTGGGAAAAATAGCGTGCGCGACTCACCGTCTGCCTTTCGTGTAGAAGATGAATGCATAGGCAACAACCTCGCCAAAAGAAGAAGTATGCAGTGTAGCCGAACTATGAACTAATCGCGTGTGAACCCCAACGTCTGGAAAACACACCCGTGCCGAGTGAAATGTCTGCACGCACGTTACGTCACCAACACGCTACCGTGCTAAGAGCCTTTCCTTGGAATTCACACAAACGTGCTGTTTGTCATGTGCCAAATCACTCCGTATCAAGCTGGCCACGAGACAACACACGGAAGACCACGCTCCTGCTCAGAAGGCCAAATTACTGCCACCCAGGGCCCAGAGCAGCATCCTACAAGCAATCTGCTGCTGCCTGCCTGCTGCCAACAGCGCCCTACCATTTGGTGCCTGCACATCAACCATCTGCAGGGGTCCAGTTGCTGTGACCACCCCTGCTGGAACAGAAGACTCCCGACTGGTGTTCCATTGCTCCACAGCCCAGCCCCAGGACCCAGTTGCCCACCCACACCTGCCTCAGGGGTTGCCATGTCCGACCCAACACCATCCGGCACCAGTGGCAACCCCAAAGCACAGAGGCAGAGGGCTGCCAGCTTCAGCGATAAGGAATTTGGCATGCTGGTGGAGCAAGTCCTGGGGTATTATGATGCTCTCTTCACACCATTGTGCGCTGACAAGGAAGGACGGAAGAGGATCTGGAAGGACATAGTGGGTGCCATCAACGCGGAGGGGGTGGCACCCCGTGACATCAAACACGTCCAGAAGCGCTGGGAGGACTACAAGTCCAGGACCCTCAAGAATGCCCGGCACCTCTTGGACGCAGCGGATGCAGTGGGGCGCCGGGTCCAACTTACCACCCAGCAGATGAGGGTCATGTATCGCATTCACCCAGTGCTTCATCACCAGATCCTCAGGATGCAGGCACGTCGGGAGTCGAGCAGTAAGTGCCCATGCATTCCCGTTTTAAACAGTGCATGTTGCAGTGTGCTGTAGTTAGCTACATGGGTGTATGTGTGACATGGGTCATCTATGGATGTGTGGGTGCAGGGACATGATGGTGCTGCATGTGAGTCCAGTCAGGTGTGACCCATATGAATGGTGTATGTGTTACAATGCATCATGCAGAGCAGCATGTGGAATGCACACATTTATGCATGCCTGTGTCTGTACTTGGACATGTTTGGGGTGTGAGAGATGGGTGCTGCAGTCATGGACATGCATGGTGTACATGTCCGTTTGTCTGAGTAGTGTGTGAGTGACTGGTCAATGCTATGGATTCATGACACATGTCCGTGACGATGTGTTGATTCACTGATACAGCCTAGTCATCCTTGTATCCACTGTGTCTTGGGGTATACGGGGCCAGATGCATGACCCTCTGGTGATGTGTGTGCATGTGATCAGCATGTCCCATGATGCATGTGAGTTTCAGCCCACCATTGGATGTTTCTACGGTGGCTTGGACATGGATGCAAATGTTTGCTGCATGTGTCTTGCCTGTTCCTGCATGTGTGTTGCCTGTACTGACCCATGTGTTGTGGAGGGACATGATGGAACTAACGTTTGACAGTGCCACTCATGTGCTATTGCTTTCTGTCTAGGGGACTATTGTACAGTACCCTGATGCTTGTGTTCAATGTCTCCCTTTACACAGCGGCGAGTGAAGAAGAGGGCGGATACCACGCTGTGGAGGAAAGCAGCAGGGATGCCTCTACCGGCCGGCGACGGAAGGCCCAGTCACGCTCCTAGGAAATTCCATCATCCAGGAGTGAGCGGACTGGTGCCGCGTCTGCCACTATGGCTGCAGCGGAAGGGGCGGTTGAGCCCCCACAGGGGATTGCAACAGCAGAAGACATTGCAGAACCATCCAGGTTGGTGGAGTGTGCGGAGGAGGAGGCCGCTACAGAGCCACACATGGGGCCTGGTGGGGGTGGTACCACTGGTGCAAGTGGTGCAGTCCAGGGGCAAGAGGCAGCACATGTCACTGCGGAGGGGCCTGTGCATGTCACTGTCCCTGATACTGTGACTGCATCACCATGCACCAGCAGGGAGGCCCCGTCCGAGGCCCATAGGGGGGAGGTCCAAATCATCTGGCACTCCACTACCTGCGGACGTGGGGACCCATGACAGGATTGAGTCCATCCTGATTGGTGTCACGTCGCGCACAAGTGACATTTGTGATGACAAGCGTGGTTCCTGGAGGACCACGCATGTCATCACAAAGAGCTGTGTGTCAACGTGGCCCAGTTGGGAGTGATCATGGTCGGGGGTTTCCTCCATGTGTCGGCCAGTCTTGCGGTCCTCTCCTCCTCTGTGCACACTATACGCCAGTCGTTCTCCGTGCCGCCTTCCAGCCGAGATGCCACAAGGGCCCCCTGTGGGCTTGCCCCAACCAACGCAGCCAGCCTGGTGGAGATCCCATCCCTGCCAGCCGGGAGTCGGAGGTCCAGCAGGGGTGGCCACCCCACCAACTGGACCCCAGCAGATGGAGGATGTGCCAGCATCATCGGGCAGGGCACGTGCAAGACGGCACCGGGGGATTCCATCAGCCCGGAGGCCATCGTGGTGGCAGAGGCAGTTGCGTCGGAGGCAGTTTATTGCAATGATCCTTGACACTTTTTTCGCAACATTATAATAAGAATCCCTTGTACACATATTTCATGAAAAGTACATACACATGTGATGTCATCAGTGATGTCATCAATGACATTTGTGATGTCATCTTTGATGTCGTGGGTGTTAGTCTTAGCAGTGCACGGTGGTGGCGCGAGTTATGGTTGCTTAGCTTACGATAACTGGTGAATTTCAAGGGTTTTTCGGTTTTACTTGGAACCATAACGTCCCTTTAACAAAGTTTTTTCACTGAATTTCATAGGTTTTTAGTAGCGCAACTTAACCATAACGTCCCTTTAACAACGTTTTTTCACTGAATTTCATAGGTTTTTAGTAGTGCAACTTAAAAATAATGACTTTGACTTTATATACATATCATATGGAACTGACTGAATCTCTTCTACTGTACTTGATGTCCGCGAACTCATTTAATGTTCGCAGACATGTTCGAAGAACAGTACCACTACCTAAAAACTCTGGGGGGGTATGTTTGATTGATATATCATAACACAGAAACATTTAACACATTCAAAAAGAAGCACACAAACACATTATATGTACTAATACATAAGAAATGTAACCCATATATACAACACACTAACCATTCATTTAAATGCACTATGTTCTAAAATGGAATATACCATAAGAACAAGAGCAGACCCACTGAGTACATAGGACATATCTTACCTGAAATAGTAAGTGTACTTAATTTTATTCATATATTTATAAACTTTCTGTATTAGATAAAAAAAATATATTATCTTTTTTTTTCTCTCTCACAGAAATGTCTAGTACTCTGGAATGGCTAGAGGAGCATTTCCCACATGAAGAAATGGCACAAGATAGTGAAACTAATGGTAAACACTTTATAATATAAACCATTTAATTATTATTATTTTGTATACATTTAACATATATATATATTTTTTGTAAAGAGCATACCAAAATAGAAAATACTTCAGAAAAACCTGTTATGGATAACACTTTTCACAGTATAGAAGAAAAAATGGATTTATTGTTGACTAATTTTAATAATTTGAAAACTTTTGTGGAAGATCATTTTAAACCAAAAACCTCTTACCATTGCCCCACATGTACTTGTCCCTCCTCACCATATCCCAGTCAATTAGCCCCAAACCCTCTCGATAACCCAAAACGTTTTGATGAGATTTCCATCCCTTCTTCACCTAATAACAATCATGTTGAAACCCCTAATTCTCCTGTTTTTGTTTCTGTTTCTGCCTCACCTTCTCTGTCATAAATGATTAATATATGTTAAATAAAGTTTAATTTTTATATTGTGTTGTAAATAGATTCGTTTTTTTGAAAAAACACAATGGGCCTCATTACGACTCAGGCGGTAAGGGTTTTACGACGGCGTAAACAGCGCCGACCCTTACCGCCTGAGTACGAGGTCCCTTAGCGCCATGGCGGATTTAACACCTGCTTTTAGCAGGTGTTAAAATCCATGGCGCTAAGGGACCATGGAGTTAATTACGCCACCGTAATTTACGGTGGCGTAATTAACGCCTTCCCCACTCCCATTATGCCCTATGGGGCAAAAATGGGAATGGGGAAGGGTAAATGGGGATTGGGGACTTACCGTCCCCGCCAACCTCGGAATGGGGCGGTAAGTCCGCCAACCACCATGGCGTAAACATAGTTTACGCCATGGTGGTAAAGTCACGGCCCAGGCGGTAACTTACCGCCTGGGTCGTAATGAGGCCCAATGTAGGTGTCCACGGACAGCGCAGGTGTTCTGAAATGTTCGTAAATAAACGAAAATGGAGGTGTCCTGAAGAACACTATACCTGTTCGTACTGTTCGATAGCAAGATGAAACTATTCTAAGAACACACGCAGTGTCCTGAAATGTTCGTAAAAAAAAAAAATTAAAGTGTCCTAATGAACACTATATCTGTCCGTAGTGTTCGCTATCAAGTTTAAACTCTTGTAAGAACACAATTGGTGTCCTGAAATGGTCGTACGTAAACGAAAATTGAGGTGTCCTGAAGAACACTATTCCTGTTCGTAGTGTTCGCTAGCAAGTTCAAACTGCTGTAAGAACACACGCAGTGTCCTGAATTGTTCGTAATTAAACGAAAATGGAGGTGTCTTAAAGAACACTATACCTGTCCGTACTGTTCGCTAGCAAGTTGAAAAAGTTCTAAGAACACAATTGGTGTCCTGAAATGTTCGTACATAAACGAAATTGAACGTGTCCTGAAGAACACTATACCTGTCTTTACAGTTCGCTAGCAAGTTTAAACTGTTCTAAGAACACACGCAGTGTCCTGAAATGTTTGTTTCACGTGCAACGCAATTTTAATTAGTTCAGGACCCGAACAGTGTCCGTAGAACATCAACACGCATGCGCTAGCCAATCTCCGTGCATTTGGTGTCCTGCGGACATGGGCTCCCTTCGCGGACTTGTTCGCGAACAGATCATATGACCGCGCACACGCTGATCGTGTGTTCTGAATGCGGACACTGTTCGGGTCCCCGAACAAATTAAAAGTACATTTTCTATTAATCCATAATATTTTTCAATAAACTCTCACCATGGCACAAGTCCCACATAGTAATCCTGAGTTTCTACATACCTTTAGAAACTTTTCAAATTTTTTTTGTGTCCGATCTGTCCGCGGACAGCGCGCATGTATGCACACCGTGCACAAGCACCCCTATAAAAGACCACGCCCTAGAGTTTATTCTCATTGTGTTTCTGGCTATTCTTCGAAACACAGCGATTTTTGCTGCCAACTGCAGATTTCCATCGCATCTTTGATGGCATCCCTGGCTGCTGAACTGCCACCTGGTGCTGCACCTGCTTCAGCACCACCCCCACCCTCTCCACCACCACCACCTCCCCAAGGGCCTGAAGAGGGGAACAGGAGTGAGGATGCGGAGGAGGAAGAAGAGGATGATGAGAATGAGGTAGAGGAAAACCCTACTACCCACACTAGGCGTGAGTCTTGGGTGTGGCGGTTATTTACCATTCATGGGAATGTTCCTAAGGCTTGTGCGAACCGTGTTACCTGCAATGAGTGCAAAATGATACTCCGTCGCGTGAAGCATGGTAAGTACAGCTTTGGGACCACTACTATGAAGCGACAACTGAGGTCATTTCACTCTTGGACTATTCGCAGGGTTGTACTTTGCGAAGAACGTAGCAGGTTGATTTCCTCTACTTCATCCTCTGTTTCTGATCCTGTCACCACAAGGACCACCTCTGTGGGACAGCGTCTTCCTCAAGCTGCCTCACAGGCCATACAGAATGCTGATGACCCTTGCCTTTCGCGAGTCACAGTTGTATGTATGTACTGTGACTAAGTACTCTGCAGGGGGGAGCGACTTCGTAGTGCTTTTGAGACTATCGTCTCAGAGCACGAGAAGATCTGCTCACTACCCAAATAAAACCCACTCTACATCTTCCTCTCTCAGCTCGCACTTTCTTATCCCTGTGGTTGGTGTCCCCCTCTTTACCTTCCTTTCCCCCCTCTCCTAGTGTGTTGTGTATAAAAAACCAAAAAAAATACAAAATAACAAAAATAAAAAAAATAAGGCTCTTTTCAGAGCCGCCTTTCACAGTTAAAAAATAGAAGTGAAAATAAATGAAGAAGGGCCCTTTGTATTTTTTAGAAGTCCGCGGACAGTTCGCGAACATTTAAAAAATTGGGTTGCTACCCCATCACAAACATTGCAATTTTCTCTGGGAGGAAGTGGTGGCTCTGAAAAGAGCCTTTGGGAGGTGTTTGTAAGTCAAAAATTATAAATGCTTAACACCTACTTCAAAATGGATGTTGTAATTCCAAAAAAGGTCGCAATGCATTTTGTACATTTCTCAGAAAAATCTGATTGCCACCATAAGTAAGATGGACTCCATCTTTGCGAAAAATGTTTGAACTACGAAACAGAATATTTTCATTGTGAAAAGAAGACATGCCAAAATCTTTTAGAAAGGCACAAACAGCTTTATTAAGATTGCGCCTTGCTTTTTCCATTTGTGGACAAAATGAAGAAGAACGAAGCCACATTTGTCTCTGCGCAATCCGTGAAAATATCACTTGAGAATTCGGAAACATGTCCATAACCTTCCCAAGTCCTTCTTTCATAGCAACTTGCAAAAAAAATCCAGTCACATGTCCTAAACTGATCCCTCCACAATGAATTACAATATGAGGGTAAAAGAAAAAAAGTATATTGATTATACAATGTAATAAGTTACAAAATACTAATACTAACATGCTATTTTCTTTTATCACAGAAATTAACAAGAAATGCATGTACTCCGGTTACTAGACCAAACAGTAAGTATACAATAATAAGGAGAACCATAGCAGCATATCACATCCATAGTATCTAATACCTTTGTTCCTTATACATTTGTTTTTCACCCAAAGTTATAAGCAAATATGAATGTGATATGCTGCGGTGGTTGTTGCCAGGGCATAGAGTCTTGGGTGCATGGCCAAATGGCCATGCACCCAAGACTCTATGCCCTGGCAACAACCACCGCAGCATATCACATCCATAGAGTCAAACATTTAAACTATGGTCTATGGAAACTTTTAATGCCTGCGGACAATATGAGTGTTCTTAGAACACTTTCAACTTGCCAGCGAACAATACGGACAGCGTTTCCAGGACACCCCCTACGAACATTTCAGAACAACGCGATAGTTCTTAGAACACTTTCAACTTGACAACGAACAATACGGACAGTGTCCTCAGAACACCCCCATTTCGTTTATTTGCGAACATTTCAGGACACCATGAGTGTTCTAAGAACACATTCAACTTGACAGAGAACAATACGAACAGCATCGTCAGGAAACTCCCTATGAACATTTCAGAACAACGCGAGAGTTCTTAGAACACATTCAACTTGACAGAGAACAATACGGACAGCGTCCTCAGGACACCCACATTTTGTTTATTTGCGAACATTTCAGGACACTGCAAGTGTTCTTAGAACACATTCAACTTTCCATTGAACAGTACGGACTACGCCTTCAGGACACCCCCTACGAACATTCCAGGACACCGCAAGTGTTCTTAGAAACGTCTTCAGAACACCCCCATTTTGTTTATTTGCGAACATTTCAGGACACCACGAGTGTTCTTAGAACACATTCAACTTGACAGAGAACAATACGGACAGCGTCCTCAGGACACCCCCTACGAACATTCCCCGGACACCGCGAGTGTTCTTAGAAGCGTCTTCAGAACACCACCATCTTGTTTATTTGCGAACATTTCAGGACACCACGAGTGTTCTTAGAACACATTCAACTTGACAACGAATAATACGGACAGTGTCCTCAGAACACCCCCATTTCGTTTATTTGCGAACATTTCAGGACACCATGAGTGTTTTAAGAACACATTCAACTTGACAGAGAACAATACGAACAGCATCTTCAGGAAACCCCCTACGAACATTTCAGAACAACGCGAGAGTTCTTAGAACACATTCAACTTGACAGAGAACAATACGGACAGCGTCCTCAGGACACCCCCATTTTGTTTATTTGCGAGCATTTCAGGACACTGCGAGTGTTCTTAGAACACATTCAACTTGCCAGCGAACAATAAGGACTATGCCTTCAGGACACCCCCTACGAACATTCCAGGACACCGCGAGTGTTCTTAGAAACGTCTTCAGAACACCCCCATTTTGTTTATTTGCGAACATTTCAGGACAGCGCGAGTGTTCTTAGAACACATTCAACTTGACAGAAAACAATACGGACAGCGTCCTCAGGACACCCCCTACAAACATTCCCCAGACACCGCAAGTGTTCTTAGAAGCGTCTTCAGAACACCACCATCTTGTTTATTTGCGAACATTTCAGGACACCATGAGTGTTCTAAGAACACATTCAACTTGACAGAGAACAATACAAACAGCATCTTCAGGACACCCCCTATGAACATTTCAGAACAACGCGAGAGTTCTTAGAACACATTCAACTTGACAGAGAACAATACGAACAGCGTCCTCATTACACCACCATTTTGTTTATTTGCGAACATTTCAGGACACTGCGAGTATTCTTAGAACACATTCAACTTGCCAGCGAACAATACGGACTACGCCTTCAGGACACCCCCTACGAACATTCCAGGACACCGCAAGTGTTCTTAGAAACGTCTTCAGAACACCCCCATTTTGTTTATTTGCGAACATTTCAGGACACCGCAAGTGTTCTTAGAACACATTCAACTTGCCAGTGAACAATACGGACTACGCCTTCAGGACACCACCTACGAACATTCCAGGACACCGCAAGTGTTCTTAGAAATGTCTTCAGAATACCCCCTACGACCATATTCCCCGGACACTGCGAGTGTTCTTACAAGCGTCTTCAGAACACCACCATCTTGTTTATTTGCGAACATTTCAGGACACCGCAAGTGTTCTTAGAACACATTCAACTTGACAACGAACAATACGGACAGTGTCCTCAGGACACCCCCATTTCGTTTATTTGCGAACATTTCAGGACACCATGAGTGTTCTAAGAACACATTCAACTTGACAGAGAACAATACGAACAGCATCTTCAGGACACCGCCTACGAACATTTCAGGACACCACGAGTGTTCTTAGAACACATTCAACTTGACAGAGAACAATACGGACAGCGTCCTCAGGACACCCCCTACGAACATTCCCCGGACACCGCGAGTGTTCTTAGAAGCGTCTTCAGAACACCACCATCTTGTTTATTTGCGAACATTTCAGGACACCACGAGTGTTCTTAGAACACATTCAACTTGACAACGAATAATACGGACAGTGTCCTCAGAACACCCCCATTTCGTTTATTTGCGAACATTTCAGGACACCATGAGTGTTTTAAGAACACATTCAACTTGACAGAGAACAATACGAACAGCATCTTCAGGAAACCCCCTACGAACATTTCAGAACAACGCGAGAGTTCTTAGAACACATTCAACTTGACAGAGAACAATACGGACAGCGTCCTCAGGACACCCCCATTTTGTTTATTTGCGAGCATTTCATGACACTGCGAGTGTTCTTAGAACACATTCAACTTGCCAGCGAACAATAAGGACTATGCCTTCAGGACACCCCCTACGAACATTCAGGACACCGCGAGTGTTCTTAGAAACGTCTTCAGAACACCCTACATTTTGTTTATTTGCGAACATTTCAGGACAGTGCGAGTGTTCTTAGAACACATTCAACTTGACAGAAAACAATACGGACAGCGTCCTCAGGACACCCCCTACAAACATTCCCCAGACACCGCGAGTGTTCTTAGAAGCGTCTTCAGAACACCACCATCTTGTTTATTTGCGAACATTTCAGGACACCATGAGTGTTCTAAGAACACATTCAACTTGACAGAGAACAATACAAACAGCATCTTCAGGACACCCCCTATGAACATTTCAGAACAACGCGAGAGTTCTTAGAACACATTCAACTTGACAGAGAACAATACGAACAGCGTCCTCAGGACACCCCCATTTTGTTTATTTGCGAACATTTCAGGACACTGCGAGTATTCTTAGAACACATTCAACTTGCCAGCGAACAATACGGACTACGCCTTCAGGACACCCCCTACGAACATTCCAGGACACCGCAAGTGTTCTTAGAAACGTCTTCAGAACACCCCCATTTTGTTTATTTGCGAACATTTCAGGACACCGCAAGTGTTCTTAGAACACATTCAACTTGCCAGTGAATAATACGGACTACGCCTTCAGGACACCCCCTACGAACATTCCAGGACACCGCGAGTGTTCCTAGAAACGTCTTCAGAACACCCCCATTTTGTTTATTTGCGAACATTTCAGGACACCACGAGTGTTCTTCGAACACATTCAATTTGACAGAGAACAATACGGACAGTGTCCTCAGGACACCCCCTACGAACATTCACCGGACACCGCGAGTGTTCTTAGAAGTTCTTCAGAACACCACCATCTTGTTTATTTGCTGACATTTCAGGACACCGCAAGTGTTCTTAGAACACATTCAACTTGACAACGAACAATACGGACAGTGTCCTCAGAACACCCCTATTTCGTTTATTTGCGAACATTTCAGGACACCATGAGTGTTCTAAGAACACATTCAACTTGACAGAGAACAATACGAACAGCATCTTCAGGACACCCCCTACAAACATTTCAGAACAACGCGAGAGTTCTTAGAACACATTCAACTTGACAGAGAACAATACGGACAGCGTCCTCAGGACACCCCCATTTTGTTTATTTGCGAACATTTCAGGACACTGCGAGTGTTCTTAGAACACATTCAACTTGTCTGCCACAACCCCCATTCATATTTGCGAACATTTCAGGACACAGCGAGCGTTCGACAAGGTCTTCAGAACACCCCCATTTTGTGTATTTGCGAACATTCAGGACACCGTGAGTGTTCTTAGAACATATTCAACTTGACAATGAACAATATGGACAGCGTCCTCAGGACACCCCCATTTTGTTTATTTGTGAACATTTCAGGACACTGCGAGTGTTCTTAGAACAGTTTCAGTATGCTTGCGAACACAACCGACACATGTTGAGTCCTCAGAACACCCCACATTCAGTTTAATTAGGACATTTCAGAACACCTGTGATGTCCGCAGACAAATAGAACACAAAAAGAATGTCTAACACATAAAAAAACACAACTTTCATCCTATCTCATACACTCCCACCCTCCCCAAACACTCCTACACACCAACACACTCTACTAAATACAAATTTTGAACAAAGTTTCACTGCGCTGTCCGCGGACGACCGTGAATCCAAGATGGCGGGCACTACCGAAAATCTGACGCGCACCGCACTCCACGCCGTCCGATCAGCGAACACGTTGCATGTCCGCAAACATCATGCAAGCCGATTGGCCAATCAGGACAGAATCCGCGGCACGAACAGGGAAGTGTGTCCGCGGACCGAACACAGATATCACTCATTTTCTTTTACCTACTTTTTGGTCATTTAAAAAAAAACTACTGGACGGATTTTCACCAAATTTGCAAAAGCATGCTTTCAGGACCAAGCCGCTGCTCCTGGTCCAAATTTGGTGAAAATCCGTCCAGCGGTTTGGGCTGTAGACGCGAGCAAAAATGTTTTCCCATTCAGGGGACCCCTCCTATAACTTTGCCCCCCCTGGACGAATCCTCACCAAACTTTTGACTGACCCAAATACTTTTTTTGCAAAGTTTGGTGAGGATTCGTCCAGGGAGAGCGAAGTTATAAGCCACCCAAAAAGTGCTCTTCCTATGGAAACACCAACTTAACCATAACTACATGGCCACTACCATGGCCATGTAATATATATATATATATATATATATATATATATATATATATATATATATATATATATATATATATATATATATATATATATATATTTCAATCAAACAAATCGGCACTAGAACTATCTAGAAAACATTGTACAAGACCCACCCCTGTGTAAAGAACAGAGACAATGCAACAGATAGAACAATGTAGCACTCTGGGCATGAATACAGGTGTGATTTGCAAATTATTAACCACAAAAAGGATATGTCTTTGGGTGAAAAAAGGTGCACAAGTGACCTGACCAGTCTCTAGGGCCCAAGTGGACCGAGTAGGCAGGTATTTGTCAAAGGTACCTTGTTTCAACGGCATTGCACCTCGGCTAATGCAGCAATGGTGCAAGACGATAAAGCTCAGTTCAGGTATGGTGGATCAGCAAGCGGTCATCCAGCTAGTTCAAATTTGCTAGCTCTGTGTGGCTCAAACATGGCTTTCATAGATGGGTGTCAAGGTGCTCACCAGAATCTCTTGGAGGTCGGGCCTGGTCGAATCGGATTGAAACCACCAGGAAGTGTCAATGAGTGACACTCCACAGGTTTGAGTTGGAGGCCGGGGGGTTTTAAAATGGTGATCCTGTTGCTCTGATCTGCTGTTATGCAAAGCAGCAATTTCAAATGGTGCATCGGGTGGAGTCATGATGTAACCCCTGGTTCGAGTCAGAATGTGACAATGCCAGCGTTTCCAGACAGGTTCCGGTGTCAGGTGGTCGGTTTGAGCCTAGCAAGTGACAGGCTCAGCAAAGGCATAATGCAGTGTTGAGCAGCTCAATTTGCAAGCAATTGTTTGAAGGTTCGAAAGAGGGCCAGAAAGTTGTATTGGCATAATCCCTCAACTTCGATGTCATTGAGCTCAGCTTTGATGGTTTCGAGTTCAGCTTCAGTGGCAGTCCAACTGGTTTTGAGGCAGTGGAATCGGGAGCCATAGCAGATCTGATCCTCCAGATGCTGTGAAAGTCAATGCAGGTGTTTGCGGGCAGGGTGGGTCCTTTCAGGGTCTGATCTCCCACCCCTGGGAGATTCTGTTGCAGACTGGATCCCAGCAACTATCAACACCAATGTGTCCTGAGAGTGAGTAGGGGGCAGAGCTCTCCTCTGCCATGGACTGCTCCTTCTTCAACTCATTGGCTGAGGGCTTTGGAATGTGCAAATCTCCCCAAATGAGGTCCAATTAATCCTTCACAGGTGTTGCTCCAGAGTGAATCAAAGAAGTGATGTGAGACCCCTTCTTTTAAAGGTACAGGTGATTGGGCTAAAGCTAGCCTGCCTTAGTCATCCTATCCCTGTTCTTGAAAGAAGTGAACTGTGCCCTTCTGACATCACCCCAAAGTGTGTTGCTCGAGAGGAAGTGGAGGGGGCAGGAAGGATAAAGAGAGGCAGAGAGAAACAACATGGTGGAAATCTCCCCCCACTGTACAGAGCTCTCCTAACAACTCTGACCCCACACTTTCTCTTCTCACTAGGATTAAAGGCCTATAGAAAAGCAGCACCCTGGTATGATGCTACCCTTTTTGAATTAAGGTGCTTCTTTGATGCCTGGGCCCAGTCTGGCTCTAGTGGATAGCATTATCTCCCTCAAAAAAAGATCAAAGAAGAGGTGTGGCTATTTTGGTTCCTGTCCTGTCACGTGCAGGCAGAGCATGTCTATCCAGTATACAAATCACATTTCATAGTTTGATCTGGCTCACGGGACCTGACACATGTGCTATGATATCGAACTGACTGTGCCTGCTTGATTACAAGTAGCGCCATGCACCATGTCTTAACTCAGGCATATCTTTATTTTACAGTGAATCCTGCCACCATCATGGTCTACTTAAGATCATTGCTTTGGTACAGGGGCATATCATAAATGTAATCCCTGCACAGCAGACACGTAGCTGTCATTGCAGGGTCAAAGGGGCAACTGTGACCTCTGAACCTGCTCTTTGCCAGTGGTAGAACAGGCACTGCAAATCAGGATACTCATGCAGCAGGACACAGCTTCACAGTATGCTGTTGACATGGAGTTTATGAAAGGGGAATTTGATCAGCAGATTACCCATTCAGAGATGGAATTACTTGCAGCATTTTATTAAATTAATAAAAATAAAAAAAGACAGGCCTCCAATGCCTTTGCCAGATTGCTATCCATCAGACGTATATTTGATTTTTACACTTTTGCCCTAGGTATTCTCACTTAAACACACACACACAAACACACACACACACATGCGCGCGTGCACGGTTAGGCATACATTTTTATCACAAGCCTAGATACACAATTCTTTAATGCACAAATCTTTGGAAACTCCGGAAGGAAATATGTGCATGTTTAGCTACAGAATTATATGACATGGGCCACAAGGTCTCTGTCACGCCTACCCTTCCCCATTCCCCGGCATCCACACATCTCCCTCAGGTTACTACCCCGCTACAGCTCACGCCCTGCCCAGTTCCTCGTCAATTCCCAATACCTGTCTCCCCTCCCCAACAGCAGCGGGATGTCGCTGGAGGAAGAGGATGGTGGCCCACATGTTCCTGGCGACTATGGTCCCGCTGGCGCAAGGGGACGCCGGCTTCCAATTTTCGATGCCGAAACAGACCGCCGCGCTTACTGGTTGGGTCTTCCTGGTCACGTGGTTGCACACAACATCGCTCGCCTGGACCTGTGACATTGCAGATGCGATCACGTGACAATCAAGGAAGTAGCCAGTATAAAGAGCTGCCAGCACCGCAGGGCCACGCTTCTCAGCTGTTGGTTTTGGCATTTGAGTGGTGTTACGAATTTTGGTGTCTATTCTGGATTTTTGGACCTTGTTAACAGACTTTTGGATTGTTTTGGATTACCCTCCTGGATTTGGCACATTGGAACTCTTACTTTCCTGGTTTATTGATCACTGCCTTGCATCACAGACTTCTTTGGATTAACCCTTGGATATTGGAACTCTGTATTCTTCACGTTGGAAGTTATCATCTCTTCCCTTTTCCTCAAGGTGCAATCAACATCACAGGTTACCGCAGGTACTGGGTAATACCTATTCATCTTGCTGCTGTTGGGCTCCCTGTTTCCTGTCACCCACCATACGGAGGGACAGCACGAGATTTGCTTCCCTTGCTACAGCTTTACAGGCTACTCTGGTAGGTGTCATTTCATTCTTTGTACTAGAGAGTGGTTACAGTCAAAGTTGTGCAGTATTCATACTTGATTGCCTGTTCCTTTGCAGCTGCCTGGTTACCTGAGCTACCTGAGTTCCTGCTTTCTGCACCTGTGGCCTCAATAACTGGCCAGGGAGTGTTATTGACTTCTCTCTCTGGCCGGTGCTTGGGGACGGAGGTATACATAGTCATCGCGGTACCTCATATGAAGTTCTTGACAGTTTGAGAAGCCTTTTTACCACTTTGACTATGGATACCGCAGCTGGGGATCCAGTTGCTGCTTTGTTGCAGGCTATCACAGTGTTGAGAGCTGATATGTCGGCCGCAATGGCTGCAGCAGCGACTAGATACGATACAGAGTGAACGCCATGCCCTACCCGCTGATCCCGAGTTTGCTGATGCCCCCCACAGGCGAACCCTCCCAATCCTGCCCCGATGCCGGCACCCGTGTTTGTTCCCACTTCATTCCCTATGGCATCTCCCGAGAAGTTCCACGGAGACCCCCGTAAGTTCTGCACATTCCTGAATCAGTGCAAGCTTCATTTCTTGTGTCACCCGCAGGCCTTTCCTGATTCCACAACGAAGGCTGCATTCACACTGTCACATTTCGGGGGTATAGCGGCGGCTTGGGCGAATACTTTACTAGAGAATGACAATCCCGTTTTGTATGATTTTGATTTACTCATAGCAGAGATGACCAGGGTTTTCGCCACTAGGCACAAGGCCCAAGCCCGGGACTTAGAGTTAGTGGAATTAAGTCAGGGGAAGACAACAATGGTTGAGTACATCACTCAGTTCAATCAGTTGTCGGTAGAAACCTCCTGGCCAGAGAACAAAAAGGCTGTGGTGTTTTACCAAGGGCTCGACGATGCCATGAAAGACGCATTGGCAGTGGTACCCTCCCTGCCAGCTCAATATCCTGAATTAGTCGATCTGGCATTGCAAGTGGATGCCCGAAGTGCAGAGAGGAGACAGGAACTTGGTAAATCATGCCTTACTCTTCCGTTCCATCTTCCAGTGAATCCGCAGGAGAACCCATGCAAATAAAGGGGGTCTGCAGCCCAATCACAGCCACAGAAAGGGAACAACGGCATTCCTCGAATGCCTGCTTTTATTGTGGGCTCAATGGTCATTATGTGAGGGAATGCCCCAGACACCCAAAGCCCAAGTCAACGGTTTTTCAGAAAGCCCGTCCCTAGATGAGGGGGGTCAGACGGGCTCACCTTTATCCTCCTCAGGGGAACCTGGTTTTATGGGACCCATGCACATTCAAGCCCTCCTGGTTTCCGTAGACAACACCAGTCATAAGGTAAAACTAGTCATCGATTCAGGGGCAACAGGAAACTATGTGGACATAGCCTTGGCAACGTCACTTAACCTACCCCTCCAGAACAAGCGTCGACCAGAACTCATCCAGGCTGTCGATGGTTCAGCTCTTGTATCCGGTCCAATCAAACAGCAAACAGCACCTCTTACATTTATTACATAGCGATGCCCTGTCCTTTGATCTGATCTCCACTCCACCGTTTGGGCTCATTTTGGGTCTCCCTTGGTTATGCACCCATAATCCTATTATCGTTTGGAATCATGGAGGATTGTTCTTCAAATCTGCCCACTGCCAGAGCCAGTGAAGAGCAGACAATGGACTGCGATCCACCAGGTCATGTCGTAGGGGTCACGGTTGCTACTATTCCAGCAGACTACAGTGACTTCTCTGACGTCTTTGATAAATAGTGTGCTGAACATCTCCCACCACACCGGTCCTACGACTGTCCCATAGACCTTATCCCTGGGGCAACTATACCATGTGGACAGATTTATTCTTTGTCACCCACGGAAGATATAGCCCTGAAAGAATACACCCAGACAGCTTTAAGAATTTGTCATATCCGTCCTTCCCAGTCTCCGGCTGCTAGCCCGATCTTTTTTTTGCCCAAAAGAGAAGGTGACTTGCGTCCCTGTGTGGATTACTGTCGCCTTAACCAAATAACAATCAAGAATAGGTACCCCATTCCTCTAATAACACCACTCCTTGACAATCTCATTCATGCCACTATCTTCACTAAACTGGATCTCAGAGGGGCTTACAACATGGTTCGTATATAACAGGGTGACGAGTGGAAGACCACTTTCTGTACTAGACATGGTTTATACGAGTACACTGCCGTGCCCTTTGGCCTATGTAATGCCCCCGCGACATTCCAGAGATTTAGTATGATGTGTTCCATGATGTCATAGATACATATGTCATCGTGTATCTAGAGTTCATCTCAGAAGGAAAATCCAGAGGATACAATTTGAAAATGCCGTATTAAGGGTTTATTATACCTAATACATTTAATCTGGTGTGAGTTTAATCACAATTTAATCCGCACTCAGGCAATTATTTATTTAACATAGCAGGGATAAATTTAAAAACATCAAAATTTCATAAAATTCATACTATTAAATGCATTCATCCACATCCATACCACATACATCAATCCACTCATGCAAACCACCAATAAGTACAAGATAAAAACAGATAACAAATATAACAGTTCATCAACAATCCACGGCTACAGTAGATTTTATGGTTGTATACGAATTGTTCGTTTTACAACTGTTCGAATTACAATTGACCTTTTCACAATTGACCGAATTGTGAAGGTCAATTGTAACATATATGTGGGGGGAACCCCCCACAACCCCCCACCCAACACCAAACCCCCCAAAACCTGTATATATATATATATATATATATATATATATATATATATATATATATATATATATTACATGGCCATGGTAGTGGCCATGTAGTTATGGTTAAGTTGCTGTTTCCATAGGAAGAGCACTTTTTGGGCGGCTTATAACTTCGCTCTCGCTGGAAGGATCCTCACCAAACTTTGCAAAAAAAAGTATTTGGGGCACTCTGAATGTTTTTGCAAAGTTTGGTGAGGATTCGTACAGGGGGGCAAAGTTATAGGGGGAGTTGCAAAACTTTTTTTTCCCATAGACTGAATGGGGAAAAATGTTTGCTCGCGTCTACAGCCCAAACCGCTAGACCGATTTTCACTAAATTTGGACCAGGAGCAGGGGCTTGGTCCCGAAAGTGTGCTTTTGCAAATTTGGTGAAAATCCGTCCAGTAGTTTTTTTTTAAAATGACCAAAAAGTAGGTAAAAAAAAATTAGTGATATCTGTGTTCGGTCCTCGGACACACTTCTCTGTTCGCTCCGCGGACAGTGTCCTGATTGGCCAATCGGCTTGCGTGATGTTCACGGACATGCAACGTGTTCGCTGATTGGACGGCGTGGAGCGTGAAGCGCGTCAGATTTTCGGTAGCGCCCGCCATCTTGGATTCGCGGTCGTCCGCGGACAGCGCGGTGAATCATTGTTCAAAATTTGTATTTAGTAGAGTGTGTTGGTGTGTAGGAGTGTTTGGGGAGGGTGGGAGTGTATGAGATAGGATGCAAGTTGTGTTTTTTATGTGTTAGACGTTCTTTTTGTGTTCGATTTGTCTGCGGACATCACGGGTGTTCTGAAATGTTCTAAATAAACTGAATGGGGGGTGTTCTGAGGACTCAATATGTGTCCGTTTTGTTCGCAAGCAAACTGAAACTGTTCTAAGAACACTCGCAGTGTCCTGAATTGTTCGCAAATACACAAAATGGGGGTGTTCTGAAGACGTTGTCGAACACTCGCTGTGTCCTGAAATGTTCACAAATATGAATGGGGGTTGTGGCTGACAAGTTGAATGTGTTCTAAGAACACTCGCGGTGTCCTGAAATGTTCGCAAATAAACAAAATAGGGGTGTCCTGAGGACGCTGTCTGTATTGTTCTTTGTCAAGTTGAATGTGTTCTAAGAACACTCGCGGTGTCCTGAAATGTTCGCAAATAAATAAGATGGGGGTGTTCTGAAGACGCTTCTAAGAACACCTGCGGTGTCCTGAAATGTTCGCAAATAAACAAAATGGGGTGTTCTGAGGACGCTGTCCGTATTGTTCTCTGTCACGATGAATGTGTTCTAAGAACACTCGCGGTGTCCTGAAATGTTCGCAAATAAACAAAATGGGGGTTTTCTGAAGACGTTTCTAAGAACACTCGCGGTGTCCTGGGAATGTTCGTAGGGGGTGTCCTGAGGACGCTGTGCGTATTGTGCTCTGTCACATTGAATGTGTTCTAAAAACACTCAAAGTGTCCTGAAATGTTCGCAAATAAACAAGATGGTGGTGTTCTGAAGACGCTTCTAAGAACACTCGCGGTGTCCTGAAATGTTTGCAAATAAACAAAATGGGGGTGTTCTGAGGACACTGTCCGTATTGTTCTCTGTCACGTTGAATGTGTTCTAAGAACACTCGCGGTGTCCCGAAATGTTCGCAAATAAACAAAATGGGGGTGTCCTCAGGACGCTGTCCTTATTGTTCTCTGTCAAGTTGAATGTGTTCCAAGAACACTTGCGGTGTCCTGAAATGTTCGCAAATAAACAAAATGGGGGTGTTCTGAATACGTTTCTAAGAACACTTGCGGTGTCCTGGAATGTTCGTAGGGGGTGTCCTGAAGGCGTAGTCCGTATTGTTCGCTGGCAAGTTGAATGTGTTCTAAGAACACTCGCGGTGTCCTGAAATGTTCGCAAATAAACAAAATGGGGGTGTCCTGAGGACGCTGTCCGTATTGTTCTCTGTCAAGTTGAAAGTGTTCTAAGAACTCTCACGTTGTTCTGAAATGTTCGTAGGGGGTGTCCTGAAGATGCTGTTCGTAGAACTCTCGCATTGTTCTGAAATGTTCGTAGGGGGTGTCCTGAAGATGCTGTTCGTATTGTTCGATGGCAAGTTGAGTGTGTTCTTAGAACACTCGCGGTGTCCTGAAATGTTCGCAAATAAACGAAATGGGGCTGTTCTGAGGACACTGTCCGTATTGTTAATTGTCAAGTTGAAAGTGTTCTAAGAACTATCACGTTGTTCTGAAATGTTCGTAGGGGGTGTCCTGAAAACGCTGTCCGTATTGTTCGCTGGACATTTGAAAGTCTTCTAAGAACACTCAAAATGTCCGCGGACATTAAAAGTTTCCATAGACCATAGTTGAAATGTTTTTCTCTATGGATGTGATATGCTGCAGTGGTTGTGGCCAGGGCATAGAGTCTTGGGTGCATGGCCATTTGGACATGCACCCAAGATTCTATGCCCTGGCCACAACCACCGCAGCATATCACATTCATATTTGCTTATAGCTTTAGGTGAAAAACAAATGTATAAGGAACAAAGGTATTAGATACTATGGATGTGATATGCTGCGATGGTTCTCCTTATTATTGTATACTTACTGTTTGGTCTAGTAACCGGAGTACATGGTTTTCTTGTCAATTTCTGTGATAAAAGAAAATAGCATGTTAGTATTAGTATTTTGTAATGACTTATTACATTGTATAATCAACATACTTTTTTTTTTGGACCCTCATATTTAGTAGATTACAAATCAGAGTCCTGTGCAATTTGCTCAGTTTCTGTATTTGTTGCTAAAATCATTGGGTCTGTGGGAGAAAAAAAAATCCATGTTGGATTAAAAAAAAAAACTTTTTCTGCTAAGCTACAGTTTATTTGTTTGTTTGTTTTCAGTGTTCACTTGTTTCTGGCTAATGCTTTATACTTTGGCTTGTTGCATTTTTTTGGAGCAGTAACATATTATTTATTTGTTTGGATATTATAAAATTTTGGAGCAGTTAGATACCAATTGGCGTATTCTAACTGTGTATTTTTTGGTCTAATTTAGTGGTATTCATTCATCTGATTAGTTGTTGTAGAATCTTTCAGCATTTAGATAGCTTTTGGAGTATTCTAACAGTTTATATTTTTTTTAACACAAGTTTACTTAGGGTTTAAATAGAGTTTAGTTATCAAATTTTGGTTTTAAGAACATCAAATAAGCGTTTGTAAGATTTGCTGGTAATCTCTGCTTTAGAGTAATGGTACTATCATTACATTCAAACCATCCACATTTCTTTTTTTTATATGCAGTGTAGTTCCCTGAATTGGTTGTGGCTCCTGCGTGGTAGATTATACCTATTGTTGTGACGGTTTTCTTACCAAGTGATATTTGACCATGTGTGAATCCAGTGCTTTTTTGGAGTTGTTTTTGGTACCATCTGCATTGCAACGTGGAAGCATTAGTATTATGTATTTACTATGTGTTTGTATTACTAATTTGGAGCGATTATCTGAATTGCAGGTAGAGCATGATCTACCATGGTTTGCATTTTGTACAAGTCGCAGAAATGGAATGGATTCACAATTTGGTATTGATATATATATGAAGCGTTCGTTGGGGATTTCTTCTTGTGTCACATTGTTGCAGAGAGTGCATGTATGTTTCCACATGTATGAAATCGGAAAGATTTCATTTATATGTATGTTTTTGTTTTCCAGTACTTTTAGTAAGTACATTAGAAATTCTTGTGGATCTTCTTGTGAGTTTATAGTGAATTTCACCATTCCAGCACAGTAGTCCAATTGTTGTCTTATTCCATAAACACTATACGTGTTGTCAGGATTGTTTGCTGCATTTCTGTTAAGTACTAACATTTGCAAACACAATGGGTCTGTGCTGTGTAAGTAAATGTTGTCAATAATTGGTGGTAATTGAATAGAATATTCATTGCTACATTTGCGTAGCAACTTACACCAACTATATTTGAGAATTTAAATGGTCCAGGTAGTTCTGTATCTAACTGCTTTTTTTGGAGTTTGTCTTGCTTCTTTAAAGAAGTACCTGGTTTACTTTCCCTAATTGATTCTTTTTTGCTTGTGGTACTTGATGAAGTATTAGTATCTTTTACTCTCTTTGGAGGATTTGCAGTGACATCCTGTTGCATTTCTGTTTGATTTCTTTTTCTTTTATAACGTTTTACTTTTTGTGGAACAGAATATGTGTTTAGGTGGGGGGTGTATAGTGAGCGAAGTCTTTTGTATTCTAAAATGCAAGGAATATCAGCGTTTATTTTACTTGCATCAAAGTTGATTAGAAATATACCGTCAAGTGTATGTAAGCGTGATAGTGCTACGTAGCTCATGCCTTCTTCAAAGACTGTGTTACCAATATCGATCATTGCTTTGTCAAGGGTAAGACCTTGTGATTTATGAATCGTGACTGCATATGCAAGAGTTAGAGAAAATTGTTCTCTGCGTACATACATATCTTTGAATAGAAGGAATCTAGCTGTTGAGCGTCCTATCCTTTTTACTTCTGAAAGTTTGTCAAAGAGTATATTGACAAACTGAATGTTGTTGTTGCGTGAGGATGTCTGAAAGCCAACAACTGTACCTAGTGCTCCATTAACTAGTCCTTAGTCCACATCAAGGTTACGTTTAAGCATTACTCTGCAATTTAAGGATAATTTTAATATCTTTTCTAAGCCTGCTGTGTTTGAGATTGATTTTTCTAAACTATTTAGTCTTGTTGTGGCTTGGTGACACATGGGTAGTGTCATACCATGTACATCTAGTTAGTCTGTGGCGCTAATTTCCATGATTGGTTGCATTTCTTTACCTAGCATGATTTCATTGAATTTGTAACAGCTTGCAAGAGTTGGCATTAAGGCCATACAATTGACATTTTTGTGGGCTAATTGTTCCATAATATCTGTAGCACATGCATTATCGCCATAAAGTGCATTAATGTGCCGGGTCTTCAATATTGCTTCTGCTTCTTTAGAAAGTATACCAACTCTGATACTTTTTAAAATGTTGGCATAAGTGAGATCTGCAGATTGCCGCATATTTTCTGTTAATTCTCTGTATTGGAAATGTTGCCAAAGGTTGACATTTCCAATGCTGCCAACAGTTTTACGGCATAGTTTGTGTCCTAGTGTTTTAAAAATAGGCTCACCTTTTACTGGTGTTAATTGAAGCAGATCTCCAAAAACAATATGGTGTTTTCCTGCAAAGAGCTCTTCATAGTCTGTTTTGAGTACTTCTTGTAATCTGAGTTGAATCAAAGCTAACATCAGGTTGGAGACCATGCTCACTTCATCTATTAGTAGCATTCGCATTTGTTTCAATACTCTGCGTAGTTCCATTGCAGCTTCTGCAGAAAGTTTGTAATAGTCTAATTTGTTCTGGTGTTCTACTGGTAATAGTAGTAATCGGTGTAATGTAACACCACCTATGTTGTAGGCAGCTAAACCTGTGGGGGCAGTGACAACAGCTGACAGTTTGTTGTTTGTCAATTGTTGAAGGAACTTACTAATGATTTTGATTAGGAATGTTTTGCCAGAACCAGCTTCACCACTGACGTACAGTAGTATAGGTTTATAATTATGGCAGGAACATTCTTTATTTTCATGTTTTACACCATGTGCAATTTGTTTTGTTACTTATTGAAAAATGCTACGTTGCTCATTGTTTAGTTTTGATTGTAGTATAGTTAAGTCTTCTTTATCTTCATACTGACACAATGTGTTTTCTACTTCTAACATAGCTAATTCTGCCTCATTTATTATTAGTGGTTCTCCCAGTGGTTCTTTGCTTCCTGTTACAGAAGGTTGACTACTGTCAGGAGTGTCCTTATCTAGTTGGGCTTGGAGTTCTTCTTCGTTTTGCTGTTCATTGTGCAACATTGTTTTGTACTGTGTAAAGTCTACATCAATTATAGTGCTTTCATTTGCTTTGAAAGCATCCTCATATGAGTCATAGTTATCTAGTATTTGTTCTTCTTTTCTCCATGGTTTGAAGAGTTGTAGCAGGGACATGTAATATACTTCTTTATGTTGAGGAGTCTTTAATGACAATTTGATATGATTAATTACATTTGGTTTAGTAAGTTTAACTAAGCTGCCTTCACAGTTTGTCACTCTATATTTACTGTTTTTTTCATCAGGTTTCATATTATTTTTGTATGTGTAGTTTTGGGCTATGTGGTATAGACACATGTTTTCCAAAGTATTACTTCTGTTTGGGTAGTATGTGCCCAATAAATTGCTTTTTAAAATGTCTTGGCTGTTGGGATTACGTTTGGCTATTGTTTCTATATCTTCATATGATTTTAGAACTCTTTGTCTAGATTTAGCTGGACCAAGACTTAGCCATACTATATTTTCAGATTTAACATACAATGCAGTACAAGTTAAACGATCAGCTGCTTCATATGATCCACATTCTCTATACCTGAGCATTTTTATGCCAAAGCTGTATAATTTCTGAGACACTGTTTTATCTGATGGCAGGTCATTCCAGAGGTCTTGGAGCTCTGTCTTTTCTGCTTTAGTTAAGTATGCTTTGACATATCCTGCAACTGCAGTAGAATTGTCTGCAATGTACTGCACATCTATGTTTGCATTCCATAAGTGGGCAATGATTGCATTATAATCATTGATATATTTTTCTTCTTCTTTTCTTTTTATGTAATATGTATTTTTAGGTGACTTACCTTTAACACTATGTTTAACTGAAGACATCATTTGACCTGTATTTGTAACTGGTCTAGGGAAATCAAATCGGCATTTGGTGTAGTAGAAGATCACTATTTGTGGCTTCTGGTGGAATTTCACAAGTTTAAACACAAAAGGGATGCCTGATTAAAGTCCCTGGTCCTCCAGGCGAAATATAACAATAAATCTAATATTGGACCAACGGAATAGGGAATAGCTAATCACAACATTTATTTATTTTTCAATATCAATAAATGTACCGTTTGTTGATTTCTAAAAACCTTTATTTTCATATCAAAATTTCATAAAATATAAAATCAAACATTTTATCAAAAATCACACATTTTATCTGCATCACACATTCATACTGATTCACTCCTATCACTCTTTCAACTTCCTACTTTGTTATCACAACACATAAGTCTTGTTGTCTCATGGCCACCTTCCTGGATGGCCTCTGGTTGCTTGTTTACACAGTGATCAACAAAAGTCCTCTATCAAATTCTGTGATGGTACTGCCCGCGTGTTCTTAATCACACAGACATATGTCTACACGTGTTTCGGTTGTCTTTTCGGGACATCCCCAATCATGGCCCCTTGGATCTTGCAACCTTCTTCAGGACAGAAAATCGGGAGTTGCCTTATTCCCGTAAACATCAAGTAGGGTGAGTATGACCACCTAAAATACAATACAGAGTTTCTTTTTCTCTTTGGGAACTAGACATTCATCTCTGTTGCTATTCAGTGCTCTTATCAAGTTATCCTTCACTAGTTTTTTTGGATATCCTCTATTCAGTAACCTCCCTTTTAGATCTTCTACATGTTTTTTATATTCAGTTTTTTCGGTGCAGTTTCGCCGTATCCTTAGAAACTGCCCGTAGGGTAAGTTCTGACGGAGGCCTGCCGGATGAAAACTAGAATAATGTAGCATCGTATTCTTATCAGTATTTTTTCGGAAAAGAGTAGTCACCAACCACTGGTCTGATTTTTTAATGAGTAGATCTGGAAAGCTTACCTGAGTGATATGCCATTCCATCGTGAATTTGATGTTATTGTCACATGTGGATAGGATTTATCCGATTATCAATAAAATGGGTGTCATCAAACCTATCACTCATATATATTGATACAATGATTACTGATTAGAATCATTTTTCTACACATTTACTGTGATTTAAATAAGAGGGAATAGCTTTCTAATGAATTGGAATAGATGATTGATTAATTGATATTTTAGCTAGATATGTTGATATTCTGTATTGTATTTTAGGTGGTGACACTCACCCTACTTGATGCTTACGGGAATAAGGCAACTCCCGATTTTCTGTCCTGAAGAAGGTTGCAAGATCCAAGGGGCCATGAATGGGGATGTCCCGAAAAGACAACCGAAACACGTGTAGACATAAGTCTGTGTGATTAAGAACATGCAGGCAGTACCATCCCAGAATTTGATAGAGGACTTTTGTTGATCACTATGTAAACAAGGCACCGGAGGCCATCCAGGAAGGTGGCCATGAGACAACAAGACTTATGTGTTGTGATAACAAAGTAGGAAGTTGAAAGAGTGGTAGGAGTGAATCAGTATGAATGCGTGATGCAGATAGTTGTTTTTGATAAAATGTTTGATTTTATATTTTATGAAATTTTGATATGAAAATAAAGGTTTTTAGAAATCAACAAACAGTACATATATTGATATTGAAAAATAAATAAATGTTGTGATTAGCTATTCCCTGTTCCGTTGGTCCAATATTAGATTTATTGGAATTTCACAAGTGACATATTTTTCAATAAACTGTAAAACAGTGGTATCACTGTCTTGACCAAATTTAGGAGCATCTTTAATCCATAAAACATGTGGATATGTGGTGCTCCTCTGGCTTGGTATTCTTTTCTCCAAAAGATGTGTTGCTCTTCTCCAAGGGGAGGAACAGTTTTATTACAAATAAAATGTAGCATAGCAATGAAGCAATGGTGAAAATATCTTGAAACATTAACAGGATCCAAAGAACAAAGTTCTCCAGGTGTTAGTATATCTATATTTGTCTTGTTTTTATTTGATATGCGTAGGAAATCATGTAAATCTTCCCATGCATATTCTGCACAACTTAATGTAACAAACCAAGTGGGTGGGCCAAGGTTTCTGATCATACAACGTACATCTCCATGACGTTGAAACCAGTACTCTTTAGTACCACGCATATTTGCTAATAGATTTCTAATATTTGATTGTAAAACCTCAACCTTTTGTTGCACTTTTTCTAATAATTGTGTAGCTGTCATATTTTGAAAGTGTGATCCTGATTTTAATATGTGTGCAACTCTGTAACATAAAGTTGCTAGTTCACTTTCAAAGAGTAGGTGGAATATGTATTCCACATTTTGTCTAAATCTGGGATCTTCAGAATACATCCGTAATGAACGGTATTCTGAAGCTGATATTTGAATAGGTCTATCATCCTACCTTCCTCCTTTGCCAGTAGGAAAGAGTAAAGGAAAAGCACGTGCTTCTATACTTTTTTCCCATATGCTGATTGGCATTCCCTTTGTTTGACGCATTTGGTACGTTTCCAGTACATCTTCTATGGTGTCATTAGAGTGCAAAGGATGAATTGTATAATGGTCTAAAGTATTTGATATTGTAGCAGGATTTAGTAGCTCAAATTGACCAGCTTCTTGTGTTTCTTGAATTATTTCAGTTGTATCTTTCAAGTTTTCTTCAATATTAATTTATTTGTAATATTCATTATTCTCTTTAAGATATTGGAACGCTTGTCTAACTTTATATAAATCTACCAGCTGTTGCCATATTTTTCTGTCTTTTGTAGGTACTCCATTTACTAAAATAATTAAAGATTGCTGCATTGGACGTTGCACTCCTAGAGTATGCACATTTTCTTTTAGATCTAATGGTAAATAAACTACTTTTCCACGAATGCCTTTTACCAATTCAGAGGGAGGTAAATTTGCTGTTTTTGGTTGAAGGCATATTATTGCTTGAAATGGGTGTACTGTTTGAATTATGATGCTCTCATATAAATTAAGTTGTAGAGGTTTTGGTACTGGGTATAATTCCAAATTATTTGTGATAGAACGTGAAGGAGTTTGGTTGTTGTCAAGTTTTGTAGTGCAATAACTGCAAAGTATTAAGGGCTCAGTTATTTCATATTTGTTTTCTGCTAGAAGGTAGAGAGCTAATTCAAACCATTTAGAATCTTCATTGTCTTCTATTTTGTATGATAGGTCCACAGTTTTTGTGTTACTTTTATAAAAAATTCTACGGTAACATACACATACATGGTTTGGTACTTCAGCTGATGTACTTTTAAATTTTAGTATTTCTTTTTTGTATGTGTTTAGCAAAAGGTTGCCATGTGTAGAATTGTTGCTTAATTGGTTTAAAGCTATTTCATTCTGGAAATGGCTTCCACTTCCAAAATATTTTTTCTGGATATAGTGAATTTCTTCAAGTAGGTCTTTTGTTGTACCATGTAGAAGGATGTTATTTAACTTTGCTAGTGCTAAAGCGGGACTTTTAGCATAGTACAGTTTATAGACTAGATTTCTTATAGTTGAATGATGTGTTGATATCCTTTTGATATCATGGAAAGTGGTTTTACAAGTAGGTCCTGTAATGCAGGCCAATGAATGTCCTTGTAGTCCTGTGTACTTGCGCACTGGACAGGTATCTATATTTTGCAGTAATTTAATTTTGATTTTGTCTTTGCTTTTTACATATTTATTGAGGAATTGGTGTAAAGATTTGAAACATTATTTGGGAATCTTACACATTGACGTGCATGGCCATTTGTACACTAGACGTTCTGATTCAGTTGAATGGAGGGGTAATTCTAAGTTTTCAGGGCATATTTTTGTAAGGAGTACTTCTTGTTCCATTATGGTATTATTCACTTTTTCATAACCTCGACCACTGCTATTTATGGCAATTGTATTCGTTTGCTTTTGTTTGTATGCTTGTTCATTAAAATATGGTTCTGTGCTCATAGTGTGATTCCATTCACCTCCGCAGATACTTAAGAAGTTCTTTCTGTTGACATTTCACTTATTGAGAAGTCTTTTTTGTAATTTAGTTATTAGTTTTGTTAGTGGTTTTATTTTGTTTAACAGTAAAATAAATAAATTTCTTTTGAGAAGAATTGCACTGTCCATCAATGCTTCTAAGATTAATTTCCTACGATAGGTTTTAAGCTTTGAACCTGATTTCAATCCTGTTTTTATAAGATTGTGAAGGACTTTGTGACAGTATATTTTGGCTAAAATACTTTTCTTGGTATGCTTACTTTGCTCTATATTAAAATTTGAAGAAGTAGTTTTATCTGTACTGATAGCTGATTTTCTGTTAATTGTTTTTTGGTTTGTTTTACATTTTGATAGAGGAAGCGAAGTTGTTGTACTTGAAACTTCTTGTGTTTCACTAAATGATTGTATTAGCTGTTTTGTTTCAACTTTTTTTACAAATTCTGCTAGAGATGGATGCTTATGTTGGACACCTTTATTTTCATTTGCTCTTATTTTGCGTTGCTTTCTACGGAGTTGTCTTTTGGTAGGCATTCTTTAGGGTCTGTTGAAAAAAATAAAGAAGATATATGTTGGAGTGTTCTGGAATGTATGTGTGCTGTGTGCATGAGTATTTGAGTAAGATGATAAAGATGTATGTAATGGTGTGTGATTGTGCATTGGGAACTAAAACTAGTAGGGATAGGTATTCTTGAATTCATGTGTTACTAAACTGGGGTTCAGATGACAAAAAAAAGTAAGCTAGTGGTGTGGAAAAGTACAAATAGTAAATCTAATGTATACAATTAAAACAGTTGTTTGTTCTATAATATGAAAATTGTAGTGGTTCAGTTGGCTAATTTGTGTGTCCAAAAATAGAAATTTGTGGGCCATTCTGGCTGTAAATCGCTGTTTAAGACATGGACATTTTTGGACAAAATGGTACAAAATCTCTATTTTAAGAAACCAAAATAGCTTGTATTAATGTTATAGTATATTTGATTAATAATATAAATATTATGGTGATATTTTACTTACTTTTTTTTAAATTAACAGGTAACTTCTTAGTTTTTCTTTCTTCTTCGAATTCGGCTGCTTCTTTTCAGGAAACTGGTCTTCACTGTAATTGTAAAAGCTTCAAATTAGTAACTTTGTTTGTATAGAGCACTGTTTTTAATTTAGATATTGATTTTTTTAATTGAAATCCTCAGTGCCTTCTGTAAAACCATTAAAGTAATTTATTTACATAAGATACATTGCATCAGTTCAGTACATATGATATGTTCTTAATGAACAAATTGTATTGAATGACTAACTGTAGCAAAAAAAAATATCTTTACTATGTCTTGTGAAATTTATAATATATTAGTGAATACCACTATTTCTGTAAGTAAACTGTTCTAGGTAATAGCGCCTCAATGTCATGTCTAATTTAAAGTAATTAAGTAAATAAATAAATAAAAACAAAAAATATGAAATTGTACAAGTATTTTTATAAAGGTTTAAACATAGATTGTGTTTGCATGCAATTTTGTTTGAATATATGTAGTGTATATATTTCATTTAAAAAATGTTAGTTTAACATGATTTGAGTGTGTGTGTATAAAGAAAGTAAAAAGTATAAAGGTTTATAAGTGATAGTTGATTTTAGGAAATTGAAAAAAGTACAGTAAATTCATTTTACAGATTTTACAAGGTAAAAGTCTGTTTGAAAATGTGTTCATCTACCATAGCTCTCAACTCACACGCTTTTGGCGGGTGTCACACGCCTTGTAAAGGGCAGACTCACCCGCCAAGCCTCCTGCACGCCCGTTCATTCCAATGGGCGTCTCACCCGCCAAAAACAAAATCGGGTGATTTCACCCGTCTGTAAAACAAAAATGGTTGAGAGCTATGTCACCTACTATACAGAAAATATGTATACCTGAAGTTTGTGTTCATGCATATGGATATGCATGGAGCTGCAAGTAGAAATCTTGAAGACTTGTACAGTATTTCTGGTAGATGCTGCTTGCCAATGATATGACACTTGTACTCAGAGAGATTCAGAGTACATTTGCAGTGCTGATCTATGATGATGCAGTTAGATGTAGAGGTCTTGAATGTGATTGGTGCATGGTCATGTGATTTTTGAGGTACATCCAATGAGAGAATGGCATAGAGAGTGTAGTGGAAATGGTAGAAGGGCTGTTCATGTTACGATATGTCCGCGGACATGGCGGTAGTTCGCGGACATCGGGAGTTACATCCGGGGATTTTTGGGTTCAGAAGTCAGGCAAATGAGAATAGGTACTGAAAGGGATTGGTCAGGAAAGTTTGGTGGGTGTGTTGTGCCAGGAGAGATTTTCTCAGATACTCTTTTTGCTGAGAGAACAAAAGATAGCTATGGCTGTGTGTTTCAGAAAACAGATTTTTTGGATTTTAGGAGATTTGTGGATACATTGGTTGAAGGTGCATGCAGAAAGCTGTGGAGTAGCTATAGATCTTGGATTCCCACATGTAGAAGTACACTGGCATGGAGTACGTGGAATGAAGTGGTTGGACGTGCTACCTCTCTGTGCTACTTTGGAGACAGAGCAACATCCAGACATAATTGTAATTCATTGTGGAGGGAACAGTTTAGGACATGTGCCTGGAATTTTTTTGCAATTTGCTATGAAAGAAGGACTGAGGAAGGTTATGGACATGTTTCCTAATTCTCAAGTGATATTTTCACGGATTGCGCAGAGACAAATGTGGCTTCGTTCTTCTTCATTTGGTCCACAAATGGAAAAAGCAAGGCGCAATGTTAATAAGGCTGTTTGTGGCTTTCTAAGAGATTCTAAGAGATTTTGGCATGTCTTCTTTTCACAATGAAAATATTATGTTTTGTAGTACATACATTTTTCGCAGAGATGGAGTCCATCTTACTTATGCTGGCAATCAGATTTTTCTGAGAAATGTACAAATGCATTGCAACCTTTTTTGGAATTACAACAACAATTTTGAAGTAGATGTTAAGCAATTTTTGACTTACAAACACCACCCAAAGGCTCTTTTCAGAGCTACCACTTCTTTCCAGAGAAAATTACAATGTTTGTGATGGAGGAGCAACCCAATTTTTTTAATGTTCGCAAACTGTCCGCAAACTTCTAAAAAATACAAAGAGCCCTGCTTCATTTATTTTCACTTCTATTTTTTAACTGGGAAAGGCGGCTCTGAAAAGAGCCTTATTTTTTTTTATTTTTGTAATTTTGTATTTTTTTTGGTTTTTCAGACACGACACACTAGGAGAGGAGGGTAAAGGACGGTAAAAGGGGGGACACCAACCACAGGGATAAGAAAGGGCGAGCTGAGAGAGGAAGATGTAGAGTGGGTTTTATTTGGGTAGTGAGCAGGTCTTCTCGTGCTCTGAGACGATAGTCTTAAAAGCACTCCAAAGTCGCTCCCCCCTGCAGAGTATTGTGTCACAGTACATACATACAACTGTGACCCTCGAAAGGTAAGGGTCATCAGCATTCTGTATGGCCTGTGAGGCAGGTTGAGAAAGACGCTGTCCCACAGAGGTGGTCCTTGTGGTGACAGGATCAGAAATAGAGGATGAAGTAGAGGAAATCAACCTGCTACGTTTTCGCAAGGTACAACCCTGCGAATAGCCCCAGAGTGAAATGACCTCAGGTGTCGCTTCATAGTAGTGGTCCCAAAGCTGTAGTTACCGTGCTTCCCGCGACTGAGTATCATTTTGCACTCATTGCAGGTAACATGGTTCGCATGAGCCTTACGACCATTCCCATGAATGGTAAATAACCGCCACACCCAAGACTCCGGGTAGTAGGGATTTCCTCTACCTCATTCTCATCATCCTCTTCCTCCTCCGCATCCTCAGTCCTGTTCCCCTCTTCAGGCCCTTGGGGAGGTGGTGGTGGTGGAGGGGGTGGTGGTGGTGCTGAAGCAGGTGCAGCACCAAGTGGCAGTTCAGCAGCCGAGGATGCCATCTCGATGATGGTGTAGTCTGCAGGTGGCAGCAAAAATCACTGTGTTCTGAAGAATAGCCAGAAACACAATGGGAATAAGCTCTTGGGTGTGGTCTTTTATAGGGGTGCTTTTGCGCGGTCCGCGGACATGCACACTGTGCGCGGACAGATCGAACACAAAAAAAGGATCGTAAAGTTTCAAAAGGTATATAGAAACTCAAGATTGCTATATGGGACTTGTGGCATGGTGAGATTTTATTGACAAATATTATGGATTAACTGAAAATGTACTTTTAAATTGTTCGGGGACACGAACAGTGTCCGCATTTCAGGACACACGATGAGCGTGGGCGCGGTCATATGATCTGTTTGCGAACTAGTCTGCGAAGGAAGCGCCTGTCCGCAGGACACCAAGTGCACGGAGATTGGTTAGCGCATGCGCATTGATGTCCTACGGACACTGTTCGGGTTCTGAAGTAATTAAAAGTGCGTCACACGTGAAACGAACATTTCAGGACAACGCGTGTGTTCTTAGAACAGTTTAAACTTGGTAGCGAACACTACGCACAGGTATAGTGTTCTTCAGGACATCTTCATTTTCGTTTACATACGAACATTTCAGGACACCAATAGGGTCCTTAGAACAGTTTCAATTGGGTAGCGAACACTACGCACAGGTATAGTGTTCTTCAGGACACATCATTTTCGTTTGTTTACGAACATTTCAGGACACCAATTGTGTTCTTAGGACAGTTTTAAGTTGATAGCGAACATTACGGACAGATATAGTGTTCTTTAGAACACTTTAATTTTTGTTTCTTTACAAACATTTCAGGACACCACGTGTGTTCTTAGAACAGTTTCAACTTGCTAGCAAACAGTACGAACAGGTGTGGTGTTGTTCAGGACACCTCCATTTTCATTTATGTACGAACATTTCAGAACACTCGCACTGTCCGTGGAAACTTTTATTGTTTTAAGAAAAGAAAAACGGAAACTATTCACAATACAATATAAAAATTTAACTTTATTTAACATATATTAATAATTTATGACAGAGAAGGTGAGGCAAAAACAAAAACAAAAACAGGAGAATTTGGGGTTTCAACATGATTGGTATTAGGTGAAGAAGGGAGGGAAATCTCATCAAAACGTTTTGGATTATGGAGAGGGTTTGGGGATGATTGACTGGGATATGGTGAGGAGGGACAAGTACATGTGGGGCAATGGTATGACGTTTTTGTTTTAAAATGATCTTCAACAAAAGTTTTCAAATTATTAAAATTGGTCAACAGTAAATCAATTTTTTCTTTTATGTTGTCAAGCGTGTTGTCCATAACAGCTTCTTCAGAGGTAGTTTCTATTTTGTTATGCTCTGTACAAAAAAAATATATATATGTTAAATGTATACAAAATAATAATATTTAAATTGTTTATATTATAAAGTGTTTACCGTTAGTTTCACTATCTTGTGACATTTCTTCATGTGGGAAATTGTCCTCTAGCCATTCCAGAGTACTAGACATTTCTGTGAGAAAAAAAAAAAAGATAATATATTTTTTAATCTAATACAGAAAGTTTATAAATATATGAGTAAAATTAAGTACACTTACTATTTCTGGTAAGATAAGTCTGATGTATTCAATGGGTCGGGTCTTGTCCTCAGTTCTGTTGTGTCTGTGAGGTAATTATGTTGGAAGCCAATTTATGTTCTTGTGGTATATTCCATTTCAGAACATATTGTATTTAAATGAATGGTTAGTGTGTTACATATATGGGTTACATTTCTTATGTATTACTATATATAATGTGTTTGTGTGCTTGTTTTTGAATTTGGTAAATGTTCCTATATTATGATATAACAATCAAATATACCCCACCACCCCCTCCCCCGCCCTCACAGTTTTTAGGTAGTGGTACTGTTCTCCGAACATGTCCGCGAACATTAAATAAGTTCGCGGACATCACGTTCATAAGAAGAGATCTAGTCAGTTCCATATGACATGTATATAAAGTCAAAGTCATTATTGTTAAGTTGTGCTACTAAAAAACTATGAAATTCAGTGAAGAAACTTTGTTAAAGGGACGTTATGGTTAAGTTGCGCTACTAAAAACCTATGAAATTCAGTGAAAAAAACTTTGTTAAAGGGACATTATGGTTAAGTTGCGCTACTAAAAACCTATGAAATTCAGTGAAAAAACTTTGTTAAAGGGACGTTATGGTTCCAAGTAAAACCGAAAAAACCTTGAAATTCGCCAGTTATGGTAAGCTAAGCAACCATAACTCGCGCCACCACCGTGCACTGCTAATACTAACACCCAGGACATCAAAGAGGACATCACAAATATCATTGATGAAATCACTGATGACATCACATGTGTATGTACTTCTCATGGAATATGTGTAGAAGGGATTCTTATTATGTTGCGAAAAAAGTGTCAAGAATCATTGCAAGAAATTTACACTAATAAGTGAATTGAACGATGCATTGATATAAATAGCATCCTATTATGGAGTTCTATCTAGTATACTAAGGTACTCATACAAAAACATAACATTGTGTGCAGCGTACAAGATGAAGGTATGATATTCGTAAAGTTAATATGTTGAATAATGAAATGATAATTGTTTTCTTAATATATTTTTGTGTACTATGAAATATGTAATAAGTAGCTAATAAAACCCATGTATTACATAATTGCATTACTATAGACAAAACACAAAGACACAAGAACACATACCAATATGGGTATATACAGGGAAACTGAAGTTAGCAAAAAAGCACAAGTAGTAGCAGAAACAATTCATAACTTAACTGATTAGTTTCATGCAAATAAATGATTGCTCTGTTTCAAAGCTGCTATTTACCCTATGTATATGTATCACTTGATGTGATTGGACCCTAAGGAAAGTAGTGTGAGTACAATGTATACAAATATGACCATATACAGGGAAAGTACAGCCATAAAAAAAACAACAGAACTATCAGAAAGTGTTCATAAGTCTAGTGATTATCTTTATGCACAAAAAGGATTGCTGTCTGTCAAGCTTGTGTTTTCCCATATGTATATGTTTCATATGATGTGACTGTACTCTAAGGGAATTACTGTAAGAACCTACTAGAAGGATACGTCTACAAATAAAATAAAATTCTTAGTTTCTGACTGTTACTGAAGAAAACCATGTGGCCTAGATATGTCAGCAAAAGAAAAAATAGTGAGCTAGACATGTGATGTCATCAGTGATGTCATCAATGACATTTGTGATGTCATCTTTGATGTCCTGGGTGTTAGTCTTAGCAGTGCACGGTGGTGGCGCGAGTTATGGTTGCTTAGCGTACCATAACTGGTGAATTTCAAGGGTTTTTCGGTTTTACTTGGAACCATAACGTCCCTTTAACAAAGTTTTTTCACTGAATTTCATAGGTTTTTAGTAGCGCAACTTAACCATAACGTCCCTTTAACAAAGTTTTTTTCACTGAATATATATATATGTATTTCCAAACCGAGATATTACATGGCCATGGCAGTGGCCATGTAGTTATGGTTAAGTTAGTGTTTCCATAGGAAGAGCGCTTTTTGGGCGGCTTATAACTTGGCTCCCCCTGGACGAATCCTCACCAAATTTTGCAATAAAAGTATATAGTCCACTATTAATTTTTTTGCTAAGGTTGGTGAGGATTCGTCCAAGGGGGGCAAAGTTATAGGGGGGTCACAAAACTTTTTTTTTCCCCATAGACTGTATGGGAAAAATGATTTGCTCGTGCCTACAGCCCAACCGCTGGACGGATTTTCATTAAATTTGGACCAGGAGCAGCGGATTGGTCCTGAAAGCGTGCTTTTGAAAATTTGGTGAAAATTCATCCAGTAGTTTTTTTTAAATGACCAAAAAGTAGGTCAGAAAAAATGAGTGATATCTGTGTTCGCTTCGCGGAAACACTTTCCTGTTCGCTCCGCGGACAGGACAGTGATTGGGCAAGCAGCTTGCGTGATGTCCACGGACATCTGACGTGCTTTTCTATTGGCTGCCGTGAAGCGTGCAGTGCGTCTATTTTCAGAGACGCCCACCAACTTTGTTTATCAGAGCGGGATCTGCTGCCTGCACAGTGTAGATGTGGGCTGCGTTGGCCACGAAAAGTCGGTGAGGCACAGGCCCTCGTCTCTCTCTTGTTCCCCCACCCCCCGCTCATGGACTGTGCCTCCCATGTTCCCCCCTCGCTGATTCTCCGTGTGTTCCTCCCACCCCCTGGCTCATGCTCCGTTTCTCTTTCCCGTTCCCCCCGCTCATGTCCCGTGTCTCCCTCCTTCCCCCCAAACCCCCACTCATGCCCCGTGTCTCCCTACTGTTCCCCCCACCCCCCGCTCATGCCCCGTGTGTCTCTCCCCTTCCCCCTCACCCCCGTTCATGCCCCGTGTCTCTCTCCCCTTCCCCCCAAACCCGGCTCATGCCCCGTGTGTCTCTCCCCTTCCACCCCACCCCCCGCTCATGCCCCTTGTCTCTCTCCCCTTCCCCCCCAACCCCTGCTCATGCCCCGTGTGGCCCTCCCCTTCCCCTCCACCCCCCACTCATGCCCTGTGTCTCTCCCCTTCCCCCACCCCCCGCTAATGCCTCGTGTCTCTCCCCTTTCCCCCACCCCCTGCTCATGACCCGTGTGTCTCTCCCCTTCCCCATCCCCCGCTCATGCCCCGTGTGTCTCTTCCCTTCCCCCCGACCCCCCGCTCATGCCCCATGTGTCTCTCCCCTTCCCCCTCACCCCCCGCTCACGCCCCGTGTGTCTCTCCCCTTCCCCCCGCTCATGCCCTGTGTCTCCCTACTGTTCCCCCTACACCCCGCTCATGCCCTGTGTCTCTCTCCCCTTCCCCCCACCCCCTGCTCATGCCCGTGTGTCTCTCCCCTTCCCCCCACCACCCGCTCACGCCCGTGTGTCTCTCCCCTTCCCTCCACCCCCCGCTCATGCCCCGTGTCTCCCTACTGTTCCCCCTACACCCCGCTCATGCCCCATGTCTCTCTCCTCTTCCCCCCACCCCCGCTCATGCCCCGTGTGTCTCTCCCCTTCCCCCCACGCCCCGCTCATGCCCCGTGTCTCCCTCCTTTCCCCCCACCCCCCCGCTCATGCCCCGTGTGTCTCTCCCCTACCCCCCACCCCCCGCTCATGCCCTGTGTGTCTCTCCTCTTCCCCCCACCCCCGCTCATGCCCTGTGTCTCACTCCTTTCCCCCCACCCCCCTGCTGATGCCCCGTGTCTCTCCCCTCCCCCACCCCCGCTAATGCCCCATGTCTCTCCCCTTCCCCCCCACCCCCCGCTCATGCCCCGTGTGTCTCTCCCCTTCCCCCACCCCCCGCTCATGCCCCGTGTGTCTCTCCCCTTCCCCCCACTCCCCGCTAATGCCCCGTGTCTCCCTACTGTTCCCCCTACACCCCGCTCATGCCCTGTGTCTCTCTCCCCTTTCCCCCACCCCCCGCTCATGCCCCGTGTGTCTATTCCCTTCCCCCCACCCCCGCTCATGCCCCGTGTCTCTCTCCCCTGCCCCCCCACCCCCCGCGTCTCTCTCCCCTTCCCCCCACCCCCCCACTCATGTGTGTCTCTCCACTTCCCCCCACCCCCCGCTCATGCCCCGTGTCTCCCTCCTTTCCCCCCACACCCAGCTCATGCCCCGTGTGTCTCTCCCCTCCCCCCACCCCCTCTCATGTCCCGTCTGTCTCTCCCATTCCCCCCCACACCCCGCTCATGCCCCGTGTGTCTCTCCCCTTCCACCCCACCCCCCTCTCATGCCCCGTGTCTCCCTCGTGTTACCCCCCACCCCCCGCTCATGCCCTGTGTCTCCCTTGTGTTACCTCCCCACCCATGCCCTGTCTCCCTGTTACCCCCCACCCCCGCTCATGCCCTGTGTCTCCCTTGTGTTACCCCCCACCCCCTGCTCATGCCTTGTGTCTCTCACCTTCCCCCCACCCCATGCCCCGTGTCTCCCTCTTTTCCCCCGCTCATGCCCTGTGTGTCTCTCCCCTACCCCCACCCCCCGCTCATGCCCCGTGTGTCTCTCCCCTTCCCCCACACCCCCCGCTCATGCCCTGTGTGTCTCTCCCCTTCCCCCCCACCCCCCGCTCATGCCCCATGTCTCTCCCCTTCCCCCCCACCCTCACCCCCCGCTCATGCCTGTGTGTCTCTCCCCTTCCACCCCACCCCCCGCTCATGCCCCTTGTCTCTCTCCCCTTCCCCCCACCCCCCACTCATGCCCCGTGTCTCCCTCCTTTCCCCCACCCCCTGCTCATGCCCCGTGTCTCTCTCCCCTTCCCCCCACCGCCGCTCATGCCCCGTGTCTCTTTCCCCTTCCCCCACACCCGCTAATGCCCCGTGTCTCTCTCACCTTCCCCCCACTCCCCACTCATGCCCCGTGTCTCTCTACCTTCCCCCCACCCCCGCTCATGGCCCGTGTCTCTCTCCCCTTCCCCCCAGCCCCCCACACCCCGCTCATGCCCCGTGTGTCTCTCCCCTTCCCCGCCACCCCCCGCTCATGCCCCGTGTGTCTCTCCCCTTCCGCCCCACCCCCCGCTCATACCCCGTGTTTCCCTACTGTTCCCCCCACCCCCCGCTCATGCCCCGTGTGTCTCTCCCCTTCCCCCCACTCATGCATCATGTGTCTCTCCCCTTCCCCTCCACCCCCCGCTCATGCCCCGTGTGTCTCTCCCCTTCCCCCCACCCCCCGCTCATGCCCCGTGTCTCCCTCCTTTGCCCCCACCCCCCGCTCATGCTCTATGTCTCCCTCCTTTCCCCCCACCTCCGCTCATGGCCCATGTGTCTCTCCCCTCCCCCCCCCGCTCATGCCCCGTGTGTCTCTCCCCTCCCCCCATACCCCCCGCTCATGCCCTATGTGTCTAGCCCCTTCCCCCCAACCCCCCGCTCATGCCCTTTGTGTCTCTCCCCAAGCCCCCACCCCCCGCTCATGCCCTGTGTGTCTCGCCCCTTCCCCCCACCCCCCGCTCATGCCCCTGTCTCCCTACTGTTCCCCCACCCCCCGCTCATGCCCCGTGTTTCCCTCGTGTTACCCTCCACCCTCCCGCTCATGCCCGTGTCTCCCTCGTGTTCCCCCCACCCCCCGCTCATGCCCCTTGTCTCTCTCATTTCCCCTCCACCCCTGCTCAAGCCCTGTGTCTCCCTTGTGTTACCTCCCCACCCATGCCCTGTCTCCCTGTTACCCCCCACCCCCGCTCATGCCCTGTGTCTCCCTTGTGTTACCCCCCACCCCCCGCTCATGCCTTGTGTCTCTCACCTTCCCTCCGGCCCATGCTCATGCCCCGTGTCTCCCTCTTTTCCCCCGCTCATGCCCCGTGTGTCTCTCCCCTACCCCCACCCCCTGCTCATGCCCCGTGTGTCTCTCCCCTTCCCCCACACCCCCCGCTCATGCCCTGTGTGTCTCTCCCCTTCCCCCCCACCCCCCGCTCATGCCCCATGTCTCTCCCCTTCCCCCCCACCCTCACCCCCCGCTCATGCCTGTGTGTCTCTCCCCTTCCACCCCACCCCCCGCTCATGCCCCTTGTCTCTCTCCCCTTCCCCCCACTGCCCCACTCATGCCCCGTGTCTCCCTCCTTTCCCCCCACCCCCCGCTCATGCCCCGTGTGTCTCTCCCCTCCCCCCATACCCCCCGCTCATGCCCTGTGTGTCTCGCCCCTTCCCCCCAACCCCCCGCTCATGCCCTGTGTGTCTCTCCCCAAGCCCCCACCCCCCCTTCACCTCCACCCCCCCTCATGGCTGTCTCCCTACTGTTCCCCCCACCCCCTGCTCATGCCCCGTGTCTCTCTCCCCTTCCCCCCACCCCCGCTCATGCCCCGTGTCTCTTTCCCCTTCCCCCACCCCCGATAATGCCCCGTGTCTCTCTCACCTTCCCCCCACTCCCCACTCATGCCCCGTGTCTCTCTACCTTCCCCCCACCCCCGCTCATGGCCCGTGTCTCTCTCCCCTTCCCCCCAACCCCCCACACCCCGCTCATGCCCCGTGTGTCTCTCCCCTTCCCCGCCACCCCCCGCTCATGCCCCGTGTGTCTCTCCCCTTCCGCCCCACCCCCCGCTCATACCCCGTGTTTCCCTACTGTTCCTCCCACCCCCCGCTCATGCCCCGTGTGTCTCTCCCCTTCCCCCCACTCATGCATCATGTGTCTCTCCCCTTCCCCTCCACCCCCCGCTCATGCCCCGTGTGTCTCTCCCCTTCCCCCCACCCCCCGCTCATGCCCCGTGTCTCCCTCCTTTGCCCCCACCCCCGCTCATGCTCTGTGTCTCCCTCCTTTCCCCCCACCTCCGCTCATGCCCCATGTGTCTCTCCCCTCCCCCCCACCCCCCGCTCATGCCCCGTGTGTCTCTCCCCTCCCCCCATACCCCCGCTCATGCCCTGTGTGTCTCGCCCCTTCCCCCCAACCCCCCACTCATGCCCTTTGTGTCTCTCCCCAAGCCCCCACCCCCCGCTCATGCCCTGTGTGTCTCGCCCCTTCCCCCGACCCCCCGCTCATGCCCCTGTCTCCCTACTGTTCCCCCACCCCCGCTCATGCCCCGTGTTTCCCTCGTGTTACCCTCCACCCTCCCGCTCATGCCCCGTGTCTCCCTCGTGTTCCCCCCACCCCCCGCTCATGCCCCTTGTCTCTCTCCTTTCACCTCCACCCCCGCTCATGCCCTGTGTGTGCCCTATTCCCCCACCCCCTGCTCATGCCCCGTGTGTGCCCTGTTCCCCCACCTCCCGCTCATGCCCCGTGTGTGCCCTGTTTCCCCCACCCTCCGCTCATGCCCCGTGTCTCCCCAGTTCCCCACCACCCCCGCTCATGCCCTGTGTCTCCCTCGTGTTCCTCCCCAACCCCCGCTCATGCCCCGTGTCTCCCCTGTTCCCCTCCACCCGCTGCTCATGCCCTGTGTCTCTCTCGTGTTCCCCCCACCCCTGCTCATGCCCCATGTTTCCTTCCTTTTCCCCCACCCCCTGCTCATGCCCCGTGTGTGCCCTGTTCCATCTCACCCCCCGCTCATGCCCATGTGTCTGCCCTGTTCCCCCTGACACCCCGCTCATGCCCTTTTGTGTTCTCTTTATACACCCCGCCTTGCCTTTCCATGGTGGCCATCTTGGTAAAAGATTTTCCTTCCTACACCGGGACGCCGTAGGAAAGAAAATCTTTTTTTATTATCACCCGGGGTTCCCACTTTGAGGACTTAAGATGCTATTGGTCTTCATCTATTGAAAAGGATGTTATGGTGACGTTGCACTAATAAAAACCTATAAAATTCAGTTAAAAAGAAATGTGTTACAGGGACGTTATGGTTAAGTTGCGCTTCTAAACACCTATGAAATTCAGTGAAAAAACGTTGTTGAAGGGACGTTATGGGTAAGTTTCGCTACTAAAAACTTTTGAAATTCAGTGAAAAAACGTTGTCAAAGGGACGTTATGGTTCCAAGTAAAACCGAAAAACCCTTGAAATTCACCAGTTATGGTAAGCTAAGCAACCATAACTCGCGTCACCACCATGCACTGCTAAGACTAACACCCAGGACATCAAAGATGAAATCACAAATGTCATTGATGACATCACTGATGACATCACATGTCTGGCTCACTCATTTTTCTTTTGCTGACATATCTAGGCCACATGGTTTTCTTCAGTAACAGTCAGAAACTAAACATTTTATTTTATTTGTAGACGTATCCTTCAGTAGGTTCTTACAGTAATTCCCTTAGAGTCCAGTCACATCATATGAAACATATACATACGGGAAGAGACAAGCTTGAAAGACAGCAATCCTTTTTGTGCATAAAGATAATCAACAGACTTATGAGCACTTTCTGATAGTTCTGTTGGTTTTTTTGTATGGCTGTACTTTCCCTGTATATGGTCATATTTGTATACATTGTACTCACACTACTTTCCTTAGGTTCCAATCACATCAAGTGATACATATACATAGGGTAAATAGCAGCTTTGAAACAGAGCAATCATTTATTTGCATGAAAATAATCAGTTAAGTTATGAATTGTTTCTGCTACTACTCGTGCTTTTTTGCTAACTTCACTTTCCCTGTATATACCCACATTGGTATGTGTTCTTGTGTCTTTGTGTTTTGTCTATAGTAATGCAATTATGTAATACATGTGTTTTATTAGCTACTTATTGAATATTTCGCAGTACACAAAAATCTATTAAGAAAACAATTCTCATTTCATTATTCAACATATTAACATTACGAATATTATACCTTCATCTTGTACGCTGCACACAATGTTATGTTTCTGTATAAGTAGCTTAGTATACTAGATAGAACCCCATAATAGAATGCTATGTATATCAATGCATTGTTCAATGCACTAGAGTATGATATTTATTGCAATGATCCTTGACACTTGTTTCACAACATTATAATAAGAATCCCTTGTACACATATTTCATGAAAAGTACATACACATGTGATGTCATCAGTGATGTCATCAATGACATTTGTGATGTCATCTTTATGTCCTGGGTGTTAGTCTTAGCAGTGCACAGTGGTGGCGCGAGTTATGGTTGCTTAGCTTACCATAACTGGCGAATTTCAAGGGTTTTTCGGTTTTACTTGGAACCATAACGTCCCTTTGACAATGTTTTTTCACTGAATTTCATAGGTTTTTAGTAGCGCAACTTAACCATAACGTCCCTTTAACAACGTTTTTTCACTCAATATATATATATATATATACGGTCAATTGTGAAAAGGTCAATTGTGACCCTTTAAATTCGGTCAATTGTTCATTCGAACAATTGTAAACGAACAATTTGGGTAATACCGATTTTATAAGTGGTCAACAAAGGAATAGGCCAAAGTTAGAAGATCTTCATAAGTGGCCTTATCCAAAAATATCTCTACCGGTTTCGACATATTAACATTGTTTGGGTTACGTCTTCATCAGGAGATAATAACTGGTTTTCCTGGCACAACCAACTGGAATCAATCCGTTGTATGTATGGAACTGTCATACAGAGTGGCAGTGTTCAGGTAAAAGGTCCTGCGTGACAGATGGGTCGGCTTAGTGCTCCAATCCAGATAAGCCGGGTGGTGGAGAGGTGCAAGTGGAAATAGTTGTGCACCTTGGCAGATGTTTTTTGCAATGCCCGTGATTCAGGAAGAATGTAACCTGAATCTTTCAAGTCTGATGTTTGAGAGAAAAGAATGCCAGCGATGCTGTAATCACTGAGGTCATCTAAAACAGATGTACGTCAGAAACCCTTCAGAGGTAAATATCCAATATGGAGTTAGATCAGTGTTGAGATTCATCCAGATATGGTCCACACAGTACTAAGTGTTAAGTATCTGGAAACACCTGGTAATGCGCCAGCAGTCGTGATGATGTTAAGACAGAGCACTGTCCCTTTAAATGCCTCAACCGATAGTTAAACCTATCCGCATAGGTGTAGATCTTCACTTTGTAAAATGCAGCATCAATTCAACATGGACCATTTGAAATGCTCAACATGGAAATCTCTGGCTCTACAACTCACAACCGCAAATACAGCGTAGTGTTGACTAGTGATGATATCTTGATATTTTCTCCAACACTTCCGTCTCATATAGGCCATGTCCGAGAAGTACTTCAAAGACTTCGAACCCACGCGTTGTTTGCAAAACCCGAAAAGAGTCTATTCCAAACCACAGAAGTGGACTTATTGGGTTATCACATCAACTCTAAAGGACTCTCTATGAACACAGTCAAGTACAACACTGTATTGAATTGGCCCGTTCCCACTACCGTTAAGGCTTTGCAGTCCTTCCTCGGGTTTGTAAACTTTTACAGAAGGTTCATCGCAGTGTTCTCTTCCATAGCAGTCCCCCTAACCCGTCTGACCAGTCCGCAAGTACCCTATGTTTGGGCCCCGGAACAAAATGAGGCATTTAATACATTGAAAACAGCCTTTACATCGGCCCCCATACTGCAACATCCTAACGTTGAGCTGCCTTTCGTGGTAGAGGCCGATGCTTCTTCATTCGCTTTAGGTGCAGTCCTTTCCCAGGCTTGTCCGGCCATGGGATCCTCCACCCCATTGCTTTCCATTCCCGCAAGTTTACACCAACAGAACAGCACTATACTGTCACAGAGAAGGAACTCCTGGCTGTTAAGGACACGTTTCATACTTGGAGACACCATTTGTTAGGGGCCAGACACCAGATAACTTTCTACTCTGATCACCGTAATTTACCAGATCTGGCCAACCTGAAGTGCCTTAACAGCCGTCAAGTACATTGACATCTGTTTTTTTCCACCTATGATTTCGTCAAACGTCACCGTCCGGGTATAGGTCACGCAAAGCAGATGCTCTGTCACGGCTGCCAGGGGGATTCTCTTCCAATATTTCCCGAAACCTTATTGGACAAAAGGCATATTATCTGCTTATGTACCCCGCCAGTAGATTTGCTCGACTCTATGTGGTTTTCTGTATATCCTAACGATGCTGAGGAGTGGACTCCAATATTCCATGATGGTTTACCATTCGTACAGAGTCGGTTATACCTCCCCACTCAGGACACCCATATTCGGGCTCTGGAATGGTCTCATGACGACCCAATTAATGGCCATCCAGGGCAGGGACGGACCCTTAAGTTATTACAAAGGTGGTGTTGGTGGCCTACCATATGAAGAGATGTGAACAATTATGTGTCTAACTGCTCTATATGTACCCAATGTAAAAACAGGAAAGGTCGACCTCTAGGTTTGCTTCAACCCCTGCCCATTCCACCAGGCCCTTGGCACACGGTTACCATGGACTTCATTACTGACCTACCAAAGATTCAGGGCCACAACACTGTCTGGGCTGTTGTGGATACTTTCACCATGATGGTTCGTTTTGTCCCTTGTGTTGGCATTCCTTCTGCTCCGACTCTAGATAAATTGTTCTTTCATTCTGTCTTCTGTCTCCTTGGGTTACCTTCTGTCATAATATCCGATAGGGGTTCCCAGTTCACTTCCCGATTTTTTGGAGCTCTCTCACGAGGCTACTAGGAATTGATGCCTGGTTTCCCTCCTCCTACCACCCTGAAACTGATGGCCAGACTGAGCGCGTCAACCAGTCTCTCGAGCAGTATCTCTGCTGCCTATCATTACAGCATCAACGTACTTGGTATCAAGTTTTGCATATAGCAGAATTTGGCTACAACAATGCCCCACACTCGCCCACCGGGTTTTCCCCGTTCTATTCGCTCTATGGTCAACACCCCCGAATCCTGCCATTACCTGACTTTCAAAATGCCCTTAGTCCCGCTGCTGCTGCCTGCCTTAGGGATCTAGGTAACATCCATGCTCAGACCATTTCCCGTCTTAGGGAAGCCCTGGCTACCATGTGCACCTCAGCGAACAAGAGACGTTCTCCTGCCCCATGTTACAACATCGGTGAAAAGGTGTGGCTGTCAACTCGACACTTGCATATACCTGGTTGTCGTAAATGACTCCCTTGTTTTGTGGGTCCTTACCATGTCACGAGAGTCATCAATCCAGTTGCCTACCCCCTGTGCTTGCCTACTTCATGGCGCATTTATCCTGTGTTCCATACGTCCTTGTTAAAACCATTTCTACCTACTAGTACATGACTCGGCAATCGAATATGGGGTCAATGATATCCTGGGGTCCCGCATCAGTAGGGGAGTGCTTTATTACCTCATAGATTGGGTTGGATTGGGTCCGGGGGAGAGATTGTGGGAACCTGCTTCCAATGTCCATGCCCTACTCTTGGTATCTAGGTTCCATAGGCTCAATCCTGCCAGCCCTTAGTGGTTGTAGGTCTTTGGGGGGGACTCTGTCACGCCTACCCTTTCCCATTCCCCAGCATCCACACATCTCCCATCAGGTTACTACCCTGCTCCCGCGCACGCCCCGCGCAGTTCCTCGTCAATTCCCAATACCTGTCTCCCCTCCCAACAGCAGCGGGCTGTCGTGGGAGGAAGAGGATGGGGGCGCCCATGTTCCTGGCGACTATGGACCCGCTGGCGCTGGGGGACGCTGGCTTCCAATATTCGTGGCCGAAACAGACCTCCGCACTCACTGGTTGGGACTTCCCGGTCATGTGGTTGCACGCAACGGCGCTCGCCTGGACCTGCAACCTTGCAGATGTGATCACGTGATCAATCAATGAAGTAGCCAGTATAAAGAGCTGCCGGCACCACAGGGCCAAGCTTCTCAGCTGTTGCTTTTGGCATTTGAGTGGCGTTACAAATTTTGGTGTCTTATTCTGGATTTTTGGATCTTGTTAACAGACTTTTGGATTGTTTTGGATTACCCTCCTAGATTTGGCTCATTGGAACTCTTACTTTCCTGGTTTATTGATCACTGCCTTGCATCACAGACTTCTTTGGATAAAGCCCTTGTATACTGGAACTCTGTATTCTTCACGTGGGAGGTTATCATCTCTTTCCTTTTCCTCAAGGTGCAATGAACATCACAGGTTACCACAGTTACTGGGTAATACCTATTCATCTTGCTGCTGTTGGGCTCCCTGTTTCCTGTCACCCACCATAGGGAGGGAAGGCACGAGATTTGCTTCCCTGGCTACAGCTTTACAGGCTAATCTGGTAGGTGTCATTTCATTCCTTGTACTAGAGAGTGGTTACCGTCATAGTTGTGCAGTATTCATACTTGATTGCCTGTTCCTTTGCAGCTGCCTGGTTACCTGAGCTACCTGAGTTCCTTCTTACTGCACCTGTGGCCTCAATAACTGGCCAGGGAGGGTTATTTACTTCTCTCTCTGGCCGGTGCTTGGGGACGGAGGTATACATAGTCATCACGGTATCTCATCTGAAGTTCTTGACAGTCTCATGTCAGGGGAAGGGACCTCACATTAGTGATAGAGGGACAAATGGCAGTAGCAAGGGTTTACGTCATGGCTGGGGTTGAAAGGCATGGCCAGCGGGGCACACAAAAGGGGTAGGGAGCCACACTAGCTAGTGCCAGAGGGGAGACATGTGGCTGGCCAATATCAGCATGTTGGAAGGTGTGAAGGATGAGTTTGTTTGAGTTAATCTTTAAGACGCTACATGAGATAGTGGATGACTGTGAGAATATGTGTGTGATTGATGATGTCTGTAAGACCATGTGTGAGTTTGCGCATGCCTGTGAGTTGGAGACGGTAAGGTGGTGCGTTTGATAGATGATGCCTGCGCAAAAGAGTTTGAGTTTGAGAGTGTATGAAAGAAAGGATGCTTGCATGTGTGAGAAAGTACTTACTGACCACTGAGCTATACATCTCGGGCTGCACACAGTACTAGGCCAATCAGCTGCATTATGGTGCATCAGGGGTATAGCCAAAGAAATATCTGCATATGTTTACCATAGTCGAAAAGCACCTACAACCCTGCTGATACATTTAGACCCACTGGCAATGCACCTCAGAGCTGTCTACGGAGAAAGGAGTAGACAGCAGTACAGTAAATAAAGAAGGGAAGAGGGCAAGACAGCGAATTAATTTCAGGGAGCCTTTTAATCAATTTAGTGGTCATGTTGGCAATTTACAGGTTGTGTGATATTCATGCAAATCCCCAAATCACAATAACCTGGATGGTCTGCTTGGAACAGTAAAAGACTCTAGGAGCTTAGTTCACAGACAGTGTTTCAATGGAGGTTTTGCCATTATGAAACACTTCTGTCAATTAGGCCCTAAAAGTAAGAAGGCGGGCCTAAAAAAAGCAAACAAAGGGAGATGTAAAAACCAGGGTGTGTCTTTCTTTTAACCATTGTTTTCTTTTAGTTATGCTGCATACAAATAATGTATTGCCCCAGTGCTTTTTTTTGAGAAAGATTCATTTGTAATCCATTTCAAATGAGGCCTGCAATTTCACCGCTCCAGTGCAAAGTTTCAGGAATGCAAGCCCTGAGGTGGCTAGAGATGTCGTTTACATTCGATTCTCTTTGGAAAGAACCAGCCGGATGGGATTGGAGTTAGCTCTAATGTTACTGCAGTGAAACCTTTTGTATTGAGAAACATCCAGACACAGAAATCATTTATTCTTCGTGTTTCGGAACCTCCAGTTGATTTTTGTAATACTTTTAATTGTTTTGGGAGAGAGATGTAAAGACTTGTTGGTGGAACAATACTGATTGACAAAGAGGTGGGTGTTCTGAGGTAGCCGATGAAGGACAGTAAGAAGGGCGTTATATGATAAAATATGGGGGTAATTCATAGAATTCGGTGCACAAGTGACGCACGCGGCTGGCATACAGAGTGCGCGTGCGGCAGTCTGCACGAGCCGCGTGTGCCAAAACCCATGTCAGCGCACAGCGTATTTATGGATTTCAACATCCATAACCAGCCGTGGCACAGAGCGGCGCAGCGACCCTGCAGCAGCGCCAGTAATGCCTCCAACCCCGCCCCGTGCGCCAAAAACATCGCCCAAATTCCCTACATGGCGGAAAGGCCAGTGGACCAGCATACAGCCCCCAACCACGAAAACGCATGGAAAACTCCCCGCGCACCCCTCGGAATACGCGTATCCCACTCGCGCTATCGAAAGCGCGTGTAAAAGTCCATGCGCACCCCTCGGAATACACGTACCCCACTTGCGCTAGCGAAAACGAAAACGTGTGTAAAAGTCCACGCGCACCCCTCAGAATACGCGTACCATGCTCGCGCTAGCGAAAACGCGTGTAAAAGTCCACATGCACCCCCTGGAATACACGTAGCCCGCCCATGCTAGCGAAAACGTGTGTAAAAGTCAACGCGCACCCCCAGAATACACATACCCCGCTCGCGCTAGCGAAAACGCGTGTAAAAGTCCATGCGCACCCCTGAAATACACGTACCCCGCCCCCGCTAGCGAAAACACATGTAGAAGTCCACATGCACCCCAGAATACGCTAAGGCAGCCCATCCACCCTCCCCATGCCCCACAGGCAGCCCAAACCACAGGGGGGACTTTTTCCACACATTTTACCTGATGCAAGTGGGGTATGTGTATTCCGGGGGTGCTTGTGGACTTTCACACGTGTTTTCAATCGCGTGGGCGAGGTACGTGTATTCTGGGGTGCGCGTGGACTTTCACACGCGATTTGGCATTGTGTGCCCTCCTTGGTGTGCACCCCTCCCCATGCCCCGCAGGCAGCCCATCACCCCACACCATGCTCCACAGGCAGCCCAAATGACACCATGCACTCGGGAGCACCGTTACATGTCTCCCACCCACCTCCATTGACAGGCACCTGCCAGCAGGCCCCGATTTATGTCCCCCCACACGTTCCACCCACCCACTAGTGACGGGCACCTGCCATAGAGGAAATCAAACTTGAAAATCACTATAAAATGACAGATGTAACCCAAAAAAATGGTAATCTAATGAAAAAATAAACGTCATGTTGAATAAAAAAGTGGTCCATTGCCAATGTCAATAAGAAATAAATAATCCAAATAAAAGAAAACTATTGATTCATGGGAAAATTGAAAAAGAAAGTATGTACAAGTCTGCAACTATATACAATGAAGTCCAAATGGTCCATGATCCACAAACAAAAGGAAACCTACAAAAACGTCCTATGAATAAAAAACTATATACACGAAGTGGAGCAATGTCCATGAACTCCAAAATAAAATAAAAAACAAAGGAAACCTAACACTAATGAACTATGTACAATGGCGGCGGGCAAGCCCAACGGCTCACTTGTTGATGTTCCGGCCAAGGCATCATCGAACTTCATGTCAATGTCCCAGAGGCGGGCCTCTTCCCCACCTTGAGGTCTCGCAGGGATGCAGTCATGGCCTGTTCCAACTCACTGCGAGTTGCCTTGAGGCACTCAGCCCGCCTCAATGCCCTGCGCATGGAGTTCTCCGCCCTGACCAAAGTGAGCTTTGCCTCCTCCGCCCACCTCCGCACCGCATCTATCCGCTGGCCCAACTGCTGCCACATGGAAGACACTCCCAATCAGGGGTCCTCCTGCCCTCCGGCCGATGCCTGCCCCTGTGATGTTGAAGGCCCTGAGTCATCATGGCTCCCACCATGAGCCTGCTGCTGCCGTGCATGTGCCCTGCTGGTCAATGCCTGCACGTCCTCCTCTTGCTGCGGTCCAGTTTTTGGGGTGGCCACCCCTGCTGGACCGCCCATTCCCAACTGTGGCAGGGATGTGTCCTCCACAGGGTACCCATGTGATACTTGGGCAGGAAGATGGTACGGAGGACGACTGGCTCATAGGGGGATTCAGTTGAGGAGGGGGTCGCTAGAAGATCCAGCACACTGAGGAACCCAGCCTGGGTGACCCGTCCTAGTAGGCTGACGTGGTCAATGAGGTATTCAAAATGACATGCATTGTCCTCACGAGAACCTTGCACATCATCCCGAATACCACACTAACGCAACGCCACCCCAGCTAAGACAGGCTCAACCTGGTCCCGGATTTCCATGTCCGCAGGGAGAGGAAGGCCAGTTGTTGTTCGCACATCAACCTCCCTGAAAATGGGTCTAGACGAAGGCATCCCTGCTGGTGCAGGATGATGCAGTCACAGGATCGGGGACAGGATTACACACAGGCAACTCCGTGGCAGCCTGTGCTGCCTCCTGTCCCTGCCCCTGGACTGCACCACTAGCACCAGTAGAATGCCCCCCTCCAGGCCCCGTGCGTGGGCCTTCCACAGCCTCCTCCTCAACCAAGCTCCTGCCAACCTGGATGACTCTGTGCCCTCTCCCTCCATAGGCCCCTTTGGGGGCTCAGCTGCCACTACTGCTGCTGAGGAGTCCACCTCCAACTTCCGCCTCTTGGACCTTCCCTCGGCAGCTGCGGCCAGGGACACAGCAAGAGACTCCTCAATCCCGGAAGAGATGACAACGTGGGAGGAGAGCTGGGCCTTGCGTCTCCGGCTGGCGTTGGGATCCCTGCGTCTGTGCTCCACAGCACCATCTCCGCCCTCTTCATCAGTCGACGCTGCAGACAGGGAGAGACAGAACACAGGAATCAGGGCACACTACAATGGTCGGATACACATGTCAAAGTTGAACATGAGTGGCAGTGTCAAATTTCACAGATTCCATCACACTCCCCAACACTCATATCATTAGAACCCACACACATACAGAATTTGACAAGAATCATGCAGCAGGCAGCAGCATCCATATGCACACAACAGCATGAACATCCGAAGGTTGGCATGACATCACAAGCAACATGGGGAGTGCTGAACACATGCACACGCGCCAACAGACAGACAGACAGACATGCATCTGTACATATCCACCACCTGTCACAGTACAATCATCGGCAACTATGTTACATCTGCCAATTGTGTTCCTACATGTCAGTGTCATATGCATCTATGGCGTTTCACAGTCACACACATGTCAAACACACATCCCGGACATGTATGCCATGCACGTACATCAAGATGGAACCAGCATCCATGTATCACACCCCAACCATGCCATAGTACCTACACGGAAATGCAAACATGTGTGCATCTCCACATGCAGTTGTGCATCATGCTTTCAAACATATACACCATTGATGTGCATCACACATGACAGGATTCACATGCAGCACGTTCATGTCCCTGCACATACACATCCATACATGGGCCTTTCAGACATATGTCCAAGCTGCACACTCCTGGCACACCTCAACATGCACTGCATCCAATAAGTATGCATGGACACTTACCGCTCGACTCCGGACTGTTCTGCCTCTCGAGGATCTGGCGGTGAAGCGCTGGGTTAATGTGTTCCAGGACCCTCATGTTGTCGGTGGTAAGGTGGACCCGGCACCTCACTGCACCTGCTGCTGCCAAGTGGCACCGGGCCTTCCTGAGGGTCCTGGACCCGAAGTCCTTCCAGCGCTTCTGGACGACTTGTATGTCACAGACTGCCACCCCCTCCACATTGATGGCAGCCACGATGTCCTTCCAGATCCCCTCACATCCATCCTTGTTGGCGCGTCTTCTTCCGTAGAGGGCATCATAATGCCCCAGGACTTGCTCCACCAGGATACCAACTTCCCAGTGAAACTGGTAGCCCTCTGCCTCTCTGGCTGGGGGTTGCCAGTGGTGTCTGATGGTGTTTCCCCCAACATGGCAACCCCCGAGGCAGGTGTGGGTGGGTAACTGGGTCCTGGGGCTGGGCTGTGGAGCGATGGAACTTCAGTCGGGAGTCTTCTGTTCCAGCAGGGGTGGTCACAGCAACTGGACCCCTGCAGATGGCTGATGTGCAGGCACCAAATGGCAGGGCATGTGGCCAGCAGGCTGGCAGGCAGCATCAGGTGGCAGGTGGGAGTCTGCTCGAGGCTCTCGGGGGCAGGAAAATGGCCTTCTGGGCAGGAGCATGGTCTTCCGTGTGTTGTCACGTGGCCAGCTTGATATGGAGTGATTTGGCACGTGAAAAAACAGCATGTCAGCGTGTAATTCGAGGAAAGGCCCTTAACGCGTAAGCATGTATGTGACGTGATATGCGCGGGTGTTTCCGTCGTCATGGGTGCATGGTGATTCTGCACGTGAAAAAACAACACGTCCGCGTGTTAATGTGTGTAATTAGAGGAAAAGGACTAAGCGCGTAAGTGACGTGATGCACGCAGGCGTTTCCCTCAGTACAGGTTAAAGGTGAGCGGGGCCAGCAGTTTGCTGTACGTGCCTTTCTTGGAGACCGACGTGTGTTGCTACTTCTGGTTGTTTCGCGCAACATCACAACTTTACAGCGGATCAAGGACGTAGCTCTTCTTTTGGCGGGGTATTGGCTACACGTGTTTTTCATTATCACGCTAGTCAGACGGTGAGTCGCGCACGCTATTTTTCCCACTGCGGGTCCCCCTGGTATCACGTACCCGTTTTTGAGGTCATCGTAGCCTGCATGTCCCACGCGCACATGTTTTTCATGTTCCTGGGTGCCACCGGGTACTGCAGGAGGTTATTTCCACACACGTGGGCTACCAGGGGTTGCGTACACGGTTTTACTGCAGTTTTGGGGTGCCAGAGTGTTGTGTGACCCATCACATTATCACCGGGGTCACATACAGCATTGCAGGTGCACACGGGTGCTGTTAACATCTTGTAGCCCACCCCCTTCACCCCAATTGCCCAGGACAATTGTCGTGTACACCTCCCATTGGCACTACTATATCTGTGCCGGCACTACTACATCTGTGCCATGGTTGGGAGGCCACGAAAGGTGAGGGGTGCCTCAGCTGGGTGTACTCCACATGGCGGGCGTGGTCATGGACGTGGCTGGGGTGACTAGGGCGTAGGGGGACTCCAGGGTGTCCAGGGTGGCTGCAGAGGGGGAAGAGGCAGGATGTGACCCGGCAGTCCATTTCATCGACTGCCACGGGCCCAAGGGTAGTGGTAGCTACAGGTGCAGCTGTGGACACCACCACCCAGGCTCAGGGTCGGCCAGCGCATGTTGCGTTGGCACCTGAAGAGTCCCAGGATGATTTCCAGGAGGTCAGGAGGCACACAGTAAGTGCACACAGGGCTGCCCTGACCAAGGCACATGTCTCTGGGGCAGTATTGTCATCTGCTGCCCCAAGCAGCCGGGTTTGGGCAAGTGCATGGGCAGATGCAGCCGACACCTCCCCGCTCTGAGTCTACCATCCAGGACAGTCCCCGTCAATGACCTTGGCACAGCACATGTTGCTGTGCAGGGTCAAGTCAAGGGCACCCAGCAGCCACTGACGCAAGTCAGGGCTTCCGTCCTTGTTCCACCTGCCACTCCCTCAGTTCAATCCACCAGCGCCACTGCCCATACTGGTCAGGGCAGCATTTGCCAGTCAGGGTCTGGACCACTGTCCAAGAGGAGGAAGGTTGCATCTGCAGCAGAGGCTCCGGCCTCCAGCACGTTGAGGAAGAAGCCTTTCTGCAAGCAGGAACTGGACTTCCTTGTGGACTACGTGTAGGGACACGACCGTGATATGCTAGTGGGCCCGAATTGTCACACTACAGCTGCCCAGCGTTTGTCCCAGTGGAAGCTTGTTTCGGAGGGTGTCAGTGCAATTGACCATGAGGTGCGCACAGCTCAGTAGTGCAAAAAGCATTGGGATGACCTCGGACACTCTGCTAAGCTAAAGCGTGTCTCTAATTACAACATGACTCTGGTGACTGGCAGTGGGCCACCACCTGAGGAGGAAGATCTCACTCTGCCCGAGTCAGTCACTGCAGAGTTCATACCACCAGAATTGTACAAAGGAGTGGGAGAGATGCTGGACTTTGATGCCCCGTCCATTGAGTGTTGTCGCGTGTTTGTGCAGACCATGTGTGGTTTGCTTGTTTGATGTGTTGTGCTTGACTGCCACTACATGCTATGTGTACATGGTTCTCATGTGCGAGTCATGCAATGCTTCTCTGGTTCGTGCCTGCTGTGCAGCATGCTGGGCATGTGGAGCAGACGGGGACTGTCCTCATCACCACACCTGCACCCTGCTCACATGCTAGTCACCCGGCAGCCCCTCCGGTCCATGTTCCAGCTCACTGGCCCTTCTGCATGTAGCCTGGGGTGTCTTTCCACTCAGCACTGGAATTATGTCATTGCATGACTGATGTGCATGTGGGTTCAGCCTGCATGTGGGTACTCCACGTAGGCATGCTCCCTTGCCCCTCCAACCCCTTGCACCCCAATTTCACCATGGCACTGGTGGGTATCATGTTGGAGTACCGCAATGGCCTGTTTAACACTCCTGTCTACATCCACACTTCTCCCTGCCAACCTGTTGGTGCATGTTGAGTTCGGCCCCTGGGGATTGTTGCAAAGGGGGATGGATTAGGAATGTGACCCAAGAGGCATAAATCAGGGTCCAGTCCTCACCTGAGATGTCCATCTATACTACTACTAAACTCTGTTCCCTTTGGACGGCACGTTGTGTCTGTCTTCCCTCTTGGACTTTGATGCTGCCTCAAGGTGCAGTTTTCCTACTGGACTACTGCTCTTTAACTTGTTTTTCACACTCTGGTGCCTTTAGTCCCTGTTCTTCTTCCTGCTACTGTCCTTGTTGCAGTTCTGTCCGCCTGTCTGTCGGGCTGTTATTTCCACATACTCTTACTCTGCCTAGGTTTGCCTCTGTAGAATTCTGTTCAACAGCATCTTTCTGTCAGTCCTCCTGTCTTTCATCTATTACATCCATGCCTTTATGTTGGCTGTTGGCTTTTACCAGTGCTATTCGACTGTTATGGCTCTTGACTTGCTGTCAGCTGTTTCTGGCTATCTCACATTCTCTGTGCCTTTCAAGACTTCTGCTGTCTCTGTCTTTCTTTGTTCACACTATCTATGAATGATTGGGTTTCAGGGCAACCATCCTGATGTGCCAGCCTACTTGGTTATATTTGACTCAAGTTCCAGCTCTACCTGTCAGAGTACAGAACATGGGGTTGTGTGGGAGGAGGTGGGATGTACGTCTCAGACATGGCCCATTGCCAACCAGCATGAAGACACAAACAGTAAACGTTCAGTACTTATTGATGCCTTGTATGCCCTTTCTGCGGGAAAAGGAGCATCCAGACTACCTTTGCCAGCAGACACCAGTCCAAGAACTACTAAACCCGCGCTACATTGGGTGGGGCTCACGTACGTAAGTGCGCGCAAGCAGGAGCATGGGGCTTGTGCTCAGATGTCCGACATAAGCAGACGTGTTTCCATGAGCTCCAAGCAAGGTGAGCAGCATGAGGGGCCATGCCCCAGCCGACCTTCCTCCAGGCCCCTCACACATGCAAGCTAAATTGCGCCAGTGCTGGGGAGGTTGGCCAGGCGTTGGGGAAGATGCACACAGTACAGCTAAGCTGCGCTGAGGACAAAATGCCAAGAAGCTTTCCCAGTTGTCAGGGGCATATGCAAGGGCCGTCAGCCATATCCTCAAGTTCACCCTGCTCCATAGAAGCTAAGTTATTGGCGCAGAAGCATTCCTAGACACAAACTAATACAGCGTAAGGGGGCACCCAGCACCGCACAAACTCGAATGCAGTGCATATCATTAGCATATGCAAATTGCCACGTGCGCTACCTATAGAAATCCACGGCTGGCAGAACGCAACTTCTACTGAAGTCGCACCTCACCACACGCGTCTAGCAGCTCACACAAGGACCATTCTATCATGTGTGATTCTTACCACATGTCTTCCATTTACCACGGGGCCACGTGTGGCTGCCATAACACATTAACAGTGTATGAACCATCTCGGGGGTGCAAGCAAGAGGATACGAACGAAGCAGCAGACAAGAGTGCTTGTTTGGGGAGGAGTCACTAAGTTTGAGGCATGAATGGTGTTATGTGTGTGGGGAAAACACACACAGAATAGTAACTCACGCTCTCTTTGCATCATTGAACTGCTCCTGTTACTGGACCTGAGAGTGCGCAGGCAGGAGGCCAGCACTCACCCCAGAGATAATTCTCTCTTTTTCTCGGCTTTGAGCCATTTTGTACAATGTGCATGAGGAGCATGGTTTCTCTGATTGAGTATGTGCAATTGTCAATAGTAGGATTGTGTGTTTTGCCTACTTTCCCTTGCCCATCCACCTCCCTTCTCCTGTCCCTCTTTCCGTTTATCCTGAATACCAATGCCTATCCAAACAACAGAACCCTGACCCTCTTTCCCCGCTGGGGTCTCTGAGGCCTGTGCAAGTTTGACCTTGCAGGTGCCCAGACCATGGAGGGCGTGGTTGGTTAGTGCCACTCCTGCGCCTGGAGACCAGAGCTGTGACACTACCCATCAGTTGTTGCATCCTCATTGATTATTGTGTACTGAAAATGCTACCCATCCTGTTGATCCATTCTTCAACTGTGCTACCTTGGTAGTTCATCTGTCATTCTGCTTGGACATGTGCTTGGCCATATTCAGCAACTTCAAGTCATCTACTGGAGACTCTTCCAGGGTTTTTGGTGGGCTACTGGCTTTTTCCCAGGTTTGGGGGTTTGGCTCCTTGGAGTTCTCTGCGATTTGGTATTTTTGCCAGTCAAGGTGGCCTCTGAGGGGGCTGGGCCCTATTTTGATGCAGGATAGAACAAGGAAACCAAGGGGTAGGGGGATCCTGAAGCCAGGTAGACTAGAAGGAAGAAGCCAACGGATCCCAGACACAGTTCTTATGAAGGTCATGGTGATGAGTAAATGAGTGAGGGGCTTTTGTTGTCGGACAGTACCCTTGGGCTACAGTGTTTGGGCACTCCCTGACATTATCATTGTGGGGTACTATGTATATGATGTGTTCTGCTGGTCAATGGCTGTTCCTGTGTTGGCTTTACTTTTCAGGTGTCAGGGGATTGTTGTGGTTTGACATACTGGGGTGTACACATGGGCAATGTTCACATGTGATGTGTACAGGACAGTGAAGGTCACTTGATTTCACATGCATGTAATGTGTGCATGTCCGTACTGACACACACACTTACACAATGCTCCACCACACATACAACCACCCCTCCATGCCCACACGTGCACACAGATTGCCTTCTCTGGCATGCTGTGTCCCTGCAGCGCATGATCACTTACCATTTGGGGATCGTGTACATACGTCAATGGGTTATTTTTGTTGCTTGTTCTTTTTATATGATGCTGAAGGTGTATCCCCAACATAATGGCTGCCCACTGTGCTGTGTGCTGAGCGATGTGTTGCAGGAGACACACACGGGTTAGGGATTTTCGACTTTGGCTTGGCTAATGTGCATGCCAACAGGCATTCTGTCTTTTGTTGATGGTACCGTTGGTGGCATGCATTTGTGTATGACTTTGTATGTGGGGGGTGTTGTTGGTCAGTCATTTGACCTGATTCCATGTCAGCTGTGATTGTCTCAGGCCTATTTCCATTTATCACATGTCACTTTGTATCTAATTGGTCATATGTTGGGCTTTTGATTTGCTCTTTTCCTGTTGCATGCCATGTCATGGTGTGGCAGACAAGGGTTATGTGGGTTGGGTGGTTTTGGGTGACATACCAGTGATTGTCATGGCCTGTTTTGCAGGGGGGTGGTGTGATGTACACCTTGCATGTGTTACTTTTGGTCACACTGGATTGGTTATGTTTAAGTAGCTAGGGATGCACAATGTGGCACTTCCATGGCAACATTCTCAGGGTGGTAGGGTTGTGACAGTTGACTGTCTCTTTGTCATCATCAATTGTCACCTGGTATGTGCCAGGCCTGTGTGCACTCCGCAGGCTTGGGAGTTTAGGTGAAAAATGTGGCCACAAGCTGGGTCCGGGCTGCCTCGCCACATGCCCTTTCCCCTCCCATGGTCAATGCCTGGGCCTGTGGTTGGGGATCTGGGGGCACCACCATGTCCACCAGTACCGCCTGCCGTGTTGCAACATTGTGCAGGACACATGCTGCCACAATGATCATGCACGCTACTGGGGGTGCATGTAGTAGCTGCCCGCCAGAGCGGTCAAGGGAGTGGAAACATGACTTGAGCACTCCGAATGTGCGCTCCACTATTCCCCTGGTTGCAATATGGGCAGCCTTGTATCTTACCTGGGGTGGTGTGGTGGGGTTCCATATTGGCGTCATCATGCGGTTGCTCAGAGGGTAGGCACTGTCCCCTGGGGAGGTGATAATGGTTGTGATTAGTTGGGTTTGTGTATTTGTCTGTGGGTGACATGCATGCATGTGCACAGGCATTTGTACTCACCTAGGAGCCATGTGTCGCCATGCTTCCCAGCTTCCAGGGCCCGGATCAGGGCGGACATTCTGTATATGAAGCTGTCATGGGTAGACCCAGGATAGTTTGCATAGACAGAGGTGATGATTCCCTTGGCATCGCATACAACCTGTACGTTGATGGAATGCCAGTGCTTGCGGTTTCAATAGATGTGGCAGTGGCCCTAGGTGGCCGTAAGGCCACATGGGTGCAATATGTGATACCGAGCACTTTGGGGAAGTGTGCCACCCTATAAAAGTCCAGGACCACGGCCTGCCTTTCTGCGGGTGTTCTAGCCATGTACATGTGCCTGCGGACTGAGGGCCGCACAGTCATGATTGCCAACACCTGGTGTAGGCAGCGTGACTGCGTGGCCTGTGAGACGCCCCCAACTATGGCAGTTGTCCGCTGAAAAGATCCAGTAGCCAAAATAATGCAGGCCATTGAGCACCTTTTCCAAGGGGCTCAGTGCTTGGGAGCCCGAGGCTGGTGATGTGAGGTCATCCTCCCACTCCCTGACCAGCTCTAGGATGATACGAGGTGGAAACCTGTACCTGCCATAGACCTGGTCATCAGGCATCCCAAAAAGGCTGGTCCTGGGCAAAAAAATGTGGGGCCTGGCTATTCTCCTCCTCCTGCGTGTGTCCCACGATCAGTGCTGCAACAAATGGGGCATTCATCGTAGCTGTGTATACGTGTTTGTTGTTTGTGCGCACTTTTATACTGAGCGGGGACGCTTCCGCCTGCCTTCGTGTGGCGTACGTGTTTACGCCTGTGCGCGTCTTTTGGCGTGCACAGGTTTCCCGTATTCGATTCCACGAATATGTGTTGTCCGCGTGAGTGTGGGCATTCCGTGTATTTCCCTACAGTACATCTTCAGTTACGCCTTCTTGTTCATGCGTTGTTCCCCATTCCACGTGTTCTGCTCCTTTTTGGTGTGTGCGCTGACGTTGTGCGCTTTCGCTCTGCGCATCGCGCACGACGTTCTGGATGTTCCAATGACGCGTGCACCACCCATGGATTTGGCGCACATCCCGGGGAAAACACGCACAGGGCCTTCCATGAATCGCACGCGTGCGCATGCGCTTGCTTTTTCACGCTTGCGCCAGCTTGCGCCACGGATTTTGGCGCAAATTTGTTCCATGAATCGGCTCCTCAATGTTTTGCCAACACAGACAAAGTGGCTTGTTTAATGACGCATGGCTTTGAGTGGAGAAGATTGCTTCAGGACACCACCTTCGCAGGCCTTGCCTCCTTCAATGTCGGATATCAAATGTGAATGAAATGTTCAGCATACGATTTTGATGTATGCGTCAGGAAGTCAACAAGCAGACTGAACCACTTTTTAACTGGATGGTCTATAAAGTTCATAGGAACATCCAGTAAGAAGCTTTGCGTTTTGGTTTACCAAAAACAACGGTTTTCAGAGCAATGTCTAGTAATACGATCAATGAAATACTATTATGTATCTTTTATTATACATTTTTTTTTAGATTTATTGACTTTATTTTCTATGGATCATTTGTTAAATAGTTTATCATATATTTTACCTAACCTTCTTTAAGATACATTAGGATATACTATTGTTAAAGTATTGATGTTATGGTTAAAGGACAATTTTCTGAAATGTATATTTCTTTGTGGAAATAATTTTATTGAATATAGAATAATGTGTTGGAGTTTGTTTGTGTTGTTTAAAGCACCGATACACATATTTGAATCACAGTTACAAGGAATGGGCCTTTAAGAATGGGGAATAAATAGCAGGCATCCCAAAAAGGGATTAACATGTGTTAATTGTTACCATTGTCCTGCTTAATCTGCCTGGATTTGAAATTCCCTGTCACCCGGTTCCATCCAACTCTGTAGGCTATTCATATGCATTTTCCCAAACCCTCTCCTTTCGCAGCCCTGTTTCCATCAGAGCTGATTTCAATGACGAACCTGTATCAAGAACACGTCCAGAAACAATTGTTCCTTTTTGTGAGGGAGATAGTACGTTGGCTCCATTTTTTTCAAAGCAAGAAAACAAAAATTCAAGGGTACATGAGGTAAGTGCTGTAAAATGAAACACGTGTGCAATATATTTATCGCTTTGCTGAAGGGACTCTTGAAACAAATTCTCAGGATGAAAACTGGGAAAGATCACACATTGGAGGACGTGAGGTTAGCCGGGCGGCGATCACCTTAATTGGAAACCAAAGGCACCTCTTTCTTTCACGCTTCAGGCCACGCAGACGAATTAATAACCACATTAAAAGTGCTTGGATTGATGATATAGTTTCCTTAAATCTTACTGAAATGTGTCCAGTATCTGCAAGAAAGCAGCACCTGGCGTTCTGATCCGGGAACACAACATTCTCTGGAGAGGTTTTGACTGAATATTCAGTGTCTGCTCGCAGGCTTTAGCAAGTTAGGAACGTGAGGGCAGATGTACAAACACTCTGCGGCTTCGCAAAACAGATTTTTAATTCGAAAATTGCATTTGCAATGTGCAAAATGCCTGCAAGCAAGTATGTGCTAAAAGGTGAAGGCCTTGCCAGGGAAAGTTTGCAGATCTTTCTAACGAGAGGCTGAGCCTGATTCGCAAACGCACTGAGAATCAGGCCCAGAGACTTTAAAGAACAACCATTTCAAAATGCTCCACAGAAATCCTCACAATGGGCCTCATTGCAAGTTGGGAGGTAAGAGACACCGGGCACCGGTAAGGAGACCAGTGCCAGTAATCCCTCACTGCCCTACTACAAGGTCCCTTAGCGGGTCCCTCCGTTAACTCCTGGTCTGACCTGGCGTTATAGACGGGACCCGTTAAGGGACCAGGGCGCAAATAACGGGCTTAACATACGCCAGCCCGTTATTTGTGCCCTTCCCATTCCCATTGAGCCCTATGGGGGCTCAAATGGGAATGGGGAATGGCATTTTCAATGGGGACTTACCGGTCCCACAAAGGTCGCACTACACCGGTAAGTCCCCATTGAACTAGACCGGTGCCGGACCCGTTATTGGTGGCAGTCATGGTGCAAATAGCGCCATGACTACCACCAACCTCGGAATGAGGCCCAACGACTTTCAAGTATATTATGGTACAATGGATGGAGTTATTGGCAGCAACCGTAGGAAATAGGCTATATGAGTAGGTCAAAGGTGAGGCCTCAAAGTTGAAACATTATATGCACCTTTAAAAGTGGACATTGTTAGCGGTCATGCGTGGTGGTTTAACAGGTAAAACCAGACATGATCTCAATGCACCCATTTCACATGGCCATAATGAGAGAGGTATGAGGGGCACGACTGGGTGTGAAGCAGAAAATGCATTTTCATAATTTTTACTTCCACCCACTAGTTGTCAGAAATTCTAACCAGCAAACCCACCCAAATTCGCTGCCAGTGCATTGTGAACATTTCTTGAAGGCTGGAATGTTCCAAACTGACCAATTTCCTGTAATGCAATGGAGATCGGGAAGTCATTAATTGCCTAGCCTTCTAATTGTCCAAAGTGTTTGGTCGGAACACCTTCTTGCCCTTTTCCGTTTGGGCAAATTCCGCCCAATCCGAGAAGCGGTAGGGCTTCTACCTGAAATCCCAAGCCATGAAAAAGTATGACATATAGCAGACTGTACGGCCATTCCAAAGTCTGCTTTCATACTACGATCAGCTGCATTTTGACCATCCCTCATTACCCTTGTTATCACACCTCAGCAGGAAATCTCTAGAATGAGTATTATGCTTTGTAAGGATCATTGGACCATGCAATATTTGGTGGGTTCTCATTGGATCTGTAGTATCTGCATTTCATGGTGGGTGCTCTATAGATATTGCATACAGTGTGGTTCAAGCAGCTGAACCGTCAACAATCACCCCCTTACTTAATGCACATGGCATACAACTTTAAACATCCTATTTTGTCCATCGGCACAAACCCCCAGGAATAAGTCTCTTGCCTTGATTAAGAGTATGGTGGTAATACCTCCTATTTTTAAAATGTTACAGAATTATGGATTGGGATTGTATGTGATATTTAATGCTTGGGTTTGTAGAAAGTAATTCATTTGGTAAATCAGTCCTATTTGCTGCATGCAGTAATTTATATGTACTCATGTGCTAAATAACCCGTGAGTTCTCATCTTATAACAAGGTATTTTAGCGGCAAGTGGTGCATTACAATTACCACACTTTTAATGTTACCACTTTGCTCATGATGAGGCTATAACTAGCAATAATCACTGAGCACCACATTGTAGAAGACAATTAAACAAAACCTCTGTGCCCGCCAAGCAATGCCTCTTCCATAGACCAGCTGCATTTTTCACACATTGGCAGTAGTGGAGGCGGCTTTTGGTGTGGGAGGGTGGATAAGAGGGCACCAGCGGGAGGCTGGGGGCGCACCAGGGGACGCCAGGGGGGATGGGCTGCCCTCCTGCCCACCCCCAGGCTCTGCCAGTGCACACTGGGCGTTGTTGTCCCTTGCACTGGTAAAGGGCTTGTGGTATTGAGGTGGAGGATGCACTTGTGGCAGTCCGCCTAACATTGTCATGGGTAGATGATTTTGTTCTGTGGCTTGGACTTGGACATGGGCAACACAGACTTTGCTTTCTTTATCTGCCAGTTTGGGAGCCCAAATAATACTCTATTTTTTTTAAATATCTCCAAAATGATGTAGGATGGCCTTTGCATGCAAATAGAGTTGTTGAGGGTGTGATGTCTTTGCTCACAATGAGAAGCTAAGAGGGGGTTTCGTGGAATTTCTGGCATTGCAGGGTGAGCATAACTAAAGGGTTAAATACCCTCACTCAAACACAACGTGCTGCTTTAGACCACGCTGATGATGGACATCATGCTCTCCAAGTAGCTCCTTCAAGGTGCCTACCATCTGAAGTGCTGGGATACACGTGTGTACGTGTTGGTGCTCTGTCCTCCTCCATGAGCGATTTGCAAGCTATTCGTAGGATGGCCTCTTCCTTCTGGCATGGCTCATCATTGTTAGATGTGAGGGAAAGACGTTGCAGCTAGTGTGCCACATGGCACGTCACAAGATGTGTACTTTAATTGATTGGCAGGATAGCTCATGCTTTGCCATGTTACAGTGGCAGGGATGTCCCCACTTGCTCAAAAACTGATTGGCCATATAGATGTGACCGTACATGTCATAAATTACATTCGTGATTAGTCTTAGCAGTGCGCACTGGTGACACGAGTTATGGTTGCTTAGCTTACCATAACTGGTCAATTTCTGGGGGGGTTTTGGTTTAACTTGTAACCATAACATCCCTTTAACAACGTGTTTTCACTGAATTTCAAAGGTTTCTTGATTAGCGCAACTTAACCATAACATCCCTTTAACACGGTTTTTTCACTGAATTGTTTAGGATTTTCCAGTGCACTCCTAATTTGATACAAGTTCTTCATATTATACCCACCCCCAATGTATCAGCTCTAGAATCAGCGGACAGTATGACTGTTGCAGACAGAAGGTATCATTCCCAAAGCACAGAAGCACAGGGGACAACAGAAATGCTGTACCCTTTAACAAACAAACACGTATCCATAAAACAACATTACTTATATTTACTACACAGAAATATACCTTTTTGTACAAATCATCATTTCAAAATGTACACATCATTTTCTCATTTAGCACACAATATAATGAAATGTACCATGCACAAACCATAACCGTACACCTCATATTACCACTTCAAGACAATTCTTAATACAGACTCACATACACCAGGCGCTCACTGCAAAACTACTTTTTTACCAAATAGTAAGTACACTGTATCTATTTTTCTATCATTACCATTCATTATGTAAACATGTCCTATAAGCGAAAAGCACTATTTGTTTATTTTTACAGAAATGACAAACATACTTGAGTGGTTGGAATAAAACCTCCTAAGAGAAGAAATGAGAGATGGTGACACCTCTAATGGTAAACAATACATCTTTTACCATTTGAAGAAACAACACCCCAATGTAATTATGGACAATCCCAAGAATCGGAAAGACAATCTCTGTCCCCAACTGCACATATTCAAATCATGATCTTGTCTGCAAAATTGGATGAACTTAGTAATGACATTAAGGAACTTTTAAATTATGTTTAAATCCTGTTATTAGAAATGTTGATTTTCATTGTCCTTCTTGTACCTGTTCCCCTTTCCCCTGCAGTCACCCCCATCAAGTTCCCAAAGTATAAATGAAAAACACTTTGATGAAACTTCACTCCCACTCTCCCCTAACGATCATTGTATAGAAATTCCAAATCCTCCTATTTATGTTTCCCATTCCGATACCCCATCCCTTTCATAAATATTTGGTTTTATGCTATAAATATGTTGTATTCTGTCATATTTTTTTTCTTTTTTTAAAACACGAATTAGAAGTAGTCTTGTGACAATACGACTGTCCGGGATTTTCTATTAACTAATGGGGTGTCCGAGGACATCCATCCATGTCTGGGCATGTCCGTTCTCACATGACACTCTTTTAATTAGTCTGTATACAGCGTGACCATTTGCAGACTGCCATGTGCATGTGCCCTGCATGTCCCGCACAATGGATGTTTGCGGACACCCTTCAGCACCACGGATGTCCCCGGACGATATCATGTTACTGCACCTGTGCAGCATGATGGCCTGCCCACAAATGGTGTCCATGCTCCACGAACAGTTTAAAACTGCATTTTCGGCTGATCTAAGGTGTTTCAAGTTTAGAGTCTACCCTTCGAGAGCTCTAGAACCAATCCTAGCTGATCTGTCCACTTTGTACAATTTTCCAAGGCCTATTTTCTACTCAGTAGTCTACAGACAGTTGCGCGGTCCACAAATGGTTCCTCTGAAGGAACCCACCCAATACTTCCAGTCATTCTCAATGTGGCTATCCAGGAGAGAGTAGCTCACAACACCTGATTTGCAGAACAGCTATATTTGAATCCAATTGCATCTGTCATGGCCATTCTTCCTCCCCAGCCTCCGCCACCACCATCACAACAACCATCTGGAGAGCATGGACAGCAGAACAGGTGCAGAGATGCGGAGGAGGATGAAGAGGAAGAGCAAGATGAGTTAGAGGAATTGTCTACCTCCAGCGCCCGGAATGAGTCATGGGTGTGGTGGTGTTTCACCACAGGTGGGTGTGTACCGAGGGCTCGGGCATCCAATGTAAGATGAACTGCGTGCAGGGGACGTACTCAGTCAAGGAAATTCTTGGCTGTACTCTGCTAGAGAGTCTTTAGGGCTATTACCTAACTTGGTGGCATTTTAGTATCTTAGTATTTTGGCGATAAATTGGTATTACCTCATTTTGGTGGTAATTAATGGTGAGCATACCTTTTATAACACAAACCTATGATAAGACACATCTTCCCCCTTGATGTCCATGGATTTGTTAACTATGCTCGTTTTATGTATAACATGTACTACATCTCTGTGCTCCAATGTTGTAACTTTTGCATAATGTAACTAGATTTGCTGTAAGTAACAGCGCCACAATGCCCCCGGGCTGTCTGTGTGCTATATAAATGTAAACAAATAAAAATAAATAAATAAATATGACACACTCCGGGCTGACTGTAAACACCCACCTAAGATTAACACAATTATAGGGAACCCAGTAAGATCAAAAATAATATCAGTTATCACATATAGATATTGTCAATGGTTTATCTGCACTGAAGACCTATGCCCTGGGAGGGTTCTTCTTCTCCTACAGCATTTAGGGTGGAGAACATTCATACCAACACCCTAACTCTCTAGCTTGCTTATGTATACATTTCTGTTTTTCTCTGATTTTACCGCTAGCAGTATTTTATTTTTACCACTGTGATATGTACACCACAGTGCCTTCTAATTAATTTCCCCAGTTGAAATATGACACTTTGCAGACATAAAAGGAAAATACTTACACCAAACCAGTCTAAATGATATTTTTATAATTCTGTTAAGCACCATGTGATTTACAATAAAAACATAATCCAATCAACATAATACATTCCCAAAATCTTACCCACACTAGTACTGCTGTAGTTTCTAAGAGAGGAAACAATAAAATAAAACAGGCATTGCAATACAATAAGAACATTTGTTAACAAGGCACCTTGTCCCAATGTCATTTAGCTCATACAAAAAGAAAACATCACATTCTGTTTTAAAATGAGACTCCTGTGCTAACTGATAGGAATCACATTCAAATCGTGCACCTCATAGATTATCTGCGCGGGAGTAGCACAACCCCCGTACTGCCTTTGAGTCATCTTTGAAATCCCAGCACACTTCAATGCCAGGGCTTCACCTCTCTCTGCACTCCCGTCTGTAGACTGCAGCCCAGGGAAGGCAAAACCCAGCACCCAGCAGTGGCACAGACAGGAACAGAATGCCCCCGCCTCTCGGTTCAACCCCCATATTCTATCTGTCTGTCAATCAAGAGTAGACCTGCCTTTCTGTTGACGTCATTGACACCTCCTAAACTTCTGACCCCACTGTCCAATCATTTCACGAGGGCATTCATGTATCTATTTCTTTCCTGTGCACACAAAAGACGTTTCATAATTTGCACAAAAGACAGTTCATTCTATGTGTTTTTTTATGCATCTCCTTCCATGAAGCAAAAGAGAATTTCTATCGGTGTTTATTGAAATTGCATTGTAATGTTAATCAGTAGAGCTACTTAGTTATTGGGTATAATTAATAGGGAAATTAATCAGTTAGTATGGGTTATTGTCAATGCAATTCGCACAGATTGGAATTCTCATAAGTTTAATGTTTATAATACACATTGAACCCACTGTCTTCTGTGCAAACACTCTGCTTTGTCACTGCAGACCTAATGTGGCATTTCATCTGCCCATCTCTTTTCTGCATTTAGACCAATCCCACTATCCTGCTGGCCTGTATATCGAACCTGCTCCCACTTGCTCCCATTTGCATTTTAAAATGATTGCATATTTTGTTGGGTGTTTCTTAAAGTAAACACCCATTTTACTGGCGCATCTGCACACCTTTAGTTGGGTGCATTTGACACTGAGCACCCATTTAACTGGCTGCTACTCATCTGCACATATTTTGAAATTGCTGCTTTCAAAAAAACTGTCATATATCTCTACATATATTCCCTCCTTTTCGGACAATTATGACTGTTTGCAATGTCATGTTTGGAGGAATTAGGCCATCAACTAAAATGTATGTGTACAGGATATCTCTCCTTCCCCATTGTTGCCAGTAGCATGGCCAACATCCTCATCTTGATGGTCAGGGTAATCAACCATCCCCCCATTAACACTACCAAGATCGCCGAACATACCATACTCCTTTCCATCGAGGTTCCCCAGTTGGACGCATTTATTTTCATCACGCCCAGGCTATTCACAGTAATGTTGTTTTTTCTTAAATTCATCAAAATGGTGTGCCTTTTGTTGTGGCTCAACAAAACTTCCACAACCAGGTCGATCGGGAATGAGTCCCTCTGAAAAAATTTGACATTTTCCACTTGGCCTTGTCACATGTCGTTAGCAACATGAAATAATGTGAATCCCCCAATTGATACAATAGTGTCCTTCAGAACAGATATGTAAAACACATTATATTTCAACTGCTTGACAACAAATGTTCCATGATTCAGATGTGTGATTGTGTAATTTTTCAAAGAAGTACTTACCAACCACCTATTTTTAATTAGCCTAGCCTGTGATAGGTCCTCACTCCTTGAATTACTAATGACTACTTCACATCCCCTCCACACACCCGGATCAGGTTTCAACCCGCAAATAGCATCTGCTGTGTCGGGAGAAAATGCTTTACCTGGACACACATAATGTTGCTCTTTAAACCTTATACATGTATCCAAATTTGGAATCAAGTTCCCAAGACTGAAATGCCACTACCTGTGGAGTTTTGATCTTTACATATTTATCATTTTGCCAAAATCCCACATTATGTACTAGTTTAGTCTGGTATATAAGTTCAGGAGCAATATATGGAATGCATAACAAAAACCCAATCTCCAACCTTTCCAAATTCACATAGAATGGTATTGCACTCCCCCATCTCAAACACGATTTTGATTTGTACCATTTCCACCTCCCATTGCAATGTTCTTGCCATCATTTGATTAATGATTTCATATGATACAAAGTACAATGGTATATGTCAAAAAATCAGTTGCGAAATTGCAGTTTGAACCTCTCCCATATACTTTCCCAATAACCTATCCAGCGGATTAACTATGTTGATAATGTCACTCAACATCCGGTTGTGTGTTTAATAACAACATTTGTGCTGTGTCACATAATTTCAGCCTGCTCATTTAATAGTACAGTAGTCTCATTAATAAATGTCACTTGTTCATCCAGTCCATCCAGTCCATCTAAGGTCCTTTGGATTATATCCAAGTCATATGTCGATTGTTGTGCTTTTTGCACTTAGCGTCCCCACCAAAATTGCATTGGCTGTAGACATAGTGGTGCCTACTACAGCCCCAATAATAGTCATTACCTCATTACCACAGAAGCCACAAGCAATACTGCCACCCGCTTCCCCCTCCTTTGTTTTTATAGCTGATGAATTCACTAATGTTTTCTTCATCTGGATGGCAATATCTCTGACTGATTGCCGGGCATTGCTCCTTTCGCAGCTCCAATCATCTTTTATCTGGTCGGACACAATCATTGATTTGTTCATGAATTTATCAACCATATTATCTGGGTTTAAATTGATGTACATATTTTGATAAACTAGCCTTCTGTTTCCCAGAATAAATCTAGGCACCTCTTCCACTGTGATTCCAGATGCTGGTCCAGGCTCAATGATGACTTGTGCTCCTGTGACTTTAATTTCCGACACGCCCACTATGAGTATCACAGCAAATATCCAATTTTCAGGTCTGGTAATTTCCGCCTTTCTTTCTGTAAACTTTGTCTTCACCCCCATTTTTCGGTCTGGGGGCTTCCCTTGGGTTTCATCCCGTGGACTCAAATCCTGTTGCCTCCAATGGTCCATCATCTCAAGGAAACGGCCCTGCCAGGGCAATAGATTAATGATTTCTAAAGTGAATAGAAAGAGACAGGTTAAGTGCATAGCAGTAAATAATTGTCTATTCCTCTTTTACTACAATTCTAAAAAATAAAAAAATAAAAAACGACCCAAAGCATCATAGCTTCCAGGACTCACTTTTGGACACCTGCAATTAAACACACATTATAGAGAAACAAATAATATTTTAAACTTTGCATCACTATTCATCACAGTAATTCCCAACTAAATATACCCATTTAAAGTGTGTTATATCTCCAAGACATGGCATTTTTTCTTGATTTTGCTTTACTCAACAGACCATACTTCAGATTATTCATGGAGTGAAATACCTATTGCCTTGTACCTGCTCTCATGTCATTCAGTTACATGCATCATGAAGCAATCACTCTTCCATGTATCCGCCAACAGATACATTTACTGTGCTTTTACCACTATTTCTTACTGTCGCCTTTATTTTCATCGCAATCAGAGCATTTAGCTGGTCTCCACCTGCTCAAGTCTACTGATCTCCTGCTTCGGGTGGCAGGGCTTAATTTGGTTGACATGAACAAATTGCTCTGTCACGATCTCACCCTCCGTTCTCATTATTTTATATACCACAGGAGATAGTTTATCTACAATCTCAAATGGCCCTTGCCATGCCACGAGAAACTTTGAATTTTTATGTCTATTCCTTCCAAAATTATGTTTATATACTCGATCGCTTATATTCTTTCACAGATTTATTTTTATCATAATAGGTCTTTGCACTTTCAGCAGCTCTTTCCAGATTTTGTTGTGCAAATGCAAATGCATGTTGCAAGTGCTTCATCAATTCTTCCACATATTTTTGAACTGTGGATGCCTCACAAGTGTTTGCTCATGTGTCTTGTACAATAAATGTTGTGGAAACACCAGTTTTCTCCCTGTTAATACCTCATGAGGACTGATGCCTGTTGCTTTAGCAGGAGACAACCTAATAGCCATTAATTCTAAAGGTAACTGTAGATCCCAACTGGAACCTGCCTCTGCTACACATTTCTTTAGTATCTCTATAATCCTTGCATATTAGTAGGATTTTTCAATTTCTGTATTGCTTCCACCTTTTTCTTTTGTGGATTTAACCCATGTTCTGTCACTTAATGGCATAAGAAATTCACTTTCTTTTTGCACCATTGGGCCTTCTGCAAGGATACTTTGGCACTCGCTTTCTGCAATTGGCAAAGCACATGTCGCATCTTACCAAAATTACTTCTCAAGCTTTCATTTTTAATTAGAATATCATCTACATAAACTATGGTTCCCATTTCCGCTGTATCTGGGAGGGCTTTTCTCAAAAATATGTCAAATTCGCTCCAACTATTAAAATACCCAAATGGTGTTCTGGTCCAAGCATATTGCGTTTTATCAAATGAGAATGCAAATAAGTTTTGAATGTCTTCAGCCAATGGCACACACCAGTACCCAGATGTAATATCTAACATGGTTAACACCTTTGATCCATGCACATGAGCAAGGCCTTGATCAATAAAAGGAAGTGGCCATCTACACTGGTAGCCTTTTATTTAATTCCCTCAAGCCTGCACACAGACTCCAATGACCCTTTGGCTTTAATACACCCAAAATGGGAGTGTTTGAGGTACTATGAATGGGTCTGATAATTCCTCTGGATTCTAAATTCTTAATTATCTCTGCCAGTGGCTCCAAGCATGCCAGTGGCAACTGATATTGGTGCACACATACCAGATTTATACCACACCCTTGGGTAATGTGGCAACATGCAAATCAGTTAGGCTGCAATCATATGCAACCTTGGCAAAATCCTTCTTAAATTCCATCAATATGTTTCTCAATGCATTCCTGTCCGCTTCACTATCACATGCATCTGCTGACAGAATTTGCTTCTCTACCATTTTTGAAAATTCAGGAAAATCCTCCAATGGAGGAACCTCTGTGCTTTATTCTAACTGTGTGGCTGTATCTCATTAGAGAGTTGCCACTTTTAAATATTTTGGAATATCAGCCTCCAATAGGCTGATTTTCTGTTTCATTTTCACTCAAATAAAATAATATGCAATTCTTTTGGGTGCAGCACAATGTCTCATTGGAATCATAAGAATACACAGACTGATCTTTGAATGTCCCTTTAGGTTGAGAGTCCAATGACTCTGGCAACACGCCCTGTGTATCTACATACCTCTCAGAGATGTTCCCAATCACTGTTTTGTTGAAATCTGCAGTGTAATGTGATTTTTGTATTGCCATTCCTAACACAGAATGTTCCTCCAAATAAATGTCTTGACACCCTTTGTTATCTACCATGATTTTGACAGGTCCATATCCAATGTCCACCAATGGTGTGTATTCACATTCCAGCCCTTGCTGCTTCGTGGATTCATTTAAGCACACAAATGCATCAGAACCCATCATCTGCTGTCCATTTCTATGTTTTAGTGTTATAGTGACTTGTCTGATGAATGCAGGAATGGTAACTTCCTTTTTCACTTGTGACACAATTGCATATGACATCAATTGCGCAGAATAATAAGGCTGTCTCTTGTCTTCAAATTCAGGTGCAGGTCCTCCTAGCCGGGACCACACTTTTTGGTTAAGGAAATCCCACACCATACACATTCTGTGAAAATGTCATTATCCCAAATAAAAATAATTTTGTGTTCCACACACTATCCACACATTGCGGTAGATGTTTTGTTGGCCAACAGTAATTTTTAGCATGCACCTTCCTCCAATTCTATTTTCAAAATCTGAATTGTCCAATCCATAGATGTGTTGGTTTTTAATTCTGAATGTTGGGATCTCCTCCCTTTCCATTATTCTTGAAGTAGTTTATCATTAATAAAACTCCTTTCCTGTTCAAGTGCTAACGTGGCTTTTTTCATTTCAGAATGGCCATTTATAGCAATATGGATCCCTGGCTGCCCATCTCCATATATATTTCAGCAAGATTTGTGATATGTTTTTCTATGGTTCCCTCAGCGATAGTAATTTGCTTGCACTTCTTTTCTTTTAAGTAAAAATGCAATGTATGTTCATCTATTTCAGTCTACCAGGTTTTCCTAGGATCCAAATATATCTGCATGGATTGCTTCTCTTTTTCACTTTGCATTTTATCCTGACATATCACGATAACAGTGAAACTAGGTACACAGCTGTTTTGAAGATACACCTCCACTGCATCATTCTATTTAGCAAAAGTATGGCATTCATTTACACTGCTGTTTTGTGACTTTACCTTCTTAGGCCGTAATGTTTTTTTTTTGTTAGAGACCACAGAACCCCATTTACTCCATCAATGAGGGGCGACAACCTTTTCAGGCAATCTGTTCCCATCAAAAATGGAATTTCACTGATAGATGTGATCAATACTTCCTGTCTCATTCTGTGTTTTCCTATCTTTATGTCGACTTCGGCGACACCTTCGATAGGTACCTCCTCAACGTTGAAATTATGTACTGGGCCTTCATTTTCTTTCACTCTGATCTGATTTTGTGGGGATTTCCCTTCATTGATACATTTTACCAACTCTTTGGACATGATCGTGGCCTGGGCAGCTGTGTCAATCATTGCAAACATATTGCACTTTTCTTACACAGTAATGGGAGCATAATACCTGTCCTCAACCTCTTCCAACACACACAGAAAGTGTGAATTTCTGTTGATTTCAGGACTCACTTTTCTCAGGCCCTTCTCACTTTTTGCTAAGCACAGGGGGAAGTGAAAGGATATCTTTCCCTCCCTTTTGCCCATCTCATCCCGAGAATCTTGGTCTGTCTTGTCACGTTCAGAAATCACCTGGGTTGTAGCCACTGTTTACCCCTCAGTTCGGGGACCATCAGCGTTCACACTGCAGCCTTTCAACTGAACATGCTCATATACATCACATGGTAACTTGTCATTTTCTGACTCTAAGCACCTATTTGCATCTGGCACAGCATTAACCTTTTTAGTCTCTTGAAAGATATGTGGCTCAAATAATTCTTCAGGTGACTGGACTGTACCCTCCTTTTTAGTACTCATTTTTCCTGTTTGCATTTTGTGGGCATTTTGAGTATCTAGGGAGAATGTTTCAACAGTCAAAGCTTCTTCTCCATCAGTGGTTTTATCAGGGCATGTGATGTCTTTTATTGAATCTGTCTCTTTGCTCTTTTGAAACTTTCTCTTTTTCATTTGCACATATTTCAATAGTTTGGTTCAACGCTAGATTAAACCAAACTTCCTTTTTATGTATGGTTGTAATCCCTGCCTCATTCTTGTTTGCGTCCATCTTCATGTTTAAATCAGCAAGCAATTCAGGACTGTCACACAAAACTGGTCTATGGGATTCTGTATTTTTATCAGAAGTTACCAGATCGCTTCTGCGACCTTCCGTCCCCTCATTTCATGACTGTTTTTGAACTGCACAGAGTTTCCCTATCTGTTCAGACAACATTTTTATTTGGGCCTCAAGACATTGAAATCTGTCAATTTCTCTAGAATCCTCTCTTTGCGGCCTAGACCGGTACTGGTTACTTTCACCTGGTTAACTCTGTTCTGGTATCTCTCAGGAGATTGATTTCTATTTGAATTGTTTCTGAACTCTTAATTCATGGAAGGTGTGGAACGTGGTGTGAGCATTCTTTGGTTGTGATCCACTAGTGGTCGTGATTGATTATAGTTTTGTTGGGCATTTTTCATGTTTTGTCTTTCATTTTGTGGGAACTGTCCCTTATGCTGATTTCAGTTTTCAATGAACCGATTCACATATCATGGTCTGTCCTGGTTGACATACACCATAGTGTTGGGGTCAAATCTGCTCTGTGCTCCCAATATCTGGTAGGGACTATTGTTTCTTTGATCTTGATTTTGTCTCTGATTGTTATTCATGCCTGACATTTCGGGCCGGTATCCCACCCTGGGCCTGTCTCCCATGTACCTAGGACTAATGTAACTCTCACTATTGCTTGGATCATGTGACTGAAACATTGGCACCTGGGATGGCGGCCTCTGTAGTAAATCCCTCTGATCGAATTTCATATCATTTCTGCTTGCAGTTTGGGCTGATTCAAGTGACATTTTAGCATTGATAACGAGTCTTCAGATATTGATTTTGTTTCTTTAATTCTATATCCCTCTTCATTTTGACAACATATGACTTCATATAGTTTAGTACCTTGATCCACAATCCATTCAAGGGACTTCTCGCGTTCAAACTCGCAAATTAACTATGATATAATATCTTTTCGCAAGCCACAAAATAGGCAGTTTTAAACTCTGTTGAATTAGGACTAAATGACACGTCGAAGCGAGAGAATGCTCTTTTAATTCTTGGAGAAATTGGCGAGGCGACATATTTGACTTGGCTGTCATTGTATATGCCACTTTTTTTGCATCCTGCAGTGACTGATATGGTGAAAAATTATGTCTAAGCTCCTTTTCAAATTCTGCCCATGACATATTTTCCTGATCATTCAATCCCCTGATGATGCTCGCTGTGGCAGCGTCAAGAGTTAAATGAAAGTATTGTCTATATTGTTCCTTGGGTATTTTTAGGGCTTTAAATATATCATGCACTGCTTCCACGTGATCCTACACACAGCAATCATCCCCCTTTTAGAATGGTTTAATTAGGGCCTTCATTGATTTCATTATTTTGATAGGGCTACTTGATGCTATATTTGGAGTTGCATTATTCTGTTGTTCGTTCCTCTTCTCAGGTGTATGGGATTGGTGGCAACCACCAGTGGATGAGTCAAACACCCCAACTGCATTACAATCAGGCCCAGCCATCGGTACAGCCATTGGGATATTATTCCCCCATTGAATGTGTTGCCTTGTTGTTTTTACGGAGATTTAAAATTACATATTTGATATTTGCTGTTCCAAATCTTAGCTTTGGAGACATAAAAGAAAAATCCCTACAGCAAACCAGTCTAAATGTTTTTTTTTTACAATTCATAATCCAATCAACAATAATACATTCCGAAAATCTCACCCACATTATTACTGCTATGGTTCCTAAGAGAGGAAAAATAAAATAAATAAAACAAGCACTGCAATACAATAAGAACATTTGTTAGCATGGCACCTTGTCCCTCCGTCATTTAGCTCATGCAAAAAGAAAACATCACATTCTGTTTTAAAATTAGACCCCTGTGCGAACTGATAAGAATCGCATTCAAACCCCGCTCCTCATATTAAACTTCATTTACAATTATTTATGAGGCTTCTGCGTTTCGTCTGGACAATCTCTTTCTGCCGTGGATTATCTGCGCGGGAGTATTACAACCCCTGCGCTGCCTTCGAGTCAGTCTTGAGATCCGAGCAAACTTCAATACCAGGGCCTCACCTCTCTCTGCACTCCCTTCTGCAGACTGCAGACCAGGGAAGGCCAAACCCAGCACCCAGTAGTGGCACAGACAGGGACAGAATGCCCCAATTCCCTATATTTTATATGTCTGTCAATCAAGAGTAGCTCTGCCTTTCTTTTGACATACTTGACACCTCCTAAGCTTCTGACTCCACTGTCCAATGACTTCACGAGTGCCTTCATGTATCTATTTCTTTCCTGTGCACACAAAAGAGGTTTGATAATTTGCACAAAAGACAGTTCATTCTGTATGTTTTTTAAGCATCTCCTTCCATGAAGCGAAAGAGAGAGCAGAATCACAGAATTTCTATCTGCGTTTATTGAAATTGCATTGTAATGTTAATTAGTTTAGCTAATTAGTTATTGTGTATAATTAATAGGGAAATTAATCATTTAGTATGGGTTATTTTCAATGCAATTCACGCAGATTGGAATTCTCATAATGCGTATGTGTATAATACACATGAACCCACTGTCTTTTCTGCAAACACTGTGCTTTGTCACTGCAGACCTGATGTGGCATTTCACCTGCCCATCTCTTTTCTGCATTTAGACCAATCCCACCAATGCTGGCCTGTATCCCTAACCTGCTCCTACTTGCACCCATTTGCATTTTAACATGATTGCATATTTTGTTGGATGTTTCTTAAAGTGAACACCCATTGTACTGGCTGCATCTGCACACGTTTTGTTGGGTGCTTTTTAAAGTGAGCACCCATTTTACTGGCTGCTACTGAAAACATAGTCTTCTGCACATATTTTGTAATGGCTGCTTTCAAAAAAACGGTCATATATCTCTACAACTCCTACGGCACCATCTTCATGTGCTGTTACACTAGATCCAACCACTCGGGTGCTCTGAGAAAGGCTGTTTCTTTCTCAGGGGGAATCATGTTGATGTCCTCTATCCCATCTTCCTCTACCGCTCCTGCCACCACACAAAATACTCATCTGGGGCAGAGGATTCCAGCAGCCACCTCAGAGGCCATTCAGAACACTGTTGACCCTTACCTTTCAAGGGTCACAGTACTTTGTACTGTGGAGCACCAATCTGCAGGGGGAAGCCATTTCGAAGTGCTTTTAAGGCCGCAGCCAAGAAACAGAAGAATACTGCCACCTACCTTAAATGTAAGGCCTGCCCAACATCTTACAATGTCCACCTGTCCCCCGGTCTCTGCGGTTGGTGCACCTTTCCTCCCTCACCTTACCTTGCCTTGTCTCTCCTATAAAAACAATAAAAGTCAAAAAAATACAAAATCACAAAAAACATTCTAAAAAGTCCATGAATGAAGGGACTTGTAGTCCAAGTATCCTAATTGAAAAGGTGCAACTACAACTGCCAGAATTCAAAGAAAAAACCCAAAACTTGATAAGCACCCACATATTATCCACACAGCATGTGCCACTTAAAGAATACTCTACACATCTTTGACATCTGCTTTTTTTCTTTTACAAAAAAGGTACACACAATGATGCTATAAATGCACATATGCATTTTTACATTTTACAGAAATGTAAAAACAAACATTTTTAAACACTCTCAGCATTTCCCATTTTTCATTCCATATACATGTCACAGTCTGCAACATCACTCATTAAGTCCCTTACACGTCCACCATTCTCCACCTGCTCACACATATTTGTACACCGGCAATATATATATATATATATGTACAGCACTTCACCTTACATATAAACTGCTCTTCTTTCTCAACCTGTATTATGAGACACCAAACACTTCTGCAACAACATTCCACCATTGCATTACCATTACCACTAGACCACAGTATCCTGATTCTTAACAAGCACTGCAACACCATACAAATGGACTGCACCACAACCACAGCCATATTTTCATTAAAATCAGCAGCACACAAATAACCTAGACATGCACCTTTTTCTCACACCCATTTTTGCCATGTTCCTTCTAATGTCCCAAACAGCACTACTTATACTCCAATTGTTCTTACAACATAGTTAACATAACTTAGAACACCATCCATACAACAACTTTATTAACTTTTTCTCCCACCAAGTACTCCTAGCTTCATAAATAACAACCTTTCTTACTAAAGGTACTGCACCATTATCAAATTCAAGAAGACAGCTACTGAGAAAAGAACTCTTCACATCCTACAAAGTCAGTACATTCATGTATTCATATAGTATTCATATGTCTCGAATTGTAACAATGCACTTTCACTGTATATTAGAATATTAGCATAGAGTATTCTTTTTGAATCAACAACAGTCATTTCACACATACTCATTATGTTGCAACATTCACACTCTTTCTATTCCCATCTAAACTGCACCATTACAACACCCACTGCTTTCCTCAAAACATCATAATGTCCTTACTTCTTCAATAACACCACCACTCCCATACTCAGTAGCCCAAGCCCATCTGTACAGATGTTACAACCTTCCGAACCACAACTACCATCCCGCTGGCACACAGCACAATATTCATCTCTACAATCACACCCACAAACCCATGGATAATACATGCAAATACATTGCAGAACTTTCAAACCCAAACTTTCTTTTTTCCCAACAGACAAAAGAAAATTCCTACTAAAAAGCCACTCCTTGAGCAAATAAGACTAAAAGCAAGCCATATAGTCATCCACCTCTAAAACAATAGATAGAAAACCTTAAAACAAAACCGCTAGTAAGCTCACTCAACAGAACTAAACCAGCCACCAGCAAACAATGTACAAAAAGAGCACACCTACTAATTAACCTAACACTATATCTACCAATTTTAAGATAGCCACAGTAAAGTATTCCAAAAAATTAATTTAACAATATATTTTCCGCCATAGTTCTTCACAATCCTATAAAAATAGCTGAAAAATTACGATCTACGCTTAAAAAAGTACAGCAGAAGACTAATCCACAAAGCTCCATTTCACAGCGCATTTCAACTAAAAAGAAAGTTGTTTATATTGATTTTAAACAGAATGAAACGACTAACTCAATTAATAAATACATTATAAAAACATTGCAGCCTTTGGCCTTGCACCTACCCCAACTCCCAACCCTACTTACCTTGCAGCGGCACACTTCGCTGAGTGCCGCTGACTCGCTGTGTCCCTGTGACGCCTGTTCCCTTTCACTTCCGTTATCAGGAACCAATGCCGTATGGGTCCTTTCTTTTTTTGTTGTTGATTTTTTTTTACTTTTTTCAGGACTGGTTGTGGAGGACACCCCCACAACCCGTGCAGTCCTTGCGACTGGATGGGAGATTTGGTCGAACTTTTCAGCCATTCAGAATTTTCGAACTGCCGAAATTCAGCTAGATATCTAATTTGGTCTTTTTCTTCAGGCTTTTTGGACATATCTATGAAAAGTACTTCTAAACATGTGCATTGTCAAAATAGAAAGCTTTTCAAACTTCTGTGAAAGTGAATGGATTCACACAAGCCGCATTGAACCATATTTCACTGAAGAAGCTAATAAACAAGAACACAAAAACAACTATTACGATAGACAATAATGGCTGAGGGTATGAAATGGTTTAAGACACCATTGGTGAAAGAAACCCCTTTAGAAAGAAATGTCCCCAACAGACTTTCAACCAAATATTCCTTTTGCCCAAACAAACCGGGCACTTTATAAATGGACTTGCAGCTCAATGTGTGATATGCGCCAACACTCCTTCAAATCTTTACGAAAATTCTTCAATACCTATGTAAAAGTAAAAGACAAAAGTAAAATGAAAACTTTACTAAGCATGGACTCTTGTCCAGTGGGCAGCCACACTGGACTTCGAAGACATTCATTAGCCTGCATTTCAAGAACTGCTTGCAAAAACACCTTCCATAACATCAAAATGTTAACAACACACCATTCCGCTATATGAAATCTTGTGCATGGACTATGCTATTCAAAAAGTCCTGCTCTAGAACTGCAAAATTTTAAAAGCATTCTACCACATCGACCAGCCAAAGAACTCTTTCAGGAAATAGTGCACATCCAAAGTAAGTACTTTGGATGTACAGTTGACTTGGAAAGTTCAGTAACTGCAGAAAACATTAGAGACAACCTCACAAACACCAACCTGCTAACAAACACATACAAGACAAAACATTTCAAAGAGTAGGACAAAGGGGGTGCAACAAAAGACAAGCACAGCCATCAGGGCAGAGAATGGCAACTCAGCAATGGCATTCCAAGCAGTGAGTAACGAAACCATACCCATTGTCTCTGGATGATAGCTCAGCGGCAAAGTGCTTGCCTTGGAAGACAACACGGAGCAACACAGTTTCGACCCCCGAGTCCATGCTTAGAAACCTCTGGGTATTAAGCGCTTTGTAAATAACCAATCATATCATATCATATCATATCATTTTTAATCTTTCATCACATGTTCAAACTACCATTGAGGTGCAACTCTTAAGTAAAGGGCTTTCCTTTGTGCCAGCCACAAAGGCCAAAGCCTTTGAAACTGTAGTAGAATTAAAAAGATTATTCAGGAATATTAGATTCAAATATTTTTTTGATGTCCACATTCCAGGCCATCAGAGAGAAAGAGACAACAAGAACATGCCAAGCAAAGAGAAGAACCTCATAGGTTTTAAAACAAAATCCAATTTTGATCCCCCACCACATACCATACCATCAGAATTCACCACATTTGAAAACATGGTCACCAAAAAGGTTCTTGAAACCATTAACAAAGAGAACTATTATCAAGACAACCTCACTAGAGAAGAAGGGACAGCTATGATAACACAGTGATGATAGTAGCGTTACCATACAACCAGCAGGCAAAGGTGGAGGGATTGTAATCCAAGATTCTTGTGACTATGAAACTGAATGTTTATGGTTACTCTAGCAAGCTTATCAGGACTAAGACAACAATCCCACTAACAGACTCAGAGAAGAAATAAGGGATCTTACCATGCACGCAGAAGTTGAGGGATGGATCTGTGCTGATGAAAATATATTTCTGAACAAAATGTATCCTATGATACCATCATTTTATATGCTCCCTAAGGTAAATAAAGACCAGAGGAAACCTCTGGCACACCCGACAGTGTCGACATGTGACTCACTCCTGGAGTCTCTATCCTTATATACAGACTTGTTTTTAAAACCATTTGTGACCCAAATGGCTTCATTCATAAAAGATACCACATAGCCCCTGAATCTACTCGAGACCATTGTGGTAGGAGAATCATATATATTGGTGACAATGGATGTGGAAGCCCTAGATACCTCAATTCACCAATCAGAAAGCCTTGAAATACTATGCAGCATTTTGGAAAAAAGACACAATACAAACTCTGTCTCCACAGCTTTTATTCTAGAATACAGTAGACTCTCCATGACAGCAAATGTCTTCTTATTTAAGAACACATTTTTCAAACAAATAAAGGGTGTCCATATGTGAGCAGCTATTGCTCCTGACATCACCAACCGATTCATGGCTGATTATGAAATAAGTGCATCTATGCAGCCAAAAATCCATACAAGCCATGTATTCAAACCTGGCGATGATACATAGACGCCCTTCTGGTATGGAAAGGCACAGAGGGCCAACTCATGACATTTTTCAAGCGGCTCAACCTATGCGATTGTAACATAAAATTCACCATAACATGGGATAACAACTCTGTGAACTTCTTGGACCTCCACATATATAAATCAGACCCGGTCTTAAAAAATGAATTGTTTTGAAAAACCACAGATAAGAATAGGATTTTACATGTTCACATTTACCATCCGGCAGGACTCAAACAAAACCTTCCATATGGACAATTCCTTAGAATCCAGAGAAATTGTATGGATCAAGAAACGTTCATCGAACATGCAGAAGTTTTACAACAACGGCTAATCCAAAGAGGATATCCAAAGAAAACTGTGAAGCATACTCAGAAAAGGGCAGCAAACACCTCTAAAGAAGTTTGTCTTACAGCCAAATTGAAAGAACTGCTGAAAAGACTGGTCTGTGTCACTACCTATAGCCCTATATATATCTCTCAGAAAAAAACAGTATTTGGCTTCAAAAAGAACAGGAATATAAGGGAACATTGGGTACATACTTACCAAGAAACCAGGCTAGAGCCAACAATAGAGAGAACCTGGGGTCTACCCCCAGTGAAATGAAACCACAAGTGTGGGAAATATGTAACATGGCAGTTCACAGAAAATAAATTCACATTTGACCATGGTAATGTGCATTGGAACCTAAACTAACACACCAATTGCAACACTAAAATGGTGATTCATGCCATCCAATGCCCATCTATGTTGTGAAAACGAAAAGATCTATTAAGCAAAGGATTTCTGAGCACCGCTCATATATCTTTCGTTTAGTAGCGGACAACCACCTTGTCGATCACTACAGATGATTGAAATACACGGATCGAGACCTAAGTGCAAACATAAGAGGAGGTGATAGTAAAAAACGATCAAGAGAACTTGAACAGTGATGGATTTACAAGTTGGACAGTGTCCTTCATGGTCTGAACGTAGCCATATAATGGAACAGCTTGCTAAACCAATAATGGAGACAGGATTTATTATGTGCATCTTAACTAGTTCTCCCTACAGCCTTGTCAGTTCTGGACTTGATCCCCAGCTAGTTGAAGTGTAGAGTTTTCCAACTGTTTATGAAAAAAGAAAGAATTATCTGAATGAGAGAGAGATAGATTGCTACAGTATATTAGTAATGAAAGCAAACATTGGAAATACTGAGCTTAGCCAGGAATCCCATGTTCTTATAATAGTAATACTGGCTAATGTAGTGAACAGCAAACATTCAGAGATGTGCATCACAAGTTTGGGCTGGACTATGTATCTGTATTTAGAATGGCAAAATAATTAAGTAATTTGAAATAAGTCACATAGGAGTTACTAATAGGAAAGATACAGGGCCTCATCATGTGTTGGGCTATATACTTGGCGGTATTACCGACGGGGCTATTAGCGTTACAGCCAAACCCCCCGGCGCTATTGGTGCCGGATCACTGGTTTTGTGGAACGGCAAGTCCTCATTCCCCATTGGGCCCATTCGGGAATTCCCCATTCCCCATGGGGCCTAATGGGGAATTTCCAGCGATATTACCACCAGCGCTATTAGGGTGGCAGTAATAGCACCGAGAATTGACAAAATAGGCGTAAATTGGCAAAATCACAGAGGATTTGCCCCCAGCTCAGAGCTGAGGGTATATTCTGCCAAATCCGTGTTTTGGCAGACCCTTAAATGTGGCAGTAATAGCATTTCTGATGTATTTAAGGGTTACTGCCAATCTTGTTATGAGGCAGACAGTGTTTTAATAATACAAGCACTCATTGGAAATACTGAGCTTAGCCAGGAATCCTTTGTTGTTGTTACAACAGAAAATACTGGCTGATGTAGTGATCATCAAAAATTGGGACATGTGGGTCTCCAAGTATCAGAGTTTACAATGGTGAAACTATGAAATAATTTGTAATAAGTCAGATGGGAGCCACTGATGGAATTGAATATATCCACAACGTAGAGATCATTGGGATGGGGTTCCTGTGGGTGACACACTGCCTCGGCATGGGTCCCACGGTGGCCCGCATCACCACAATTGAGTATCAATACATACATCGTAGACGTGGGCTGTGGGTACACAGACTATGCTTCTTAATTTAATTATTTGTATTCACTTGTACTATAACATTACCATTAGAGTCTCTATAATCTCTATAATCGCCACGTCCAACAGCTCAGGACAGTGTGGACATGCACCGAAGCACTGTTTATCAGGTCTTCGCATGGGGTAGACCCGATACTGATCAGAATCACTTACCCAGGAAAACTTCAAATATTGTGATATGTGGAGCCCTGGCTCTGACCAGATCCATACACCTACAAACAGTTCGGTACAATCAGACCGCCAGGTGATATTGGTACACTTTCACCAGGGCCCGTTTACAGATGAGCGCTCTTATCAACATCTTTTTAAACAACGCCTTTCCATTGTGGTAAGTCGCCATGGCAACGGACGCAGCAGCTTTAAACAAACCCATTTTCACACAGCGTTCATTCACATGACACAGAAGGAATGGGAGACTTCTTATTTTGGAAGCCCCCAGGTAAGAATTATATTACCTCGTTCAATTTGGTCAGCATTACCTGCCGTGATAGTACAAGTGGGCCTCAGCATATAGATGGGTCGGAGGGGGGGCAAATCTGCTAAAAGCCTTAACTCACATTCAAACTGAAGAGCAGCTCACTGGCTCACAGTCTGCAATTCTCTCTGATAGGATTACCGAAAGGATGAATAGGGACCTTTGTGGACTCAACTGCCATTCTAAAATGCCAACATATCTTCCTGATGGAACACATTCTATAAATGGGTTAAGCCTTTCTCTACACCATGAGCCCTCTAGACAACATTAGCTCACCAGACTAAACCCTGAGGAGAAATGCAATGCCAGCTCACGTGCCAGATATAGCCAAATTAGTGATGGCATTCATTTGTTCCTTTTCCTTTAACAGGTCGTAAATGAGGACAATCAAAGTCCAAGCACGCACACTTCACTGGTGGGATTGAGTGGCAGCAGCTAACAGCATTACAACATTCGATACGACATGTTACATTACTAAAGCAGAGTAAGCCTCCCCTCCTGGGGACACTTTTACACCTACATATGGTGCTTTTTGTATATGTTTATCCCATTCAAGAAAACTCAGAATTGTACATTTGTTTTTGTTACAGAATCACAGCACAGGAAATGGCGTGAAGAACCCGGGTCACAAGTCATGGTCCTGATGAAGGCCATTTTTATCGCTAGCCAGCTAAATTGCTATATGCCGAAACACAGTTGGGGTGACTTTTTATGAATATTAGTGTCTGCCACACACATCAAATATTTGATCTTTATTTCAACACCAATATCGAAACCCCTAATAATGTGTAAGAGGATGTAAGTTATTAGTCACAGGATGAGCTAAAAATGTACCAATGTTTTTTACATTGCTGTTTCTTTGCTGGGAATGTGCTGGGTTCACTTACCTGTGGCATGATTTTGCATGTATGTAAAACACAGTATGATGTTATAAATCCGTTTCAATTGTTTGTGTGTCCTTCTGTATAACCTGGGTCACCCTGATCAATTGCCTTCATACAGGCCCTCTAATATCAACAAAAAATTCAAAAGAGGACATTATAAAGAGAAATTAGGAAGACAATTTTAAACTCAATATACTCAATATTGCAAACACAAAATGTGCACATGTGAACCTGCCAAGAAGCAGCATCAATAAAAAAAAACGTTCCTGTGCACTCCCAAACCACTGATCCAACACCATAAAGACATATCATGTAATGAATGAAGAAAACAAGCAAACACTAGCTGAAGGGCTAGTGTAAGTAACTAAAAAAAAAAGTCACTAAACTTAACGGCCAGGGGTATGAACAAGATCACCCTGTAATAGTGTATGAATAACTTCAGTTTCTGCATCCCACTAACAGGTATACAGACCAGTTTGGGTGATTAATCACATAGGTTTGAGTAAAAAACACAGCTGAAGCACTATGAGGGATCTTCATAACATGCCAATTCGAATTTCGGCTGCTGAAACAGCCATATGCTATGACAGTGGTCCAGCCTTCATAGAGAGAGAGAAATTTGCAGTCAGGAAGTGAAGGTTCAAACACCTACAGAGGACAACAATGTCTATGTATAAGAACAAGCCCAATGCGGCTAACACATTTTCTGGAACAAATGAAACAGTAATGTACTTAACAAATGTTACCATAAAAAACATACTGTTTGGATTTGTGATGAGCATAATCCACATTGTTGTTCAGTCAGAAGCAGGTCTCCCAGTGTGTCCTGGGTCCCCATCACCATGGAGAGCCTGTAAAAAGGACATTTGGTCCTTATACTCAAGCATAGTGTATTTGAAAAATGAAGGTGACAGCCCATTTAGAAAGAAAGAAATCTGTCCGGTGACCTTGAGAGCCATAGCCAGCATAGGGGTTAATGTCTTCCCAACTTTACAGATGCTGTGAAGCTGCAACAAGACAAGGTTGCAATATAAAGGAAGAACGGATACGTTTTCAGGTTAAAACAAATGTCTTGCCACGTGTCCTGCTTATTTATTTATTTTTATTAATTTGTTTTGAATAATAAAATCATCCTTTCAAATTATTTAACATATCATCATAAAAAGGAAAACACAATTTACAGATTTTTACCATCACAATTAAAATATCTAAACTTTAAAACATCAAAGCATACATCAATCCAAAAGCAAGCATATCCGGAAAAATGGCCAATAATAAAAAATTAATGATCGCTATGCAGACCGTTAGCTTGACGTTATTGAATAAATGCTGGCAAACTAATTCTGGTTCCATAGTACTATATAATACTACCAATTCATTATTGAAATGTATGCTCCTCAGATTTGTTAGTTTAGGGCACCCAGTTAGACAATGCAATAAGGTTTCTTTTATAGACTTGTTTTCGTAGAATCGACAATATAACAACTCTTTTGGAATAACTCTTCTTCTCACCAAAATTTCACGAGTTGGCCACAGGTTCAACCTAAACCTAAGATATAGGTTACGCATTTGGGGATTTGGACATTTGGAAAGATAGTCTGCCATACTTCGAAATTGCTTATGTAAAAACGGATTTGACCTAAAGTCAGCATACCCAAAACATAAGTTACAATTTATTATCCAATCATATTGGTATAATTTTACATTTGCTCAATCAGCGTTCTCCAACAATAATTCCAGAGTTATGGATGCATCAGCTAGTGCATGGAATATATAATCGCACCACTCTTTCGTAAATAATTGATCCCGAGCAAGGAGATGTTTTGCCATAATTCCCAAAAGATTCCTGGCTTTTAAGCCAAAAATGTTTTTTATCAGTGTGGCAGCCATTTTCCACTTCAGTTGGATTTCTAGGGATAACAGGCCCAGTTCATGTCTGATCAGAGGCAACGGGACAGATTTGGGTAACATCAGAAGTTCTTTCCAGAACCGGGATTCTAGTTTTCACCAGATTGTGTTTGCCGGAAGGAGGCAATCGGTTCCATACAATAAGGTAGGGATGACCTTTTGTTGGTAAAATGTCATTATCTGGTTTAACGTGAAGTTCCCACGTTTTAGAATTTTTGCTTGCTTTAATAATGTTTGAAGTTGTTATCTCTCTCGAGTTCATTAATTTTGTTAGACAAGGGTACTGCAAAAATTAATCCCAAGTATCTATACTGTGATACTTTAGAAAGACTTCTGTTTTGTAGCTGCCACTTATAGTTTTTAGCTTTAGTCTTCGCGTGAGGACGACACACCATAATCTGTGTTTTGGGCAGATTGATGACTAAGTTGTTATTCACCACAAATTCATTCAACTTATTGAACAACAGCTGTAGCCCTGATGGAGATTGGGATAGCAGAATAAGGTTGTCAGCATAAAGTAAGTGTGAGGTTCTTTCTTCCCCCAGTTTTGGTGGATCACATTGAACAGATCTTAAATCAGTCCCCAACTCAATTATTTTATTTTATTTATTTATTAAACATTTGTATGGCACCTATACAGCAAAAGGTGTTTCCAGGCAACACAAGACAAAAGAGGTGGGGTGGTGGGACAGCATAGAAAAACAATAATAACAGTCCTAATATGCCTTATGAAATTCGGACTGTGCAAGTGCAGCATCAAGAAGTACTAACAGGGTAGATCAGGCGAAGGGATGGGATAAGGAGAGGGTAAAGAGGGAGAAGTGCCGGAGGGTGGAGACCCATTCGGCTGGGCAAGTGGTATGATATGATAGGTTATTTATAATGCACTTAATACCTAGAGGTTTCTGATGACAGACCCGGGGATCAAACCTGTGGTGTTCTGGGTCTTCTTGCTTCCGAAGGTGAGCATGTTGCCCCTGAGTTATCCTCCCGAGATTGGGGTGCCCAGAGGGGCAAGTGCCAGGGGCAACCAGGGTGAAGGGATAGGGAGAGGGTGAAGAGGGAGATGTACAGGAAGAAGGGGGCTCAACCGTCTGGGCAATTGCTAATGGGTGCCCAGAAGGGCAAGTGCCGGGGGAACCAGAGTAGGGGTCAACATACCTCAAGGACTCAGAAATAAAGCCACAGGGAAGGTTGCAGTGACACCAGGTGACCAGTGCTCTAAAGGTAAAGCGTTAGTACACAACCATTGCTTCGCACAAACGGAGTAAACATTAGTCTGGTTGAAGAAAGTTGCGTGATGAAGATTAATGTGGCTATTGAACAGTTTGCAACAATGGTAGCCATCTTAGAACAGGCCATATTTTCTAGGATGTTGTCACAAGGAGCTCTGTGGGTAATCATAAAGGTGCACACATTGCAAGTCTATTGGTCAAACCTGCTGAAAAGTCTCTTAGATGGGAAGCAACGTATGTATGACAACAAAGGCGAGAAAGCACCCAAAGACAATAATTGTCTCTGTCTGCATGATTGAGAGTATGCTACATGACACTTTAGACTGAAAACATGTAATCTATTTTATTTATTTTTTTTATTTAGTTTATTTAGTGGACATTTGGATGGTGCCTATACATCAGAAAGTGTTTCCATCTGCCACAAGACAAGGGACAGGGGGACAGAAGAGGATAAATGACAATAAACAGTACTACTACGTCTTGTGACATTCGAATTGTGCAAGTGCAGCAATGGAAGTGCAAGGGGGGTGTTACAGGTCGGGGTGAAGGGAAAGGCAAGCAAGGCCCCGGGGGAACAGCAAATGTTAAGGGGAGCCAGGAGAGCAAGTACGCGGGGCGGGGGGGATAAGGGTGAATTGCGAGGAGGAGGATGGACCTGTTCAGTAGTCCAGCAAGTGCGCAGTGGGACGGGATGACTGTAAATAGTGCGAAGAGGGGGTTGTAAGAAACTAGAGGTTGTCTCACCCACTATTCCCTGGGTGTCTCTCTCTCAGGTGGCCAGGGCATGGCCATCGCCTTTTGGATCCAGACCCTGGGGGTGGACCAGTGCGTGAGGATAATCTGGGTGAGAGGTCTTTGGTGAATGAGAGTGGGACACCTGATGTTGAGATGTGCTATCCCCTCCCTGTAACAACTTTACATATTTGGGAACTTTACCCCTCCCTTTCCCTTCATGAACACTTTCACATGGATAGCCCCCTCGGCGAGAAAACAGACTCATACATGAGAATTGTACCTGACATGTCCCACTACTATGGTCAGGCAAGGTCAGGCAATTACCAGTAAACAATCCCACCTGACTTCCATTAAGCTTCCTCACACTGATAAAAGGAAGAACAGGAGAGCACACTCTGAATGAGGCAAAACACACAAAGGAACAAGGTTTTCCAGATGACACCTGAACGAGGGGAGAAATCCGGTAAACTAAGAAGGATGCACAAGGAGAGAGATACCCATGACCTTTCCAGTGAGAAACCCTTACTTTCTAGAATCCTTCAGATTAAAAAGCATAAAGCCAGGAAACCAGGCTGAAGAATCCTGCATTGTGTGTCAGAGATACCCGGGGCCCTTCTGCATGGCTAACCGAGTTGGAGTGGAACGGCAGCTGCTGTGGTACCATCCTTGGCTCTAGGATCAAAGCAGTGCCAGAGAGATCAACACAGCCAGTGAGTTGGGGAGACTGATGCAAGACCGGTCTTCATTGAAGGCAATGTTGTGAGGGGCAACATTGCATAAAGAGCATAAGAATTAACATTAGTAATGCATGTGATGAAAGATGTGAGGCATCCAGCTAAGAAGTTGCAGAAGCAAAAGTAAAAAGATGAGAATGAGAAACGAAGTGAATCGAAGTGGTCCTGCAATGGTTTGAGCAAAATCCATCGTACAATCGAAAGTCTTTGATTTATGCTATAAAGAGGAAAGCTAGAGTGGTCCGATCCCGAACGAGGGAGACCAGTTTTGAACATAGTGTTTAACTGGTCCAAACCCAAAGGGAGAAGACCAATTGTGAACATTGTGTTAAGGGGTCTGAGCCCAAACGAGGGAGATCTGTTGTCTGAGCCTGAGCGAGGGAGACCAATTGTGTACATTATGTTAAAAGGGGGTCCGATCCTGAAGGAGGGAGAACCATGGTGAACAGTAGACCTGAGAACTTATAAATGTGAACCACCTAATAATAAAGGAACTTTTGTGTTTGTTTGTTACATCAGTTCCTCTGCAATAAGAGGCTTTTATTGTGAAAAACACTTTGGCAGATGGCCCTGATACCTATGCTTTGAACTATATCATCATGGCAGAGAAGCCAGAGTGTGTGCGAAGCTCAAGTGGGCCACCTTTTCCCGTGCTGAAAGCGTGGAGAAGGGAAGCAAACTGCTCAACTGTCCGGACATATCATTTCTTGAACACTTTTCTTTTTTGCATACATTGTTGTCCCACACCATTTGTATTTAGAAGTGAGGATTGGCAATAGGTTTATTAGTATAGGCCCTTTTATTTTGACATAGACTCCACTAGGACTGCGTTATTATCATTTGATGTTCGTAGTTTGTTCCCATCCTTAGATTTAGGGTTAGATAGGTGTTCAACAAACGCATTGAAGTTCAATAAACATCCCTGAACTGTGATCACTTGTGTCTGCCTTCACTGTTTGATACCATGCCTTTGTTACAGGGAGGACGACAAAGACTCAGAAGTCTAGTCAGGTGCCCGAAGGCAAGTGCTAGAGGGCGGATAAAGAGGAAGATTAGTCACCTGAGGCCCTGCCCCTGTATGCCTCAGACGGGACCAGGAACCCAATCGCAGCAGCACAGGGACATTAGCAGAGAAGGAGGAGGAAAAAGGAAAGGTCTTGAGAAGCTCCCTGAACTTAAGGAGATCTGGCTCAAGTCTGAGAGGGGCGGGGAGGCAATTCCTAAGGAGGCTCCTGCCGAAGAGAGAGATGTACCCTCCACTCTCTACTTAGTGAAACGTCTTAGCTGTAGAGAGTTAGAGCTACTTGACCAAAGGCCTCTAGCAGGGAGGCATTTAGTGAGAGAAAGTTGAAGTAGTGTAGTCCTAGGCCCCTGACAGCCTTGTGAATCATGTAGAAGGTCTTACATTTGATCCTTGTAGCCTGCAGGAGCAAAGGGAGCTATTTTAGGGCTGGAGGGATGCAGTCCCTGTGCTTGAGACCAATAACAAGTCTTGCAGTCCTATTCTGGATTTATTGGGGAGGGCAGAGAGAGGAAAGAGGTAGATTGAGGATGAGGCTGTTACAATAGTCCAACCTGGAGAGAACCAAGTCTCTAGATACATTGAGTTTCTGGGGGAAGGTGAGGAAAGAGAGAATGCCTGAGGAGGTGAAGCTGAAAGTGAGCCTTCTTGGCAAGGTAAGTGATATGAGGAGAGAAAGAGAGAGAGGAGTCAAATATGACACCCAGGTTTTTTGCCTCAGACAAGGGTGGGGGGCACAGAAGGCAGCCAGAGAGTAGGGGGGAAGGAAAGGGAGGAGTTCAATGAGAAGGAGGATCTCATCTTACTGGCATTAAGACAGAGATCATTAGCAGCACACTGTGCCTGAATAGCAGTCAGGCAATCAGGAATGAGAGAGGAAGGAGAGGAGGTAGAGGTGGGACGCCTAAAGGAGAGCTGTGTGTCATCAGCATAACACTGGAAATAAGGAGAGAAGGTGGAGCTCAGGTGGGCAAGATAAATGTTGAAGAGCCACAGCAAGAGGATAGAGCCATGAGGAACGCTGTAAGTAGAGAGTGAGGTAGAGGAGAGAAAAGGGCACAGCTGAACCTGGGAGGGCCGGTTTGAAAGGAAAGAGGTCAGCCAAACCAGTGACTGGTCTGTGATGCCCAGAGAATAACAGAGTTGATTAAAGAGGCTGCTGTGATTGATAATGTCGAAGGCAGAGGACATATCAAGGAGGAAGAGAATGAAAGAAGAGTTGGAGTTGAGGTTTGAGAGTAGATCTTCACAGGTGTTCAGGAAAACACTTTATATTCCTCTGAAGCCAGACTGGTAGTCGTGGAGACAGCCAACGGATTATGTGTGGTGGATTAATTGGGAGATAACTAGCATCTCCCAGGAAGGGGGTTGTGGAGATAGGGAGTTAGTTATCCAGGCAGGTAGGGTCAGCAGACCACTTTTTTGGGAAGGAGTGCAAAAGGGATCGCTTGAGAGGTGAAAGGAAGGAGCTAGAGGCAAAATAATGATTGCAGAACTCATCCAAAGAGGGAGCGAGGGCAGCAATATTGTCCTTGAAAGGTCTGGAGGAGCAGGGACGCACCTGTATAGAGCACATTTTCATAGAGCAAACAGTATTGGTAACCTCATCTGGTGCTACGTATGAGAAGGAGGAGAGTAGGAGAGGTAGAAAGAGAGGGGTCATGGAAAGGCTAGGTGCAGATGGAGGAGGGAGGAGAGTTAGGACAGGATGTCCTGAGTGTTGCTTGTGAAGTGGGAGGCCAACGTTGTGCAGAGGAGCTGGGAAGGGATAGAAGAAGAGACTGCAGTAGGATTGGCAAGTTCCTTACAGATTTTGAAAAGTCACTCTGTTATTGGTGGCCCCAGAGAAGCAGGCTTGAATATGGGCCGGCTTCTTGGGCCGGATGGAGAATCTGTATTGCCTTTGGAGCAGGTGACAGGCCAGTTTGGCAGAGTATGTGCTAGAAGCCAACCCCTTCTGTTCTGCAACTCTGTGCTTCCTTTTCAGCAAACCTAGGTCAGAATTATACCAACTACTGCACTTGGAGGCAGGATTCATGCAGATCCTCAAGGCAGGGGCAAGGATCTCAAGGGTGTTGTAAATGGAGAGGTGAAGGTTAGCAAGGAATGAGTCAGAGTGTGAGTCAAGAGTAGGGTTGGGGTGAATAAAAGACCCTCATTGACACTTGCTTAATAGGTTGTATGATGTAGAAGGAGGCTGGTAACGGGGACAAAGCTCAGGAGCTCCACGTGAGAGGAGAGGAGAGAATAATCAGCTCACGATAAAGGTGTACAGAAAGGGTTAGAGAGAGAGATCATCTGAGATGAGCACAACCAGAGTGTGCCGCACTGAGTATATCAGACAGGAGGGAAGAATAGTGAGGGAGAAACAGTTGGAGAGGTTGAGGAAGGGAAGGGCTACATCAGGGAAATCAAGATGAATATAGAAGTCTCCGAGAAGGAGTAGCATAGAGGTAGAGGTCAGTAGAGAAGAGGTGAGGTTACCACGCTCTGGAAGGAAGAGGGAGACCAGGCCAGGTGGTACTTTAGATGGTAGCGAGAATAATTGGCAGGGTAGGAGAGATGCAAAGCTTGCAGACAAGACATTCAAAGGAGGAGTTGGCTTGAATGGGTATGAAAGAAGCAGGGATCCATTCAGAAAGACAAGAGCCACTCCGCCTCCGGGCCGGTTAGGCCTGGACTTGCAGAGGAGATTGTAACCTTCAGGAACCTTCAGGTCTTCCACCCCTGAACTCCCTCCCACCGGGCGGGGGTGGAAGACAGAGGAGTGGCAGGAGAAGAGAGGAAGTTAATGAGTGATGAAAGACGCCTGTCAAGAAGGAGGAGGTTGGGCTGAGAGCTTTGTGGCATGTTAGTGCCAATCTAGTAGACATTGATAATGCACCTGGATGATGAGCAGAGTGCCAAGAGCACTTCCCATCTGGTTCCACTATTAATGAGTGACAAAGAAAAAGGAGAGCGGACATAAACCATATGGGGAGTCCAAAGGTCAGGAGAGGGAACAACAAAGAGAATGTCAGTACTAGTCTGCCTGGAGGAAGCATTGGCATAGATGTCAGCAATGGGCAGACCTGTGCTAGAGACCAAGAGACACTTCTTAAACATTTTCCTTCCAGGTTTTGAAAGAGAAGGAGGATAGGTAATAGAATAGCAATTAGAATAGATAGAGGAGCTGGAGGGGAGTGGGGGAGGATGGACAGACAGAGGCTCTGGGGAGGAAGAGGGACAGAGAAATGGAGCTGCACAGTGCACAAATAAACACAACAGGCAACATAGCAGTCAGCAGGAGCAGGTAAACACGTACATAAACATGATTCAGGCAGGGGCAGCATAGCTTACAATACCCAGATAAGGAATTCAATGTACATGAAGAATGCCAGAACAGGACACAGGTGTAAATACATCAAGATTTGGGAATCCAAGAAAGCAGCGATAAAGCAGCAATTTGCGCGGTCAACAGATTTTAGAAGTGCCTGCATGTGTCATTTTCAAATCTAGGCACTGAACTATCTGCTGATAGTTCAGTGCCTAGATTTGAAAATGACACATATATGTAAATGCGGGCATTTCAGCAGGGCAGCAGATTGTTCCGCACCTAGATTTGAAATGTACACATATATGGCAATGTGGGCAGTTCAGCAGGGCAGCAGGTTTTTCTAGCCCCTAGATTTGAAATTCACATCCATATGAAATGCGAGCATTTAAAATACCCCAAAATAAGCAGCAGAGTTAGAACACCCAGGCGGTAGCGAGATAATGCCTGGGAGATCACAAGACATCAGTTTAGCTAAAAGTACTGAAACTAAATGGGGCATTGTACTACAATTATGTTATATGCATCGCAGGCATCAATTCAGCTCAAAAAGGTGGAGCGCGCTGTGGCAGAGAAACTGCCGATTCCCTACGAATATAGACTTGAGCCCACTTCGGGCTAACCAAATGGCAATAGACTGCTAATCACTTGAACAGAACGAAGGCAAAAGGAAATGCCGTTGCTTAGTACAAATTGGTGCCATACCCCAATAGCAGCACTGCGTGAGTGGGTGCCTGCAAAAGAAGGCATGGCAAGACAACCCTTCTCCTGGGTTTTCCTCCTGACCTCTTTTCTGAAAACTCTCTCTGCTTCATTAAACAGCATGTCCAGTTGTTGACACATGGCTACTTCTTCTGGCTGTCTTGTGTTTCCTTCCTTTACGTTCCCTACCCTGCTTTTCCCTTGTCCCTGAACATGACTTTGGCGGTAAAGCCGGTGGTATTACCGCCGGCAATATTAGCCCTACCGCCGAACACCCCGGCGCTAATAGCGCAGGATCACGAGTTCAGCAGTAATGTAATTCCCCATTCCCCATTGAGCCCATTCGGGAATGCCCCATTCCCCATTGGGCACAATGGGGAAAATTAACGCTCTTACCGCCGGCGGATTTACCGCCGGCAGTAATAGCGCTAATTTTCAGCGGATTTGCCCCAGCCAAGAGCTGGGGCGAAATCCGCCAAAGTCCTGATTTGGCGGACCCTTAAATCCGGCGGTAATAGCACGACCGCCGGATTTAAGGGTTACCGCCAAAGTCATGATGAGACCCTAAATCTGAACGCACACGACGGAGCACCATTCAATAATGGTTGGGCTCACGTGTGGAGGTGTTGAGGAGTATGTATTGGACAGCTCAGACTTCAGAGCGGTCACAACCCTTAAGATAAAGCCAGACAAAAACCCAGCAGAGTATATAAAACAGATACATGCCCTCTGGAGGCAGATATTGTGGCACAAATTCATAATGTTATTCTACCAAATATTGACTGCAATCGGATGTCCTGGCATCTTTAGATAAAATAGTGTGAATAGAGGCAAAGGGATGGAAAGAGACACAGGCAACCATGGTACACTACTGAAAGAGAATGCATGGGAGCAAGAGACATACAGCAGAAACTGCTGCTAAGGCTGAGATCAAGCTGGTTCAGAAGAAGCTTGCAAGATATACAATGGTGGGGGTTGATGTTTGAACCCAACGCTGATGCAGTTGCTGCCGCCCAACTGGAGGGTTGCCAGCAGGGAACTTGCCCCGCCTGGGTGACATGTTCCACCGCTGTATGCCCCACAGTGGGGGGCACAGCAATAGGGGAGATATCAACAAGGTGCAATGTACCAACTAGGGGGGTATTTCCAAATGGGAAAAGGATAGCGAGAAAGAGGAGGAGGATATAGGGAAGTAGGATACCGGTTCATGGACCCATGTTTCATATGCGGAAACATGGGGCACTTTGCACGGATGTGCACCTTTGGGCAGCAAGTGGAGACACAGGCATACCAAATGGAGTAGCAGCAAGGTCCCTATGCACAGCAGTTCTAGCCCCAGCAGGCATTGCCCATACAAGCTCAAATGTAACAAGGACAGCAGCCGCTCCCACAGGTACAGTCACACACATCAGCAAGGCAGGCAAAGAGCAGACAAACACGCCAAGGGTTGCCATCAGCAAGTGGAACCCCACTCCGCCGGGGTCAGCGTTACGGGGGAAATCCTTTCCTGTTCCCGCCAAACATAACCCACCGCTATGAAAGCCATAGGGAGTGTTTGTGTCCCCAGTCCTAGCAGTAACTTCTGACCCCAAGAAGAAACCAAGGTAGCAGTGAGGACTGTATTGGGGTCACTTCTCAGACGTAGCCCAATGCAGTCTGCCATTCTTGAATAAAATAGACACTTTTCAAGAAAAAGGGACATTATTTATCTTCCCCACAGCCGTTCCCCGGAATGTTTATTCAATCAACTGTGTTACAGCTGAAAAAATCAAGTCTCAAAGTCTGCCTCTCCTTAACATATATTTATAGTTAGACAAAACACAATTCATAATTTCTGTTCTAACAGGATTTCTATGATCTCATTGGTCAAGTTCCTATGAATTAAATGCTTTACCTTTTCTAATTGGATAAACATGCTTCCTGAAATACATCACTATTTATTATTCGAGTGACTAATTTCTCTGCTGATGAATCACAGAACACAGTATTGCAACTTAAGAACTGGACGAAAAGCGGCTTTGAAATGACGCAGGCTCTAGCTAGCTTGCCAAGAACATATGATTTGATGTCATGTTTTCATTGGTCACTTTGTTCTTATCTATTTCTTACTGGACTGCCAACGTTTAGCCTAAGACTCCCTCTGACATGGCACAGCTAAACTCATATTTCCCTACCATTTAATACTGCTACATCTGGCTTTTGCCCAGGCCTGTTCCCAATAACCTTGGCTGGAGTTGCTAATAATTTGTGTAAGCTGCTACACAGCTCTGTATTTCTGTGTTTTCAGCACTGTGAATTTCCATGAGGCTTAAGGCCTGTATTCATTTTAAATCATGTTGTAGTGTCCATTTGGGGAATAAAGGCTACCTTTTGCTGTAGTGTTTCTATGTCAGGGAGCTATATTCTGCGTAATTCATGCTGTGTGACATAAACACATCATTTTCTGTTTGTGTTTTCCCAAATGAAAGTATGAAGTGTAATATTTTTCATATCTCTTAAATGCGTACATGTGTACTCCTTTCACCTATTGTCAGAAATACAAACTGGGGCAAGCCCAGACGGCTATATCAGAGGAAATGAGTATAAAAGTACAGTACCCAGTAGGCTTTGGGGGTGAATGTAGCTGTTCCAGACTCCGGCCACTAGCCAGCTGCAGGTAATTAGGACGTTTACTAAACCGCCGGCCGCTCGTGCACGGGTGCTGATAATTGTTGATTATACAACACGGGTGGTCACAGCGTTTCGCTCTCGGAGGAAGGATGCCGGAGAGATCGTCATTTTGCTTGGAGTCACGCTGTGGTCCGCGGTAGCAGTTCGCGTTGAGACATGGTTTGTAACTGAACACACTGAACCCTTGCTACATGGTGTGATGATTCATGCACTGGTGGTTTCCTCGGCAGTGGACGTCTCGTTCACTGAGGTTGAAGGCGCTACTACTGGAACTCCGGGTGCGCTCACGAGGCACCCGGACAACAAGATAAGTGCTTCTGTTTTCTGTTACATGTTTATTCCACAAGGGTGTCAAATTCCATTCCTTGTTGGATGTGTTTAAGTTTGGAGTGGACGAAGTACATGGACGCTACGCTCACTTTTGGGTCTATGATTGGCAATAGGCCTTTGCCTTAAGTGTGATTGTATTCAGATATATATATAATTACCATGGACTTCACGTTTTCATGCTCGGAGTACCTAAATGACTGTGCAACTAGCCCGGACCATGGGTACAATTCTCTGAATTCAGAGGGCAGAGTTCTGTCCTCATTTGGCTGCGCTTTATGTTGTTATGTTGCTTGCCTGCCCTTCGGGCCATGTGTTCATGTCTATCTCATATGGGAGCAGTTCCCTTGTTTGTGTCACACTGCTTACTGCTTATATGTGTTCATGTCAAAGCTGATGTACTATGTTAAGCAATTACGTTTATATGCATATTCAGGAGTTCTTGTGAGTCTGTAGTAGGTGGTGTTCATGATCAGGGATACAGACTGGTGATAAGTTGTACGTAGGAATTGTGAATTGTATGTTATCTCCCCTCCTTTCCTTTGTCAATCCACACCCTTTCCCTAACTCTGTCTTCCCCCCATTGGCTGCCACGTGGTTATCTGTTATATTACTATTCAGACGCCTGTGCCAACCCCGGTGGGAGCGTCGATCTATTTGGCTTCTGTGGTTCGGGAGAGGGGGGTCGATCCCCTATCATCCCTTACGGTTTTGACACCTATTTTGGTCATCTTCAAATTATAGTATGCTTATTTCCTAATGTACCTGCTTGGGATATGGGTGGTGTGGCTGTATCAATGGACAATGCTTCTCACTTTTACAATTGGGACAGGAGGGCGATGCACAGGCCCTAAATGACGTGTTCATCTGTACATCAACAGAGGAGTGGGGGGGGGGGTGTAGTCAATGTTTGTCTACTCCTCTTCTGGACCAAGAGAATTTTCTGTTTTGATAGACACAGGGACCACCAAGTCAGGCATAAAGGATGGTGGATTTCCATTGACAAGTGTTATGGAAATGCAGGGCTTCTCTGGGGCTATTGTCATGGTTGCAATAACAATAGATGTATCATCCATGATAGGGACACAGCACAAAGTGGTGTCCCTACTGTACTCAAAGCCCTCCCCTTAATAAACATCCTGGGGAGGGATTTATTGAGCAATTTCAACCATTACGCCTGATTGACAGCGCACCTCTCGTATCCCGAATTATTCCTATTTGGGGTCCAGATACTGTTGGGATGGGTACCAGGGATAGAGAAGAAGGTGTTCAGACTGGCACCAGGCTTCTTATTTCGACCACAGTGTCAGAAGGAGAAAGCTAAGGGCACCACAATAGTATTACAAATTTATGAAGAGGTGATGTGCAAAGACATGATGATATTATGCAAAACAGATGGTGATGACAAAGAGTGGTGTACAGTATTGTGCATTGGCCCAACACTGATGTTAACAGGGGTAACTGATGAACAGCTCTTCTCGGAGAGGGAAGAAGAAGGAGAGATGGTGTTCCAGCTGCAGATCCCCTGCCCAGTATGAGTACTATAAAAGCTGGTAGCACAATTGTTACAACTAGTGAAAAAGGAGAGAGGTATACACAAGGGGACTTGAATAACATCCCAGAGAAATTGTGGACCACAGGGCCCCATGATGTAGGGGTACTAAAGAGAAGAGGGGCAGTTAAAATAAAACTGAAAGAGGGAGATGTGCTGCAATGAGCAAAACAAAACCCACTATCATGGGAATCAGATAAAGGGATTTACTCCACTCTCCACTCATTACGGCAACAGAATATAATATATACATCAGCATCTCTGTGCAGCACTGCCATATACACGATAAAGAAGTTAAAAGTGGGGATCATGGTAAGTAATACAGGATTTATGCCCTTTAAACAATGTTGTAGGAAAAGAGTTCCCACTCGTGCCGAAAACCTGCCACAATATTATGCAACTAACCAACCAAGGCGAAGTAATTCACGGTCATTGATCTGAAGAATGCCCTTTTCTCCATTGCAGTAAACCTCAAATCCAGATACCTCACTTCATTCACGTATCTGGGTACCAGATTCAAATACACTAGGCCCCCACAATGATACTGTGAATCACCAAGTATTTTTAACAGATTGATTTAGATGGATCTAAGCAACTTACAGATCCCCAGCATGATGATCCAATATGTTGATGATTTACTAGTGTGTAGTGAGACCGAGGAACAGTGCAGGGCAGACTCAGTGCATCTCTTAACATTGCTAGCAGAAAAGAGGTACAAAATGGACCAGGAAAAATTACAATACTGTCAGGAGAAGGTAGTGTACTCAGGGCAAATTATATCCACAGAAGGATGCAAGTAGAGGCAATACACAAGACCCAACACTGCCGTACGGTGAAAGAAATGCAACACTTTCTAGGATCATGCAAGTATTGCAGGGCCATGTTATTGGACTATTCCACCTTCACAAAACCTTTATACAGGCACTCAAGGTACCGCAGAAGGAAAAAAGGGCAATACAGTGGATGGCAGAGATGAACAACAATTTTGTCAAACTCAAAGAGGCATTGGCCCATTTGCCAGTGCTGACAACCCCCAATTACAAAGATAATTTCTATCTGCTATCTCATTCAGACGGCTCTGTGATGACGGCTGTCCTCACTCAGAAGAAGACGAAGGGGCACAAGCCTCTAGCCTATTACAGTGGTCTTTTTTAGCCAGTGATCCAAGGACACAAATGACAGGTCCCCAGTACAGCATGCTGGATCACTAAACAAACTAATAAAGACATTAAATATGCCAATAGAAGTGGCTATTATAAAGTGTGCTGCCCACGCAAGGGGGCCAGACTTGATTTCTCAGGGGAACAATATGGTGGACTGAGCAGCAAAATAAGCAGTCTATTTAACAGAAGGGACAAAGCAGTTGTACCTGAGTACAGAAGGGAGTGTACCAATGATGGTTGCAGTTGTGAAAGGGCACTCAGAATCCAAAAGGGTAGAACCCTTTAGCTCCCCACCATTTTTGCAGATAATTGATTTACAGAGGGAAGTTCCCCAGGAAGATAACGATGTATGTATACAGAGGGTGCACACTCTCATCCACTGACTTGCTCTTGAGGCAGAAAAGCACAGAGAAACCAGTAATGCTCAGAAAACTGTTATCTATAGCACTAGAACAATTACATTTTTCCACCCATATCTCCAAAGAACATGTGGCAGCAGAAATAAATGAAAGGTGGTATCTCCCTGAACTACATGAACTTGTTGCCGGGTTTATTGGGAACTGTGTGGTGTGCCAAACATTGCTGTATGGTCATACATTGAAAACAATAGGTGGCAGGTTACCGCGACCAGAAGGTCCCTTCCGGCACTTGCATATTGACTATGTCGACATGCAAGAGAGCTGTACCTCTTATAGGTATATGCTTGTGGTCGCCTGTCCTTTTTCACGTTGGCCTGAGGGAGGACCCTGTGCTCACAATGATGCTAAGTTGGCTGGAAACCTTTTGGTGCGGCAGATGTTTCTGAGATGCGGCATATGTGACAAAATAAGGTTGGATAGTGGGCAATATTTTGAAAATGACCTATTTAAGGAAATTACAAACTTATTGGGAATAAAGCAACAACTGTGCACCATGTACTTGGTGCAAGTGAACAGAGTGGTCAAATGTCTAAATACCATGCTTAAGGATTGCTTAGCAAAGCTACCAACAGCTTTGTGCAAGAATGGGCTGCATTGCCTCCCTCTAGTACTCTTTGCTCTACGCAATTCTTTTTGTGCAGATCATCGCCTGACTCTGCACAAAATTGTTACTGGCAGGAGGATGCATGCACCTGTGCTTCCTGTCCAGACAATTTTGGATGCGTACACAGTAGCACAGGTTTTGGGGGTCGGAATGCAAGTACATTTGGCTGAATTGATCAAGGCCCTAAAATACATGTCTCACAAGGTCCAACATTCAAACAAGTAAGCAAACAAACGATGACACATGCACAACTGCACAAGACACAGAGACTATTTCGCAAGCAAAGCCTCTCTATCCTGGTGACAAAACTTTCATCCGTAATTTGTGCAGAAGTGGCAAGATCCAAGGTTCACAGGGCCCCACGTCATGGTATATGCAACTCCCACAGCAGTAAAGATCAAATAGAAAAGAGTATGGATCCACATATCAGACATTGCCAAAGACAGCAGAATCGCCCACCCCCCGGAGAAGAAGATAAGGGACAAACAAGATGGGAAGTATTTCACAATTATAGTTAAAAAGAAATTCGGATATCAGACTTTACAGAAGGCCCATGCTGGAAGAGACTGAAGGGCACACAAACATTGAGGGGAATCGGAGGAGTTGCAAAAATAATGTACTATTACCTGGGATAGGATTGTATTGTGTTATTCTGTTTTGTCTCCTTTTCTTATCGCATGTATCATACAAAAAGTATAGTAGCTTGGTTAAAGAAAATGAAAAGCTAGCACGTGCAAAATAAGTATGTTCATTGTGTAAAAATGTAATGATGCAATTGGGGAAACTGAGATACGGCATCTTGAAACATCTTGTATGATGAGATGAAATGTGTGGGACAACAGAGGGCTAATGCCAGTTTCTATGTGTGCTTGCTAATCCCACACATTACAGGAACACCAAGACAATTCTTGCCCCAAGAATTACCTGAGGGGGGGTATGCTTGATACACCTATCCATATGTAGGACCTGTGGGTTGTTCTAATGGCAGACAGTGGAGTTTCAGTTGGTAGAAGACGCGGAGCAGGTTGACGCAGACAATTTTATCAAGTTAGAAAGCATGTCTGAAAAAGAAACCACAAACCATATAATACTCAAAGATGTTACGGAAGGGGCACCGTTATAATACTCAAAGATGTTACGGAAGGGGCACAAAGGGGAGAAATGCTGTTCACAAACCACCGGAGAGTGCATTGTAAAAAATCAACAGGCCACAATATCCCATGGGTCCACATCAGACCCCTGATAAGAATATGGTGTTCGGTGTTTCTCTACGGGAAATGGGAAAGAGGTATGGTGCAGTGTAATGCAGAGTGGTTAGTGGGATTTGGAGAAGGAGTGGCCAGAAAGGTAAATGAAAGTTGCCAAGCGGTGTGGAATACTAATGTACAGAGTTTGACCTGGATAGATAAAAGACATCAACCAGTCCACATAAAGTCTCTTACATACCATGTTTTGTGTTTCAGAGCAATGGGGGTGACCGTGCTAGGTGTGAACACTGACTGCCAGAAGACAATGAGAATCTCAGCAGTGCAGAGTGGGCCTGCAGCGATGATGGACAGGTGGTGGGCATGTGGGTCTAAAGCATATGCCCAGATGCCTTCAGATTGAGGGGGAGTGTGCACCATTTTCACGCTTCACATCCCTGCTTTGGTCGTGCTGTGAGCTGACTTACTGCCATTTAATAACCCATCTAAATTGCGGCAAAGAAGGATGGTGAAAGAGCAGAGAAAAGAGTAAGGAGAGAAAAGCAAAATGACCAGAAGGAAGAGAAGCAGAAAAAATATTTCAGAAGAATCCACACAAAGTTTGGATGCGATCCAGCAATGCTTAAGGTTGCTTAGCAAGGCATCTGTGTTTTTTACATCATTGTTGCTTCCTGGCTTGCAAACTGCCACAAATGCCAAATGGCTCCAGATCTAAAGACATGAAGTGTTACAGCTGGAAACCCTGACCAAAATAGGAGTGAATGCAGTAAGGGAGGAACTCTAGGACTTCAGAATAATTTTGTTCTGGACTGAATAACAGCAATGGAAGGAGGGGTCTGCCACAAGATCGGCAGCAGTTGCTGCACAGCAGTTCCTGCTAATGATGCCACCAATGAGAAACTTACAAAGGCATTCGAAGAGATTCACACGTTGCATGAGAACATTATTATGGAGACACAAATGATCACATAAGACAGTTGGTTGACCACATTCTTTGCCATGGTGCGCAAGTGGCTGTCATTCTTCTTTAAGATAACTGTACCCATGCTCGTTGTGATGCCTGTTGATGTCTGGGCCGGACAGTCGATCATCAAGAACTTTAATTGTGTATCGAAAGGGGCTCAATATATGATGTCTGCTAATGAGGTGGGGAAGGAAGGCAGTGCACAGAGAAATTAGCATCCCAGAATGAATGGGGGTGAGTATGGCATGCAGGTGGCCTTTGTAGCACCACCAGCAAACGAGATAGAATTATGATGGCTTTTGGGTGGCCTGTTCATCAGATGGGTGGGATTGCCTGGTTATATGTGACATACTGGATGGGTATGAAGCCGATGGAGAGACCATGGATATGGAAACAAGAATGTGGATGACCAAGACAATGAGAAGAGAAATGGTGGCAAAAGAGTGCTGATCGATAGATTGATCAAAGGGGGGAATGCAATGAAAGTGTTGATGTAGCGGAGTCCAGGGTGGCACATATACCAGTTGTGGGAATAGTGGGATGGGGCACCCCCAGTAGGAGACAAGGGGTTCACTGTCAGCTGAACACTAGGTGCCTCAAGTATGCACACAACCTGTGCCCTAGGAGACTGAAGGGGGTGGAGGTGATTGAGGGGGAACTGGGGGGTGCACAATTTGGATGATTGCACAATTATATAGGGTGCTGTTGCACCGTTGAAATTAGGTGAAACCGACAGGTGAGTAGATTGCATGAGTCACCTAGAAAACTGCTCTGACCTTTTATGACAGTGGGGTGGGGGAAAATTCACTTAGACAGACCATTCCCAGGAGACAACAGTCACTGGGAACAGAATCAGCTCATAGCCCTCAGGCATCTGCTGGGACCAGGGACAAATTAAGCTCACAAAAACATGTCTGGGAAGGTACAGTCAAAGGATGTTCAGCAGTTTCCAATTGACCCTTGTCAGGTGGGCCGGGCAGGAAGGATATGGGGCATGGGATGATACGCAATGGAGCCAATCAGAAGGTGAGTTTTGGTGTCCCTGAAAAAGCAACAAGTATGCTCTTGTACTCTTGCTGATGTCTGTGGGATATCTCATTGGTCATGTGCATAGTGAATGTCTCCCTTCTCACAAGTTCAGGGTGTCTCATGTTTTTCCAATGTGTTCTGACCAATGCAGGTTATTAAAGTCCCGGAGGTCAGCTCAATTACGCAATGTATAAAAACAATTTACTTTTGTGGTGGAGCAGGAAGGAATGTGGGACCACAAGGGAGGTGATGGACCGGGGTGTGGTGGAATTGTTTGCTCCAATCATTTTTAAATAAATAATGTTCAGCTATAGTGAATTGAGGTAGCCCCACCAATTAGCTTTGTGAGATACTTGATAGCTCATAATATTAATTGCAACTGTTTCTCACTGCTAATAGTGTTATCACTGTATAATAGATCGTGCCACAGTGGGCAGTTTTGTTGACTCTCATCAACCAGTTCTGTTCCACTGTGCTGTATGATTTGTGCTTACCCAGCTGTAATAAACAGTGTTACTGCATGCCTGGTGTGTGATCCTTTTTGTACTACCTTTGGTATATTATTATTAGTTTCAGAATACCAGCAGTGGATTTGCTTTGCACCATTTTATAGTATACTGCTACATAGGCTCATGTGATTGGTTGGCATTCTCTCCCAACCTTGGCCTTTCAGCTTGTTTGCAGCATCTGAGCAAAGTGAAACCCAGGTGCGGGGAATAACAGACTACTACCCACTTGGTCAATTAGCCTACCATCTCACATCAGTTAAACCCTGAGCAAAGGATTCTCCTTTGTAGTTGACCTTGCTGACTGTTCTCTTCTCTGAGACTTTTAAGGGAGTGTAATTACTTCTCTATCTTCAGTTAGAGCGTTATGAATAGGCCTTGTTTTCAAGTCTTTTTTTAGGTATCAAGAAAAAGTGCTTTTCTGCCTATCAACAGGCAAATGGTATTTGTGAAAGGTTAAGCAGACGCCTTAAAGAAAGGATAACAAAGATTGAGATCACTTTAAAGAAGGGATGGCTACACTGCCTACCCCTTGCCTTATTTGTACTCAGAAATCAGCCTGGCTCATATCACTGCCTGACTCCTCATGATTTGGTGACTGGACGCTGCGTGAGAACACCTCTTGCTCCACCCACTCGAATAGGAACTGATGCTCACTATGTAGAAAAATGTTAGGTGATGAGATGCATGATTATGTAACAAAAATGACTACTAGTATTTCTTTAATTTCTCAACAGATCAAAGAACCAGGGGGAGAGGTGAAAGAAGATTGAAGAAAACAGCCAAATGGTTGATCCAATTAAATTTCTTAAACAGCGTAGTTTGTATCCAGGGGACCAAGTGCTAGTGAGGAGTTTTGTCTGCACTTGGAATAAGCTCCACTTTATAAATAAACAAACAAACACACAAACAAACCTAGTAAAGGGGGTCAATCCAACAGCTGCGGAACTACAAGGGAGGACAGCTTGGCTATATTTGCATGTCATAAAGCCATACACAGGAGAAACCCTGACCCCTTGTGTATCCAATAACAGTGAAGCAAGAGAAGAAAATCCACAGATGATGACAAAATCGGCTACCAAGAAGCAAAGCTAATACCATCAAAATAAGGACACTTTGAATTTCTAAAGACTTCTCAAATCAAAGGAGGAAAAGGAACAATATCTTTTGAAAAATAATTCCAGAACTTTAGATAGGGACAAGGAACAATGTATTGACGAGCTAGATCAAAAGAAGAGCAGACTGCATGTTTATGTTACCTATAACAATAACATTACACATATTATTGTATGCTGTTTTTACTTACGTATTGTGTTTCCTGAATTTGAATACTGTGCCGTAAATTTGGCAAATTGTGTTGTTGAAAGGATGGCCCTTTAGTAATTTCCACATCACTTAAGGATTTGTCATAAAAGAACTTGTATATATATGTTTGGGAAAATTGTTGGATTGGAATTTTTACACAAGGTCTTCTGTTTATGGTATATCTTTTATAATCATGTAATTAAATATGTTTTTATTCACAACTTAGATATTAAAATTAGAAAAAGGTGTTTAAATACATTAAATAGTGTTTGACATCTCACAGGTGTAATTAGTCTGCTAAATCTAGATGTGAAGTCGGATAAGAGGAATGAGCGATTGAAGAGTGAATGCACTGAGTGACAACTGTCTCTATTAGGTGCTCTGTTATGCATGTTAACCAGATCCAGGAGAAATAGAGGCAATGAACCAGACTCCATCTTTGTAGAGGCTGTTTTTACTTACAAATTGCAGTTTTACCCATTCTTACCCAGACTTAGTAAGATGACACGTGGACATTGTTACATATTTGGGAAATCCTAAGAACACCCCTATTATTTTCAGGATCATTATATCAATCATTTTGCAGTTCCTGATATAAAAGATGGGATTTATAAAGAGTAACAAAAAGGTACATGTTAAATTAAAAGAATGTGAAAGTAATGTGAATCATCCCAATAACTTTCTACGCTGTCTTCTTACACTCTTCTATAATTATTCATGCAGGATAGAATCCTAGAAATACAAACACTAGTATTAGTCCAAGCAGCTCGAAGGAATTTGCCAAACAGATTGGAATTCACAAATATAGGGAATAGAGCCAGTCATCTTTCTCTGTCTCGTCTACTTCTTCAACCATCTTCGTATGTAGGGTTTATAACATAGTTATTGCCTCTGTCAAGGTTCCATTTTCTAAATAATGAGCAGGAAGGCATGTGCAACAAGATGGCCCAATCTTGGCACACATGCTGCCTTCTAATGGTGTAATGAAGTCCAGCAAATACCTGTTCTGGAGTGTCATGAGTCTGATAGCCCTCAATTCTTCTCAGATTTCATTAAATCCATTGGTTGTCATATTTATTGTTTGTAACAGCTTCCACCTAGTTATCTCCAACCACTTGACATTCACTGCAGTCTTTATTGCTGGCATTAATATAGCTGTAAATATCACTGCCGTCTTACTAAATAGTTAATGCTCAGCTCGAATGTCATCATAGGCTGCTATTGTTTTTGCTGAGAAATAGTTCTCTCTCTTTAGTTGAAGAAGATTAAGCAATTTCTTCTCTATTTGGTTTGCATCCATCTTCGGCCAATCTTCAATATCTTCAACTCTCCCCTGGCTCCCGGTTGCACCTCAGATCACATTCAAATCCCTCTGCATCAACCATAAGGCTGTTTGGTGCCAGGGACCATGCTGTTTGTAACTTGCTCACACTAAATACGCTCCCTCCAGATCTTTATGTTCTTCTGGCACAGACTCTCTGCGTGTCAAGTGCTTCACTAAACAGTGAACTGGTGGTCAATATCTTTCCTCAGCATGCTCCCGCCTATGGAACAGCTAACCCCTTCTTCTTCATCTTGAGCCGGATATCCTCAAGTTCTGGAAGCTCCTCGAGACATATCTTTTCACCTCCTCCTTCCATTCATCCCTCCTCTGCTAACCCCTACAGTTGCTGAGATTGGTGACCAGGGCCCTTATGTGCCTTCCCGCTCCCAGCACTTGCCTTGGCACCCACTAGTCTATGCCACCAAAGCCCTGCAATTTCTTATTTATTGGCAGCTGACCACTCACCTAGGCAATTACAGCTGCTCCCTCGCACTTCCCTCCTGGCACACCTTGCACTTATACCCCCAACCCCTCATCCTTCTCCCTCTGCACTTGCACAATCTGAATGCTCACAAGGTCTAGTAGGTTTACCTCTATCTTTCATTGTTATATTTGATTTCCAGTCCCATGTTCCCTCCCTGTTGCCCTGCGGGTGCTTTGAAACACAATTTACTTGAGGTATAAGCGCCTTACAAATGCTCACTAAATACAAAATACAAATAAAAAATGTGGAGATCACTTTGGGGAATCACCAATGCAAGAACATGTATGACCACAATAGAGCATATTTATCCCCAATGTTTAGGCAGCTGCATGTAAGCTTGGAATACACAGGCCCAATTGGGCTCCATCAGTACGGCTGTTCCTCCACTCATTTCTTGGACATCAGTTATCTGTTTGCATCCCTCATTTTTTCCCACTTTAGTCAATCTTGTGTTTCTGAAGCACAATGTGATATGCTGGTAGAATGGACACAGGTCCTGCTTCATTCTTGACTCATGTTAATAGTTTCACAGACTTGGCCCATGATTTCAGGCCTTTGTCATTCACACATTGTGCTATATTTATTGGTGCTGTTATCATCAATAAGTCGGCACTACAGGCCAACATTCCATCATTCCACCCTTTGCTGGTTCCATATACTAATATTGGAGGCCTTTCCCAACACCCTGGCAATCCTCGTTTTTCCCCTGCATCTGCAGATACTAGTCTCTTTTGAACGACAATTCTTATCTGATCTCCAGTCATACCACTAAGGGAATACATAAGTATCCTGCTCATCCACCCAGAATCCTTTTCCATTTGGTGCATTTTCATGTATCCATCTTCATATAGGAATGTGTTTCTTGACCTCCATCTTAGGGTTGCACAGTTTTCCTTCAAATTGTCCTATTGTTGTGCATGCTGCTTAATGGCTGAGACATTTCACATCAAGTATAGGTATTTCGCTTGCAATACATGTTCCGGCTGTGCTCATGACATAAGGTTTGAGAGAACCAATGTGGCAGCTTTCATCTTCATGTGCTGATACACCACGTTACTTTTTAAATGGGCTGAATTATCAAGATATGTATTTATATCTATATGATCTTCTCTAGATCTCTCTTAAGTCAGATAATTTGTCCCGAAAAATCAGGGAAAATACTACTTGTGCTTTTGTTAGGGATAAGAAGAGATATTTCATTGTCAATCATTGAATCTGCATTTTTAATAATGATATGTCAAAATTCCATTATGATAAGAAAGAAAAGACGAATAACTGTGCAAAATGAGGTTACAATTATTATTCCCAAGAAGCTTATTGATTTCCTTGCTTGTAGTGATTCTCTATTATTTTGGAAAACTCCCATTTTTTTAATTCAAAATGTACTTTTTTGTTACTCTGTATAAAAAACATTTTTTATATGAGAAACTGCAAAATGATCACTATAATAATACTGAAAATATTAGGGGTGTTATTAGAATTTTTGAAAAATGTCACAAAGTCCATGTGTCGTCTTACTAAGGTTGGGTAAGACTGCAATATCTAAGTAAAAGCAGCATACAGAAATCTGTGTAACATTATTGTTATGGGTAACATACAAGTGCAGTGTGCTTCTCATCTTTAGATTCGGCTCATCAATACATTGTTCCTTGTCTTATCTAAAGTCCTGGAATTATTTTTCAAAGGTTATTTGTCCTTTTTCCTCGTTTGCTTTGAGAACTCTTTAGAAGTTCATAGTGTCCTTGTTTAGATGAGACTTTGCTTTGGTTCTTGGTAACCAATCTCCTCATCATCTATGGAGTTTTGATTCACTGTAATCAGATGCAGGATGGATCAGGGTTTCTCCTTTGTACGTCTTTACATCATGCAGATGTAGCCAGGCTCTCCTCCCTTGTAGTTTCACAGCTATAGGAGTGACACACTTTACTAGGTATGGTCCTAGAAAGTGGGGCTTACTCCAAGTACGGACAAAGATCCGTGCTACCACCTGGTCACCTAGGCACAAACTAGACTGTTTTAGTAAAACACTGGGATCAACAGTTTGGCTGTCTTCTTCAATCTTTTTTGACTTCTCTCTCCGGTTTTTGATCAGTTGAGAAATAAAAGAAATACTAACGGTCACATGCGTTAAATAATCCTGCATCTCATCACCTAATGTCTTTCCTACACTGGGGGCATCCGTTCCTATTCAAGGAGGAGGAGCAAGAGATACTCTCATGCAGCGTCCAGTCACGAACTCATGAGGAGTCAAGTGGTGATATGAGCCAGGCTGATTTCTGAATGCAAATAAGGGTCAGACAGTGTAGCCATCCCTTCTTTAATGTGATCTTATTCTTTGCTATCCTTTCTTTAAAAAGTCAATTTAACTTTTCACCAAAACCATTCACCTGTGGGTGATAGTCAGAAGAGAACTGGTGCTTGATACCTAATAAAAGGGTAATCTGTTCATATAACTCATTCAAAAAATGTGGTCCAATATCAGACCGGTGGACTTCGCACGCACCACATGTAAGAAGTAGCTCACACATGAGAACCTTAGCAGCACATGAGGCTTTGGGGTGTGTACACAGACCTACCTCAATCCACCTGGAAAAGGGACATACTACAACCAACATATACCTATATCAATTACATGTTTGCAACCTATCCACATCATTTATATGTAGATGAGTAAAAGGACCATAAGGTCTTGGGATGGCTCCTCTCACTGTTCTTAAAGTGTGTTCTTCTGTAAATTCCTGGCATACAATGCAATTCACAATAAACTGTGCCTCTTGTTCTAATAGGTTTGGGGAAAACCAATCTTCTGCGATCATGACACAAGATGCTCTCTCTAGTCGTAGGTGCCGGGTAGTGTAGCTGCTCCAGTGCCATCTTTAATAATGCTAACGGCGTAAATGGCTTCCAGTGCTATCCTGTCTCCATAAATCCAAAATGGGTGATAAAGAAAATCCCAGCCTCTTCCAAAAATCTTGCTCTTCTTCTGTGGCTTTCCTTTGCAATTCAATTAACTGTAGAATGGATACCATATTAAAACCTTCCTTTACCATCATACACCACCCTGACATTTTCTTAACACTTTGTACTTCAAAATCAGAAATGTTTGGGAAATATGCTGCCCTTTTGGCTTCAACATCTGTGGCTTTGTTTCGGCAAGAAATCGTGTCTGCCCTCTTAGTATGGGCTATGCACTTCACCATGGTAATAGCCGATGGGAACTTTAGTGCCTTAACAAGTTTATTTAATAGAGCTGCATGTTGCACTGGTGTGCTGTCTGCATGGAGGAAGACCATCCTCTTCCATTGTAACAATCATGCATGTACATTTGATGACACATACGCAGATTCAGAGTACACTGTCACTTCCTCATCCTCATATCTCTGAAGTGTGGCGATAAGCGCCACTAGTTATACAGCCCGTGCTGAACAATGTTAAAGGAATCTTGCACTTGTTACTACTTCAAATTCGCCACTCCTATTTAGCTTTACTTCTGCCATCCCTGTAAGACTTTCTCCTGTTGTTTTGTCAATTTTCAAAGAACAGCCAATAAAGAAAAGTTCCCCCCATCCTAGAGCATTTTCTCTTACATGGGAAATATCATCATAACATTCAGGAATGTGTTGTGAAATCATGTACATAGTCTTCCTTTCCTACAGGTTCTTGTCATGGTCATGAAGTCAGGGCCACAGGCATCCAGGGGTCGCATGCACAGGAGACCTGGGTGGACACTGTCATGGCGCCTTTGGCGCCAGGCTCATGAACAAAAGTAATCAAGAACATCCATTTAACACCAAAAGCTTTTATTATGGACATAACACTTCAGATGCATTAACCTTGAACATGACATCCATTAAGAAGGATGCATTAACCTTGAACCTTCCATCCATTAAGCAGCACAAGTGCATTCTTGAATGTGGCTGCTAATGGATTTCCTTTGCAGGTGCTCATTCTCTAGAAGTGGCAGGGTGTGGCTCGTAAGCCGGCCCTAATGGGCGTGCCCACAATCTCAGCTATATAAGCAACCCCGATCCTCAAGACAGATGCTTTGCATTATTCTGCACTTGTAAGGAGCGTAACGCTCACTGTCGCCTGAGGTCAGACTTACCTTTGGAGATCCTACTTCCTGGAAATCCTGCTTCCTGCAAGCATACTTACCAACTGGGGGAAGCTGTTCTACCTGTACAACTCTTCGGCGAACCAATTATTCATCTTTACACTTTCCGGAAAGCTGAAATCTTCATCTTGGCACCGCAGCACGACACCCTCCATTGTCGACAGCAGCGCCTGCAAGGAAAAACAGAAGACAAGGTTAGACATTAAAAAAATAGACAGTTTAAAGTTGCACTTCACCATACTTTGTGCTTTTCCTTAAACCATCACTTACCTGCTGTCGAACATTGCCGTAGCATCCATCTTCCATCCGGCCACGTCTTGCGTCTCACAGCTGCATTGAAGCCGCATTTCCATCTAAGAGAAGAAAACAGAAGAGAGACATTAATACGGGCATAAATAGGAGCAACATATAAAGACATTAAACAGAACGAACAGCATCACCAGGACTCAAGAAAGAGTTACCAATCATAAGGAGAAGTATAGTCGCAGCTGGACTGGACTAATCCTTATCATGGATCAGTGAAGGAACTAGATCCCATTTGATTTGCCCCTGCCAGAAGTAGCAGGATGGAGAGCTTATCTTCCATAATTCATAGGTGAGCTTTATGGGAAGGCGTACGCTCACAGAAACCGTACTTTGGAGTGAAGGGTTTGAGGGGTACAACAATCACAGATTGATGCACTCACACACTCTTATCTCCATGCAGGAGCAGTATCACTGCGTACGACCGCTCACAGCTTTTCTACTCAGTGAGATGCCTTAAGGGGGTGATTCAAGTTCAGGGAGGGCTGCAACCATGCCCCAATGCCTCTGCAGAACCAGGTGAGCGTGACAGAACACAAAGCCTCTAATACTCTCTGCCTGGGCATTATGGAAACTTCAGAAACAGATCAGTTAGCCCTCTCTCTAGGGGAATTAAGGGCTGAAGTACATGCTTCAAGACAAGAAACCAATGCATTACGGAGGGATCTTATCGTAACTCGAGAAAGAACTGACAAATTGGCAAGACAAATGCTACAAGCACAAGCAGGACAGGTTCCACAGCCTGGAGTGACCGCTTCTTCTCATTCTTCCACATCACAACAATCAACACTGATTTAGGTGGTTCTTCCAGGAGCAGTGCCTCTAGCCCCTCCGGAACGCTTCATCAGTGACCCAAACAAGTTTGCTGTACTTATGAACCAATGTCACCTTCATTTCTTGTGCAGACCAGGAGCCTTTTCTTATGACCAAGCCAAAGTGGTGTTTGTACTCTCGTATTTAGGAGGTAGTGCGGCGGACAGGTCTATACATTTGGTAAATCAAGAGGACCCTTTACTCCAGAACTTTGGGAACTTCCAACATGAGATGGAGAAATTGTTTGCTGTCATACTCATGGACAAGCTCTGGACAACGAGTTGTTGTCACTCAGACAAGGGAGTCAAGATCTATTAACCTATATTGCAACCTTCAATTGTCTCATATCCCATACCAACTGACCAGAAGAGAAGAGGACTACACTCTTTTACCAAGGGTTACATGGAGAACTTAAGGATGTGTTGGCCCAAGTGGTGAAGAATCCCCCTGAGTGTTGTGCGGACTACATAGACCTGACGGTGCAACTCGATCATAGGTTGCAGAATTGGAAAATGGATCGAGCTAGATCAGAGAGACGTTCAGGTTACGTACAACCTCGTGAGAATCAGACTAAACCACATGAACTGTCTGAGCCAATGCAAATTGGTGGATTACGGTTTCCCCTTACCAAAGCAGAAAAGGAAAAAAGAAGACAACAACAGCTTTGCTTATATTGTGGACAAGCAGGTCACTTCCTCCGTGACTGCCTGATAAAACCACCCAAGGAAACGGTTTGGACAACAGACAAAACTGATGAAGAAGAAGAACCAAACTCAGGAAACGCCAATGCCCGGCAAGTGTAGGGGTCTGCTTGTCAAGCATGAAAAAGGAATCCGTACAGACCTCACATCTATTCCTGCCAGTGCTTTTGGTGAATCACAAGCAACCATCAAAAGTACATGCCTTGGAGGCATATATTGATTGTGGAGCTGTGGGTAATTACATTGGCCAAGATTTGGCTCTCCGAATAGGCCTTCCTCTCTGACAGAAGCAGAATTCAGAAAACGTCACTGCTGTGGATTGTTCTCAGCTATCATCCAGCCCGGTGACACAATACACAGAGAAAGTCAAGCTTCTGTGTCAGGACGGGCATCAAGAGGACATTACTTTTGATCTCATCAGTGTTCCTCAGTTCCAGATTATATTGGGAATGCCCTGGCTGGAGACCCACAATCCTATGATCGACTGGCGAAAACGAGTTCTGACATTTCCTCATGAATATGCCGACACATGTTGCAAAAAAGATGACACCAATCTGAAACCGAAGAAAGTAATCGTGTTGGGCCTCATCAGCTTCTTAACGCTTGAATACCAAGATTACCAGGATGTCTTCAAAAAAGAGCAAACCAATGTTCTGCCCCCTCACAGACCCTATGATTGTCAAATAGATCATGTACCCGCAGCCCAGATCCCTTGCAGCCGAATTTACGTTCTGACAGAACAGGAAAATCAGCATCTTAGAACTTACCTGGATCAGTACCTGGCAAACGGTTTCATTCACCCGTCCAAGTCACCTTCCTCCTTGCCCTTATTCTTCATGCCTGAATAGGAGGGGGACTTAAGAACGTGCATCAACTATATAGCCATCAATCAGATCACAGTAAAAAATCAATATCCTTTACCACTTATTCCAGAGCTACTGGACCAATTGAAACATGCTCAAAACTACAGAAAACTGGATTTAAGAGGGGCATACCATCTTGTAAGAGTGAAAGAGGGAGACTAGTGGAAAATGGCCTTCCGCATGAAGTACGGCCCCTTTGAATGCCAGGTCATGCCCTTCGGGCTATGCAATGCCCCTGCGGCATTCCGATTCTTTACGAATGATGTACTCTGTGAACTACTGGATGTTTGCACTCTTGTTTACATTGACGGCAATCTTATCTACTCAAATTCCATGGAAGAACATGTAGGACATGTCCGGTCAGTCTTAGAGAAGCTTCAACAACACCAATTGTATGCCAAGTTGGGAAATTGTTTTTTCCATGTAACCGAGGTCGAGTTTCCCGGTTTCATGCTCACACCACAAGGCGTGCATATGGGTACACAAAAGGTGATGCAATCCTCCAATGGCCCTCACCAACATCCACAAATGGAGTGCAAAGCGTGCTCGGATTCACCAATTTTTATCGTCTGTTTATACTTGGGTTTTCACAAATTGTACATCCAATTACCTCCTTGTTAAAAAAAATCAAATGTTCCATTGGTCGACAGAAGCTGAAGAAGCCTTCCAGAAGTTGAAACTAGCATTCACTACAACACCAATCCTTCGACACCCACGACCAGACCTACCTTACATAGTTGAGACAGATTCTTCAAAAATAGCCATTGGAGCAGTATTGTCATAACGAGACCCTGAAACAGGGCAACTACAACCTGTTACATTCTGGTCCCGCAAATTTACAGCCCCCGAGTTGAACTAAGCATTCACAGATAACGAATTACTGGCGATTAAAGCACAATTCAAGGCCTGGAGACATTACCTTCCTGGGGCGAGACATATGGTATCTGTCATCACAGATCACCGAAACTTGCAATACTTGAAAACCGCCAATGCACAATCCTCGTGTCAACTTCGTTGGGCTCTCTTTTTCACTGAATACAATTTTATTATCACTTATAGACCTGGAGTACGCAATGGGAAAGCAGACGCTCTATTATGCAGGAGTGAAGAAAAAGAGACTTTTACAGTATCCGACCCCTTGGCCAAAATTCCTGAGGAAAGGATTCAAACCAGAATAGCTGCCCCATGTGTGTGGATGACCAAAGAACCTGTTTGCAATCCCCGATGGATCAATCAACACAACAGGAATGGCTGTTAAAAGGTGACCAGTACACCATCGAAGACAATCTACCGTATTTCCAAGGACGATTACATGTCCAAGACCAAGAACTGCAAAAGCAAATCATCACAAATTACCATGATTCATTAGTGTAAGGACACCCAGGAATAGCCAAAACTCAGGATAAAGTAAAGCAAAACTACTGGTGGCCAACCTGGTAAAAAGACATCACCCAATGTATTGAAACCTGCGGTGTCTGTGCACAACACAAGTCTCAGAAACAGACCCTGCTGGCTTACTACACCCCTAACAGTACAGCCAGCATCTTGGCATACGTTGTCTATGGACTTCATCACAAATCTTCCACCCTGCAATGGATACAACACCATATTAGTCGTGGATTTATTCTACAAAATGGCCCATTTCATCCCTCTGAAGGGACTCCCAACTGTGTCAACTCTCGCTTCTGTGTTCCTAGAGAAAATTGTTGGATTGCATGGATTTCCATCAATATTAGTATCTGATCGCGGAACTCAATTTGTTTCTGCCTTTTGGAGAAAGTGTTGTACGATTGCCAAAATTGATCTTCGGTTGTCCACAAGCCATCACCCTCAAACTGATGGGCAAACTGAACAAACCAACCAAACTTTAGAGCGATATCTCAGGTGTATGTTGCAACAGCCCGAGGATTCTTGGAAAAATATACTCTCGATAGCTGAGTATGCATACAACAACTCAGTTCACACAAGCACAGGGCAAACTCCATTCTACACTGTGCATGGAAGACATCCGAGGACATCAGTATTTGATCCACCCAATATCCTGGAAATGCCATCCATAACAACTTGCATAAAACCATAACTCAGGTTTTTAAGAAGGCAACAGAGCATCTGACTAAGGCTAAGGAAAGACAAAAACTGTTTGCTGATCGACATCGGAAGGAAGCTCCCGCCTACCAGATTGGAGAAAAGGTGTTGTTAGCATCCAAATATATTCCCCTGAAGGGGCCAAGAGCTTTCCGCCCAAGATACCTGGGCCCCTCTACCATAAAGTCCATAATCAATCCTGTTGCCATGAAATTGGAGTTACCATCTCATATGAAAATTCACCCCATATTTCATGTCTCTCTCCTCAAACCAATGAAATCCAATACACGGCTTAGTTCTCTGCCAAGCCTGAAGTAACAGATGGAGAACCAGAAAATGAAGTCAAATCCATCTGGGACTCGAAGGTGGTTTGATCAATATTGTATTACCTAATTGACTGGAAACGTTACAGACCTCAAGACAGAACTTCGGAACCCAGTGAACACGTCCATGCTCTGCGGTTAATCAGACAGTTCCATTGCAATAATCCCACCAAACCAGAACCGGGAGGAGAACCACCCTTGAGAGAGGCCTTGAGGGGAGTGCTGTCATGGTCATGAAGTCAGGGGAACAGGTATGCAGGGGTCGCATGCACAGGAGACCTGGGTGGACACTGTCCTGGCGCCTTTGGAGGCAGGCTCATGAACAGAAGTAATCTAGAACATCCATTTAACACCAAAAAGCTTTTATTATGGACATAGCACTTCAGATGGGTTACCAGTCATTTGGTCGAAAACCAAAGGATCGAATGCCATTTGATCGTCAAATGGTTGAAAAAAATTGTCGTTTTTTTATGGGGGAGTTCCCCCCGATCCCCCTGTTTTCTTTATTAAAAATATTTTTTAACCAACCAAAACTAAAAAAAATATATAAATAAATAAATAAAAAATTCTACCTTTTTTTTCCGACCATTTGACTGTCGATCAAATGGTCATTCGATCTTTTATTTTCGACCATTTGACTAGACACCCTTCAGATGCATTAACCTTCAACATTAAATCCATTAAGCAGGATGCATTAACCTTGAACATTCCATCCATTAAGCAGCACCAAGTGCATTCTTGGGTGTGGCTGCTAATGGATTTCCTTTACACGTGCTCACTCTCTAGGGGTGGCAGGGTGCGGCATGGGCGTGCCCACGATCTCAGCTATATAAGCTGCCCCGATCCTCAAGACAGACACTTCGCGTTATTCTGCACTTGCAAGGAGCGTAACACTGTCGCCGGAGGTCAGACTTACCTTTGAAGATCCTGCTTCCTGGACATCCTGCTTCCTGCCAGCACACTTACCAACTGGGGGAAGCTTTTCTTAACTGTACATCTCTTCGGCGAACCAAGTATTCATCTTTATACTTTCCAGAATGCCAAAATCTTCATCTTGGCACCGCAGCACGACATGCTCCATCATTGACAGCAGCGCCTGCAAGGAGAAACAGAAGACAAGGTTAGACATAAAAAAACAGTATGGTTAAAGTTGCACTTTGCCCTACTTTGCGCTTTTCCATAAACCATCACTTACCTGCTGTCGAACATTGTGGTAGCATCCATCTTCCATCCGGCCGCGTCTCGCGTCTCACAGCTGCATTGAGGCCGCATTTCCATCTAAGGGAAGAAAACAGAAGAGAGGCATTATTGCGGGCATAAATAGGATCAACATATAAAGACATTAAACAGAACAAACAGCATCACAAGAGCTCAAGAAAGACTTACCAATCATAAGGAGAAGCATAGTCGCATCTGGACTGGACTAATCCTTATCAGTGATCTGTGAAGGAACTAGATCTCATTTGACGCGCCACTGCCAGAAGTAGCAGGACGGAGAGCTTATCTTCCATAATTCACAGGTGAGCTTTATGGGCCGGTGTATGCTTACAGAAACCTTACTTTGGGGTGAAGGGTTAGAGAGCTACAACAATCACAGATCGACACACTCACACACTCTTATCTCCACACAGGAGTAGTATCACCATGTACCACTGCTCACAGCTTTTCTACTTATGGAGAGGCCTGGAGGGGATGATTCAAGTTCAGGGAGGGCTGCAACTGTACCCCAACGCCTCCGCAGAGCCCAGGTGAGCGTAACAGTTCTGCTATGAATGTTGTTGTATTCATTACTCTACATCTAACAATTTTGATCGTAAAAATCAAAATAATAACTTCATATCCTGATGCTCTTTGCATATTCAATGTTCTTTTGGGCTTCTCTAGAATGGCATATAGGGAATGTTCGACAAATAACATCATTGAGCATCCCATGGTAATACTTGCAGACTTTTTAATTTCAAAATCAGCAGCTAACGCCTGTTCGCTAGGATAATGTCCTTTCAATACTGGGTCTAAAATCCCATTATAGTAAGCTAATGGCTTATGTCCATGTCCTGATGTTGTTATTTGCATGAGTACTGCAGTCATTATTTATCTATTTGAATGTCAGAATAAATACAATTATTTGTTATAGTCTGGATTCCCTAACACAAGGGCTGTAAGATTTACTGTTTTTATCTCTTCAAATCCTTCAGTCATCTCACCCGTCTATGTTATCTTACTTTTGTGTACCTGTGCTTCTTTCAATCCTTTTAAAAGCGGTCAAATATGTTTACTATAATCAAAAACCCAGGCCCTGCAATAATTAGATAGGCTTAAACATTGTTGCATTTCCCTCACTGTCTATGGTTTGGGAGTCTTCATGATTGCTTCTGCTCTCTCAGGTGTCACTTTTCTCCCTTCTTGAAAAGTGGCTGTCCTATGTATAAGACCTCTTCCTGGGAATATTGTAACTTTTTGTCATCTACTTTGTAATCATTCTCTGCTAGTATGGTCATTAGTTGAACTGAGTCTTTTCTGCACTTTTCTTCCATCACACTGCACACCAATATATATCTACATACTGAATAATTGCACTCTTCAGTTACACATTACCCAGGTCCATCTGGAGGACCCTATTCAAGATTTAAGGGAACTCACAGAACCCCTGAGGAAGGCTTGTATGTTTCCAGTGCTGATTTCTATATGAAAGCATAGTCAAATCCTGTGAGTTTTCTTCAAGGGGTATTGAGAAAAGGGCATTTTTTAAATCTATGACAGTAAAATATTTGCTTTGGCTAGAATATTGCAAATTATCGTAAAGGAAACTCTGCTTCGACTAAATTATTTAGGGGACGGAGATCCTGAATAAATCTCCATGACCCTCTTGTTGATTTCATCACTGGGTACAAAGCTGTGTTACAGGGGGATTCTGATGGCACTATTATTCCCTGTCATACTAAACAAGAAATTATTTCAAATATACCTTCATCAGCTTCTCTGGACATAGGGTACTGCTTTGCTTGTGGCAAAATGGCTCCAGGTTTAAGCTTGACTTTAATTGTTCCTACTCCTTCCAACAAGACCACATCATATGGATTGCTGGTCCATGAAATTCTTGGTATCTTTTTACCAATGCCTCTCTTTGTGGTATTTATATATTCTCTACTTTACTCCAATAAGTGGGACTTACACAAAATGCTAATTCATCATCAGAATACCCATCCCTAAACAACACTTCATCTGTCAAATCTGTTAATCGATATCCTTCACAAGAGCTATTACTGCCCTACATCCTCTTCATTCACCATCTTGTGAAAACATAAAAATAATATGAGGCCGGGAAGCCCAAAAAGAAACACACCAACACAGGTTACAAAGAACATACAAGTGCTTTATTTAAAAGCTACAACAGTTACCAAAGTCAATTGACAAACGGATAGCTATTCGGCTCTCAGAGTAACGTAACAAACTTCAACGAAGGTTCGATGCATTAGTAAGAGAGAGCGTACATTGGAATTCTTGGGTCTTTTATATGATTTGTCCAGCCCTTGGCCAACCCTCTCGCGGGTTAACCATTATAGGAGTCGGGCCTATGGGTTCCTAGCCAGGTCAATCCTATAATATATGCATTTTGATTAGTTTTACTGATATAGTTGTACATTTACACATAGGTCAACAATAGGACAAGGTCTCAGTTCGCGACCCCGACAAGTGGCCTGCAGGCATATTAATTATTCATGTGTACGGAGGTCACAACGGCCAGAATCTTACTCAGAATGTCATTCGGCCTCCATTTTGATGTTCAGGGTGACTTCCACATTACAAGAGAACCTAAAATGGCGGCTTAATCCAAGATGGCGACTTACATTACTTTTCTCTAAGGTCCAACCCTTGCCGCAGTGTTTGTTCGCATACGATGTTTTAGACAACTTGGCGTAGGCCAATACACATACAATTGCTGCAATAGGAGGCATAATATTGTTTCAATTCCGACAATCTGTCCTATGGACAACCACGCTTTCTTTTCTTGCTACTGCTGCTTCTAGTTTTAGAGGAATAACCTGTCCTTCTTCATCATCCACAGGTATTTCTGGCCTGGATACAAATTCTTCAGGCATCCTTAGCATTTTACCTTCCAATCTGGGTAACCAAGTTAACAAAATAGTGTAACTGTATAAAAATACTTCTGGATCTACCGGAACTCCTTATAATGCCTTGTGACCTTGAAAATTTCAATAGAACCTCTGTTACATTCATATAATGTATCCCTGGAGGGGCAAACACTACTCCCTTGTCAGTAGAAGACATTTTCATATTTAACTTTGTCATCCACTCAAGTCCTAATGTGTTAACTGGTGTCTGCCGAGAATACAATAGTGGCATAGACACATCATGTTCATCGACACAAATTGGTACCTCATTGGTAAAATGAACTAGAGTCATAGCCCCAGAGAATCCCTGCGCATTCATGCAATGCCAGACATTGGATGCTTTTCCTCTTGAACACAGGAATGAGTCGCTCCAGTGTCCACAAGAAACAAAATTGTCTTGCCTCCTATCATTACCCTGACCCTCGGTTCCTCATGGAGGGCTTGTATCACAAAGCCTGCCCAAGCCTACCCAATTCCACTCTGTGAACCATCCACCTGACAGAGGGAGGGCAGGAGCCCTCTCCCACACCTCACCGCAGAGCTCCTCCCGGATCCAACCCCGACGCGCACCACCCGCATCAGCTGTGCATCAGCATCAGGGTTCAGAAAGGTAGGCATTGAAGCCTCACCCAGCCCCAGGCACGTTAATAATTTGCTTCTAAATGTATGGGCCATGTGCTCTATCTTTCCACAATTGCAACATTGCAGTGGTTGTCCTCCATTAAACCCTTGTCCTCCCTGAGTGTTTTGAAATACTCCTCGTTCTCCTCTAGGTCCACTTCCTCTACTTTATCGCCAAAATTTGAACCCACTTTGATCTACAGAATACCCTGTATTGCTTGACTATGCTGACTGTACATCTTATGTCGTCATACCTTCACCACTTGTCAAAAACCCTCCTTCTATAGCAAATTTTGAAAACAAAATTCTGAACTAACTTTGCATCCTCCTTCTTTTGGCCTTCAGCTTTCTTTATGTTCTTTTCTTGTAACAATCAACAATGGTATAAAATAGTCAACTGTATCTCTGGAGACAGCTTCGCTTCGGTCCCTACTTTTTTTTTTCATCTGCCGTTGCACTGGCTCGGGCAATACCTGACATTATCTTTGATAGAACAATGACACTGTTTTATCCTACAGTTCTCTTGTCTTGAGCCACCAACATTCCTGAATCTCTTGAAAAAAAGCAACACAGTCTTTGTCCTTCCCCATTTTCCTTGCCATAATTGCACCCATATCTGATGTACCACGATATTGTGCTCTGAGAGCCCTCCATACGTCTGCTCTTCAATCATTAAATGGCACTCCACTGTTACACTTGCATACCATACTCATCTCCAAATGTAGTCAGCTCTATCCCCTAGAATGGCTGCTGGCAGGCCTTTCATGTCACCCACTGCTAGCGTCATTCCAGCTGTCCTTCTTTCTAGCTCATATATCCACTTTCCCACCCTTGCGGTCAAACTAGTCAATGTGCATTTTAAATTATCCTTATCCATTTGGGGCCATGGTATATATTGTGGTCATCCTCCCCCTTTCTCTAACAATGAGAATAGTATCAATCCTGGTCCACATTCATACCCACCTACACTTCTTGCTTCAAGTTGGTGCTTGTTTTGCACATTCGCCTTCACCCTGGCAGTGAGCTTAATTTGCTTACATAAGGCTGGGATACATCCCTTGCATTGTGCGATCGTACATTTGGTCGTTCAGTATACGGTGTCGGTTCTAGTGTTTTTTCTTTTGGGTCTTCTAGGGTTGACCATTTTACCCCTCTTTCGATGCTTGAGTCTATTGAAATACCACATGCGCCTTCTCTTTGTGCCCTTTTGTTTTCCTCCCTCTCTTTATCTGACATCATTCTACCCTAACATGTATTGCTTTCATCCCTTTCTTCATCATGGTATGCTATGGTCTGGTAATGTGTATTTGTAAAGCACCTATACAAAAGACAAGTTTTTCAAAGTGCTCAAGGAGGGAGGGAACAAGGGGAAAAAAACAGTCATCCAGAGTCCTTGAATTTCTGAATGATGCAAGACTGCACAGAGAGAGTAAGTGCATATAATACAGTTAACAGTGTAGATAACAGCAACTAGGTCTGACGACGATTCTGCAGTTTTTCTAAGTGCTTTGAGGTGCCACCATACAAGGAGGTGAGACAGGGTAGATAGATAGATGATCTTCAAGGCATGGTACGTTCAGATCCTGCAAGTGCACAGTCGGTACACAAAATGGGAAATGGGGCACAAATGCACGGGGGAGAGGCCAAGTTCACCCAGTCAGTCAGGAACTGTGGTAAGTGCTGAAAGATGCCACTCTTATTGGTCATTGACCAAGTGCAGTAAAAATGAGGCAAGTGCAGGCCCTGAGGCATGTTTGAGAGGCCAGGGACCTGTGAGACTCTGAGGTACACCCGGCGGACAGTTAGCAAGCTGTGTGGAAAAGGAGGGAGGGAGGGATAGAACAGAGAGAGAGGTTAGCAGGGTAGAGGGAAAGAGAAGGAAGATCAGGCTTGAGACAGAGGGAGGCAGGAAGGTTATTCCAGAGGGAGGCCACTGCTGAGGATAAGGATCTCTCTTCAAATCTCTGCTTGGAGAACCGGCTCACTTGCACAAGGTTGGAGGTTGAAGAGCGGAGGGTTCGGGAGAGACGGTATCTACGCAGTCATCATCATTGCTGATAGATAGGTCCCAGGCCGCAGAAAGCCTTGTGGACAATGCAGAGGGTCTTGAACTAGATCCTTACAGTCACTGGGAGCCAGCAGAGGAATTTCAGCACCGGAGAGATGTGGTCCCTGGGCTTGAGGCCAAGGATAAGTCGTGCAGTTCTGTACTGGATGACTTGCAGAGGGCACTGAGATGAGGCAGGGGGGTTGAGAAAGAGGCTGTTGCAATAATCCAGCTTTGAGAGAACCAGGACTCTGGAGACAGTCAGCCACTGGGGGAAGGTGAGATAAGGAAGAGTACCTCTGAGGCGGTGCAGCTGGTAGTTGGACTTTTTTAGAAATGTCCGAAATGTGAGTGGTAAATGAGAGAGTGGAGTCGAAGACGACCCCAAGGTTTTTTCCCTCACCAGTGGGTGCAGGACCATGGGAGGCCGGCCAGAGTGAGAGTGGGAAGGTGGGCTAGAGTCCTAAGTCTTAATGGCATTGAGGCAGAGGTTGTTTGCAGCACACCATGTCTGAATTGCAGACAGACAGTCAGGTATGAACAAGGTAGAAGAGGTGGGTGAGGGTAGCCTGAAGCAGAGTTGCACGTCGTCCGCATAACACTGGAAGTTAGGGATGAAAGTGGCACTCTTATATGCCATGGCAGCCATGTAGACATTGAAGAACCATGGGGATAGGTTAGAACCCAGGGGAATGCCACAGGATGAGAGTGATAGTAGAGAGAAAGGACCCACGTTCTACCTGGGATCATCAAGATCCAGGCTACCTAGCAACAGCATTCTATGCTCATCTGCTATTACATCATCCGATCTGCCTTCTGCTTTCTTCAATAAAGTTCCTTCAATAATCCCTTTAGTTCTGTAATCATTGCTGTCCCTCATTTGCCTATATAAATCCCCAATCCTTTTGCCGATGCCTTTTGCCTCATGTCTGTATTCTCTGTATCCCTTTCAGCTCCCTGCAAGTCTATTGGACCCTTCTTAAATGTGTTCTAGTGCTTCAATCAGCACTATACATCTGTTAAATAAATTATCTATTTCATCATCCCTTTGTCCCCTACTCCTTCTCATGTCTTCTTCCCTTCTTCTCATCTCCCTTTTCTCTTCTTCCTCTCAACTTCTTTGCAACCTAAGTTCGTTCAATCTTAGTGTTTCTAACTCATCTCGTTACTTCTCCTCCAGTCTCTCTTTCTCTTTCTTTTGTTCCTCATACCTTCTTTGTTCTTCCTTTTGTTGCCTCTCTTTTTCTGTCTCTTCTTTGTATGCTCTGTCTCATTCTCCCCAACGGACAGGAATTCATTACTGCACTACTTAAGTTTCCACCCGCGCCATGTACACGATAATCTGCCCTTAGGTCAGTTCCTGAGATTAAAAAGAAATAGCACTAACAGAAATGATTTCCAAAAGGAAGCAGCAAAAATGAAAGACAAACTGGAAGAAAGGGGCTACCCAAATAAAATCACTGAGGCTGCCTGGAAACGAGCAAACAATAATAACAGAGAGGCACTCCTAGAACATAGGGAACAACGTACGCAACGTGCACAGAAAGAACCGAACAAACGACTGGTATTTGTCAATACCTACAACCATCTCTCCAATGGTATTAAAATTATCATTGGTAGAAATTGGCACATCCTGGAGAACGGGGAACAGCCAATTGCTAGACCAATAATTGCTTTTAAACGAAGCCGTAACATCAAAGAACTCCTAACCAGAAACGACATTAGTAGGAAAACGGTAATCCAAACCACATTACCACAACAGTGGGGGATTCAAACTTTGTCAGGCCACGTACAATGTGGTAACTGTCGCTGTTGCTCTACCACCTTTGAAAGCACAGCAGTCGATATTGGTCTTCCAACTATGTGGCAACAAAAACACTTCACTAATTGTATTACAAAAATGGTCATCTATGCAATATGGTGCCCTTGCAGGAAAATCTACGTGGGCAAAACAGAGAGAAAAATTAAAATCCGGATAGGAGAACACAAAAGTTGCATTAGAAACAAAACACGAAATACACCTCTAGTAGACCACTGGATCGAGTTTAACCACAATGCAGAAGATATTAGCTGGACCGTACTATACAAGCTCACACAAAGTATGGACAGTAATAGAGATAATAGAACCCTTGTGAAAAAGGAACAACAACTGATCTTTTAAACCAATAACATGACGTGTGGCCTGAACGACAAAATCGAATGGTGGGTGTAATTAGCACAGTTAAAAGATACAGCAATGGTTCTGTTTTCCATCAGACACACGCATCAAATCGATTAGAGACTATTCCTCTATATTACATCTCGAACCATGAGATGCTCTAAATTGAGTAAAGGAATTACCCTGTAAGGGACACAGGAAGGTTAACCGAAAGTTTCAACCTGCACAAACAAGTGCAATAGTCAACGAAGATTGCATGTTCGTAATACACAGTGTGTTATACCATACACATTGGCTTCAGATAAAATAAGAATTGATGCCTCCCACCCTCCGTCTGTTCTCACCTGGGAGCCATTGATGCCTTAGGATGGAGCTGGAGCCTCTGCCTGACTGAATCATGGAGGCGCTCAGATACGTTCGGCGCATGTGCCCACTAGCTGCGCTACTCCATTTAAACACAGGCTGGTTGCCACAGAAACAGACACCACCCCGGAAATACGTAAGGCTGTTAGGACGCAATCGGACCCGCGACGCACTTACGCGGCACTCGACTGTGGAGAGAGGCGGGCGAACTAAAGACGCGACCAGAGGAAAGCCTGACGAACGTGGATTGGGCACGTAAGGTAAGCGCTCTGACCAATATGATCCGAGGAGAGATAACAGGGTCTTTGAGCCGGCGGGGCCTCTCTGTCCCGATTATTTTAAATGGAACAACTAAAAATTGCCGTAAAAACACGCAACTGAAATTACATAGATAATCTGTTAATTAGATGAAGTATGGATAGCCCGTTTGCAGATTTAAAAGACAAGACCCCATATGCCTCAATTAGACACATTTATTTTGGTTTGGAACTCATGACAGGATTCAAATCGATTTAGAAATGGCTAACTCTTGTAGTGCTTTCCCCCACTCTCTCCCTCTTTACCCTCTGTTTTCTCTTCGGTATAGAAAATTGAACTGGGAATACGGGAGAGAGTCTCAGGAGCAAGACTGAACAGACTAATGAACTCATGAAGTGGCGATGATGGAATAGAAACACAGAGCGATCATGGTGTAACTATTTACGGGTAAAGGATAAGGCGTGATTTTTTCTAATCCGTTATTCTTTGACAGAATGCACCTATCGACTTTTAACGGGCTTCTCCCTTCCCCTACACCTAGTTTCCATTTTAGTTTGTTGAAATCCGTACCAACCTCGAATAAACAGAAGATTTTCTCCGATGCATCAGCGGAACACTAATTAGTGGATAGACTTCGGTTATCCACAAGGGTGAGTGATCAGTCGTTTATGGTGCAAATAGTGATAGATAGGGCTAGAGTGAAGGGATGGTTCCTTCGTTTCCTTTGTTCTTGACCCTCATTGCAGATTCACTATGAGTTAGAGACTATATGCATTTTGACTAGAACTGATTAACTTCCCTAATGGATACTCTTCCGTGCCTCTGTAAACCTAGAACCGACTTTGATTGATTGCCATGATTTAACCATGGCCTTTGCTGAATGCAGCAGCAGAATGACGGGCCACTAATATGACTACTCTTGTTTCTTGTGTTTTGCTGCTCCTCAATAGGTGGTGGACCTTGTTTTCCCTTATCAAACCAACGGCGAAGGGACTTCAAATTCTGATTGAGAAGAGACAAGTTGTATTGAAATTTGAAGTGTGTTTATAGAGTGTTGTTTTTATGTATTGATTTTATTGTAAGCAACTATCATGAAGCTAGATTGAATCTTGTAGGCTACATTCATCCTTCAAGCAAGCCCCTGATGAATTTCCCTAACAATTTTTGATAACTACACACTGTATGGAAAGAAACATGTTGGGCAATAGATGTGTGTGTTTTAAATGAAATTGATGTTGGATTCCGAGAGTGAGTGAACATGAGAATAAGTGAGTTGTGTGAAACTAGGTATGACCGTGTGTGAAAAATTACACAACACAGTACGCTTCTACAAGCCTCTTTGAACCAAAATCACATAGTGTTTTAAATGAAGGATTGAAGTTGTTGCTTACAATCTAGTGATCTACTTTTTAGAGATCTATTGCTAATGTTTATGAATTAGGCAGTGAACGCACACTTTTGGTGTTCTTAAAACATTTTGTGTATTTTTTTGTATATTTGAATAATAAAATATGTATACGTTTACAACTGAACTTGCATTGAAGTAATTCCTGCTCTTGTGCCGAATAGCGGACAATAGTTAGGAACAGGGACCACCCAGAGTGAGCAGCTACAATTAGCACTAGCTGTGTTGTTACTTGTTAGTGAAGGGTTAATCCCTTGAGTTTGGGGGTGCGCTAGTGCTCCTTATCCCTCTTTATCTTTCTTTTGTTTGAATGAACTGCCTCATTCTCCTTCATTCTTTTCCGTTCCTCTCTTTCTTCCCTTTCTCTAGTTCCATCAATGCCCTTTTCATCTAGGTTGAGTACTATTGTCACTTCCTTAGCTTTGTCTTATCCTTCTTTCTCTCTCTTAGCTTCTTCCTCTATCTCTATTTGTCTATCCCTTCTTTCCTCACGCTACTTATATTCATTGTGTGTTGACATATATTTACGATCACTGATCTTGCTTTCTTTTATATTCACATCACTGTTATAAGTGGGGGGCTTGTATGTTGGATTAACATACCCAGGTGTTGCCTTTAGTGCTTTAAGAGGAAAAATCCCTGTTTTTCAGTATCTGTGTCTTGCCTTCAGGAGGAGAAAGAGGATCTGAATATGTTACATTCCCCCTTTATGCTGACTAAGCATTCACTCTTTTTCGGACAACTCTTCCTTCTCGCTCTGATACCTTTTCCATAGCACTAAAATGGCTAACCTTTTCTGTAACTTCTTCCCTGTAAATGCAGCATGTAAATATGTTGTCATGTGTTGCAATACTGTTCTCGATAATGAACCTTCTTGGGACCATGGCATACACATGACCCACTCGGAATAACACTGCCTGATATGTGGTGTGTATCTTGGTAGTGTCTTGCATAGGTGCAGCAGGAGTGTTTCCCCATGATGACAAGTCGGTCTTGATGGCGAAATCATACGAGTTTGTTTTATTCTTTTTTATTAATTCAATCAAATATACCACAATAATCGATTTGTGCAAGCACCATCAATCGCCGCCCATTACCAGAAACCCAGTTTTTTAACCAATTTTAAAACCTCCACAATAGCAACCTTCTTATTCCTTCAATTACACTTTTATCGATTCTCACTGTCAGGCTGGTTTTATTATTGTTACTCTAGGAATCTTATTTTATTTATTATTATTTTTTCAAATGTGTATCCTCCTCTGATTGATGTCAATCTCTTAATATTAGAATCTGATTACTTGATGGATTCTTGCTATCGTTTTATGTCTCTTAATCTAAAGAGAATGAAAGTCTCATGCTAACATATTTATAACCCCGTACAAATGTGCATGTTTAATTCCCTGTGATCACCTTCCTTTACTGTCTTTATTAAATGTATCTCATCTCAAGTTAACCCCATTTTGGAGTTTGACAATCATTCTTCATCTCAGCATTGCTTCAGGAATCCCTTATAAAATACTCCTGCTGCATGTCCGTCTGTCTGCTTGGAACCACAAATCGATGTATGTCTCTCTCTCTTTTAATCCAAAATATCCTGTTACTATATATTTTTACACTTATAATACAATCCCTCCCCTTTATTTGCCACTTTTGATGCTCTACTTACATCTGTTGCTTAGCTCAAATCCCTCAGTATCATCTCTTGCTCAATCAGCCCCTTTACCATCTGTTCACGGGGCACCTGCCGATGGTCTTATTGTCACGCATGTGTCTTTTTCTTCACTCTCCACAGGAAACTCTGCGATCTTCTGGCTAATGGTGGAAGATGTCAAGCATCCGAGAGTCTAGATCCGGGCCTGGGAGACTGGATCAGAACCATCCTCTGCTACCAAAATCTGCAGTAGCACCTGAAGTGTTCCAAGTGCCAAATGGAATTACCAATAAACAATCTCAGACGCAAATAACCTGACTGATTTAAAGAATATGGCAAAATAATAGTTTATTATCAGCTCAAATAAAGTAAGGAAACCTGGTGAACAAATAAACTGCAGCTCACACACTCTCTGCGATATTTTGATCATAAAAAGGCTTTATACTTCGTGTGGAGGATGGGTTAAACGGATAACATAATTGGCTGCCCCTTATCTGATAGGCACACCTCTAACTAACTCTAAATATGTATAATACAGATTAATAACAGGATAAAAGCAGTGGATTGGCTTCTGCAACATTGTATAGTATACAGTTACATAGGCTCTCGTGAATGGTTGGCATTCTCTCCCAACCTTGGCCTTTCGGCTCGTTAGCAGCATGTGAGCACAACAAAGTCAGGTGTAGGGAATTAAGTCAGACTAATACCCACTCGGTCAAATGTATTAATATAGCACGCCAAAGCCCACAGGCATCAGGGCACGAACAGCCCGACAAAGACAACAATAAGGAAAGTGGGACAGCAGAACCATCAACTCAGTTAGCTAATCATTTATCTGAATAATAGAGTTTTGAGTTTCTTTCTAAAAACTAGGTAGTTTGATTCTAATCGTATGGGGGCATGTAACCTATTCCATAGTTGCGCTACTTTTGCGGCAAAAGAGCGTCCAAGCCGGTTCTCTCTTTTGGCGCTGATGTGTCCTATCAAGCCTTGCGCTTCAGATCTCAGAGATCGGCCCGGCTTGTATGGAGTTATTTGATCTATCAGATAAGAATGGGTCTCTCCATACATGCAGCGGTGCATGATGGTCAGTGATTTGAAAGAGATACGTTCCTCCAGGGCCAACCAATGAAGTGACTTCCGATCTTCAGTGATGTGTTCCCTTCTTGTTTTCCATCTGATAGTTCTCACCACGTTGTTTTGAATGGTCTGGCAATGCCTGATGCCACCCCTTATTGGCTCCTACCAGCAAGGCATTCCCTTAATCTAGTCGTGAGAGGATTGTGGCCCTTGGGATGATGGAACAGTTTGTTTTTCTCACTCTGGAATGGTCTTATAGACTTGAAAAGTCTCTGGTAGCATTGGCAATTTTTCTTCAGGTAGGCCACATGTGCTTCAGCTCCTAGAGATGACTCTAAATATACACCTAGGGTTTTAACTTTGCTCAATAACGAGATGTAGGCATCACTAATGCTAAAGGAAGCATAATCAGAGTTGAGTTTGGAACTGGGCTGGGATGAGTCAAAGATCAAAAGCTCGGTCTTACTTCCATTCATGCATAAGCAGTTTGGCTTCATCCAGGCCTCAATGATGTTATAGATATTAGCAATCCTGGCATTGTCTGTATGATAGCACCTACTCAATTCTATCACTAACTGGGTGTCGTCGGCAAAGTTGGTGAAAAACACCCTGAGGGGGGTGAGACAGATACAGAGGCAATGTATGTATAGATTGAATAATAAAGGGGAAAGATTTGCCTCTTGCGGTACTCCGCAATTGATGGAGAGAGGCAGTGATGACTGCCCACCCCAAAAAAATGTGGAGCTCCACCCTGTGAAGAAGGAGGTCACCCAATTGATGGCTTCATGCGAACAGAACCCTGATGATTCTAAGGCCTCTTGAAATTTTTGATGATCTAAAAAATCAATCAAAGGCCACAGATAGGTCCAAAAGTATTAACATATCGGCTTTTCTACTGTCCATGATGCTGAGCATTTTGGACTGGAGATCCAGCAAGGCAGTTTTGGTACTGTGGGCTCCTCTAAAACCTGATTGCTGTTTGTGGGGAAGATTGTTTTCATCCACAAAAGCTTGAAGTTGTCTAGTTGCTGTCTTATCGAGAACTTTCAATTGGAAATTGCAATTTGTTATCGGACGGAGGTTAGCCAGATCTTGCTGGTCAAGTCTTGTTTTTTTTTATTCAGCGGGGTATCTGTGACAATTTTTATTGCTGACAGGACTTTATTCTCTCTAAATGAAGAGCTAACCATACGAAGAAAGAAAGGTGCAAAAACGTCTACGTTTTCCAAAATTAGGTTGTGAGGCAAGATATTTTCTGGGCATGTAGTTTGCCTTATGGAAGAGAGAAGAGTCTTCATATCCTCTAAGGATAAGGGGGTGAACTTGAATTTACTAATTCCTAAACCATTAGATTCTGAGCTTCTAAGAGAAGATTGTGCATGAGGGGATACTTGCCGAAAGTTTATGGCCTCATGAGCCTTTAGGATTTTGTTGAGAAAGGCAAGCTGAACCTTCTCACAATCTTCCTGAGAGGCGTGAAATGTAGGTGTGAGTGCGGAGGGTTTGTCAATCGATTCAATATCTGAAATAGTTTTCCTGTGGAATTGGGGGCTGCAGAGATTTGTTCATTAAAGAAGTTCTTCTTTGTATTGATGATTTTTTCTTTATATTGTTTCTCTGATTCCTTCCATTTAATTTTGTCATTTTTGGTAGGATCTTTCAGCTATTTTCTTTCCAATGTCCTCTTTTCTTTTTTTTTAAGTTGTTTGTTTCTGTAATGAACCTTTTTTGATGGTTTGGGTTTGGACAAACCTGTTTATATGTCATGGGGGCGAATTGGTCAATTAACTCTTGAGTTTGCATATTATATATTATCACAATTGTATCACATGAGTCCTCCTCTAAGGTGATGATCATAATGTTAGATATACATTTTAGTAATATATGGGGGGGAGATGTTCTTTAATTTCTGCTGTGCACTTTTATTTGTGTATTTTCCATTCTGCTGTCTACCATCTCTCATCAGTTAAGCTCCCAGCCGTGGCTTCTTCTTTGTAGTTGACCTTGATGACTGTTCTCTCCACTGGGACTTTTTAAGGGAGTATAGGTACATCACTGTCTTCAGTTAGAGCGTAATGAATAGGCCTTGCTTTTGAGTCTTGAATCACATGTGAGGAGACCACGATTTTGTCAATGTTTTTGTTTTATGTGATGCTATTTAATGCAAGTATACTGGCTGTTATTACTCAGGATGCTTGGTTGTTCCATCTCACATACACTTTCTGCATCTTTGCTTGGCACTTGCAGATGTTTTCTTCTTTACTTAATCTAAGAGAAATTGTCAAGCATACATAGCCTATCCTCTTTGACTCCCCTTATGCCTTCCAATTATTCCTTGATGTGGAATCCTTGATCCCAGGGCAATAGACATTTGTCATGCTTCACACAAAGCTGTTTTTATCAGCGCCTTTAAGATCTGCAGCCTTGACCCGTCTCTGAGGTAGTTTGGTCATTCTTAAAACAAGTCTGACGTTCAACTTTTTCTTCTCAGCCCCTTTCATTGCATTATATTTTCATCTGCAACAAGCATCTAATATATACCTCAGCTACCTTGTGCTTCTGTGTATATACATTCATTGACACTCTTCTCACTTAACTCCTCAATTAATATGATTTGTTCGTCTCTGCATAGATGTTTTGTTTATTACTTCAATACCATCTTTGTTCGGCAAGTATTTGCATATAATTTCAGTGCGTCCGTGTGTCTTTTCTTCATGATGTCACTTTGCTCTGGTCTGACTTCTCTTATAGCTCTTCTACATCCAGTGGTGTATGCAGGCATCCTTCCACCACGTCAGTGCAAGGGTACGTTTGATACGGTTGTCTGAGTGCATAATGTCTCTTGTATCTTTGATGCAGTATTGGGGCGGTACATGATGTCACACACAGTGCTCACTTGCTGCTATTCCAGTATGATGGAAGTGAAGGGGCGGGCACTAGAGATGACATGTACATCTGCCTCTCTAAACAACCATAGGATGACTACGAAGTAGAGGCAAATGGGTTGATTGATTCCCTTAGTGATCTTGGTTATCCACGTACGTTGCTGATGAAATCAGCAAAGCATGCATATTATCAAGATCAAAAGATGTTGACGACACTGAAGAACGACATGGAACCTACTGAAGAATTTATCAAAAACCTTGGAATCTGGTCTGTAGCACAGGTTGCACATCATGTCCACCTCTATTTGCCTTGAAACAAGGCAAAAATATTAAAGACTATGTGGTTCATTCCAGTTTGTCAACATGACAACCATGAGCGACCACTATACCAAGCATGTGACGTCTACCTCTAGATGTAGTGATGGGCCACTTTCCATGTGGCCATTGAAACTCATGTCAATTGTGTATCAGTGGAACAGACATAGTGCACAGTAACATCCGTTGGAAGTTATTAACCCACACCAATTGAAGCACCAACAACATGGTATATGGGATCATGTGTCCATGCCAGCAAGCATATGTTGGAATGACCACTCAAAAGGTTTCCACTTGAATAGGGGTGCATAGGTTGAGAATTTTAATTGGGATTTTGACCGCACGTTTAGTGCAACACTACATGGACAACCATCACACAGACTCTGACATTTGTGGGATGGTCTTGGATTCTGTGAAGTCAGACGCTAGGGAATACAGCACGAGTAATCGGCTGTTCAGGCTTAAGCAGGCATTGATTTTTCACTAAAAGACCTACATCTCAGCTCTAAATGATGAAATACATTGGGCCTCCTTGATATATGATGGCCAGATTAGGTCAGTGGGTGTTAAACTGTGTGCAGTTCCCAGGGCTTTGACTCCACACTTGCCTTACTTTTGGTAACCACGAATCACCTTCCACCCACTTATAGATCTTGTTATATTGTATTATCTTGCCATGACTGCTTTGGCAGGAACCCCCTTACGCAGTGCTGTTAATGGGATATGACACCAATTTGTACCGAATGAGGGCATTTCCTTTTGCCTTTTTTTCTGTTCAATTGCTTAGCAGTTTATTGCCAATTGGTTAGTCCCAGGGAGTCTAAAAGTTATATTCATTAGGGAATCCGAGGTTTCTTTGCTATAGCAAACTCGCAATGTGAGTACCTTTACAACGACCCACAGAGTTCTGTGACTACATTCTATAGAATGTGTCACATTTTAAGATGGCCACCATTGTTGCAGACTGTTGAATAGCCATCTTGATCTTCATCACGTGACATTCTACAACCAGACTAATGTTCGCACCATTTGCGCGACGAGTAGGTTGTGCACTAACGCTTTAACTTTGGAGCACCACTGCCCCGGTGTAACTGTGGACATCCCTGTGGATTCGTTTCAGGGCCCCTGAGGTAAGCAGGACACGTGGCACTGCTAGCAATCTCCGGTGACTTCTGTCTAAGATACATTGAGGAAACGCTTTTTTTGTTTTAACCTGACAACTTATCCAGTCTTTCTTTAAATTGCAACCTTGTTTTGTTGCAGCTTCATTGCCCCTGTAAAGTCAGGAACACATTAGCTCCTACGTGGCTTCTTTTGTCGCTCAAGGTCAGTGGACAGTTTTCTTTTTTTCTAAATGGGGTGTCACCTTAATTTTTCGATCACTCTATGCTTGAGTATAAGGACACATTTTCCTTTTTACAGACTCTCTATGACGATGGGGACCCAGGACAAACAAGGGAGGCCTCTTCCTGACTGAACAGCAATGTGGATTATGCTTATCACGAATCCAAACATGGTATGTGTTATCTGGTAACATTTCTTAAGTGCATTTAATTTTCATTTTTTGAGGAAGATGTGTTTGTCACATTGCGATTGATCTTATAGATAGACACTGTTGTCCTCTGTCAGTGATTGAATCTTCACTTCTCTGCTTGCAAATGTGTCTCGCCCTGAAGAAGGCTGTTCCACCGTCAATGTATATGGCCTTTTCATTGGTCGAACATCGAGTTGACATGTTAAGAAGATGCCTCGTAGTTATGAAGTGCTTCAGCTGTGTTTTTTACGCAAACCTAGGCGACTAATCAATTAGTCTGCATACCTGTTAGTGGAATGCAGAAACGGATGTCCTTCTTACACTGTTGCAGGGTGATCTTGTTCATGCCACTGCCCATTCAGATTTTTTTTTGTTTTTTTTGTTATTTCCACTGGCCTTTCGGCTGGTGTTTGTTCGTTTTCTTATTTTGTCACATGGTGTGTCTTTATGGTGTTGGTTCACTGGTTCCACAGGTATGCACAGGGAGGTTTTCTATTAATGCTGCCGCTTGACATCTTTACATGTGCACATTTTGTGTTTGCGAGATTGAGGATATTGGGTTTAAGATTGTCTTCCTAATTTCTCTTTAAAATATCCTCATTTAAATTTTTTTGTTAAGCATCATTGCACGTTTGTCTGCTCTGTTGAGCAACTTGCATTCAATAATCAAAATCATTTTTTCTAAGTGTGCGTTTGAATTTGTGTAATCATATGTATAAACACATTTTTCCCAAAAACATCTTTCAACAAAATGTCCCTTCTGAATGTGTTCAAGTGATAGAGTCTCCCCAAGTGTACAGTCGTCTTTCTTTTTTTTCTTCTTTTTTTTAATTTCGATTTGGGGCAGGCCAAAGGCGAATAATGCCCTGACTTAATCGCCGCCCTGTGTGCATGTGTCCTGCAAAATTATGTTTGTATGTTGGCCATCATGAATGAAACTAGGCCAGTCAAATGTGTTGCTTGATACAGCTTATTTAGCTAATTGTGTCAACTACATGAAAGAACACAACTGAGTCCTGGTGACCGACTCAGACCGCCATGACGTGAATTGCCTTCCCTGTCTAATGCCCAAGGATGCCAATATCCAAGGATGCCCAGCATTGTGTTATATATTGTTGTGGATCACCTTCAAAATCTGTTTGAACGTGTCAGTGTTAATGGGCTACATGGCTGCCTTGGAATATGTGTGCCTTATTTCAAAACAAATATGCAGCTAAAAGGTTGCTACCATCAGTGCTGTAAATTGTAGGTTTAACGACTGCTGTCCAAGTTTAAGGCAACCCCTGAGCTGCCACCTCATTCAATGAATTATGTTCCTGTGTGGTAATATATGCTGCTGTTGTCTAGTGACTTGTTTCATGAGTGGTACCTCTGTGGGACTATCTATGCTAGATCTTCAATGGTTCCACAACAGATACCATATGACTCTAACTAAAACTCTGTCACTCAAAGAGCTTTGAATTGCCTCTGTGGATGAGAACCCATATCGCCTTCTTGTTACTTTCTGGAACAGGCACTACTCCTTTAGAAAGAGATGGTCAACATGTTCAGGGTATCTGAGCAGGGGTGTTGCTAGGTCTGGAAAAGATCAGAGGCTAAGCTAATGTCGCGACTGGCGGGATTCGGGGCTAGCTATAGCCTTTTGGTTGTAGTCCCTGAGCTTCAATCCGGGGCTACAACCAAAAGACCTGGGGCTATAGCCCCCTCAGTCCCCCCCCCCAGCAATACTGTTGCTTGTGAGGCTGAGTGCTTGCCAGCGGTGTCCGGTCATTTGGTTGAAAATAAATGGTCGAATGACCATTTGATCGAATCAAAATGGTCGGAAAAAAAAGGTTGAATTATTATTTATTTATATATATTTTTTTAGTTTTGGTTGCTTAAAAAAATGTTTGTAATAAAGAAAAAGGGGGGATAGGAGGGAACCCCCCCCATAAAATAAAAAAATAAATTAAAAAATATTCAACCTTTTTTTTTCGACCATTTTACTTCGATCATTCGACCATTTGGTTTTCGACCAAATGACTGGTAACACTTGCCAGCACGTCCAGAATCACCATAGAAGTGATCACTTCTGTATTGTCATCCTCTGAAATACTGATTGTCCAGAGGTGATTTTTTTAGACTGGCTTCATCTTTCAGTCAACTCCCTGATACCTTCCTTTATTTTCCGGGAGATAGGTTTTCTAGGATCCTGCATATTCCTTGATGGGGAGGATGAGAAAGGTGTATTATTGAGCCAGACTCACGATAATGCACATTGATACCCCCCCCCCCACCTCCCCAAATGTGTGATCATGTGGTGAAGGAGAAGAACATGGTCTGGTGTAGGACAGTTCACTTAAACTGTGGGTCTGTCCCCTCTCGAAGGGGGTGGGGTTTGAAGGATATCTGGGGGGTAAAGGGTCAGACTCTTGGAAAGAGGTTTAAGTTGATGGCTTTTAAAAGAAAATATACACAGTTTAAGCTTTTGGAGTGGGGTGTGAAAACTATATTTTTCTCAAGGGGGGACACATTGTTCTAGGGGGAGAGGGCTGCATGGGAATAAGAGGAATCAAGGGTTAATAAGGGGCACCCAATGCAAGATTATCATAATAATAATAATAATGATAATAATAATAATAATAATAATAATAATAATAATAATAATAATAATAATAATAATATGAAACACACAAATAAAAGTCTGATTCTTCACTTTGAGATTTGGCCATAGTTCCAACATTTCCTTGCGTGTGATTTGTGAGTAAGGGTCACTGAGTGGCAGTGTGTATATTTTAGTCAACCATCAATTGCACATGTTTTGGGAAAATATGTGCATTTACTGGTTCACTAAAACTGTATCTAATACATTTTTTTCTAATAAAATGTAATTCATTGTGCTTGTCTAACAATCATAGACTTTGTATTTCATTCAAAGTCATTGTTTGTTAGATTCTGATAAGACATTGAGCTTTATGATTAAAAAGAGCGCCACATTCGCAGTGAGCTTGTTATCAGTTCCAACAGCGGCCTGTCTTTCAGACTGGAAGTCCCAGGATGGGGAAGATGAATACGAGATGATATCAGTTCTACAAGAAGGGATGGGTTTGTATGTTTCCGTATGTATGGGTTTGCAGAAGTGTGCGTTTCATCAATATTTTTGCGCGCAGTATAGCGATGTATCGTGAATCAATGAAGGAAGCAAATAGCATAGTATGGCTCCCTGAACTAAACCAAATTACTCGCGGGTTGAAGGAGTGTGCATGCACACATTATAAGTGTGCATGGCCTCCAGCAGGGAAAGGAATGCCGGTAGCAACATAGGGGTCATAATAAATACTTGACACTGAACAATCAGGACTCAGACCAGCTACATATGTCCTTTTTTGGGGGGGAAATACGTGCAATTAGTGGTTGACTAATATATGAATGGCTTCCCTTGTTATTTAAGCTACTTAATTTTGTATTCCAAACTGACTCGATCCCCGCACCAGGTCACCATCTTAAAAGAAAATCACTTTTTCATGTATACAGATGGCTTCTAGAAATTGCTACATCAAAGACCTCCATTCTTTAATGTGAAATCGGAGGGGTGGGGAGAGACGTTGGCAACAGTGCATCCTGATTGCTAACCACATTACCATTCAAATCCACGCAATTCAAGCAGCAATGTTTCTTTTTATCACTACATTCAGCATCACAACACATCAACTCACAAGTCTTCCATTGTTGTAGCCCGGGGGTCTGCAACCTTTGGCTCTCAGAAGTTTTGGACTACAACTCCCATTATCCCCTACTAGCATAGTCAAGGACAACAGATTTTGGGATTTGTAGTCCAAAACATCTGGAGATCCAAAGGTTGCAGCCCCCTGTGTCTGGTCCGAGAGCGAGGCCTAACCTGCAAACATCATCTCCATAGAGCACCCTTCTGTAACACCACCTGTTTCACAAAGACAGAAGGCCCTATCAAGCCTGGCCTCCATTAAAATATCTTAGCAAAGTTTCCATTCACTTTCGAAAGGAATTTCCTCAGATTAAGCCCCTACCATCTCCCCCAATTCCCCAAGAATGTATTTACTTTGTATAGAGACAGGCTGTTTAGCCTTGTCCTTGCTGCTTTGTTCTTCTTTAGGGATTTCCTGACCTGAGTTTGAAAGGGGAGAAGTGGCTTTTAAGACTGTGACAAAAATCAGTAATGTGAGAATAGCCACGGGCCAATACAACCCTCCTACCCCACCACAAGTCATGTAAGACAGGGCAACAAAGGAACTGACCTTTGTGTGATTTACCGATTTAAAATGATCTCATTTATCGAATGAAGAGGGATTTGACCCCAGCCTGGAGTGAAATATATCATGACAATGCTCTGAGGAACAAACTACAATGTGAGGTAATTTCACCCCCTGTTGCCAAAGAGCTATCATCGTCCACTAACCATGCAAAGAAACCTTGTCTACAAAGCTGTACTGTATTGTACTTTATATTTAATACACACTCACAGCAAGACATTGATTGACTGGTAATGCTAAGTATTTTTATTTAATTCACAGAGACTCATTTTACTGACCACTGAAGAACACGAATCTTGCCATTGCTCGTCTATAAATGAATTCAGCTGTGAATTAGTAATCACTTCTTTCAAATTTAGATCTATCATGTTTTTATGTATTTGTTTTTATTTTATTTATTTGTTTTTATTTATTTATTTATTTATATGGCACTTGCAAACCACAGCCATCAGTACACACAAGCACACATCAAGACATACATAGAGAATACGGGACATAGAACTGTCAGCTAGAGGCTGGTCAGGGCAGTGTAGCTAGGACTCTATTTAAAGAGTATAATTTTTCAAATTTAGATCTATCATGTTTTTATGTATTTGTTTTTATTTTATTTATTTGTTTTTATTTATTTATTTATTTATATGGCACTTGCAAACCACAGCCATCAGTACACACAAGCACACATCAAGACATACATAGAGAATACGGGACATAGAACTGTCAGCTAGAGGCTGGTCAGGGCAGTGTAGCTAGGACTCTATTTAAAGAGTATAATTTTCAGTGAAAGATGGAAGGATATAGGGTCTTATTCACAGAAGCCTTTTTTTAAATCGTGCAATCCCATTGTAAACCACTCTGTGAATCAGGCCCATAATGTTCTTATCCATATGTAGACTGGGTGGCAGGGAATTCCACAAGTGGGCCCCTTTGGTGGGAAAAGCTCTTCTGAGACAGTAAGCACGTCTAACCTTGTGGCTGTTAACCAAGGCAAAGTTTGTTGACCGTAAAATATGTTTGGACTTGTTCAGGGTCATACGAGCCTTCAGGTAAGCTGGCACCTTACCATAGAGGCATTTTGAACTATTGTGGCTCTCTTGAACTGTATCCGATCTGGAATTGGGAGCCAATGTAAGGTATGTCTGCTAGACGATATGGGCTCTCATCGTGGGATTCCCGTGATGATGCGAACTGCATCATTTTGGAGGATCAGCAGTTTTTGCATGCATTTTTTTAGTTGCACCTATCTGCAAAGCGTTGCAGTAATCTAGGTGAGAGAGAATGATTGCGTTTGCAACTAATAAGCAATGTGATGCTGAGATGAAGGGTTTTATGTTCTTTAATAGTCTAAGATGATATTAACAGTTTTTGAAAATGTAGTTTACCTGAGTTTTAGCACTAAGTGAGAAGTCAAGGAAAACACCAACAACTGCTATGGTACAGTCCTTGATACGGAAACAGGAATATTCTTTCTCCAGTTTGGCTCTGGCTAACAGTGTTCCAAACATCAGTAATTCAGCTTTTCCTTCATTTAAAAAAATAACAGTTCTCAGTCATCCAACGTTTAATTGTACAGAAGATGGAATTGAGATTGATAGTATCGTAATCATAGTCCCTGCTGATTTCCATAATCAGCTGGGTGTCATCCGCATCATTTGTAAAATAAAAAATGCCCCCTGTTTCTCTAAAAGACTACAGAGAGGTCTAATGAAAAGGTTCAAAAGAGTAGGGGATATGCAGGCTCTGTGCGGTGCACCACAGAGGATTAGAGCTGCTTTAGATGAGGCATCCCCCCAACACACAGAAGATTTTCTATGTGAAAGAAAGGATTGAATCCATCTGGTAGATTGCAGAATGCAGTTCGCCAGATCTGTCAATGCATGAAGCAAGCGTCCATGATAGAGTAAGTTGAACGCCGCCGACAGATCTAAAATTACCAGTAGCCCAGTTTTCACCTGATCCAGGAACTCAAACACATTCTGAAGGTTGAGTGATGCTGTCTAAGTGGTGTGCTCTGATCTGAATCCAAGTTGTTTACTGCAGAATTTAGAGGATGCTTTAAGGAAGTCCTGTAGTTGCAAGGTAGCCACTTTATCCAATATTTTCAATAGAAAATTGGGTTAGTGCTAGGTCTCAGGTTTTTGCATCTTTAGGGTCTAGCCCTGCTTTCTTCACTAATGGGGAGACAGTAATGACCTTGATGGAATGCGGGACAGAGTTATGGTGAAATGAGGAGTTTACAAACCTGTTGAGAAAGGGTGTGAACATATTTGTGTTTTCCAGGACAAGTTTGGTGGAGATAATATTTTCTGGGCATGATGTAGGGTGCATTGAGGTACGGGTCATATGCATCTCCTAACTCGTGATGGATTTAAAGAAGAACTGAGGTTGCTCCTTTTTTGTCTTGATGTGGGGGAATAAAAGAGGGTAGCCAGATTCTTGAGCCACTGAACCACTTTTCAGACATTTATTAATTTGGTCATGGGCTACCGCAAGTTTGCTACCGAAGGCCCATTGAACATCATCACAGTCCTGATTGGTGCGATGGATAGGTTAGGAGAGTGCCTTAGGTTTTTTGAGAGGTTTTGAAATTTCAATGAGTTTTGGGGAGTATTATTAGCCCCAGTTATTTCTTCATTGAAGAAGATCTTTTTAGCTGTCAAGTTGTCACGTTTGTATGATTGCTCTAAAGGTCTTCCAACTTGCCCTATTATGGGCAGTTGGGTGTTTTAGCAAATGCTGCTCTGCCCACGATTTCTGTTTTTTTTTTTTTTTAGAATGGAGAGATCTGGGGTATACCAATTTTCATGGTTGGCGTTTTCCCTCACAATTTCTTTCTTAAATGGTGCAACTTTGTTCAGCATCCCTGTCAAAGCATTATTTTATGTCTACTAAGAATTCAGAAGTGTGAATTAGATGTGTTAGACAGGATGTCATGGACACAGCCCTGGAGATGAGATGCTCTGATTTTTTTGAAGTTGCCACTATATACCTCTTTGATAGCATTTGGTGGATTTTTTGGTATGCCATGTAATTTGTACAATGAAGCTAATCGTGCAATGGTCTGTCCATATGCATGGGGTGGTGTCCTTAATAACAAGATTCAGATTTCTAGAGAACACCAAGTCCAGGATGTTACCTGTATTAGAGGTAGGTTCGTTATTCTGAACCTGGAAATCAATCTCTTCAAGTGCTTTTTCCAGGGCAACTGCTTCCTTATCCTTAGGGTTGTTATGTCATCGATTAAGGTTGCCCAATAATAAGGTGAATCAATTAGGGGCACTGGTGGTTTTTAGCAACTGACTTATAGCTTCATTAAAGTTGACCATATCAGTAGGAGGTTGATATAGTATGATGAGATTGAGACATCTGTAGGGTGTAGGAGTGAATTTCAGGTGGAGCATCTCACACTTGTCAATTACACTTGGACATTCGAAGAATTGAAATCTCTCTTTGGCTATAGCAGCTACACCACCCACATTGCCCTGATCTCGGTTTTAAGAAATGATGAAGTACCCTTCCGGGATGGCCATATCAATCATGGGACCGCTCGTATCTGTAATTCAGGTTTCCATTAAGCACAGAATGTCTACATTGTGACATATATTATAATTGTGGATGTCTAAAGTGTGTTTCTAAGTGATCTGCTGATAGCAATTTTTATATCATTGCCATCTATCAAGTTCGTTGGAATGTTGGCTTGGATTTTGCCAGGTGGGGGTTTTGTGTTTATAGCATAATCAATATTAATTAGGGGCTTTATGCCTGCCAGAGTGTGCTGCACAGGGAGCAGATTTGCTGGTTCTTGATCAGCAAGTCTACTATTAGTCTCTGATGGCGTGTGAGTAGTGTCAATGGATTCCAGTCTTGTTAGAGGTGGAATACCTAATGCATTGATCAAATCTTTTTGCAGCAAGGCAGTTAGAGGCATTTCTGGATGCTGCAGGCATATGTTCAATGCAGTGTTAGGGTGTGGGTTCATAAAAAGACCAGGAGTGTTATCCGCTTTCTGCATCAGCCTTTTATGAATAATCGCTAAAAACAAAGCTTTTCAGGCCACTAATAGGAAGCTTATTTCATATGAATGATCCATCATGTGTTATGGGCGTAGTCTAAAAGTCTGATTACTGAGGCGCTAGGTAATTTCTCTTGCCATTTACTATGTGCCGTCTGGTGTTTTCCTGTAGTGCAGGGGTTCTGAGGCAGACAGATGATCTGATAAAGTATAATCTAAGCCCTCGTAGGCGAATGAATGTTATAGGTACAAGCCAGATCTAAACTAATTGTATTAGTAAAAGAAAAGTTCAGCGCTCTGACTTACATGATGAAAAGTGAAAAGAATTTTGCGCCAAGTCGGTGATGACCGGCAATGACTGGCGAAGACCGGTTTGTTGCTGGTGCGCCGGCGCTGGTCTGCCTTGCCTCCAGATAAGTACAACCCTCGCCAGAACGCAAGTGTAGTTTCCCTCCTCGCATGGGCGTAATTTTAGGCGGTACAGGGTTGTTTGTCCCCCCCAACTTTCATGGCACACCATTTTGTCCCCATTCATTTGGCTGGGGCACCTTTTTTTCAGATTTCTTGTCCCCCCCAACATTTTCAGCAAAGTTACTCCACTGCTGCCTTGTAAGCATTTCTAAATGTTGGCAGATTTACAGGAACGAGCCAAGGGAATTAAGTGAGGGTGTTACTCTTACTGTTCTAAGCACACAATGTTATTAAGCAGTTCAAACCTCAAATACAATTTGATTTTTAATTTTAAATTTCACAAAGACACGAGGCGCAAACATTCTATCTGCCTATTTCAGTACAGAGCACAATTGTCAAGAGCACAAGTCTAGCTTGTTCACAGTAGGTGCCTAAGTGTTTAACTGCTGAGCAGGCGAACAGGCATGAGAGTTTTTGTATGTGTGTGTTTAGGGTGGTATATATATATATATATTATAGGGAGGCGGTCACCACCATGTAATTAAGGTGAGTCGGACTCCCAAAGGAGCCTCAAAGAATTATGGTGTTAATAACTTTTGATTGCAGAAAAGGACTGGTGTGGCCTGAATTCTGAAGTTAATTAGGGATACGTGGGCCCACCAGACTACAAAGTTTGGAAAAGATTTGTTAAAAAATAAAAAAAGTTATTGAGAATACAAAAAAACAAAACAGTTGCGGCCTACTTCCCATTCATTTTCACATGAAGGTACATTTTTGCCGGACTGCACAGTCCAAACCGCTGGACAGATTTGGACCAGGTCTGAAACAACTTTGGCACAAAATGTTTACTCTAAGCATTTTTGTGGTTTGAGTTTATTCTGTGCAGTGGTTCTTTAAAATATTTGATGGAGAAGGGAGTGCCCCCTTATCCAAAATAGGTAGCAATATCTCGGGTAAATTGCCAAAACTAGGTGTTTTTAGAAATGAACATCAGTCTAGAGGTGGGCGTGGATGGTGGCTAGACTGGCACCAAGTGAAATTTGGGAGTTTGAGGGGGTCTAGGGACTGAGTTTGCAACACAAAGCTTTTCAGTAAGGTTGGCTATATCTGCGAATAGCCGACACCTGAAAGCAAACTGTGTCACAGAAACAGCGTGTGTAGGGGGGAAATGGAGAGGTCAGGGGAGGTGGGGAGACCATCTGGGGAGTGGGGGAGCTGGCACAGATGAGGAGGGAACTTAGTGAGGGCCTGGGGAGGGGAAGCATTTTTTATTTTTCGTCATTTTTTACGATATTCATGGCTATAAAAACTACAGATACGCGGGTATCTGCGGTCCAAACATAAAATGTAGCAAGGGTATCTGTAGTTCTGTACACAGGGCTATAGAAAAAAAGTCACGAGTGAAAAATGACTGCCCATGACACACAATAGCAATCCAGGTCTTCCATCCATGCAGTAACCAGGACAGACACCACTTAACTTCAAAGTGAGGACAGGTCCAGCCCTGTCAGGCCATGTTACCTAATAAATAAGCACAAGTTACCAGACCACTTAGAGCAACAGGGCCTGAGGGGGCCAGCCCCTTCCTCGCTTTGAAGCTCAGCAGGGTCGCTCCCCGTTTGCATGGATGAGTGACAGTCCACAGTCCTGGATGTCGTGTGTTTTCTTAGTTTTAAATATCTCATAACACACTAAGGAAAAACACAGTATCCGCATTGTCATTTTTTTAAACCTTGCTGCTGTAAATCCATGAAAGTTTCACGCACAGAGATTGTTTCTTTGCCTTTCCTGAATTGTATTCTGGTATTTGTAGTCTCCCTGTCAAGATGGGGCAAATAATGCCACAAGTGTACACTTTTTGCCTAACATAGTTCTATAAGGATTTATATATTTGAGTGACACTATGGTATTTGTTCTCTTCAAGTTATCTTTATAAGGCAGAACTTTGTTGAAAGCCAGACATTGGGGATAGGAGGGGAAATGATATGAGGGCAAGTAGGACATGAGTATTAGCCCAGGATGTGGCAAGAGAGGTTGCAATCCTGGACACTGGTACAGTTATTGTCCCCCTACTGTGGCTGCTTTTCAGTGAACAAGTATAGGGCAAATGTGGGTGGACAGAATAGCTCTTTTCCAGATGGTGGACGCAACCCCTTTGGTTTGTTTGAGGTTGGCAAGCTTGCTCAAGTATTTGGCTTACAGGATTGTTCTCAGGTTGCCATGTTCCCAGTGCAGAAACGTACCCATAAGACGACAAGGACTTGTCTCATATTGGGATTTTGCTTTCCCGGGAATATTTCACTACCGATTGCTAGGTTTAAAAGGGGAGCACATTTTATACGTTGCCAGAATATTTATTAGAACATTTCCACTCTCATGTAGTTTTCCTGGTGTTCATTACTTTTTTTAAAATTCCAATGCTATTTTGTCTTGCACAATTTCTCCTAAGGGCAGGTCAATAGAACTACATATGTATATTTGAGATGAAGACATATGTTCACTTACTGTGCGTATATTCATGGTGTCAGCTTTTGATTTTAGCTATGGGTGCAAAGGTTCCCGGGCATATGTGATTCTTGCAGCCGGTCATTTTTTTCCCTTTTCTGTGCTGCTTAAATGTGGTTAGTTGGGATTGTGCAATGTATCACAACAGTCACCAAGAGACTGGCCATAAAACAAAGGGCTTGTAGCACGCTGCTTAACCAAAGTGTGTGATCCTTGGCAAACAATTTAATGTCACTCTGCATGGCCTAAAACAATTATAAGTTCTCAAATCTTACCATCTTTCATACATAACTATACCACTGTCAAAACAGGTCAAAACCAGTCTGTGATTAATGGACGTCTATAGGCGACGATTGCATAAGGGTGGATTTTGCGGTTAATCTCTTGCACCTGGGAATATATTATTCTTGGAGCTGGTCATGAGAAGTAGAGATCAATTCTTTTTGCCTTTTGCTGAAATTCATTCTGATATATGTAGTCTCCCAGTCAAGATGATGGGGGGGAGGGTCAACCCCACAATTGTACAATATTTTGCCTAACATAGTTCTATAAGGATTTATATATTTTAGTGACACTATGATATGTGTACTTTTCAAGTTATCTTTATAAAGCAGAGTATTGTTGAAAGCTGGACATTGTGGTGAGGAGGGGACATGACAAGAGGGCAAGTAAGTCGTGAGTATTTGCCCAGGAAGTTGCTTGTTTGTTTGTTTGTTTATTTTATTTGTATAGCGCTCCAAAGCCAGGGTAGAAGGGCACTTAAGAATATGGTTACAGCGTTGAGAAGTATCTTTGTGTTGCATAATTCGTACATACTTATAATACATACATATATATACAGTTATCAATATACAGTTACAATATAAATACAGTACATAAACCAGTTACCGCACAGGGGGTGTAAGGTCAGGTGTTAGTGGGGCTACTCATTGTTTAGGAACCAGCTGATGACCTGCTTCCTGAAGATCTGGAAGGACTCAATAGTTTTGATGTTGAGAGGTAGGGTGTTCCAGAGTTTTGGGGCAAGTACTGTGAAGCTTGCCCCTCCAGCTCTTATTAGGTGGAATCTGGGCACTGTCAAGCATAGAGTATTGGAGGATCTGGTGGATCTGGTAGCAGGTTTCATGGTGAATTTGTTAGCTAGATATGGTGGTGCTAGGTGATTGAGGGACTTGTATGTGAGGCAGATGGTTTTTAAATCATTTTTTTGGCGTATGGATATCCAATTGCAGGCTTTCCTCGTAGCAGAGATATGCTCCCGTCTGGGAATGTTGAGGGCTGCGCGCAGAGTGTTATTTTGTGTTACCTGCAGCTTGTTAGGTACGGATTGGTTAGCACCTAGGTACAGGCTGTTGCAGTAATCCAGTTTGGATTGTATGAGGGCTCTGGCAAGAGTGAGGCAGCTGTTGGGTGATAGGAATGGTCTGCTGGCCCTAATGAGCTTGCCGGTGTATGCAGCAGCAAAGGCGGTCATATTGGTGTGTTTGGAGAGGTTGGTTTTAGCATCCAGATAGAAGCCAAGGGTTTTCACGCTTTTGGCAATAGGGATGGTGTGACCATCGATGGTGATGTTATTGTAGCTAGGATTGAGTTTAGTTAAGGTGTTGGGGGAGCCGACGATGAGGAGCTCTGTCTTCTCATCATTCATGCAGAGGCCATGCGAGGCCATCCATGCCTGAATGATGGAGAATATTTCGTTGATCCGGGCGATGTCTGCTTGGTAATTGCTTGTGATGGTGAGGAGTATCTGGGTGTCATCTGCGTAATTTGTGTAGGTGACACCCAGACGGTCCAGTTGGTCAAATAGAGGCTTTGTAAATATATTGTACAAAGTGGGGGATACACAGGATTCCTGTGGAACCCCGCATGTGATGGGGATAGGGTCTGCTGCAGCTGTTGTTGAGAAAACCCGCATGGTTCTGTTTGCCAGGAAGGATTGCATCCATGTGATGGCAGAGGAGGAGAAGTGGGCTACGGTGGCTAGGTGACTGCAAAGGATTTCATGGCTGACCAGGTCAAAGGCCGCTGAGAGGTCTAGTAGGAGTAGGATTGTGGCAATGCCTTTGTCTTTAATTTCATCAATCTGGCTTTTGAGATCACAAGGGTGGTTTCTGTTCCGTGTTGAGGTCTGAAGCCAGATTGATGTATTCCTAGCAGTTGGTTGGATTCTAAGTATTCATGAATTTGAATGTAGGCAACTCTGTCCAGGATTTTTAGTAGGAAGGGGACTGTGGTGATGGGCCTGTAGTTGGTGGGTATGGCTAGGTCGAGGGATGGTTTTTTCAGGAGTGGGAGAACCCATGATTGTTTTAGGGATCGAGTTATTGGTGAAGAATAGGTTGATAAGTTTGGTGATGAAGGGGGAGAGCTCTCTAGCTGCACCTTTTATGATTTGGGCAGGGCAGCTGTCTCCTTTGCAGTTTGAGGGTTTCAAGGAGGTGATGATTTTTTGAACTTCCGTAATGGTGACTTTCTTAAACGAGAAGCCAGAGCTAGTATTGTTGGGCGTGGGTAGGCTAGGGTTGGTGACCTTGTTATTGGAGAGTTGTTGGTGTTTGTCCTCAATTTTGGTTTGGAGTCATGAAATTTTATTGTTGAGGGCGTTTTGGATGCTGGTGCACCAGGATTTGTCTTTCAGGCAGGTGTCTGGAGGTGAAATAGGGTTTTCTAGTTCCTTCAGAACTTTAAATAATTCTTTGGTGGAGGATCCTGCCTGAACAATCCTGGTGTTGTATACATCTTTTTTGGTGTGAATTATCTCGCTTTTGTAAAGTGAGGATACGTTTTTGAGGTTGGATTTGCTTTCCATGGAGGGGTTAGTCTTCCAAATGTCTTGTGCCTTGGCTTTCTCTTTTCTGAGTAATTTGAGCTCAGGGCTGTACCACGAGTTCAGATGAGCTTTAGGTTTGTCTTTGCATATTTTCAGGGGGGCAACGGTATCCATTGCCCTAGCCATGGAATCATTGTAGGTGTCGATCAGCAGGTTTAAGTCAGCGTTGGCTGGAGAGCATTAAGGGTGGGTAGGACCAGTGGTAGTAGGGCTTCAGCAGTGATGTTGTGTTTATTCCTGGTGGTACAGGCTGGTGCCGGGGGGGTGTTTATTGGGCAGTACCTGATTGGTGTTGACCTCAAGAGGGATCATGTGATGATCGGTCCATGCCAGAGGTTGGGGGTCTTTGCAGGTTGTATTGCAATTGTAGGTTGTTACCCAGTCAGTCAAGGGTTCTGCCTTTTTGGTGGGTGGGGAGTACAATGAGTTGAGTGAAATCATGTTCAGTTAGGACATTGGCTAGGGATGCAGCATGTGCATCGTTTGGGTCCTGGTAACCGAGGTTGAAGTCCCCAAGGATCATGATTTGTGCTGATGGTTTGGAATTTTCGGTGATGATGGATGTGATGTCTTCTTCAAAGGCCCCAGGGAGGCCTGGGGGTCTATATATGAGGTGGAGGGTGATCGTGGTTGTGGGGGAGGTTTGCAGTTTGGCTGTTAGTATCTCGCAGGATGTGAGTGACACGGTGGAGGCAGATCTGAGGTCTAGGGAGGATTTGGAAATGATTGCTTCACCTCCACCTCTAGCGTTAGGTCTATCAGCTCTGAGGATAGAGTATTTGTCTGGGATGGCTAGCGATAAATGTGGTCCAGACGCCTCATGAAGCCAGGTTTCTGTTAGGGCTAGGAAGTCGAGGTCATTGGTCAGGATGATGTCTGCAATTTCTGTGGGGTGGGCAACCAGGGATCTGACATTGAGTAGGGTGCCTTTTAGTGGGGGAGGTGTGGGCTTATTTGGTGCATTGTGCTTTGTATTGGTTTTGGTGTTAGGTTTAGAGTTGGGCCTAGTAGTTGTGGTGCGGATCCTGGAACCTAATCTGTCGTTGCGGGCTGTGAGGTTGGGAGTAAAGGAGGGGGGATTAGGCCGGGAGGCTTGGAGCGGGCGGGAGGTTTGGTATTCAGTTTAGTTTGGTTGGACTTAGCGATAGGACTGGGGTGGCTGTGTGTAGTGTTGGTAGGGGGGCCTGGGTTGACATGGGAGGTGTGAAGGTGGTGGTGAGTGGGAGGGAAGGGGATGCGTAGGGTAGGAACGGTGTGGCGTAGGGGATGGGGTGGTTTCTGGGGCACCCTAGTTTAGCCAGGCCGTCCTGGTGGGCTATGTAGCTGTTACTGCTACAGGGTACGTTGCCCAGCGTTATGCAGAAAGGGAACATGATTAGGGCAAGCCAGAAGATCATGGTCTGGTGATAGCGGTGCGTAATGCTGGAGGCTAGTGGCACTAGTGGGGGAGCGGGCCAAGCTATGATAGTTAGTGGCTAGTTTGAGCTGGGTAGAATTGGTCAAAATACACCTTGGAACGCTATAGTAACTAGGTTGAAAACACATCTAGATTCGAAATTGCACATAGGTTAGAATACACCTAGAATTGGGAATACATTTGGCTAGAAAAGCGACCAGATTCAGAGGCAAATGGTCAAAGTACACCTTGGAGCGCTATAGTAACTAGGTTGAAAACACATCTAGATTCGAAATTGCACATAGGTTAGAATACACCTAGATTTGGGAATACATTTGGCTAGAAAAGCGACCAGATTCAAAAGCACAATTGGTCAAAGTACACATTGGAGCACTGTAGTAACTAGGTTGAAAACACATCTAGATTCGAAAATGCACATAGGTTAGAATACACCTAGATTTGGGAATACATTTGGCTAGAAAAGCAACCAAATTCAGAGGCACAATTGGTCAAAGTACACCTTGGAGCGCTATAGTAACTAGGTTGAAAACACATCTAGATTCGAAATTGCACATAGGTTAGAATACACCTAGATTTGGGAATACATTTGGCTAGAAAAGCGACCAGATTCAAAAGCACAATTGGTCAAAGTACACCTTGGAGCGCTATAGTAACTAGGTTGAAAACACATGTAGATTCAAAATTGCACATAGGTTAGAATACACCTAGATTTGGGAATCCATTTGGCTAGAAAAGCGACCAGATTCAAAAGCACAATTGGTCAAAGTACACATTGGAGTGCTATAGTAAGTAAGGTTGAGAGTGCATCTAGATTCGGAATTGCGAGGCATAGTGGGGCACATTAGAGCAGAGTACATAGCATGATTGGACTAATATGGACCAATCAGTCGTAGGGGGTAGTGGGCAGTAACAGTAATCAGGAAAACAGTAGACAGGGTGGTAGGGGAGGCAAATTAAGAGTAGAGCATTAGCTTGTGCTATGTTAGAGAGGCTGTTTAGAAACAAGAGTGCTTAATTACAAATTATGCAGCATGAGGCTAGGAGTGTGGTGCTTCTGGGGACCAAGTCATGCATTGAACATGGCATCAAGATGCGAAAGTAGAGACATTTAGCTGTTTGGTAGGCTAGAGCAATGCCAGTCACCGGTAGTGCACGAGTAGATGCACAGGACCGGAGCCAATGGTAGCAGAAGGTCTGGCTCACTTTTGGACGTGTCGGCTGTGGCTGTTGGTAGGGCACAGTAGCTACATAAGGGTTACCTTGGCATGCGAGGGCCAGGGGGTCTGGCAGATGGCAGACATGGCAAAACAGGCCCAAAACAGGTGTTGGCCTTGCCCCCCGTGGGCCTTGGAGGGAGTGGGCCGGCTTCGCCTGCCGGCGGCCAATGGGGGTAGAGATAGGCCCGGTGGCCAATCAGATGGCTGCTGAAGGCCTAGTAGGCAGAAGGGGCTGCGGGCATCGAGCGGGCGGCCAACTTGGAGCTACCAGGTACCTCGTGTACCTTAATGGTGGCGAGAGGCTTCCTGTGGCTTTCTGGGCGAACCTATGAAAGTGTGGCCATTTCTTAAGCAGGATTAAGGAGTACTTGCGTGCTGTAGTATTCAGGCTACATTAGCGCTCTTTAGAAAAAGCAAAGTGCGAGGGCATCGGCGCTTACTATAATTCATGGATTATTATGGCAGATTAGGTGGCTGTCTCCGTGTGTCCACTGCTCCTGCAGGGACGTGACCTGGAGCTCCTGCTCCTCCGGAGGGTGGTGGGGACTGCTGGGTCCTCACAAAGCATGTGTAGACCTCGCCTCCCGTGGGCCTTGGAGGGAGTTGGCCGGCTTCGTCTGCCGGCAGCCAATGTGGGTAGAGATAGGCCCGGTGGCCAATCAGATGGCTGCTGAAGGCCTAGTAGGCAGAAGGGGCTGCGGGCATCGAGCGGGCAGCCATCTTGGAGCTACCAGGTACCTTGTGTACCTTAATGGTGGAGAGAGGCTTCCTGTGGCTTTCTGGGCGATCCTATGAAAGTGTGGCCATTTCTTAAGCAGGATTAAGGAGTACTTGCGTGCTGTAGTATTCAGGCTGCAATAGCGCTCTTTAGAAAAAGCAAAGTGCGAGGGCATCGGCGCTTACCATAATTCGTGGATGATTATGGCAGATTAGGTGGCTGTCTCTGTGTGTCCACTGCACCTGCAGGGACGTGACCTGGAGCTCCTGCTCACCCGGAGAGTGGTGGGGACTGCTGGGTCGTCACAAAGCAGGTGTAGACCTCGCCTCCCGTGGGCCTGGGAGGGAGTGCGCCGGCTTCGCCTGCCGGCGGCCAATGGGGGTAGAGATAAGCCCGGTGGCCAATCAGATGGCTGCCGAAGACCTAGTAGGCAGAAGGGACTGCGGGCATCGAGCGGGCGGCCATCTTGGAGCTACCAGGTACCTCGTGTACCTTAATGGTGGCGAGAGGCTTCCTGTGGCTTTCTGGGCGATCCTATGAAAGTGTGGCCATTTCTTAAGCAGGATTAAGGAGTACTCGCGTGTTGCAGTATTCAGGCTGCAATAGCGCTCTTTAGAAAAAGCGAAGTTCGAGGGCATCAGCGCTTACCATAATTCGTGGATGATTATGGCAGATTGGGTGGCTGTCTCCGTGTGTCCACTGCTCCTGCAGGGACGTGACCTGGAGCTCCTGCTCCTCCGGAGGGTGGTGGGGAGATGTTACAACCCTGGACACTGGTGCAATTATTCTCCCCTGATTGTGGCTGCTTTTTGTGTTGGTTTGACTTTCTGGGTTATACTTCTATTATTTTTCACTATTCACCATCATTGGGGTTTTGGTGATTATTTTTGGTTTGGGTTCTGCCATTCTCCATTCTATTGGGTAACTAGTGGTTCCATTGGTTAGTACACTTTTGTTAAGTGACCTTATGACTAGTCAGGTTTCCTAATTCATTTAGGTTCCCTGATTATCTAGAGTCCCCACTGAACTGTGCAGCTGTGATTGTTTTGTAATTATGTTTTGTATTATTTTCTAGTACAGCAACAGATATTTTGTGACCTCTGCCAATTTATACATTTGCAATATGTTCTTTCAGGATTTTGTTTCCTCTGATGAAGTAGTTTATAATTAAATGTATTACGTTTGAAACCGGTCAGTGCTTTGGTAGTAGCTGGACGATACGCATACAAATTCATCAATGATTTGTTCTCGTTCGCTACACTTGTTTATATTCATATTAATGTGTTGGTTGTATGTTTAAGGATTTGTGTCTGTAACACATTGCATAGTTGCTTGTTTATATTAGAGAGTCTGCATGTGCAGTATGTTGGAGAGTGGTTTGTGTTGATGTGGTATGTCAAGACATGATGTGTGTGGTGTAGAATTATTTTCCACTATATGTTCTAATTCCTTTCTATTTTCTGTATTATTGAGCTGTTTTACAATGCATTTTAAATATATTTTCATTTTCTGATTTAGTACTGAGTTGTTAGATTCTATGTATTGTTCCAGATTCACTTTTAAATTTACCCTACATGTGGTGTGATACATGTAATTCAGCAAGAGATTTGATAGCCAATCATATATTTAAAAAAGATGACGTTTAAGAAGAGTGTGATTGGTGCCAAACAAATCCCATCTTCATTATGACCTCCCAGTTCTGTCTGAGTGGAAAATAATGGGTGGCGTTGTGACGGCTCAGTATCCTTTTACAAAATGTTTTTTCTCATTTTTCTAATCCTGTTGCACTATTCATGCCCCCACAGTCCCATACAATATGATCCCACTGTCTTTGCCTTCCCCTTAAACGTTCTTGTCCTATAACTCAAAGGTTGTGTTTAAAGTACAGAGGAGGTGTCTACCCAGAACCTGTGTGGCTGCTACATATCCACAACTGCATTGCCACTATGCTGGTTTCAGCTCATGTCCTGCCATTTTCTGTGGCTAGGGGGACTTTGCCACAATGTAGAAATATCTTCTAAACAAGCAAAGTTCAAACATGGAGTCATGGGCGAATGATGTTTAGAAATATACCCCATTTCTCAGTGTAAAGCTATACTTTGTTTAACAGCAATCCACGCTATTTGCCCTTTGCCTATGAAGGGGCCTCAGAAAGTTATCTAGTTGTGCATTTAACAGTTTTGAGACTAACTTACCATTCATTGTGAATTGTAAACATGTATTTCCTCTGTAGGAGAGACACATATATTTGTGATTGAGTATCCTTCATGGGTGAGTTGTAATCATTACATTTTCTGAGGGAGTGAATCTTGTCTGTGGAAGTGGCATATCATTTTTCAAAACCCACTGTGCTCTATTAGAAAGTAAGAAACACGTCTGTGAGTGACTGCTGTGAGGAGCGAGGCGGGGGTAGGCATTTTTGAGGGATTGACTGTCTTCAGTGACAGTGCTGTATGTCTGGTCATTTGGGCTACTGATAGAAAGATATGAGAAAACTATTAGCCACAGCCAATGCAATCTTCAGGAGCTTTGTTCAGTTGTGAACTTTGTAGCCACCAGTTCTGGAGCTATCGTTGACACTTTACCATGCTCCGCCCATTATTCAGTTGCGTGGGTCTTTACAAAGCAAAACGACTTCATCCTCAAAGCTTGAATTATGTACTCTTTCTTGATACTGATGTTGCGGCTCAGAAGTGTAATGAAATGAAATGATATTTTATTTATATTGCGCTCGTACACAAGTGTTTGATAGCGCGACCAGGCAAAAAGGAAAGAACAAGGGAGAAAAAACAGTGATCTTACTAGGCCCAGTGACATTATAGAAAGCGCAAGTGCATGAAATAGACGTATTCTGCCACAGTGTTTTGGTCTTTCATTTTAAAGAAGGTCAATTTTATAACATTAAGACATGAGGAGCATACTCCTGTTCAGAATGAGAAATAGCCTGGCAGCACCAAACATGCGCTGGGACTGTGCTTTGGTTGTTAGAGTGTCACTCAAACTCACACAGTCGACTGTCAACAAATGTGTTCTTGCAGATCATCGCTCTCCCTAGATGGCACGTTGCAAGAAAATGTACATCAACAACTATCTGTACACCACACACCGTCGGCTTGCAGGGAGTTGAAAGCAGCATTCCCTGAATCCGAGATCTCATCACAAATGCATAATATGTGCCTGGCAAGTGGTGGATTGCTAAATTGAGGGAGTGTTTTATGTTGGATGTGTGTTTAATCTGCTGGAAGCGTCCAAGACCTTCAAAACAGACATCAGAACTGTGAGACACTATGCGTTGTTGTTTTTTTGGGAGGTTGGGGGGGCTGTGTGATAAAAACTTAGATGTGAGGAGCGGCATTGCCCCATTAGTGCAGTATTTTGTAGGCAGATTTCTACCATGTGCCAGACTTCACTGTGTGGCCGGTGTATGTTGGTAGAGATTTGAGACACGGGATGGACAGTGAGTGGCTAAGTAGAGAGGACTGAGTCAGAGAAGAATTTTGTTTTAAGAGATTCCAGATTAGCAGGAACTGTATTTGCCCGTAGGAGGACAGACAGTATCTGTGTGACTCCGAGACTTGTGGACATGAAGCAACGCAGTGCCTCCAAATGTATACTTCTCTCTAGGGGAGCGGTCATTAGTCTTTCTACTGCACAGCGCAGCCACTGCTGGAGCAGAGTGATAGGTTTCAGGCGCATGGTCTATGTGTATACTAAGCAGGAGCCCACATTTTGTCCTGGTGTTTTAGGAGATCCAATACCACAGGTGTGTGCTGGCAGAAGTATGCATACTTATACTATATAGTGCTTAGGGCATGTTTCTTGTACGTGTTTGTGCTCTGCAATGGCGGCTTTGAAGAACCACAGCTCAATGAATCGCATCTGTAGACTGTTCAGTTTGCTTGATATATGCCTATCTTGTGTGCCTTCTGTCACATCTCTACACACTCCACATGTAAGAAGATCTTTCACATTTAATGATTGTCAAATCAGTGTTGTCTGACTGCCTATGACATTCCAAACTCGGGTTAAGTACGTGTTGCATAGTGTACACCAGTCAGTGTTGTCGTTTGTGATGGCATGATTTGAGATGTCATATGTGACATCATGAGCAGTGCACTGTGGTGGGCGAGTCATGCTTACTTTAGGAACTGGTGAATTTGTGTTGCTAACAATGTTTATTCCCTGATACTTTATAGGTTTGTGTATTGACAACTTAAACATACCATACTTTTAACAAAGTTTGTTCACTGAACAATTATATACATATAAGCAGCTAAGTACACATAGTTACAAAGCTTCCCTGTGGTTTGCAAACTGTTTCAAAGCTCCCCACTGATGTGCACACTCTCACCTAGCTCATTCTCATTTACATACAACCTGTTATCATTTGAACCCAAACCCATACCTGAATAAACTCAGCACTCCCTGGTTGTTATCTGATACACACACTGGTTGCTACATGTTGGGAACATTGGCTCATGGACACACATGTTGTGCTCACAGAATTTAAACAAAGTCTCCCAGGTCCACCATGATACACACACACACAGGCACACACACCGTCACCTCAACCGAAAAGTGACGATGTATCGACAGAACACCAACCCATGTTTGAATTACATCTTTTTATGACAATCATGAAAATATTTGAAATTAGGTTTTGTCAAGAAAAATGAACAGTGCCTAGGCTTCAAAGAAGGAGGCTGCGTGTCAGGGAACCAGCCAACTGCTATTCCCATACTTAAATAACATGTTAATGAACTGACAGATTTTACTCAGATTTCAATTAACGTCCTATTTCTTTTTAATTAATTTTCAGTGGCTGATAAAGTAGCTCATAATGGAAAGCTTATTGCGACACTTACGTTATAATGATAGTATTTTGTATGGGGTTTCTCTGTTAAAATGCATAATGGCTTTTCCGCAATCTAATGTGTCCCTCGTAATTCTCGATGTTTCAAAGTTAAAAAGGACATCTGCTCTTTCATTAACTGAGGGGCTACTAAGAGTGTGGCTTTGGAGGGCTTAATCAGCTGGCGTGTGTGACTATGGTGGGTGCATTGTGTTTGCGGCGTTATGTGAACTTCAAGATCGAAAGAAGTATACGTGTGTGTGTGGGTTTGTGTGTGGGTGTGCATCCGTGCGTGTGCCTGCTTGTCTGCTTGTGTGTGGAATGCATGCTTACGAATGCATGTGTGTACGATAGTAGGATCCCTATTGTTGAAGTGCATTACAGTGACAATAGAGTGGAGTATGGGAGAGTTGTTTTTGGATTTGTTTGGTTTCTTAGCTCTTTAGGAAGATCAATATAATATGAATCCACCATTGGTAATGAGCCTGCATCTAAACATGTAAACACATCCACCTGGCTGTCAAACACTCAATGCAACATTAATTCAGATTTTCCTGCTGCGTTAGCCCAAGAAACTGAAAGCTGCCTGGAGTACCACAGGGGCAGGTGACCTGGTAAGCATGATTTATTTGTTTATTTATTTTAATGTTTGTAAGGTGCCACATACCCATGGGCCACAGAGCGCACATCAAGGAGACAAGACAAGGACAGAAAAAAGTCAGTGGCCAGGTTGGTGTAATAGGGGCGGTACCATACTTAACCTGGGTTAAGATTTTCTTGAACAGTGCAAGGTTTTCGGCCAGTCGTATGGGCCCTTAGAGCGCATTCCAATGTAAGGGGGCCTGGATGTCCAAGACGTGCCAGCTTAGATCTGGGCTGCGCAAGGGTGGGGTAGGCAGAGGACCGAAGTTATCTCCCTAATGTGTGAGCCTTCACACTGTCCTTAAAGTATGTTGGGCTGGCGGTAGACTGGCATTTAAATGACAGTGTAAGAATCTTGTGGGTGATCCTATGTTTTACTGGTAACTAGTGTAATGTCCTCCGTGCATCAGATAGATGGGTGCGTTTGGATGAATGGCACAAACTGCTCTGTTCTGTACAACCTGTAGCGGTTGCGTGTTTGAGAGTGCTGTTCCAGCCAGCAGGCTGTTACAGTAATCAAGTCTAGAATGAATTAATGCTGAAGCTAGTGGCGCACAGTTCTTGACTGAAAAAAATGGGCGAATGTAATGAAGTAGCTTGGAGATGAGGCCGCAGGAGGATCGCATGTAGGAGACGTGTGGTCTCATGGTCAGTTCAGCATCAAGACTGACGCCTAGTGTTTTAACCTTTTTGGACACATTGAAGATGTTGCCTGCAATACAAAATTTGGCATAGGCCGGGTTCAGTTTTTTAAGACGTGAGCTGGAGCTATGGTCAGGAGCTCAGTTTTGTTGCAGTTTAAGGCAAGTGAGGTGCTTGCCATCCAGGCCTGGACTGCTTCATAGATTGTATTTATGGCAGCTGAGTCCTGTTCATACTTCCCACTCGGCTCAAGAACGACCTGGGTGTCGACAGCATAATTCGTATACTATACACCCAGGGCATCCAGTAAGTCAAGCAGGGGCCTAATATAGACATTGAACATGGTTGGTGAGGTACATTAGCCCTGGGGACCACATGTTTGAAGAATAGGGGAGGAGCTTGCCTCGCCCACTGCTACGCGAACAGACTGAGGGCCAAGGAACGAAGAGATCCTTTGAGTCGCCAGCTCACAGCAATGTGCTAGATCCCTGAGGATGATGAGCTTGGGTTCATCATGGGTTGGAAAGGGGGACCGAGTGTTAGGTTTTGGAAGATTCCGCCATAAACAGTTAGCTCTCAATGGCATCCAATGGCATTGACAGTGGTTGATATATATATATATATATATATACCAGGCTCATGACTGTAGCAGCATGGGGACGAGGGTTCTCTCACCAGCAAAGAGGTCAGTCAACATGTTTGCAATTACAGATATAGACCAATACGTTCAGTGGTTGTGGGTTAGGAACATGCAGTGAATTCATGGAGTCCAATAATGATGGAGTGGTGGTCTGCTTTATCTGCTCTCCATAAGCAATGCAAATGTCAACAGGAACCTTTCAATATGAGTATGATAGCTGGCTATACCATTACAGAATGGGTATAATTATAGGTGCATCAATCTTGGTCCTTCCCAAAAAGGGAACATTCCAAGCCAAACTGTCACAAAACATCCCCTAAGCACGTTTACAAAAGAAAGTCCTTACACAATTGGCCTTGTTGGCCCTCATTGGCGAAGTGCAGTTTGAGACCATACGACACAGTGTGCAAGGGACTAACATGTGGGCATGAAGCCTCTAATTAAAGAGAGCCTTTTAAAGTATGGAAAAAAGTGATATATGGAACATTTTGAATCCGACTTTCCTCTAAACTACTTCCATTTCATTGTGTTGTATCCAATCAGGACAATTACAGAAAGGAGGGATACATATGCAGAAAAATGGTGGACAGATTTGTTTGCATTAAAAGCCGACTACATAACATAATCTGTGCATACAAGTTTACCAAAAGCTATTTTAGGTGTCAAAACATGTAGTGGTCCACTATCAGCAAAGTATGTTGATATTGAATGACACATACACATGTGATTTGGTGAAGTTGCAATTTTGCTTGAAAGCAGAGGAACATGACATTAAACCTCATAACATAACATGTGCATACAACTCTATATGATATGCTCCAAAAATGAGTTGCTCATTTTAAGTGAAATATATGTATTAGGAATGACACTTTAGCATGTGATTCAGAGAAGTTTGAAATGTGCGTACAAGTTGAGCAACATAACATAACAGGAATAGCTCACACATCGTTACAGGTTAACATTTTAGAGGTCCAAAAAGTAATAGCTCACAATCAGCAAAGCATAGTGATCAAGAATGACACCTCGACAGTGTAGACACCACCTTACTGCAAAAAGACATCCCCTCCTTCTTCCTGCCCATTTATAGTGCAAATAGCTGTTTAGGGGTCAGGTAGTCCTAACTGTCTCCAGGGCAACCTCCATTGACACAGTAACACCAGTGAATATGTCCCAGAAAGACCTTTACATTAAGTAAAGACTGTGTACCTGTTTTTGCCATGGTTCCTTGTTTAGCTCTTCTTAGGATCATTCTGCTATCCTTAGATATGGAAGGTGCCTCTCCTACCCCCATGCCTTTTCTTCTCTGTCAGAATGCTTCTCTTCAACTTGCTGCACACTTGATACCCCCCCTTGTCTGAGGGGATGGTAAATGCTGCTTTGTTGGGCATGATGAGAAATCCACACTCACATGTTCATCTTTTCTGCTCCACATCTCATCAACTATCCTTAGACGAACATCCGTCAGGCTTGCATAATCAGGCTTTTATAATCTTTCAAAAGTAGTTGTTATGGTGATACCTCAAGACCAGGCGAATGGGAACGGATGAGGGAAGATTCAATTTTGGCTGTGACTGTCCACATTATGTGGAGGATTTTGAAGTTATTGGAGAACATGGCATAGACCTTTGGGAGAAACAGACTAGGCTTCTGGCCACTGCCCCAGCCAATTTCCAGTGACATTGTCCCATACATGCACAGATTAAAAAACACATCTCTACTTGTTGCCCCTCAACAGAAGTTAAGAAACATGTTCAATAGGAAGCATGGTTTTTAAAAGTGAACATTCATAGGAAAACCTGCCTTTTCAAGTCCAGGTCATTCAGTGGCATCATCTGGGTTATTTAGCACTGAAATCAAGAAAAAGGACAATGATTAGATATAACTTTTCCGGCTGTACCCCAATTCTCCCCTTTTCTTTTCTGTTCCAATAGGGCCTTCCTTATGGACCTTCCTTATGGTGAAATTGCTGACATAATGGGTTGTTACCTGCTGGGAATCGAAATTCCTTCTAACACACAAAGGGCCTGATGACAAGTTTGCCTGTCTGGAAATAAATAAATAAAGTTCCTGGTAAACTCACAGGGACTGTTGTTTCCGGACCAGCAAACTACGTGTTTGCCTGACGAAGCTGCTGTGCCTGAGAGGTCTGACCACGCCGGGTGCAGCGGTCACAGTAAGAAAACCCATCACTGAAGCACTGGCAGCGTTAGCAAAGGTGCCGGTGCTTTCGTGTCCCCACTCCCATAGATTCCTATCGAACTCTATGGGAATGGGGATTAACACATTTACCCGCCGGCCACCGTACTCGTAATGAGCCATTGGCACCGGGATGTCAGGCACGGGAAATTTGTATGGGTCCGGCGGCAACCCGCCGGTGGCACTGGCAGGGTTACAGCCGGACCCCGTCATGAGGCCCAAAGACTTGGCTAGCCTGTTCCCTGACATGCCACTTGCTGCCCAACTAGACCAGCCAGAATAGGCATGTCTGAGCTGAATTCGACATTATCGTTCGGCATCTAGGACCGAGGACAATGTGTAGTGGAGGAAGGAGGAATTTCACGCAAAAGGCCTATCCATTTCCCATTAGCCTCCTTTAATTTGTGCACCATGGCTGCTCCGATGTGCCACTTTCATTGTAGTTGTGTCCCATTAGTCTTGGGCCTTGAACCCTCATTTGCATAAACACTTACTAGACTAATTCTGCCGGTCAATTTTACCCGCTGCCACAACATAGAGTTGCATAAGTGCAGACAAGATCAAAAGGGAAATTTAATGCATTTGTGGCTGGTGAAGCTGGTGGGTGTTGTAAAAAGACAGAAACGGTCAAGGTGACAAACACAGGAAAGGAAGTCACATCAACTCTAAGCACAGGTTTAAATACGAGTTGGCAGATATGAATTGTAGTGTGATGGGACAGTGCAGGTGCCTCATATGTAAATGAGAAGTTTCGAAGGAGAATGGACAGCTTCAAAAACAGATTAGACTATCAGCTCGGTGGGATTGCACCACGTGGTGTGGATGTCAGCCAGGAGTCTGAGGTGGAGGCAGAATAATTTGTGTGACAGACTGAAGGCGAAGGCAGTAACTATTAGAATCATCCCGTTTTTAAAAGAAAATGTAAGGTGTAGGAAGGGGAAGGGTATGCCTGGGTGAGAAGAGAACTGGCAAAGCAACAAGAAGGTGAAGGGGACGGAGGAAAGAGGAGATACAAATTGAGAATCTGAGAGCTCAGCAACAAGACGAGGATACATTTTAAGGGGAATGAAAAGATGAAGACGAGGTAATGAGAAATAATAGAGACATGGGTGCATTAGGAAAGAAAATTGTCATTGAGACTGGTACTGTGCCTGGGGATATTGCACGAAGAAAACAAAAAAAAAATGTGTTCAAATGGTGAACTGATGCAAGGGGACAAAAGACAAGCTCATTGGCTAAATACCAAAGTTCCCCATCGTGCAGGTGGCCGCAGAGGAGAAAGTATTGACTCATGGTAATACTTTTTACATTAGAGACTCAATATAATTGTAGTCGTTTATTTATACAGTGCTTATACACAAGTGGTTGCTTCAAAGTGCTACACGGTGGGAAGGGAGCAAGGGAATACAATAATCATTCTTAGATCTTGAAGTTTCAGAATGATCTAACAGAAATGCCAGCATACTAGGCCTAACAGCCTTTCTCCTAGTAAAACTGCATGGAGTGCTAAATTAGCTACCATACTAAGGGGGGGGAGAGCAAAAAAAAGGGGAGGGACAGGGCAAGCAAACTTACTAGTCCTAGTTCATTCAGGTCATGCATACATACGGAGGTGCGAGGATAGGGGGGGACAAGTGCATCCACTCCACAAGGGCCTTGGGTTAAGTGCAGCAAGGTGGCCCTACTCATGGAACTTAAACAGAAAGTGTAGTACAGAGGCCCAAAAGCAAGTGCAAAAGAGTGGCAGGGAGCCTGGGACCCGTATGGCTCTAGAGTTGAACCAGGCAACCAGTCAGCAGAGCCTGACAGAGTTAGAGAGAGAAGGAGGTAGGTCACAGGAATAAAAGAAAGGAGGTTAGCAGGCGAGAGGGAGAGAAAAGGAGGAAGAGGAGAGGAAGGTCTTGAGGAGTTTCCAGAACTTAAGGTGCTCCGGCTCAAGATGGAGAGAGTCAGGGAGGCTATTCCAGAGGGAGGCACCCGCAGAGGATAAGGATCTACACCCGAATCTCTGTTTGAAAAATTCCTCACTTGCAAAGAGTTGGAGGAGGATGAGTGGAGGGCTCTATAGCGAGTCCTCTAGCCTATATCATGGAAGTGATGGTAGGCTACAGCCCACACTACAATGGGAACACTGTGGATATAGAGATATCGCTACTCCGGGCCTGATAGTACATGCCATTCTAATGCTGACAGTGATGCTGTGCGGGTATGCACTCATATGTTAACCCCCTGCAAAGCTCTGCTACTGTGTTTGCAAGTTGCCGATTTGTACATTTTCACGTAGATGATTTTTGTCTACCTGGAATGCAGAGACCAATTCTCCCTGATTATTAAGTAGTGCTCATTTTGGTTCGGAATGAGTTACACCATCAGGCCTTAAAATGACCAATTTTTTCAAAACTATATTCATTCTATGTGCATTGGAACTTCTAAGGCAATATAAATATACGAAGAAGACACAGACAAGCCTCCAAGATGATTACAACACACAGTATTACATAGAGATTTCCCACATGTGTGCAGGTATGGCAGTATGGGAATGCACACTGAGGGGCTGTGTGGAGGAACCCTGATTATCAGTGACTGTCGAAATACAAAGTATATCGTGCCTCCTATTGTAATAAATATATTAATATTGGCCTACGTCAAGCTGATCGAAAGTCGCTTGCGAAAGAAATCTGTGTTGCAAGGTCCTGACCTTAAATCCATGTAAGCCGCCATTTAAGGTAAAATCGCCATTTTAGGATTCCTTGTGTAAAAGTCACCCTGTGAGCTAAAATGGTGGACGATGTCATTCCAGAATACAACATGGCCGTCTTGACCTCTGTACATAGCTAATATGTAATTTGTCTGCAGGCCACTTGTTGAGGTCATGAACTGAGACCTTGTCCTTCATTGACCTATGTGTAGAAGGATTACTTGTGCAATGAAACTAACCCACAAGCATATGTTGAGACAATGTATTCAAATACTAAACAAAGAACATCTGTTTAACTACATTGTATTAATGTTTAAGAAGGCCTGGATGGAAAACTTTAGAATACACATTTATTGCATACGCTTGTTGATACATGTATTAAAGGCAAACCAGTTATATGTGGTTATTTGAGACTTGGCACAAACCCTATATTGGTGATGTATTAAAAAGGAATATTAACCTGAAGTGGGGCTGGACATTGCGCCCACTAAATGTATAAAAAGCGAATGCATTCTAATGAACACACTGAACCACGCTGGAGTTCTTTGTGTTGTACTGAGGGGCGATAGCTATCTGATTTTGCTCTGTTTTTGTAACTGGATTCAGTTTAAAATAAAGTACTTTGTATGTTCCTTTGTAACCCGTGTTCGGTGTATTTCCTTTTGGGGTACTCAGCCTCGATATTCTTTTTCTGTTTTCACATGACAAGTCTATTTACAGAATTCATTCTCTGTGGGGTTTGTGGAACTGTGCACATTGAGCTGCTCTTTCAGCACACAATAACAGTAACCATGCGGTGGCCCCCAAGCAAACTTCACAGTAATGTTATTTTGCTTCTTGCAGAGCAACAAAAACGAAAATGTATTCACAAAGGCCTTATTGATAACTTTTAAATAGAGTGCTGTGTCATGCCCTATGTCATGACTTTCAGATGATCTTCTGCCATGGAAAGAGCTGTGCTGTCCTTGCTTTTGTGTTTAAGTGTATGATGGGATCATGCAACACTCATACTTGCGTGTGTATAAGGTGCACACGTGCACAAGCTGCCAATTGAATTTCCCATGGTCCAATATTCTGTACAATCACATGTATTGTCAGTTTGTCATTGATATTGTACCAGTTGGAGATGGTACACATGTCTCTGCAATTTTTCCATAGGATGTCCTACAAGGCATTTCAAGCACCTATTTTATGTCCATAGATAGAGCATAGTACAAATCACACTCAAACAGAACAACCATGACTATGTTGATCATTTTTCAAGATACTGCAATATGTCAATTCTGCAGCATTGGCATGACTGATGCTGCCATGCTTCAATCTATGCTACTGGTTAATCTGGCAATGAAACACAAGATAATTAGGCACAAACGGCTGTCTACACACTTGCCATCCTCATTCATATAAGTAATACCTTATTTTGCCACTGTCACCAGACAACGCAAAATCTAAGCATTATGGGCCTGATTCGTTATATAATCATATATATGGAATATTTTGCACAGTGTAAAGTACTTTTCACTGGTGCAAAGTGACTTTTCACTGAAAACTGTGACAAATCAACTTGTGGGGCACCAGTGGACCAGGGATGAATATTGGTTTCTAACCCATCAATTAACCCCACAACTCTAGCACACCAGAAGGGATCCGAACAGATTGGAATACAAGTAAATTACAAGACCCCCTTGTCCAATTTTAGTACCGTGGAGGGAACGGCAGGCTTATCTCAGCAAGGTTGTGTATCATTGGTTAGCTGCAACACAGCGAAAATACAATTATTAACCAATGATAAAAGGGACTGTCCGGTCAAGGTTGTATACAAATATCTACTTTATTATTACTACAACAGACAGTTCTAGCACACTTCAATTACAACCCCCAATGTAAAGGAACACAGAGGACCGACAGTTTCACAAAGGAACTGGATGCACTCTGGATACTGACAGGAGGGTAGTTGGTAAAGTAATCAGTCTTATAGTTCAAGATTATTTGGTTCCAGGACCAAAGGGGCAAAGGGCTGTAAGTGTCTCTAGTGGCCTTTGGAGAAGGTCCAGGGGGGCAGAACCACAATGTACCTCGTGCTAAAGAAGTTCTTAGTGCTCAACAGCGTTGAGTTGATACCAGGTCACTTTGAGTCCTTGAGACAGAGTTAGTGGCGGGAGACAGCTGCGGTTACCAAGTGGCAGTCAGTTTGGCAAGCGAGGCTGGATGGACATCGTCAGACTGTTTGGCTCGGTGTCTCAGGGCCAAAAATCAGTGTCTCGGTGCTACTTGGTGGATCTGGAATGCTGTTCGAGGCATCTTGAATGGCTCTGGTGACTGCGGCATGACAACAGTCAGAGGTGCAGCCGGATGCGGTTCGAGGACTCGACTGTCTCGAAATTGTCCTTAAAAAGAAAGATGCTGGATGATGCTTGTGTGGCACTCCTCTTACTTTCTTTGCAAGGCTTGTGTCCGTTCAAGGTGGATTACCCAATGCTCAGGAGGGTCTTAGCAGGCAACTGCCTTGTCCTTTGTCCAGAGACTCTCTGGCACTTCCCAACTAGGAAGCTGGCTGTCAGAACCTAGCAGGGCACTCTGTGTGCTGGCTGGGTACCGGTTCTGGAGCTGCTGGACGGGTCCTCTGAGTCTGGTATCTCCCTCTGTTCCCTGGAAACTGTTTAGGGAAGGGATATTGCTTCCCCATTGGAACTCCTGGCCTTCCTTCACTGGCAGAAGATGTAAGGTAGACTGTATCTTGAGCTCGGGTCCAAATGAGTTCTTCTTCTTACTCCTTGCAAAGTCTTCAGATGATCTGCTCAGTGATGGGTTCAGCCCTCTTTTAAAGGCAAATGAGACCCAGCGATTGGTGTAAGCTAAGCTCACCTTAATGGACCAATCCTGGGTCCCCACCAACAATCTTCAGTGATGCTTCAGGTCAGAATCAGGGCACTTGGCATCAGACAGGGGAAGGATGACAACATATACATCTAAGTCCCACCCATGTCCTGTCTGCTGCACATCAAAGTGTTTGCCTAAATAACTGAGCCCTATGCAGCACTTGATCACAACATGAGCCTCCTTTGAAGTATGGGGTTGCAGGCAGACTTTCATCACTTACAATTCACATACTTCCCTGCTCCTAAAGGAGTGGTCCCAGACAGGAAATTCACTTCCCTTTCATACCAAGGAGGGGTGTTAGCGCCAAGTTGACACAAAGAAATGACTGGCGTTTGGTCTCCATTGTCACTCCCTGCACCAAGGCCTTCCCTGATGCCTACTAATTAACATTCTTCAGTTTTCGTCACCACCAGCACAGTTTCACAATAGAAATGCAAATCAATGGGGCCTTGAAATTCTAATCAAGCTGCCCATGGCCAAAGGCTTTTGATGTACACGTGGCTGTCAGGTGTCAGCTACATATGACAGGGGAGGACGGCGCTGGTAAGATGTGTCCTCCAAGAGTACATGACTATGTTTCTGCGGTGCGGTGAGTGTGGAAAATGTGCGCGGGAATAGCCCCATCATTCATTCTTTTTAAGCAAACAAAAAAGCCCCAATAAGCGCACTTTAACCATGTGGATGGTCGAATTCCTCACATGCCCCCCAGCCTCAACATGTGAACCACCACCCTACTGAGGGTCTGGTTCGTCATCAAGGCGAAAGTACCGGCTGAGACCATCTGCATTTCCATGCTGGGAGCCTGGCTTGAGCTTGATGTCCATATCTAATCCCTGTAGGGAAATGGCCCACCGCAAAAGCTTTGGGTTCTCCCCTTGCATGGCCATTAACCATCACAGAGCCGTATGGTCCATCTGGATCATAAAGTGAGACCCAAAGCCAGCCCCCCTGCCCCCAAGGCTTAGACCAAATAAGGACCGTCAAAGAGAGGCTGGAGAGGTTGATAGGATTTCTGCAGACATTATTTACATGTAAGAAAGCCTGAATGTGACTGAATCTGCCCATACACTACAAGGACTAGGAAGCCACTTGCCTGTTGGGCAGTCACTCAATTCCATAAACATTCATTCTGCATCCACTTACTCCACCTCCTTCCTAACCCCAGTAGAGTATGCAATGCTCTATGGATATTTTTATGTATCCTACTCTTCAACACCACAACAACAGCAGATACAGTGCTCCCTATTCATGTCTGTCCATAACTCTCATCTCTCACATATTTCCTGTTGGGGCACACTGGCCTGTAATATTATTCAAGAAATTTCACAATAAGCAGATTCTCCCAGGAATCACGCCTTGAACTGCCTGACATGTAACTTACCTACCCATGCCCTATTGATCTAGAGGACACAGCCTTCATGTTGGTATGCCTTCTAATTTGTAAACATCCACATTTCCTTCAAATTTCACCAATAAAGCATAGGTCCCTAAACAGGTTCCATTTATACCGAACCAACACACTTTAATCTCTATAAGCCCACTGCAGAATGGCCCATACAGAAAGTGTTATGATTTCTCAACATGAAATTCCTCTGATAGGCTTGTTAGATTGTCATGCCACTCAGACTAGCATTTAAGTGGCCACCCCAGTATTGGTGCTCTTCACTACTTGTACATCCTTCAAGTTTATCAATATGCATGTTTCATAGGAACAAAACATGCTGACCTCTCACTCATGCACTCCATGCTTTATCTCAAGTATTCAAACATGTGCACTTTAATTTGATATTTAATTAGGAATTATTTCAGATAATGCTTTTATCTATGCTATTATGCAATCTCTATTCTCTATTTACCTCTCAGAGTTGTTTGTTGCTTTGCAGTTAAATAAGAGTGTATATTGTTCAGCTGGAGACTAATGGCAAGCAACTATTCAGTCAAAGCTGAATAGTTTATTTTACAGATGAAATGTGGCTGAATACTTACTGAAAGACAAAGTTCAGTACATCCAAGTTTCCTCCGAAGGTAACAGAAAATTCCAGAGGAAAACATGTTTTCAGACCAAATGGAAAATCACAGAGAGGGGCACATTTTGAGCTTGAGCAAATGTAAATTGAAGAGATGTTTTGATTTCAAGAGAGATGAAAACTTGCGGTGACTGTCTGTTTGAGACAAAAATAAAAGTTCAGTAAATGCAAACAACCGAAGGATTACCCAGAAGGATTTCTGTCAGAGAAAATAAAATTAGTGACTGCCTGTAAGTGAAGATTATATTTGTTCACATGTCTAGTATCATATAATCTTTTAGTGTCAGTGAGTTTACACATCTCAGTATATAGAATGTTTTCTCAATCACTACGGGAATATTATAGTGGAATGCATGGAGCACTTGCTATGCTGATGTGTGGAAGAAATGGTTTTAGGTGCTGTTTGGATTAACATGTCCTGCTTGGATACCCCCAGTTGACATACCATTTCAATCATGGCTTTTCCACAGATTAATTACCAAAGTATTCTTGCTATCAGGGTGGCACTAGACCAGTATGAGTCCCGACAAATGCACTTCACATTGGACATGTGAACAAATAGACTCAACTCAAAGTTCTGTGCCATAACTGTGTGGTAGGTCACCATTCCTTCTCCTGACAGTCAACAGGAATCCCTGGAGCTGTACCAAGTTATGTAGCTTTAAGAGCAACATATACAATGGAGTTGACCTTTCTAGGTACGTGGTAGAGTTGATGCCCCTCCCAGCAATTAGATATGCATGTTCTATATGCTGAGAACATACGTAATGCTCTTGCTGCCATAATGACTTCTCAGACCTTGCATTTCTTCACACATCTTCTCTATTTTGTGGTTACAAACTATACATCAGCCATTGCTAGTTTTAAAATGTCATGATCGCTTTGGGTAACAAATATTGCATGCATATAGTGTAAGAAATATAAGGGTAAATTGCAGCTGTGATGCAGCATTCTTTACTACCAAATAACAACATTGCCTGGAATTACACATTGTACAGGCTTGTGTAGCTATGTGAGCAATTACATGCAGTCATTGACCTCCATGACAGTCAAAGTTAATTCTTCCCTCAAGATCTGGGCAGCTACTAATGCATTTTTATCAGGTGTGGGTACTTGGCTCCTCCATGGTAGCCTGCCAGTCTAACCCCAAACAATGTCAGACACTGGAAATTGCAGAAAATAGTTTTATTGGGACCTGCTCACCCCAATACTAGGATGCAGCACAAAGGAACACTCTGTTTTACTTCCTTTCTAGCAGCAATACCCAATGTTAAGAATGGCGTACTAGGCTGATCCCTTATTCAGCTTATGTTCAGCCAATAATTATAAAGAAAGAAAAAACACCCCCGGATGAGAGACACACTTGGTTACTTAATGTCAATCTTCTTAGCAATACCCTGTTGAGCTTTGATTTTGTCCTTCACATTTCATCACCAATATCCAAAGGCAATGGCCATGGTGTTAATTTCTCAACGAAGACTACAGCCCATACAATGTGCTGAGAACACATATTGCACAGTGCCCATGAGGATAGACCTCTATCACAGAAAAGAACAAAAAACAAGGGTGGTGATGAGCTGAGCCGACATGTGTCACCCCAGTGCGAATAAAATGCATGATATAAGTATTCTGTGTTAGCACACGATTTTTCAAAGACATACCCCTAACCTAAGCTACGACCTATCCGCTATGTTCTTCATATACCAATTTGTGTATGCAGGTATAACTCACTACTTCACTATCTTAGGTTAATAGTATCACTACATATGTATCATCCTCTAATAAGAGGTACACCTCTATCCTCCGCCTATGACTCTCGTTGTGTACAGTAATATGAGTGGGCCAACAATATGTTAGACTGTATGCTTAATGCCTTGACGCGGAGCTTCTATTGGTGTAATTGCTGGAATTGGACTTGTCAGTGGTAACTGGCACATTTTGGAGCTGGGATAGTGTGTTATTTTCTAGTTACAAGTTATAAGCACGCACATCCACACACTGTTAAGAAAGGAAGAAGGCAATGAATATGGCCAGGGAAATGTGCACGGAATCGCACAGTGAACAACTTTGAATCTAACAACGTGCATACAATACCCAAGACTCGTGTATACTAAAATCCAGGAGTGCAAATAGAGTGAAACAATAATACCAATATATGAAAAGGGATGTGGGGTAAGCACTTAGAACCTCCTTATGACTGAAAGGAAAGTCGGCAAACTCCTTACCCACTATGCTATTACAGATACTGACAGCGCTAAGCCCACGTCGAGGGCAAGCAAGGACAGGATCTGTGTGCTGGCACTCTGGATGTTACTGAATAAGGAACTTAGAAACAGTACTCACGAGAACCGGAAAGACCACTTGAATGTCAGTAAACCCACGAACCCCGTTGATCGAACAGGGACCCAGAAGGCTATAACAGCAATGGGTGGAGGATAACTAAATACATAAGACCCAAGTCAAGGAGCAAGTAGGAATTGTGATTATAGAATAGTGAGGAAAACAAAAGGCATTCACACAGGGACTAGTTACAACAGCACCCCACACCTAATAATCAAATGGGAAATAAATGCAGAAGTGCAATGGAAAACATGGAATGGATCCCGATAGAAAGTAAGGATCAGGAGCAGGGAAAATGATATCACAAAAGGAAACCTTTCCTACCCATCCAAGGAGAAAAGGCAGGAAGCTAAATCTATAAAGGGAAAGACTAATGCATCAAGTTTTTCAGTAGCAAAGGACAGCATCAAAGAAACAGAGAACACAGGCAAACTGGGCTGCATCAAAGGGTAAAGCACAGAGAAAGGCTGTCTGCAGACAGAGGAAGACAGAAAGGGAAATCCAGAAAGCAGAAATCAATTAAGCACATGAATTCGAAATCCAGGGCAAAGGAACAAGAAACAGGAACTAGGAACTAGGCACAAAAGCTAGGAACAAGGAACAAGGGACCAAACAGGAACACTGCAACAATGACCAGCGCTGGACTGAAGCAAACTGAGGCTTTTAAAGCTGCTTAACGAGCACACCCCTCAGGTGTGCCGCCTGCTGCACCTGCAGCCACAGGTGTTGCCTATCCTCCACCCAACCTTGTCCTGCAAGGGAGGAGGTGAGGCAGTGAGCCAGGCATTCTGGGAAGCATAGTCATTTGATTAAAGTAGCATGCTGGCTGCCAAAAACCTGGAATGGATCCGGAAGGGAAGTAACTTGGAAAATAAGGTTTTAGCGCTCCCAATTCATCACAACACTGTAGCATAAGGTTCGGAGGAAATGTCCAGTAGGGAATAAACCCCAAAACATGCCCCCAAGTGGCGGGAACGGGAGCGAAGGGAGCGAGCCGTGACAGTATACCCCCTCCCACGGCCGACTCCAGGCGATCGTCACCCGCACAAAACATCTTCCTTCCATGACAGGAGCGCTTTGTCTTCGGAGGTGGCACTGATGGAAAAGATGACCCACGGGCAAAAGCAGAAGGACTGGAATGAATAGAATCAGGCCGCAGGCTAGAAGAGCCATAGGCAGGTTTTCGGTGAGGAAGAGACTCATGGGTCGAAGAAAGGCATGAAGGACTTGCAGGACCCGAAGCAGAGTTGGAAGGTCCAGGAAGCTCAGACACTGGGAGCGAACACTCATACATCATTGAGGAGGGAGGCAGGCTGGTGCAACATGCTTTAGACAATGGTAGATGCTCTGGTAGCCTCCGTGCCGAGAGCGGACACACAGGAGGTGAGAAAACAGCAGGTTTCAGGAAATGTTCATGTTCAGAAAAAGAAGGTGGCGGCCGAGGTAGAGGTTCGGATCTTCTCCCGTCATCCATCTGGGTAAAGGCCTGTCGTTGAGGGTGACCAAGGTTCGACTGCATCTGTTCCACGCCTTGGGGGCCTGGAAGTCCAATGGGTTGTACGAGGTTGGCACTCCTGGTGTCAGTCATGTAGCCACCTTGTTGCACGTGGGATACAACCGCAGGGACGTTTGGCATACCGATAGGAGTGATAGACGCAGTACTTGGTACATCAGGCACACTCGCAGCAGGAGCAATAACAGGCACATCTTGAACTGCAGCAGTGATACCCTTCCTTTGGCTACTTGCACCCGACTGGTGCTGCAGCTGGGGGGCTGTGAACGTCCCCTCCCTCAGGCTCATGTGGGATCCGGCAACAAGAAAGCTGTCAAGCGGCTGATCCAAACCGGCCCCCAAATCCGAACCGCCCAGCCCGCTATCCTGGTCAGCTACTTGTTCGGTGACTGGGCCATGGCGGATGGTATCCGTCTCCCTCTCGTAAAACTCTAGGCAAGTCCAACGGCCTCGCATGTAAGGCCCTCCCGAGTCGTGATCCAGCTTGATGTTTCTGAAGAGAGAGCTGGCAGAAGTCTCAGACTCAGATGTTGCATATTCGGGAGGCGCTAATGCTACAGTCAAGCAGTTGGGAGAATCAACTTGTGTAAAAGGCAGGCATTCTGGTGATCCCCCTGAAGCATAAGAAGGGCAGGCTGGACGTTCATCCATAATAAATGGTTGGGATTCAGGAGGTAACTCTGAAGTAGAAGAATATGCAACATGATCAGACAGAGTAGACAGGTGCACCTCCGACATTGGCAGCGAGGCTGAGCAGCATACAGGTCTCTCATGAACTGAAGCCAAACTAGCAGTAGGCTCTGGGACTGAAGACATGCACTCAGGATGTGCTACCGGAGGCTCCATGGCTGAAGGATAATCCGCTGGATGAGTCACTGTAGCTGAAAACAGACATGCCAGAGGAAATTCTGAGGCTGAGGGCATGCAAGCTGGAGCCGTCTCGTTAGCTGAAGACAAACTTGTCAAGGTCTTTGGCTCTGACCACGTACATGGTGAAGGCTCTTGAGTGACTGGCAGACATAGCAATTGTTCATTGATTGAAGACACGTGTGTCAACGATGACTGCAGAGCCGTGGACTGGATAATCGAAGAGTCAATGGTTGTAGGAGGACAGACTGAAGTCCCAGAAGTCGACAGACACATTTGTGGCTCAAGAATGGAAAGCACCTTTAGGGCGGTTGACTCCTTGGCACCAGTAACCAAAGACTGAGCTGTACCCATGCCGTCCCTCTCCTTAGTGGATGACACAGAGTCTCTTCCTTTGTAGAAGTCAAAATCAACCAGAGGAATCACCATAGTAAAGTCTCTGTTAATCAGGATTTCGTCAAATGTCCATTCCTCTGTCTTAGCTTCTGAAAGTGGCATATTAACAATCAACAGTTCAGGAATCGCCTGCCGGGTCTTTGGTTCAGTATACTGTGGAATGAGTCCATCAAAACAAGAATTACGTACTGTCTTTGACTGTTCAGTGTGACAAACATTGGCAGAAGGAGGAGCGAACACAGAGGTAGCATCGTTTTCCACATCAGTTTGAATGTCTACTTCAGTCTCAGCAGCTAGATCAAGGGCAGAACGTAAGCCTACAGTAGTGACTGATTCTGTGTATGCAACCATTGTGGATTGTGTTTGGAAATCAGAAGCATGTATGTGTTCAAGCTCAGAATTATGACAAACTGCTACACAGGAAATCTTAGGTAAAGGAGTGGCTTGTATATCTTCAGCTAACAGCAATTCCTGACAAACGGTAGAACAATTGTCAGAACCTGTGCCCTGAATAAGTGCTGTGCTAGAAAAAAGACTTTCACTCCCAATAGATTTTACATATTGACAAGTATCATGACCTACAGAAATCTCCGCACTCAGGGACTGAACAGTATTCACTTCATCAACGGATAAAGTTTGAGGTGTATTCAGAAAAGACTGTAAGGTTTTATTCTCCTCTAGTAAAGTAAGGTATTCTTGTTTTAACTCCTCAAATTCAGCTTTTAGCATGCCCCGCCTTAACTGTACATCCCTATCAGTAGGCACAGGGGAAGTCATGGTGGCATCAGGGCTGGATCCTGCCCTAGCCATCCAGATGTGCACTGATTGTACATTGTCATTTACTGCTTGCAGGTTTTGTGATCTATACTCTCTCTTACCGACTTGGTCTGTGTTTCCCTTAAGCAGACTATTGACATCAGACCTCTTGGCATTAGGGACTACAGTAAGTACTTGTCCAGAGGAGTAAGCTGTAGACTGAGGGCTGAAAACAGAAGATATGCAAGAAACCCCTCCATTCTTTATGTTTGAATCATAAAACTGTTCAATCTGAGATAAAGCACAACCGGAATCATGGGGTTCAACAACAGAGGTACTTGTGTGTAATAAATCTAGCAGTGTGTTGTTTTCCGCTGCTAAGGCTTGTGCGGACTGGATCAAAATTAAAGACAGAACTAGGATCAGGCAATGTACGATGGGCCATCCTGTGGGACAAATACTTGTACGTAAATACCCATTCGTGACAAGGAGTTCATTTAAGTCAGGATCAGTGATTTGATTGTCACAGGTAAACGTAAGGGAAGCTTTCTGTACAAACTTTTTAGTGGCCTTGCTGCCTTTCTTTCTTAAACTGGCCATATTCAAACGGGAATAACGGCTGGTCATTCTGTTAAGAAAGGAAGAAGGCAATGAATATGGCAAGGGAAATGTGCACGGAATCGCACAGTGAACAACTTTGAATCTAACAACGTGCATACAATACCCAAGACTCGTGTATACTAAAACCCAGGAGTGCAAATAGAGTGAAACAATAATACCAATATATGAAAAGGGATGTGGGGTAAGCACTTAGAACCTCCTTATGACTGAAAGGAAAGTCGGCAAACTCCTTACCCACTATGCTATTACAGATACTGACAGCGCTAGGCCCACGTAGAGGGCAAGCAAGGACAGGATCTGTGTGCTGACACTCTGGATGATACTGAATAAGGAACTTAGAAACAGTACTCACGAGAACCGGGAAGGCCACTTGAATGTCAGTAAACCCACGAACCCCGTTGATCGAACAGGGACCCAGAAGGCTATAACAGCAATGGGTGGAGGATAACTAAATACATAAGACCCAAGTCAAGGAGCAAGTAGGAATTGTGATTATAGAATAGTGAGGAAAACAAAAGGCATTCACACAGGGGCTAGTTACAACAGCACCCCACACCTAATAATCAAATGGGAAATAAATGCAGAAGTGCAATGGAAAACATGGAATGGATCCCAATAGAAAGTAAGGATCAGGAGCAGGGAAAATGATATCACAAAAGGAAACCTTTCCCACCCATCCAAGAAGAAAAGGCAGGAAGCTAAATCTATAAAGGGAAAGACTAATGCATCAAGTTTTTCAGTAGCAAAGGACAGCATCAAAGAAACAGAGAACACAGGCAAACTGGGCTGCATCAAAGGGTAAAGCACAGAGAAAGGCTGCCTGCAGACAGAAGAAGACAGAAAGGGAAATCCAGAAAGCAGAAATCAATTAAGCACATGAATCCGAAATCCAGGGCAGAGGAACAAGAAACAGGAACTAGGAACTAGGCACAAAAGCTAGGAACAAGGAACAAGGGACCAGTCACAACAGGAACACTGCAACAATGACCAGCGCTGGACTGAAGCAAACTGAGGCTTTTAAAGCTGCTTAACGAGCACACCCCTCAGGTGTGCCGCCTGCTGCACCTGCAGCCACAGGTGTTGCCTATCCTCCACCCAACCTTGTCCTGCAAGAGAGGAGGTGAAGCAGTGAGCCAGGCATTCTGGGAAGCATAGTCATTTGATTAAAGTAGCATTCTGGCTGCCAAAAACCTGGAATGGATCCGGAAGGGAAGTAAATTGGAAAATAAGGTTTTAGCGCTCCCAATTCATCACAACACTGTAGCATAAGTTTCGGAGGAAATGTCCAGTATGGAATAATCCCCAAAACATGCCCCCAAGTGGCGGGAACGGGAGCGAAGGGAGCGAGCCGTGACACACACAATGATAGCGCCCGATCAAACTCATATTGCAATTTATAGGACACTGTGCGTTAAAAAATGGATACAAACATATTTACAAAAGGTTTTATGAGATAACACATCAAAAGGTTTTCAACAATACAGAGGACCATTTTGGAACACACATTCATGAGGACTGTAATTACAAACTATGCCAGCATTGCCACTGTAACGGCACTTATTGATACCTGCTGCCCATAATATGTTACCACTGCCACGTAAATGTGCATTATGCCTGTGCTCACGATATATGGCAGTGTAGTGCCTCTTTAAGAGGAAATGGCAATGCTGTCTTTGCCAATATGCCAGTTGTACATTTGTAAGAACACACTGTTGTTAGCTGTACATAATCAAGGCAATGTTTCCACATTAACAAGCGATTGGAATGCCGATTACGCAAATGTATATAACAGTATTGTCACTGTAAGGACACACTTATGTTGGCTGTGCCCAAAAGTAGAATAATGCTAGAATTGCTAATTTAAGAAGGGGTTGTTGTACTTGCTGTGTCAAAGAAATCCACTAAGGCCACTATAGGAAAAAAGACATGTTAACTTTGCGTAATAATGCCAATAATGTCAATTTATTAAGCTATTTGCATACTGGTTGTGCCAATATTTTTACAACACTACTACTGTACGAACACACTCACAAAGGCTGCACCTCATAATGCCAATATAGCAATTGTATGAGATGTTTTAATTGTAGCTGTGCTAATACAAGCCAGTATTGCTTCCGTAATGACACACTTTTTGTCTTAATTATGTCATCGTTTTCACATTTAGAGAGACTTGTAATGCTATCTGAACCAATAAATGCCATCACTGTACTCTCATGACATACTCATGATGGTTGTGTCGAATAATGTAAATGTTTGTACTGCAAGAATGCATCTTAATGCTGGCTCTACCATGAATATCAGCATTTCTCTGTAGGAACACCCTCATATTGGGTCTGTTTAATATTGCCTATATTGCCACTGGAAGAAGATGCTGGATTTTCCAATATGTGCTAGCATTGTAATGTACCCCATGTGGTTCCAGCTTGAACCCAACATATGCCAGTATTGTGATGAATTACACACACATTCAAACACCTCTGCAATCACTGTACCCACCCTCCCCTGTCAATCATCACCCTGAACCCAAATATTTTATTCACATGCATGCATTTGCATACAGAAATTCTCTCTCCCTCTCTCTCTCTCTCTCTCTCTCTCTCTGTCTCTCTCTCTCTCTCTCTCTCTCTCTCTCTCTCCCTCTCTTTCTCTCTTTCTCTCTCCCTCTCGCTCACACACACACACACATACATACAACCCTTTTCACGTGCTGGAAGGCAAATACAGCAGTAATTCCGCCAGATGGAAATACTGTTACCGCCGTGGAGTCATGAAGAATTAAGCCCATATTAAAAGTTGTCATGAGCACGCATTGGCTATCGGCAGTAAAGGTAATACCTTCTGGTGAAAATGACAGCCTCAAAAGCAACTTTGGATGGTAATTCCGCCGTGTATTACAGAATTATCGTCACTGCGAGGCAAATCGTGGCAATACCCCCAGCGGAATTACCTCATAGCAATTCCATTGGTGGAATTAGCGCTGGGTGGAAATAGCGTCATGGGGCAAATTTGAAGTTAGGAGCAGCCATCTCTAAAAAAATCCAATCTACCCTGAATCTCCCATTTCCTGAATGCAGAAGTGGAGTAAAAAAAATGCCCCAGGAGAAAGGAAAAGCCAAAGTGCCAGAAATGCAGATACACAAACACAAATTAATTGAAGCAGTGTTGCAGGTCCTCAGAGACGAGGTAGTGGCCCATGCTGAGCAGCTATTTGGGGTAAGGCAGAGGAAGACAGACATCAGCCCAGAGGAAGAATGTCATCTGGACCACATTATAGGACAAGGTCGTGGCAGTGTGCAAAGTCCCACATGACAGCAAGGACTGCTACAAGAGGTGTAATGACCCCAAGGTCAGGGTCTGCAACCTTCTCTCAAATTACTTGTGCTAGACAGATTCAAATGCGGCAGCATCCTCCACATAGAAGTCAATGAGGGTGATGGAGGTGCCAAAGTCTGAGCAAGCAGTCAACATGAGGCTTGGGAGTGTGAAAGTCAAGTCTCCCATGACAAGGCACTGCCAACATCCCTATTAGATGCATGTATCCCCCAGCCTAAACAACCACACTGTACAGGGGAATACCCTACCAAACGGCAAAATGGATTATGGCACGGCAAGAACATGCTTGTGCAAGGCAAGGTGGGACACTGTGCAAATGGATAGCCACATTTATGTAAAGGTGAAGGTAAATCCTTGCAATCATGACATGCACCCATGAGGGCAGGCTATACCCACACTGAAATCCCTCAGTCCGCATCCAGCACTGGCACACCCAAAAACATTCAACCCACATATGAAACACCAAAGCCAATGACTGCAGCAACACATGTAAACGTCATGTTTGCAAGCCATCTGCCAGTAAGGCCATGCATTTGAGGGGGCAACCCTTTACTGACCCTACTCGCTCCTCATTGGAGCACTGTCCTTTGCCAAACAACCTACTCTGGCCACGTCCTATGACTGCTACAATGCCAATGCGAAGATGACACTCATCAGCAAATGACTTGTTACACAAGATATAGCCCTCACAACCTGTAAGGTGTGTGTGTCACAGAGGCAATATCTGGTTGAGAAAATGAACACTTTATGCAGCATGTTTAACTCCCATGAAGCCACATGTGTACTATGATGATCATCCATCATATTACATGAGTGTCTTGCTGTACTACGCACACAATTGCATCTTGACTGACAACATATCATTGTGCACCCAATAGGTTAATAGCCGACTCAGGGTGAAGATACAGGCCCAACATCATCCCAGGGCTTATCCACTGTCCTAAGCCCCTCTACATCCACCCCTAGAGCCCACAGCCAAGGCAAGAACAGGAAGATGATCAGACACAGAAAAAGCTGCCACAGGCCAACAACATATGTCAGTAAAGCCAGAACAGCAGCAGGAGCTGCATCCCAAGCAGCGCAAGAAGACACTGCACAGTCTGCCCCTGTGGAAACAGTTAAGGAGCCACATGCCACCACTGCTCCCATGAGATGAATTGAGTCACCCAGCCATCCACGAATTGACACCCTCTCTTCACCTGAGTCCTTGATCCAATGCCACCAGCAGCATGACACTGGCACAGTTAGTGATGATAATGGCATTGGAGTAGTAGATGCAGATGATAGGGTGTTGAGGTCCCCCTGCTTCAGCCCGACCCCTGTACGTAGCCAAGGAAGTGTCCAACATGCTCTGAGATATGTACAATGCCATCTGGAGGCGGCTGCACACCATGAAACAACACAAGGTGCAGATGTTTCAAAGAGCCGAAATGCAGCTACAGCATCTGCAAGCAATCTGCAATTCTGTCCAGGGCTCATCCCGCAGTATTAGCAGGTCCATGGGCCAGCAGTATTGGCCTCTACCAGTGGCAACTGATGCCAATACTGTTGTAAGCCAGAGGGCCAGGTAGATGACGAAGGCCCTATCTGAATTTGCAGAAAACATGCATTGCACCATGCTCCTGACTCTCCAGCAAATTCGGGGCCAGGAGTCTGAAGCATCCACCACTGTCTCCCCCACAGAGGGCTTGTCAGTTGGGAGACCACATGATCACTCCCAGAGTAATGTGGACCGTTAGCAGTCTGAAAAGGCTGAGAAGCTCAAGAGGGCACGTAAATGAAACATGTGGTGGTTTCACAATAATATCATTCAGAAGGGAGATGGGATGGGATTGGTTTTGCAGATTGAGGAGGAAGGAGGGCATAGGTTTTGGGGATTGAGTGAGGTGTGAGCAATGGGTGTTGGGATTAGAGGGAGGTGGGAGAGTATGGGTGTTGGGGATTGAGGTAGATGGATGGGTATGCGTGTTAAGGATTGAGGGAAGTGGGATTGTATGGGTGTTTTGCAGTTATGGAGATTAGTGAACAGTAAGAGCAAAGGTGAGGGAGACTGTGCTTGGGACTGGACTTGGGAGCGTGGCTCAGTTTATGGAGAATGCAGTGAGTGCATCAGCATTCCCCTCCAGCACTCCCCTTCGACATGCCCTTCTATGCGCCTTTACACACTGGGAGCTTGTATCTAGCTTGGGGTTAGGTGCTGGGGGCTATTTGGCCTTTAGCCATCAACCTATCTCTGTCTCCCAGAGTGTAAGTAGCTGTAGGTCGCGCTGCCCTTTTATCTACTGGACGTCACACTGAACATCTATCTACAGCAATTTACCTACAGTATAGTTCATTCACAGCTTATTCACAGCTCAGAGTGCGAGCAGTTTAGAGGATGTCTCCAATCTCTGGCCTCCAGCGTACAAAAACAAGCCGCAGGGCAGAAAGGAGATCAGGATTGATTTTGGCATCCTGCCTCACTATTAAAGGGACTATTTCGCCCCATTTGACTCAGTCTACTATTAGGTTGGCTCTCAGAAGCCAGGGACAGTTGGGAGCAAATCATCATATTATGACATCTTCTGACCACGCACGTTCCTCCTATATAACCAAGCTGGATTTACCCTATGAGAACATGGCCTAAGAGGCGCAGCCCTGTTATCCGTTTCAGACAGGCAAAATATTAAACTATTTAAGTGTTCCAAGTGCTCCAAGCGCTCTAGGTAGCCTGGTATGCCCATTGTCCCAAGAGCCTGGGGCCACGAGTGTAAATCCCATTTTACATGCTCAGCATACTGTGAGTGCCCACTCACTGCCTCTGTGCGATATATCTCCTTCTGATAAAGCAACAATTGGAATGCTCCATAGACCATCTCTATACCTAGAATTGCTTTATATCTCGAGAAGATGAGCAATCAGGCAATGCTGGATCAGCAACAGAAGGGGCCGAGGAGGGTCTTTTTGTGTGTAATATAGGCAACAGAGCCCCCAAACTTGCCACTCGGGGAAGCGAGGCAAGAGATCTATTACTTATTAATCGCATGGGTGCTAATCTATCTTTGGAAACTCTCACCAGCGCTTCTTTTAAAGCTATTCCTGAAAATAGGCAATGTTAATTTGGATCCATCTATCGTTCTTTCAGCTTTCATGTCTCTTCTGTCTCCTCCATCCTTAAGGTTAAGTCTCCCAACTGGCCCAAAACCTAGTGGAGTATCAGGTGGCCCACTGAGGCAGACTGCAGACCCACTGGCAAACACACTAAGGGAGGCTCTGGGAGACTTAATGGGGGATCAGCATCATTCCTGTGGCTCTCGATGAATAGCTCTCTCCCCGCTAAGGGAACAATGAGACAACCAAATACATGACAAGATTAGACAAGATGATGAAGCCCACTGTGGAAGCTCAGTACCAGCATTTTAATTGCCCTCATCCTCTATCCTCACAGTCATCTGAGATGTCTATTGAATAGGTACCTATAAGAAGTCCTAACATCGCCTCCCAGGAGAGAAGACAACAATGGGAAGTTTTGTGCAGCTGAATAATGTCTACATTGATATTGATTAAAGAAGAACTAGTGGATCTGCACGTTTTGTTTGGACAAAATGAACCGAGAAACTAACAGAGACTTGACAAATATTTGAATGCCATAATTCACATAGCTGAAGGTTGGGATAGTTCTCCTCTGCCAATCACCATGGCTGTTCTAAACATAAAGGAAAAAGTTGATGTTGGATGCCAAATTAGAGGCAGTAAGGTGAACGCCACTGGGGTTAATCAGAACATTTCTTCTGAAATGGAATTTCAACCAGGTGGGGCAATAACTGGGCCATATGATGTATCGTGTTTAGTTTTGAACCTGGTATCAGAGACGGGCCCTATGACGACTCTGGAATTACCTGTGCCCCAGACCAGAATGAGGCCTACTCTGAACAAATCTGGTCTGGTCTGTGAAAATCTGGCAGGCAGGAATATGATGCCTAGTTTAGGCAGGACCCGTAAGACTCTTGGGGAACGAATTTCATCTCTCTGCCCCACTCCTAGTGAGCCATTGCTGGCTAAAGAAGTGGAGAAGGTTGACAGTACAGAAGAAGGCCGACAGACATTTTAGCCCCAGGGAGAAATTCCAATATTGTTTGCTGCTTCAAAGGCCTTTTTCATGGGAACAAGAACTTGTATAAGAGAATTTTAATTAAGACTCTGAGTGACATTTTGGGCGTGACTGACATTTCCTTTAAGTTTTTTTACAGTAACAAGGATTTTATCTGATTGTATGTTTTTTGGGGGGAGAAATGTACATTTTAGTCTTTCTAATTTAGAGTTTTGCACCTGTGTGTTAAACTGTATTTCAGCTCTTTCTCACAGAGGTAATAAAGTATATCAATATTTGAAACATGCTCTTTGCCATCTACATGATAATTGGCATGAACCACTTTTTTTCGTTTGAGGAAGCTGGCATAAACAGCATTGAGGAGGGACAAAATAGATATAAATTTCAGCCCCTTCAAACTTGGATTTAGCCAAATCAGAATTGGATAGTAAACTCAATAAAGTAACGAGTATTTATTCTGGTGGCTTGCCTGTGTGTGACACTGAGACAGTTTACGGGTGCATGACATAAGTCCCCTCACTGGGGCTCTGAGTAGGGTTAATACCCCTGGAGTACAATGGGGAATATTTTCCACAACGAAGGATGCTGGTGTGACGATAGGTGGGGAATTAAGGCAGAATACATTGCCCCACACGGTGAGTCAGCCCTATGGCAATCCTCATTTTAAACCCTCAACCCCCTTTAATCTCTTATGCTGGAATGTGCTGGCTTTAGGAGTAAGGACAATGTACATTGGCAAGAATATTTGGAAAGTTTTGAAATCATTTGCTTTCAAGAGACATGGCTCTTGCAATCGGAAGAGCTCTATGGCTACAAGGCTTTCAGCACCCTTGCAGGGAAATCATCTAGGGGCAGGCAGAGTTGGGGCCTGCTAACATGTTTTAAAAACTTGTTAAGTGGAACTAAAATGTTAATTCATTCCACATGTCCTGATATTTTGACTGTTAAGTGGGAGGTTGATGCTCTAAATTCACTCGTTATTGTTAATATTTATTTGAGACCTCTGGAGGATGCTACAGCTGTGTTACTAAATTATCTTCAAGAATTAGAATGAATTAGGTATTTGTTCACCACCCAACAGCTACATATTGTGTTAGCATATGATTTTAATATGCAGTTAGAAACAGTCGAAGAGTATGGGTATCTACATAAGGATCAAAATTAGTTACTTGGGATATCTCGGCCGTATAGTCGACCTTGTATCCCCAAGACAGCCTACACTAGCAAATGAATTCAGGAAATGATGGTAATGCGATATTGGGCATGTAATGGTAGGTTCCCCCGTGATATCCCACCAAAGTTGATGTATGCCATCGGGAATTGTAAAACGTATATTGAGTATATTTTGTTGCATGTTGAAAGTTGTTGGTCGGTAGCTGATATCCAAGTTGTCCTGTGCATCGAAAGTGATCATGATCCCCTTGTTTTAGCTTTCAATCTACCTGGAAACTGCTGCATTTTCTGAAGGGTGAAGGCAGGCGTAGGATCCCGTGGCAGGTTTTGGTGAAACACAATTGCACCAGCAAGGTATATACATTGTTAGTTCCTCTCCTTGAGTCTCTGATAGCTGGGACCGAATCATCCCCTAGTGTCTTTTGGCAGCAGCTGGTATGTGTGTTAAATCTGATCATGACTAAACTAGTGCTACAGGGGTGACAAGCACCTTGAAAATAAATGGGTGGTTTGACCGAGAGTGTTGTCAAAAGAAATCTGAGTTGCTGTCAATTGTGAAAATGACAGAGAGTGGGAATATCACCCAAATAAGACTGATTAGACAAGAATACAAAACCTTGTTGGAGGGCAAGAGGATGATGTTCTGTGAGACAAAATGCGAAGAACTCCAGTTAGCGACTAGAACGAAAAAACGCATCTGCCTTTTGGAAGATAGTTTCTGCATATACCAAGCGGTCGTCCTCTGCCTCTGCACCAGGTATCCCCGAGGAAAATTGGTTCTCGCATTTCAGCTCACTTTATTAGGACTCAGGAGCACAATTAATGGTCAATTCTAAACCAATGGGATGGGAGGCTCTGTTATCACATTATGTATTGGATATCTACTTAGAGGAAATGGAGGAAGCAATTGGCTCACAGAAGAGGGGGAAAGAGCCCAGACCAGACACTAGTACTGAAGTAAGAATATGGGGCCCTGTTCTACAACATCTGTTTTCAAATATCACGAGTCCCCATTTTATACCCAAGTCTTGGCGAGGTGAAACTATAGTCCCTTTCTTTAAAAAAGGGGATGAGGTTGAGCCTCAAAACTATATGCCTATATCTTTAATTGACGTAGCTTCGAAGATCTACAGGAACATTGTATTAAAACAACTGGAGGCTTGGATACACAAAAGTAAAGTTCTCTCAGATTTGCATGCAGGTTTTAGACCGGCATTGGCCTGGTGGACCAATTATTTAGGCTATCTCTACTTAGGGATAAATATGGGAGACTTAGGAACCAAAATCTCTATCTAGTAATTATTGATTTGCATGCAGCCTTCGACTCAATCCCCAGAACTAAGTTATGGCTGCACATGTTTCAAATGGTGGTATCTGTTAACCTGCTGGCAGCCATACATAGCCTGCATGTAGGAACTTACGCTTGTGTACGTATCCCAGAGGGCGAAGGCCTATCCAGGACCTTCCCGGTCTCTAGGGGCATTAAGCAGGGGTGCGTTGTCGCCGCCATGCTCTTCACTTAATATATAAACCAAATCACAGAACAGATTTCCCAATGCAACATGGATGCCCCAATGTTAGGATAGAGGAAAACAGGCATCCTGTTATATGCTGATGATGCAGTCCTGATTAGTAACATCAGAGGAGGTCTTCATAAGATGTTAAACTTGTTTGCCCTAATATCAGTAAGGTTGGTCTTGTAATTAATTTGAACAAAGCCAAGGCTATGCTTTGGTCTAAAAGATGTGGGAAATTCCTCACCCCAATCCGCCTGGAGCCGGTTGAGATCAAGTGAGTCACATTTTATGACTATCTGGAAATTTGTCTTGATGAAAGAGGATCTTGGGGAAAACAGATAGAAAAATCCTTACTTAACTATTCAAGGCAAGGGACAATGATGCAAGGTTTCATTAATCATTATGGGGGTAATGCAGTGTCTCAGGCCCTGGAGGTTCTAAGGACTTGCGCAAATGTGTTTGCTTTGAATGGCGCTGAAATCTGGTGCCATTCTGAACTTGATAGGGAGGAGCAGAGGGAAATGGCGATTTTGAAAGAACTCCTTGCCCTACTAAGCAGTGCACCATCTCTTCCTTTAAGATTAGAGCTGGTGGTAGATGTCCTTGCTTTCAATGCTAAGCACTGACCATAATGTACTGCTATACATTGTGCAACTCACCCACCCTTCAAACCTATAAGTAAGCCGTCTTTGATATACTTGAGCAAGAAGGCGCTAGAGCTCTCCCATGGCGTAGTTATGTCTCAACCCTGACCACTGTGGGATGTATTGACCCACACCGCTATGCTATGCGGCATCACTCTGCCAGTTATGGGGAAAGAAATGGCAACAATGGCGGCGCCAAAAACCTACAAAAACCGTGTGCTTCAGCACACAAAAATAGGGATGCGCAACCTGTCACCCATGGTGCATCTGCAGTGGAATAGAGCACACCCTGCAGAAATGTGCCAGTGGGTCCCATGACCAGCAAACAGAGTGTAGGGAAAAAAGCAGCACTTTGCAAGTGAAACTCAAAAATGTGCCTACAAATGACATTTGTTATGTTGCCGAAAACTCCAAAATGCCTATAACACAACACTTTTCAACATTCACAATCTTGCCTGGTGCGAAAATGCATGTATCAAATGAAACATTGTGAAACATACAAAGTCTGAAAACTGACAGCCTCTATGCCAAAATCCAGGGGCTACTTGAATGACAGCTGTCAGAGGAGTACTGAGGAAACTTTCAAATGACCTAAAACTAAAAAGTCTGTTGAATTAGCAAACATAAACAGGATTGTTGGCAAAAAGGAATACACATTTTAGTTGTGTTTTTGATTCCACAGATTTTAAGGCCAAGAAAGAAATGTATTTGAATGTGATGCAACAAATATGGGTTTTGCTGGGTTAAAAAGTTAATTAGCTTGGCTGAAGCGGAAAAATACTGGAAAAGTAGGTTTTTCTCCCGAAGGAGGGCCTTCCTCTGATCAGAAACTCACTGGGAGGTGTTAATTGCAGGTTAGGACAGAATCTTGTCTACAGAGAGCAAAGGAACAATGACAAAGCTGCAGCCCAGTAAACTAGACATGTGAAAGGAGTCGTAAATGGCCTCTGGAAGGAACAAGAAAGGAGGGGAATGCCCTGGATTGTAGGGAGACAAAAAGAGGCAGAGCCAAGCGGCCATCTGTTGCTAAACATGAACAAAGAACACATTTTAATAGACTCATAACTTGCTACACAAAATGGTTAAAAATATAAACAGGACAGAGTTGTTCATTTAATTTCTGGCTGCACGTGTGAAGAGGCAGTAGAACTGTGTGACATGTTCTGGGCAGGAATGGCAAGATATGTGGTTTTACACAACATGTATTACTGTTAGAATTGTGAAAATGTACACGCATATCACTATGTTAAACACGCACATTTGTGGAAATTTGCAGACAACTTGGAAATTGTGTTCATAGCTAAAAGCGCAAATTTCTGTAGAAAGTGTCAACAAGATCCCACCACTGCAGGGTTTTGAGGAATAGCTGCTATGTAAAATATGGCATCTTTTTGTGTGATATGTATAAAGGTGACCAATGAAGAAATGCATATTTAGTATCAAATCCGATTATGAGACCAGTGGCTAAAGGGAAGTCTCTGAGGATTGAAAAGCAAATCATAAAACGTGACATCACACAGCCTTGATCCAATCAGTCAAATTGCAAGGCGGAGATGAAGTTTGGTCCAATTCCAGCTCACAGGGGCAAGCTTAGCTAAGCCGGCACACACCCCCCCTTTGTGATGTCATTCTATAGCATAAACAGAGACAGCTGACAACACATAGGGACTGACTGATCCAGCCACGTTCCTGATCCCGACGAAGCACTCTGATCCAGCATCCTACACCCAGCTTTGAATATTCTTCCAGATCTAGATGCCAAAACTCTTGCCAGCAATAGAGACTATTGATTTGCAACAAGGCCCCAAATCCTCAAATTTATTCTCTCCACTCAGTAAAGCATTGTGTGGTGTGAGAAGGCCTTTTGAATCAATATCCTGAAATTCTCTGGCTTGCCACCACTAGGCTTGCCTGAGGAACTCTCCATCCAGCTGATCCAAATAACCACCACTAGGAGAGCAGATCCTGTGCCAATCCTGTGACCGGCCTAAAGGACCCACTCCCGTGCCTGATGTGCTGTCTTTCCTAGACCAGACCCAATCCTGACCAGAGCTGATGGTCTCATTTAAAAACTTATCCTGTGAGTATGAATAGGAAGAACTGTGGCCCATAGTGTATTTGGTTTGTTTTATCCCTATCCAACCTATCCTATCTTTCCTTCAGAACCAGTATTGTTAGAACTATCTTTGTGCTGACCCTTTTCTCATCTGAAGAAGTCAAGTTTCCTTCGCAGGTGGGTCACCTTGATCCACTGACTGTAAAATCACTGTGTGGTATTTGCTTCTTCATAGTCATCCCCTAGTGTAAGCAAACCCATTTGTCATTTTCAAAAGTGCATTCCTGTTTTCCATTCTCGCACCTATTTTACAAAAACCTCTATAACTCCCTCGGTTTTTGTGATAGAACCTAACATGCACAGTTACCTATAAAACCCCAAACCGCATTTCAAAACTGTGTGATTCTCCCATTATTGCGCAATGAAAAGTTTGCCGCAATTTGAAAAATCTGAAAGGGTTACACGTGTAAAATAGCTTTTAACTGCTTCCGACTTGGACTTTAAGATTTCAAATGTTTTCTGATGACTAAATCATTGCTTGTGATTGTTTGCACCTATTCAAAGCCGCTTCCATAAGAATTTAGAACAATTTCAGTGTTTTTGACCATGTTTGGTGTTTTTGCCCAGTCCATTCTAAAGACAATTTTGAGAGCCAGTGTGACAGCTGAAAAGTCAATTCTGTGTTTCTCTTGTGGTTGCTGGGGGAAACTGGGACTGATATTCTGTTTGATTTGTGCTATTCCTGAATACCTGCTCTCTCCTCCCATCTCTTTACATTGCTTATTGGGGGTTGAGGGGTGTTGCAGGGGGACATTCTAACCATACTGCTATCTGATCTGAAACCAACACAAAAGTATTATTGTATGTGCTGCATTTGTTTTGCTCATTACTTACTTATCGTGTATTAAAGATATTATTCAGTGTTCTGTCACCCCATTGGTGATTGTTGTTTACCTATTCAAATTTTTTGTGATTAATTTTTAAATACCTAAATAAATATATACCTTGGCAAACCAGCCTTATTCCTGGCTCAGTGTGAACGGGGGGGGGGGGCGGATTGAAATCACTTACACCATAAAACTTGGCCTCCCCCCTATGATCACACTTGAATCCCAGGACCATATGGTAGTGAAAGACTGCATCAAACAGAGATACAGGGACTGGTACTACAAGATTAATCTCTCAGAGATCGGCTTGGCAGGTGTGAAAGCAGAATACATCAAGCGGAAGCACTTATTTGTCCGAGAAAAATATTTATCCTGTACTGATGACATGAAAGCACGCACCTTGTTTTTAAAAGCACGGATGGGGATTCTTCCATTGGCATCAGTTTTAAGTTCCTAGGGCAAAGGCGATCTACCGTTGTGTAAAATGTGCGGGCGGGGAGACAAAAATCTTGAGCACTTCTTGTTTATGTGCCCCACAATATAGGAACATCCTCTATAAGTGGCTTGTCCCTACTTGTAAAAAGTTTAATGTAAGGGGAACAAAAGAGTCATCAGAAATTTTTGTATGTGATGAAAACCATGTTGAACTCCAAACTCATTTGGCCTTTTTGGAAAACGCCTGGCACCTGAGAATGAAATGTATTTTGTAAATGTAAATGTTATCCCATTTAAACCACCCTTTTTAACAGTGTTTTACAGTTTGACCCTGTATTTTAAATGTTGTTTTATCATATTTGTTGATATTTCTGCTTTTATGGCTATGATGCCGAAATAAAGATTGAACTACTACTACTTATAGACAAATCACATGTTAACTTGAACACATGCAAGGACAATGATTTTGGTGTGAGAGTGAACTTTTTAATATGTGGCTATGTAAAAATAACTGGCATTACTGCTAAAACATGTGTCTTAAAGAAATTGTCCATGAGTTCTTGCCACACCAGATGGCTGTCCCTGCCTACATCATGCTCACTAGGTGGGGGCACTTCATCAGCAGCGATTGTGTCTTTTGCCTCTGGGGGGAGACGTGTCAACATCTGGGGCAGGGGGACATGTCTCATGACGTACATGGCACAAACTAGAAAGATTTCCCCACCTTCTCTGGCCTATACTTCAGGCCCCCTCCGGTCAGGTGAAGGCACTGGAAACGTCTCTTCGGAGGCTGTAGGACTGCTCGATGCACAGACTGGTCCTGATGTGTGCTTCGTTCTAGGCCACCAATTGTGATGTGCCTGGATTGTACACAGATGTCATCAGCCATGCCCGGGGGTATACAGTGTAATTTGCAAGGGCAAAGAACACAGGTGTCAGTAACAGATACACAAGGATGTGTGGCATTTTTTCCTGGCATGTTTATATACACTCTCTTGATGCAGTTAGGGCACACTGGTGAACGATAGGGTTGCCTATCCCTACAATATTTAATGTGTCATGTATATATGTATATGAAATGTCACTTTGGGAATTGTAACATGTATGCCTGTGACTGGACTAGCAATTTAGATGTTGTCTGCGGTGGTCCTGTGCTGTGATGTACTGGCTGTGTCCTAAATTGCATAGGGTTGTCATTGTGAATTGTCATACTTATTGCATTGCTGTCCTTATGGAATTACAATCAAGGTTCGCTGCATACATGCAATCTCTGCCTGGCAGTGTAGCATTGTCAGTGTGCACTGGTAAACTGGGATATTGTCTGTAAAGGTATTGTTTCCCTATGCATCGTGGTACATGTAGTCCTCACTTAGTGGATGTCTTCCTTGCTAGAGCAATATGCTTTGCTGCCATGCTACTGTATTATCCTGCAGCTTAGAGTCATGTGGGTTGGTGGCTGTTATGTGTGGGGCGACAGGGATGCATTCACAGGGCTGTGACAGAACATGCATTGATTAGTTATTGTCATGGCCCCCCCCCACCCTTGCACCTTCAGGAACCATTTCACTCGTGGTGAATTTTACAATTTGAGATGGCACTTGTACTTAAACAGTAACAGTTTCTCTCTGTGGCTCTCCATGTAAACAGGCAGTGTGCTTTTAAGCAGGAACATGGCCTCTTGGGTGGAAACAAGAATGCGTGTGTAGCAGCGTATGATGGTGAGGTCAGCATCACAGGACACCTGTACATTCAGTGAATGGTACTGTTTTGGTATACCTCTTTTGCTGCCTTGGAGGCCACCAATACCACATGGGTGTAGTCCAGTACTGCAATTATGTTGGACCTGTGGGCTTCCAAGTAATATTGCAACTTTGTGGCTTTTATATGGGCCTAGGTGGGGTCAGAGAGATGTGTTCCGGTGCATGTCACAAGAATGCATCCAACAGCTGCCCAAGCCTGATTTAAAATGTGGGCTGTGACATGCCATGCTGCATGCTCACAGTGTGCTGAAAGATGCCTGTGTCTATGAAATGCAGCACTGACACAAGTTGGAGCAGTGGGGAAACAGCCATGTTGATGTTAATCCTGCTCTGAAAGTCATCTTGGATCAAGGACAGTAGCTCATCAATAGTCTCCCTTTTGAGCCAGAACAGAATTTTTAGCTGGCTGTTTTTTAACACCCAGTGTGATGCCCTGTGGCCTAACCCATGGTATGGAAATGACTCTTGCATGGCATCTCCTCTGTCTCTCTGCAGCATGTGGTCTACGGTGTTATTCCTGCCTCTACCTACAGTGCTGTTCCTGCCTCTACACCTCAGTTTAGAGCATGAGGTGTTGCATTTCCAGGTTAGAAACTGCTAGTGGCATCATGGTGTTGGAAAGTGTGGTACGTAGAGGTGTGGGACTTATGCACCATTTAAGAGTCCATTGGGTACACATGTGGCTTAATTTCCATTACCGGTATGCATTCACCTCCACCTTTTAGGAAGTGGAAACTGCACTGTGTGTTTGCCGGAATTTTCAGCACTGTTCTGGCGGTATTGCGACTTGTAACACAGCAGAATGAAAATTTTTATTTTTGTGATTTTACAATAATACTGGACACAAGGGAGGCAGGCGGGCATGAGTGTTGGGGTTTGAGGGAGGTGGGCGGCATGCATGTTGCGGATTGAGAGATGTGGGAGAGTATGGCTGTTGGGTATTGACGCAGGTGGGATGGTATGGGTGTTGGGTTTTCGGGGAGGTGGGATGATATGGGTGTTTTGCACAGTTATAAATGTATCACATGTTAATTCTGTCTTTAAGGTCAAAATATAGCCAGATTCTAGATTGGCTGTAAGGAAAGGATCCCAATCCCAAAACGTACTGTATGTATACTAGGAATAACAAATAATTTTACAAGGGCAGGGACAGATTGAGTCAATTGGAAAATTATGCAGACATGTCGAGAAAAATATGGAGATTAGGAAGATTTAAAACAGATTATGGCTTTGATTTGATTATTTTGTGTAGTAATGAACATGCCTTTTTGTTGCAATCTGGATTACTTTATACCGTACACATTCTTTATTGATTTCAGATATCATGCACAAAATTAAACAACAAATATATAGGTGAACAAAACTCTGGAAAAACAAACTCAGAACAAGAGGATTTTAGAATGTGCAAGAAAGCAATGATTATTCAAATTCAAGTGCAATATGTATAGCCGAGGTTGCAAGGACATGGCATTTCATCAGAGACACGCTTGAGCACAGTTAACAAGGACGTCATCAGTCGGAAACTTCATCTTCTGGACTACGTCTGACTCAGATTTAGGGAACACTACGTTGACATAAACAGCACACAACTGGTAGAGACAGGAGAACATACTCGTCTCCAGTTCTGAAATAATATATGCATCAGGGTTTATAGAACTACTTGGCAATCTGCTCAGGTGCTATATGAAAATCTGCTTGCCACATTCCAGCTGGGAAGGGACAAGTACCCTCCACAGTTCTGACAGAATAAACTGTCTCTGTCAAGAAAAAGACTTGCTAATAAGCCAGCAAACGTCTAAGCTGCACCCCTTCTTGTGTACAGTATGAAAGAGAATGTTGTGCTGGAAAAACTCTCTAGTCACAAGAAGCGTCTCTCCAAACACTTCACTTCAGGAAACATCTGACATGCATTCAAATAATCCATCACCACACTACATGAAATGGCAGAAACCTCTGCTGCAACACCAACAACAAGATATCAGCATTACCACATACACATTTTAAGTTTTGGAAGACTATTTGATTAAGCTGAAAAAGAAACAATTCTGGAAAATAGTGCACAGCCATTTTATATAAAATACCTAAATTCCAACACTATGCCTGTATTCCTAAAGTTTCAAAACAATCACTGTGTTTATTCCGCGACAATATGAAATACAAACAAATCTTTTGTGAATATGGACAAAATGTGCTCCTTACAATCTTGATAGATGTTAAATTTAACAAGCTGAAGGTAGTGAGAACTTCATCTTCTATAAATCATTCAATATCATTATTATTATTAGTTTAATACTGTGAAAAAAAACATACAGGAACATGATGAATAGACTGCCTTCCTGTATTCAGTCAGATGTTACGTTCCAACTCTAAATTCATTCACAGATTTTAGTTTTTCAAATAAGGAACAAAGGAGTGTGGGAACATATTTTAACCGTACAATAAGAGTTATCTGAAAGATTCAAGCACAAACATCCAGGCTGCATGTCATACCAGGGCATCACCATTAACAGCGGAGCTCCCTGAAACCCCCAGCACCATTGACAAACATGCCTGCATAGGCCTTGTAGGACGACCCAGCGACCTAAAGATGGCCACCGCAATGTCATCGGCCTCCTCATGCAGCCCACCTTCATCATCTATAATGCTCGACTGTGATTGGCCACTTCCTAGCCTCATCTTAGAACTCTGAACGGTCTGAGAGGCGAAGCCGGCCCTCACTCAAGGTCTGTACCTAAGGCCAGGAACATGTGTCTCGGCCGGTCCTGCTAACTTTGAAGGACTCGACCCCCTGACACCCTGCAGCACCATTGATCAACATGCCTGCATAGGCCTTGCAGGAAGACGTGGCCAACTAAAGATGGCTGCCGCAATGTCCTCAGCCTCCCCAGGCAGCCTGCCTGCCTGCATCATCTGTTTTGCCGGCCTGTGATTGGCCACACCCTGGCCTTATCTTGGAACCCAACCTGAGCTGGGAGGCAAAACCGGCCCTCACTCAAGGCCTGAAATTAAGGCCAGGAACATGTGTCTCTGTTGGTCTCAACCAGCGATGCTACCAGCCCCTGTCAGCTGCCTGCTGTTGCGCAGCTCCTATCCTGTTACTTCAACGCTCTCAGGTAAGCCTCTTGCGCCCTTACAGTTTTGTGCTCGGGCTTGAGCCTGTTAATATGCCTCACCATGTAGTATGACCTCCTTTACTACCATGGCTCCCCCTTTGTCTACACAATTGAGCATGTTGCTTGTGTGTGGCTGCTGCCTTTTCACATGACTCACCTTGCGCTGTACTTTCAGACACTCCCTCATGTCTCGCTGTAACGACACCTTGCACCCTTGGGCATACCTTGCACACCCTACCAGCCTCCATCTGATTGACACTTCCAGCCTTGCACTGTGTATGATCTGTACCTGTAATCCATCTCATTGATACTTCTAGCCTTGCACTGTGTATGATCTGTACCTGTAACCCATCTGATTGACACTTCCAGCTCTACGCTGTGTATGATCTGTACCTGTAATCCATCTCATTGATACTTCTAGCCTTGCACTGTGTATGATCTGTACCTGTAACCCGTCTGATTGACACTTCCAGCTCTATGCTGTGTATGATCTGTACCTGTAATCCATCTCATTGATACTTCTAGCCTTGCACTGTGTAAGATCTGTACCTGTAACCCATCTGATTGACACTTCCAGCTCTACGCTGTGTATGATTCCTGTCCAACTTTAAGTACTGCGAGTAACATGAATGCAACAGCACCTTGATGCCTGAGGGCTTAGTGTACTTTACAAATGTAAATATAAATAAATTAAATAAATAAACACACATACATTTTTTAGGAAGGGTCCAAGGAAGATGACACAACTTTTAAGAAGACAACAACTACGCCGGCTGATGTTACCCAATATATTCTGAAGGAGACCGAGTTAGTTTAGAGATGTAAACATTGCAATATTTAATCTCTACCAACAAAGATTCACCACAGTTGAACTATCCCAGCCAGACCATAATCTTATAAAATGCAGATTTCCAAGGAATACTTTTTTTTAGAAAGATTAGACCAAACATTTATTTGCCAAGAACCCTCCAATGGAATCTGAAATCAATATTCTTGTCTTATGTGTAGCATCTAGTTTCATTCAAGGGGATTAAGAAATGCCTTCACACATTTTAACATAAGAAACGTGCTTCCATACTGTTCTAAATAAATATATAGAATATTCAGAAAATAATCTGACGTGGAAACCTGTAGGTGTTGAAAACACTTAAATTCATTGCAGATCAAAATATGATGTCTGTGGACAAAGGGGATGAAGGGGCAGTGGCCCTTTTCACTTCAAAATATTACACTATTGTCTTGAAATTGTTTAAGAATCAGAAATATTAAATGCAATAAATATAGAGATATTTGTCCATCCTCTGGAAAAAAACAAAAAATAACATTGTGCTTTTTTAAAATGATTTCTAGGAATGTTACCAACATAAAAAAAGAAGGTGATTATTAGTTGTAAACAAGGCTTTTTGGTGAAATATGACATTAACTGTCAAAAATACCAATATACTGCAACAGATGGCACTCAATAGCGCAGAATGGCACTTTACCACTAGAACAGAGACGTCATCCTTGACCACTCAAGAGTTTTATTTATCAAAAATATCTTCATCTCTCAAATTATTCTTATTTTTTTTTTACTATGAATGGACAGGCCGACCAATATAAATATGGACAATTTCGAAGACTGCAACAGCTATGGTAATATCCACTTCAGGGATCATGTGCACTTATGGAGTAGATAAACAGTTGGCATCCTAATTATATTTCAGCAGGTCATGTGACCTGAACGCCTTAGATATGTTCCAGTGACATAACCATAGAAAGTGCAATGTAATCTTTACAATGCATCACACCATGAAGGACATGACCTTCCTTAATATGACCATCTACCATAAAGAGGGAGCAGTGCATGCTAACCTATACAGAAAGGGGAGTGAATGAAATATGCTGCTGTTGTATAGAATTCTTCGTAAGAAGCCTTGTAGGATTAGACTACCACTATCGGCAGGTCCTTAGGGATCAATATAATTGACTCACAAAAATATATCATCTCATCAAAGCTAATATGTTGTGTACACCCCGATGCAATAGAGGCTATCCAAGCCGACTGGTGAAATGGATGCAAAAAAGGGCATAGAACTCATGCAGTGGAATTCGCATCAACCTGGAGTCAAAAGCAAATGCAAAAGAATGAAAAGCTTGTGTGACTACTACATGTTAAAGCTATATTACACTTCTTAACAGATGATCATACACAAGTGGACACGTGCATATTAGCTCCATTCCAAGATGTGTCATCTAAACCATTGTTTGCATTCAGTAGAGCCCAACATCTGAGCGGGTAAATTGATAAACCCTTTCTTATAAAAACAACACTAATCAATTGATCACATTTACCTGGGATTGGCAGGTGATAATGGGACGCAACCGTTGGAGAATTGCAAAAGCTACTTTCCTACACTGTACTTCTCAGTTAGGATGCAGTGCAAACTGCCATACACAAATAATATATCCCTCATCACCCCCACCCCGCCCCCAGTATATCCTATGTACCACAAGTACCTAAATAAATAGGAGAATATTGTTCCCATACTATTCGACTCAACAATTTAAAAGTCCCTTTAATGAGTCACCTCGTGGAATCAAACTACAATAAAAGGAAATCGTGTTCGTGTTCTGCGCGTGATCAAACCGGATGTGAGATGTGAATCAATAGTTTTGGTTATCAGGCCTTGAACAAAGGTGTATTTGTCAACTGGCCTAGCACCAGCCAGCTCTCTGTGATCTTTTGCAAACGCCTCTTATCTTCCCTTGTGTCATTCTGTAATCTATATTATCCAGCGAACACTCTGCCTTTCCATGCAAGGTGTTGGGACTCCATACAATACTAGAAACATGGTCCCGTTACCACATGCCCAGTTTCTAGGACTGGGATTGTTCACGTGTCCTGGTTATCAGTACCTTGCTCAGAGTTGAACATGTTCACAGAGAATAAAACAGCTGATGCATTGATTACGCTTTGTTACAATTACAACAGGCTTTTCTAAAGGAAAATACATTCGTTTTCATCCTCCAACTTGATATCTGTTGTAACCTACGTAATGCACTGATAGGCATTCCTAATAAGACCAACTAGCCGATTTGCACTTGACACATGACAAACAAAACACAGCAAACGTTTAGATGAAAGCAGCTTTAACAGGCTGCATATCTACAACTACTAATACTTCACTGTATCCCAAGATAGAAAATGGCATGAGGCATAGACCGCCAGATATAGCACGACATGGTGTATGCCGGTACTGGATCTCATGATAAGCTACAAAGCCATGTTTTCTAAGGAGGCATTGACTTTGGCAAGCTTCATATTGCTACCCCTTTTGGAAATATGCATTTCCCTTCTTTAAAGAGCATACACAACACCCTATTGACACACATTCCTCTACCTGTCCCTTGGCCTACAGCACTAGTCATGTGAGACTTACCTGGACTTTAGTGTACATGTGCTAATCCATTTGGCTTCACTACTGGGTTTGCAAAGTGAGGAACTGTTAAGTTTTACTAGCTAACCATAATTGTTTAAGTCACACAATACAGCGACTCAAAAGATGTTGCAAATAAAAAGCCTAACACAGTGAATGCCATCGTTTTTACACCCGCCAGAATGAGAAATCTCCTAAAGATGACAATGAACTGTCATTATACACAAGAAAACATCTTGTTTGATAACATACAATATTAAGTTGATTGATTTTAATTTGATTTTTGCATTTATAGAGTGCATATCCCATGATGGGAACCCAGCAACAAGTTGCTTCTAGTCGCAGATTGACAATATACTCAAACTTAAAGGATAGTTCCGGGACTTTTTTTTTATTGTCCCTACGGGTCGGCCATGTGTTTGTAAGCATAAATCGGTAGATCGTAGGAAACTTTCCTATGGACCTTACCCGACTTTTCGCCCATTATCGCACTCGAAATCAGCCTCCATTTTGTGATAATCCTATCATTCCGCCGCATCGACCTGGCTCACCTGCCTTTGCGGCACTAAATCAAATCCCCCGCCCCTGAGCCTGACATCAGCAGACGCGTACTGCCCATTTCAAGCACGTCTCGTGTCATCAATCGCTGCGCCTCAGCTATTGACATGTTGCCATGGAAATGGCAGGACGCCTCTTTCCCCAATAAGTATAAACAGACCGTTTCACAACACACAGCAGCATATTTTCGATTCCATTCCTCTCTCTGTGTTACTTTGAGTATTCTGTGACTCGTTTCAGTGCTCTGGTCAGCTACCTTCGCCGCTTGTAGCCCGTGTGAACACCTGTACCATCTCTGTAAATTATTTTACTATCTTTACCGCACAATGGCCACAATAATGCCGTATATGTACGAGCCCGAGTACACCGAGGAAGAACTACTGGAAAGTCAAGCACGCGAAAACGATGGGGATTCGGACGGCAGTTGGGAGGACCAGTCAACGGATGAAGAGCCTGGACCATGTCGCATGGACGGCGTCTCCACCTGGTGCACGTGCAATCGGTGCGAGCTAATGCCAACTGAGGAGGAGAACTGCTGCTGCCGTGAAAATTCCGGGTGCTTGGCCTACATTTCGGAAAGCGAGCAAAGTCTGCAGGAAGGCGAGCAAAGTCCGCAATGCATCACCGAGCTGCCAGAGTTCAGGGAAGCCTGCCTCTCACGGACCGTGTTGAGGATGATGATGGTGCTTATGCACGAACTTCGCGGCACTGTTCGTCCGCGTAATCCGAGTAACGAGTAAGTATACTCTGTTTGTGATGTCAGTGATGCCACCACTATTTCATGGTCGTCTCCCACATATAAAATTACATTTACATATCATTCGAACGCATGTAAATTTGTTCCATATAGTGCATTTTCTAGATATAATTTTTTTCTAAGAAAAATGACATGTGTTACCTGAATCGACATTGATAAGAAAGTTTGGTCAGTTTAATACAGTTTGCATCTTTTTTTTTCACAGGTGGTACAGGCTGGTGGCCTATCGTTGCTTCACTTGGTGGCTTCACGGGAGGCTCGGACACCGCGTTCGGAGAGTAATACCTGCCTGTGCGGTACTTGCCATTAGACAACATTTCCCCAGTGACAGTGGACAATACCGCGGATTTTCCCTCGATGTGCTGCAACCTCAACTTTACAATGTGTAATGTTTATTATTTATGTTTAATTAAAATCTAAAATAAAGCCCAACATATATTTTAACAATGGTTGTTTTGATTTTTTAAATGAATCTAGTGTATATTCTCCTGGGAGGGTGAGGTATTTATAAACTCACCCCCCTGCATTCCATGTAGTAGATCCTGCAGCCATCCTCTTACATTCAGTTAGATGGCCTCTCCTTGGTGAGGCCCTGCGGCAAACGGGTCTTGTCTGCACGACCACCGCCCCGATCCACCCCCCCGCCCTATCAAAGGCAGTTCGCACCGGGGTACTTGTGCTGGCAAGTGGAGCTGTCAGGGAGCGATAAAGGCCAAGAGGTGCCAAAGACCATGTACACTTCAAAGTGGTCTATAGAGCATGGGTTGTTGTTCCCATGTCTACCTCCAGACCCCGTGTCTCCTGCCAAGCATCCCCCCTCACGCTGGACGGCCCCCTGCAATCCACATAAGTGTGTCTCCATTCACGAGTCTTCCTGTGTCTTGTCTGCACGACCACCGCCCCGATCCACCCCCCGCCCTATCAAAGGCAGTTCGCACCGGGGTACTTGTGCTGGCAAGTGGAGCTGTCAGGGAGCGATAAAGGCCAAGAGGTGCCAAAGACCATGTACACTTCAAAGTGGTCTATAGAGCATGGGTTGTTGTTCCCATGTCTACCTCCAGACCCCGTGTCTCCTGCCAAGCATCCCCCCTCACGCTGGACGGCCCCCTGCAATCCACATAAGTGTGTCTCCATTCACGAGTCTTCCTGTGTCTTGTCTGCACGACCACCGCCCCGATCCACCCCCCGCCCTATCAAAGGCAGTTCGCACCGGGGTACTTGTGCTGGCAAGTGGAGCTGTCAGGGAGCGATAAAGGCCAAGAGGTGCCAAAGACCATGTACACTTCAAAGTGGTCTATAGAGCATGGGTTGTTGTTCCCATGTCTACCTCCAGACCCCGTGTCTCCTGCCAAGCATCCCCCCTCACGCTGGACGGCCCCCTGCAGACCGCATAATGCCACGACATATACACGTCATTCATTCACAAACACACCCCTGTTTCGAATTCTTTATAACCCACTTCATATTTCTAATGAGAACTTCTTTGCGCTTTGCTAGTCAACCCGTGAAGGTGCTGGTTATCTGCTCTTCGTCTCTGTGAACTTCCGTGACCACTTTGAGCAAACTCGTCAGTTTGCAACCTGTGAACTGCTCCCTGTTCTACGACAAGAAACTACTCTGATCCCTGCATCTAACTGTTTGTTCGTCAAGGTAAGTCCATGTACCATAATCATTTTGCGTCCAATTTTTTAATTTATATCTATTTGCTAGTAGTCATCAAATTGCATCCATGTTTTCTTTTCGTTCACGACAGTACATGCAAGGAACTAGTCACATGTTCTGAGTTTAGTCAAATTACTTTTTCTATTTTTTGAAAGTTATTGAAATACTTATCCGCATGTGAATAACATGTATAGTTCCAAGAACCAAAACGGACCTTGCATTGAACCTTTTATGTGTCATTTAATGTTTTAACACATTGGTATTCATAGAGAATTGTTGATCTTTACTTTTCAGAACTTTCCATAATGCCTGCCTGTTCCATTGGCGGTTGCCCTTCGAAGACCCATAACAAATCTGAAGGTACTATAATGCATGTTTTCCCTAAGACAATAGATCAGATAAGAGAATGGGTCCGATATTGCGGATATCCAGCCTCTGAGATAGAAAGTAGAGTCCTAGAAGTCTTTGCGGACAAGAGGGGTGATCGATACCGCATCTGCAGCAGGCACTTTAGCCCAGACATGTACTCCACATCATTGCTAATAAGGACGAAAACACCGCGAGCGAGGCGAAAATTGCTCTCAACCGCTATTCCCACTCTATTCGTCCACATCCCTCCACTGGTGAGTCAAGTTTACGTATTTATCTCTCGGCATTGCGGTAGTGTGTAGCATTAGCTAACAATAATTTCCCCATTTATGTATCCACTCAATATGAAGGCTGAAGATTCTCCATCCGTGTCGTTATTGCAGTCATCAGCCACTTCAAGCGCCTATCGGGTAATCTTACTTAGCTATTCTGACACTGACTTGTTTTAGGCATGTAAATCAATAGTTTTAATTGATCGTGTAATTATTTTACCTAATGGTACACCACAGTACTCGTCCTCTAGTCTTTGTTTTCAGTTATAATTATTGTTATCCAAAATAATGCAAGTACTGTCTTTCAGGGAGATGCTGAGGAGTCCAACGCATTGACGACAACCGTAGATGTCACTCAGATGCTCGAGGTACGTTTCCGGACAGTTCCATCGATGGAGATCATCAGATCTTGCATTCTTGTAGCGTGATTGTTACACACAATGTTTCTTTCGTTTTTAGCCATTGGTATGTCCTTCTGTCGTCGCCCTCCTATGTGTCTTCTTTTTTCAATATTGTGTTCATTACTAATGAAAGTCCTATGTTTCAGGGAGTCGATGGAGCATTAGTCCAAGAGGAAGGGGGAGCATGCAGTTACGGGTCGGCGCAACAGCTTGCAGAAGTGTGCACCGCAGTTACAGCGTCCCTTGATGTTCTTATGCATTTCGAGGTATGGATACTGACAGATCAATCATGCGAGATCAAATGACGTGATTACATCCGCTATACTTCCTTCTTTATTAACGCAAGTACTATGTTTCAGGGAGCTGACGGAGCTTCTTCAACAAGAACATCACCCCTAGTAGTTGATGCAGATCTCTGGGTGGTGACACTTCCAACGATGGAGCAAATCGAATCATATTTAGATATCCATTATTTATTTTAGACAACTGATCATTTGTGCAGGTCTATTTAGATGAGCCGTTGACGCCTGCAGAAAGTTTATGTTCTTTTAAACAAAATAGAAAACCATACTAATGCAATTACTGTGTTTCAGGGAGTTGCTGAAGCGTCATCTTCAATAATATCATCAATGGAAGTCTATGCGGAGCCCGAGGTATGGATCTTGACAGTTCAATCTAACTAGATCAACAATGCGTGAACTATTGTCGTTTGAATGTTCTACACAATGCGTTCATTCGTGTTTTGCTATTGAGATGTACGTATGGGTATTGGTCCCCAAGTACATTTTGTGTTTTCAATATTATTATACATACTAATGAAAGTTCTATGTTTCAGCGAGTCGATGGAGCCTCAGTGAGTGATGGATGTGCTTATCATGAAAGTATAGTCGTTGCAGCGCGAGAGGAAGTGGAGACATGCACACACGAGTCGGAGCAACAGCGTCCAGATGTTGAAGTTCGAGGAAAGAAAGTTTCAAAGAAAAGAAAGCAAAAGAAGGTTAGTGTCCTGTTCACTATATTATGTTGTCTTTCACTGTCAATAGTTCAATACTGTAAGTTGTGTTTAAACTGAACATCCCTTTTCTAATCTGTCCTCTAGTTGCGAGTGGGTGTAAGAACTAGATCTACACAGACAGTGAAGCGAACGAGAGATGTTGCTTGTCAAACCTTTTGGCAGGGACTTGAGACTGGAGATGCATCGTGCCAATGGGAAGAATATGAAGTGATTGACAACGGAGCTATACCACCACCAGCCATTGATAGTGAATGTCCTCCTGGTAGTTTGGATGCAGTCGTAGATCAATTCACAGAATCCACACCCGCAAAAAATAAGAGCACGCGAAAGTTGAAGACATTGTTTTTTTCTCCCATCTCCGGACAAGGAACAGATGTTGCAATGGAAGAGAATGAAGTGGACGACAATGAAACACCATCAATATCACTCAGCATAGCGGAAGACGATATCAGAGATTGTACCTTTCATGCGAGTGACATGTCCTCAACGTTACAGGCCGAACCAGCTGGGATGCAGAGTGACAGTATAAGGAAAGAGGCCAAATTCATTGTATTCGATAGCTGTTTGATGGATATTATTATGATGATGAAATGTGGGCATTGGGTTGGTGGGGAAGTATGTGGGGAGCCATTGATTAATGTGACTCGTGCAATTCGAGGCACTAACCTTAAAATACATGCCACCTGTACACAATATCATCCGTTCGCATGGTCTGCACAACCCATGCTGGGGCAACTGCCAGCAGGCAATCTACTTTGTGCAGCGGCCGCACTTTTTAGTGGTTCAAGTTTTAAAAAGTTACAGTATTTCTTTCAGTTTGTGGGAATCCATTTCATTGCGAAAAGTCAGTTCTACAAATACCAAACCGATTATCTATTTCCAGCCATCAGCGAAGCTTGGAGAATGGAAAAAATGTCAATGGAAAGTACATTCGCGGGCAAACGCTTCAGGCTAGCCGGTGATGGACAATGCGACAGTCCAGGATTTTCAGCCAAGTACTGCACCTACCACTTTCAGGACATGGAAAGTAAGAAAATTGTGAGTTCGGTGGTCGTGCAGGTGTCACAAAGTACATCCTCAGTGGCCATGGAGAAAGTTGGCTTTGTGACATCATTGCAAGAACTACAATCGCGGGGAATGGTGATCGACCTGATAGCCACGGACAGACACGTTTCAATTGCCAAGACAATGAGAGAACAGTACAAAAATATAAATCACCAATTTGACGTATGGCATCTTGCAAAAACAATCAATAAAAAATTGTCGGCTGCAGGAAAAAAAAAAGATATGCAAGGTATTTCACAGTGGTCCAAGTCAATCAGCAACCATCTTTGGTGGAGCTCAAAAACATGTGAAGGGTCGTTGGAAATTCTACTGGAAAAATGGCGGTCAGTAATGTTGCACTGTAGCAACGTACATCAATGGTCGACAAATGAGCATTTCCACAAATGTGAACATGGCCATTTGTCCACAGAGGAGGCACGGAAGAAGAAGTGGTTGATTCCTTCATCACCCACTCACAAGGCCATTGAAAAGATTGTATTTGATAAAACTATAACAAGAGATTTGAGGGGACTCACGGAATTCTGCCACACAGGAGATTTGGAGGTGTTCCACAATATGTGCCTAAAGTACAGGCCCAAAAGATTGCATTTTGGCATGGAAGGCATGATAAATCGGACTCTTCTAGCGGTCTTGGCACATAACCATAATGTTGGCCGTCAACAAAGTAGGACGACCGGAACTTTAGGGACGCTTTGCTACAATAAGGCCTTCACTAAAAGAAGTAAACAATGGGTGATCAAACCAGTGTTTGAGGATATGCAATATGAGTTTATTGAGAGACTTATCGTAGATGTCCTCGATAGGCACATACATGGAGTGGTGAACGAACCTATGCAGGGGACAACTGCATTGCCACCCAACATTGCCTCTGTTCCATGTCCACCAAAAGCAGAGCTCATTGAGAAATACACATCACGGTTTAAATGATTGTAATTCGATTGTCTGTTCTCTCGAGTCTCCTCATGTTGCAGGCCCATTGCAATTAAACCAAACAGTAATATAAATCATTTTTACAAAAATTATAGAATGTTTCCGTATTACAAACACATGGCCGACCCATAGGGACAATAAAAAAAAAGGCACGCAGACAAGATGCCCTTACACTAACTGGAGCTAACTAGAAATGTGTGCTCGCTCAAAGTGAAGGTCAGCTGCTTTGATGTTTTGCTCGGGTGGCGGAACGGCCCACGACCCAATATAAGGTTCTATTGTGATTTGACCTTGACAGGCCGGGACCATCCTGAAAGACTAAGAAAAGATAATGAATAAAATTTCAGAAACGAAACGATGAGCCACGTTCATTAGAAGAAGTAACGTCGGCAAAGAAGGAGTGGTGTTTCGGGTCTGCCCTACACAGAGACACAATGGAAAATGCAAATATAATGTAAGTAACTTTTGATGAGTTTATACCGCAATTTCATTACTATACAGTGGCTTTAAAGACGGGTTCAGTTGTACTTGTTCGTTCTATGTGGCATAGTGTTTTCTACCACGCACTATCTGGAGGAGAACCATCTTCTTTTACTGAAGCACCTCAAAACCTTCCTCTTTGCTTCTGCTTTCTCTCTCCCTCTCCCCTGCTACAACTGGTCCACTGTCTGCGACCTCGGTCCTGGGCCCTTCCACTCTCCACCTGCACTGCCTCCCTGTCAACCCCTGCACTGGGGGACTGTCTCAGTATCCTACAGCCCCCCCTTCCCAGCACTTGTTCTGCACTTACCTTGCACTTGCCACCAGCTGGCCCTATTTATTTATTATTTTATGCTACTTACCTTGTACTCCACTCCCCCCCCTCCATGCCTCGCCACGCCTTTAAACACTTGTGTACACCCAGTAGCGCTGTCCTCGCTATGAAATGAATAATTTTAATAAGGATCTGATGGTGAGACTAATTTCATTTTTTATGTTTTTAGGTACATCATTCACTACTGTCTGTGTCACGAGTACCAGACACCGGCGGACGGCTTCTACAGCCGCCAGTTGCTTCTCCGCGTGAACAACGTTACCACCCTGACCATTTTATGGGACGATCGCCAAGTACAAGTATGCCCTTACGCGGTACTAACGGTTAGATGCAACATACCTACCGTTGTGGTGGCCTAGTGCCTCGTTGTTGGAACAGCCATGCGATTATCAGTTCGACAGAAGAGCTTATTTTTATCGTAAACCAACACCCTGTGTACTGCACACGAACATCGCTTCCCTCAAGACGAACTAATTTGGATCGAGAGCAAAGAAAAATGCAAATCGCTGAATATTCTCTAAACATTTGATGTCCAATAAACGTACTTTGCCAAATGTACAATCTTGCCGTTTGCTTTTAAACCACGGTTTCACATTCCGAATTGTGGTGCTGTATTGTGAGATGCTCTAAGACCCTGTGTACAGCAAAGGACCATTGCGTTCCTCAATACGAACTTTTTGGAACATGAGCAAATAAAAATGCAAATCGCTGAATATTCTCTAAACATTTGATGTCAAATAAATGTACTTTACCACATTTACAATCTTGCGGTTTGATTTCAAAGTACAGTTTCATATTCCGAATTGTGGTGCGCTGTATTGTGAGCTGATCTGTGTTGATTTCCGGGGTCTGTGTGGAGTCGCGTAGAAGACGCCTGGGCGCGTTTGCCTACGCAGCACAGTCACGTCACGGATAGAGGCGGGGAATATGAATGTTTTGATAAAGTCTGTTTCAGGGGCGGGGGATTTGATTTAGTGCCGCAAAGGCAGGTGAGCCAGGTCGATGCGGCGGAATGATAGGATTATCACAAAATGGAGGCTGATTTCGAGTGCGATAATGGGCGAAAAGTCGGGTAAGGTCCATAGGAAAGTTTCCTACGATCTACCGATTTATGCTTACAAACACATGGCCGACCCGTAGGGACAATAAAAAAAAAGTCCCGGAACTATCCTTTAACAGAATGTTGACACTTGATTTAGTAATAGCATGGTTAAGCGAACAAGTAGTTTTTAAAATTGTTTTCTGAGCACACTCAGTTATTTGATCTTCCATAGGCTTTGCGGGTGACACTTCCAAGAGTGAGGGCCAACAATAGCAAAGCGTGTATCCACCAAAGTTGCAGTTCTGGATGGAGAAACTACCATAAGACCCTCCTGTCCAACTGATCGCAAGGTGGGATGTGACGGTAGACAGAGATATTGGACGATAGATATGTTAGATCAAAGATTAATTGCGCTGCAGAATTCTGTGCAACCTGTAATCTCTGAAGTTGGTACTTCGGTATACCAAACAAAAAGAGCATTGCAGTAGTCCAGCCGAGCATTGGTAAGTGTCCCCACTACAGTGGATCTGTACTTTTCTGAAACCAAAGGCAGCAATGGTTTCAAAAGTTGTAACTGATAAAGTCTGAACTACATGTGCATTACTACCCAGTTCTGACTGCCATATACAACCAAGGATTTTTTACTTTCTCAGTATGTTTCGATGAAACCCCAAACAATGTGGGACAAGGAATAGAATGTGAGATATCAGCTGTATTCTTTTTTTAAATTTTGTTTTATTTTAAATCAAGGCAGGTTGACAAGCATACATCATGTACGTGTTAACCCCTAACCCTCTCTACTTGGGCCCGTCCCCCCTCCCTCCACTCCCCTGCCAGGCCTCCGCTCTCCGTGCTCTCCTCTCTGCGGCCCCACAGTTTATGTGTCGCCTTCGGGTTCCTCCCGGGCTCCCAGGGCCCATCGGGCATTGCTAGGCTTATAAGTCAAGGTGGGAAATCGCTAGTTATATTCCAGTACCGGGCCCCAAATGTTCTGGAACCGGTGGAGGACCCCCGCCTTTGCTGCCGTCACCTTTTCCGCTATCAGTATGTCCCATAGTTTTGTCCACCAATGAGCTAAGCAGGGGCCGTCCGGGGACTTCCAGTGGCGGCCCAGCACCGATTTCCCAGCTAAAAGGCATTGGGTCAACAGTTTTGCCCCATTCCCGTAGCGTGGGTAGATCGCCGGGACTGGGACCCCCAGCAGAACGGGGCCTGGCTCCAGCTGTATCGTTGCCCCCGTGATCTGTGTAATTGTCCCCAGGCATTGTCTCCAAAATCGCTGGTTTTCAGGCACGCCCACCACATGTGGAAAAAGGAGCCTGGGTGGCCACATCCTCTCCAGCAGGAGGGATCCACCCTGGGATTCATGTGGTGGAGCCTAAGAGGGGGGTAGTACCACCTCAGCATGATCTTATATGCACATTCCCTATTGGTGACACAGGAGGACGAGGAGTGTGCTCAGGTCCAAATGTTTACCCATGTTTGGTCTTCTATCGGGTGCCGCAGGTCAGCCTCCCACTGGGCCATGCAGCGGGTTCTCTCAACCAGGAAATCCCCCAAAAAGCATCTATAAATGGTAGATATCCTACCTCGAGATGGGGGGTCCTTGAGCGATAGTTCCTGTGAAGTCGGGGCGCGCGTTGCTGCTTGTAGGATTTGGGGCTGTGAGCACCAGTGGCGCAGCTGTATGTAGGTAAATCTGTCCTTTTCCTGAAGTTGGAACTTCTCCTTGCATCGTACGAACGTGCATGGTGCGTTCCCCTCGTACATCTGCTCCAGGGTCTCAAGGCCTCCCTTTATCCAGTGTTGAAAATTGCGCGGGTTTGATCCGGGTGAGAAAGCTAGATTGTGGAAAATCGGCGATTGCGGGTTCCGGCCTCCTGGGACGCCCTTCCGTTTTAGTGCCAAGTCCCAGACACTCAGGGTATGTTTGGTTGCCCGAGGGGGTCTCGCCAATGTGCCCTGAGGGGGGCCGGGATGTGTGGCAGGAATCGCAAGAGTAGGGGCAGCCATGACTGTTCCAGTTCTACCCATCTAGGGCGGTATGTGAGTGTTTGCCATGCGTGAACGTGTGCCAATTGGGCCACCACTCTGCAGGCCTGTATGTCCGGGACTCCGAGCCCTCCCATTTTGGAGGCCCCCAGTAGAGTTTTGTAAGACATTCTAGGTTTTTTACCCCTCCATATGAACTTCACCATTTTCTTCTGCAGGTCTCGAAGGCTGGTGCGGGGATTGCCACTGGGAGGGGGGAGCAGGCATAGAGAAACCTTGGGAGAAGGTTCATTTTGCAGGCTGTTATTCGCCCCATTAAGGAGATCTCCTGGGTCATCCAAAGTCTCAGGTCTCCCTCCAGTTCTTTAAATAGCTCGGGAAAGTTGGTCTGGTACGTTTCTTTTAGGTCCGCCGGGATATAGACCCCCAAGTAGGGGATGGCTCTGTTTTCCCACTTGATTAGGCTAATCTTGGTCAGTATCTCCCGCTCCTTCAGGGCGAGGCCAATGCTTAAGGCTGTTGATTTAGCGAAATTAACTGAAAAGCCGGATATCTCACTGTAGCTGCTTATTTCTGCCAGGGCATGCTTCAGGGAGGAGCGGGGTTCTGAGATCATTAACAGGACATCATCAGCATATAAGGCGATTTTGTGTTGGGAGGGGCCGACCTGCAGGCCTGTGACCTGGGTGTTTTGTCTTATTTTCTGGGCAAACGGCTCCAGGGTAAGTGCAAAAAGCATAGGTGATAATGGGCAGCCCTGCCTCATACCACAGGACAGCGAGATTGAGGCCGAGATGGATCCGTTGGTCCTCAGAAATGTTTTGGGTCCTTTGTAGTTGGCCAGGATCATTGTCTGAAAAGCTGTTCCAAAGCCAAAGGCCCCCAGAGTGCGTTTCATGAATGGCCAGTCCACCTTGTCAAATGCCTTGGTGGCATCTAGTGCCATCAATACTAGTTTTTGGTATTTTCGGGTGGCGATGTCCACCAAGTTTAGAGTTCTCCGGATATTGTCCCCTGCCGACCGATTTAGGATGAAGCCTGCTTGATCTGGCTGGATTATCTCCGGTAGGATGTGACCCAGACAATTCGCAAGGACTTTGGAATATAGGTTTGCATCTATGTTCAATAGTGCTATTGGTCTGTAGGAGGCTGGGTCTCTCGGGTCTTTCCCTGGCTTGGGTAGAAGAACAGTGGTTGATTCCTGCATCGAGGGGGTTACTGAGCCAGAATCTCTGAAGGAGTTGAAGAGAATTACTAAGGGGGGGGTTAGCTGGTGCTTAAATAATTTGTAGTACCTTGTCGAGAATCCATCTGGGCCTGGGGCCCGTGTCTTGAGCGATTTGATGGCTTCCTCAACCTCTTCTTCTTTGATCAGTGCCTCCAGAGATTCCCTTGCCGAGGTGGAAAGTTGGGGTAGTGCTGCGCTCTGCAGGTATTCCTTCTGTTTGAGCCGGTCTCGTGGAGTAGCCGTCATGACCTGCGTTTAGTGGGCTACCGCCAGTTGCTGTTTATTAGATTCTGAATATTGGACAGCTCCCTGGGGGTCGTGCAGGCCGGAGATGGTGTTAGTTCGTTTTATTTTGGCCAGTTTGGCTACCAAGAATTTGTTTGCCTTATTATTCTTTGCATAGTAGGATTGTTAGGCCTTGGCCATTAATTGTGCGATCTGTTCCGCGTAGTGGGCCTCCAGCTTCTTTCTGGCCATGTGTAGGGCTTGCTGCGTTTTGGGGGACCAGTCTTTTTCTTTGTGGATCTCCTCTGCCGCTTTCAGTTCTTCCTCCAAGGTTATCCTGGTCTGCCGCCTGTTCCGATGATAAGCTACTCCCTGTGCAATCAGGATGCCTCTGATCACTGCCTTCATGGCATCCCAGTTATTCGCTGGGGAGGTATCAGAAGCTTGGTTTTCTTCAAGAAAATTCTTGATCGCCTTCGCGATTCTGTCTGTCACCGACATGTCATTGAGGATCGGGTCATATAATGACCATTTACGGGGAGTGTTAGGGGTGGGGTTCTGGGCCCAGATCTGCATGATCACTGGAGCATGGTCAGATAGAATTCTTGAACCAATATACATTTCTTTGACGAAGGCGAGAGTTTGTGTGGACGCCAGGAGGATGTCGATCCGTGAAAAGGTTCGGTGGACGTAGGAGTGAAAAGAATAGTCTATTTAAGTGGGGTGTAGGACCCGCCATGAGTCCACTACTTCCAGGGATCTGAAAAGGTGTAGGAGGCTCAGGGCCTGGGTGAAGTCGTTCAGGGTCGGAGGGTGCAACTTATATCTTATCGGGTCTGGTACTCCGTTAAAGTCCCCTCCTATTATCACCTGGCCTTCTATGAAGCGTGAAAGAGACATGCTCAAGGAGTCATAAAAGTTCGATTGGCCAAAGTTAGGCGCATATACGGAGACAAAGGTATATAAGTCACCAAGGAGGAGGCATTTGACTGCTATGAACCGGCCTACTGGGCATGTTTTAGTGTCCAGGATTTGAGGGTGTAGGTCTCTCCTGAAGAGGATTGCAGTGCCTCGTTTTTTAGACTCTCCCGAGGTGAAGAATTGGAGTGGATACATCAGAGAGCGGAGACACCCAAAGTCTGCTCGTAGCAGGTGGATCTCCTGTAGCATGGCCACCGCGGCCTCCTCATCTTGGAGTTTTTACAGGATATTCTTCCGTTTGGCGGGAGAGTTCAGCCCATTGACATTGAGGGAGAGGAGTCTTAGGTTTTGGTGGTCTAGGGCCAGATTCCCCCCCTTTGACTGGATTGGGGGGAAGGGTGAATGGCGCCTGGGTCAACCGCCATCGCTTGTGAGAGATAAGAAGGGGTCAACCTGAACTTGGGATTTTAACACGAGCCCCCAACGGGGGGCCGTAACTTTAAGCAGCGGGTGGGCTGACATTGTGTGAGTGGCCCCACCCTAGGCCAACGGGGCCAACAAGCAATACAGTACTGTGAATTTCCAAGGTCTCAGAGTTGGAACGTCTCTTGGAATGGGCATGAGCCGTGGATATTGCCCGTCGCCGCAGTTAATGGCGCATGTTCCTTACCCCGAAGATGACGGTTCCTTGTGGGGCAGGATCAAGCGGTTGGTGAGAATGGTGTGGTGAGCGCCTTTATCTTCAGTTATCTCTTCCGATTGTTCCGCTGCACCTTTGACCATGATGGCCGCCTTGGCTTCGGGGGGGGCCAGGTCTGGGTCTTCAGTTGGTTCTGAGTTTGGTGAGGCGGATTCTCTAGGTGAGGTTGGGTGCATGATTTCATTCACATCTTCCAGGTGACTGATACGTCACATCACGCCTTTGAATGAGAACTGCAAGGCCGTTGGAAATAGCCATCAGCAACGCACCTTTTGGTCTTGGAGAAAGAGTGCCAGGGGTCGGAGCACCCTTCTTTTCTGGAGGGTGAGCATTGAGAGATTTTGATAAATTTGGAGCAGAGAGCCCTGGAAAGACAGTTTGTCCCCGCTACGGCTGATCGCCGAGATGGCCTCCTTAGTAGAGAAGAAATGGACCCTGGTGATGACATCTGGGGGGACATCCGAGTCTATTCCCTGGCGTGGGCGCAGTCTACGGGTGCGGTCTAATATGAGGTGGGCTTCATCGAGATCTGGGAGCAAGGACCAAAAGAAGTCTCTGACGTATTCTGCCAGGTTTTTGTCTGGTACAGAGGAGGGAATTCCTCGGATCCGGAGGTTGTTCCGATGGGCCCTGTTTTTGAGGTCCTCTTGTTTATACTCTAGGATCTTGTATTTATCTTGTAGGGCTCTGATTGAGCGCTGCACCTCCTCTAGTGCGGTTGTATGTTCCAGTGAGCGAGCTTCGACCTTGCCCAGCCTCTGCTCCGCCTCAGTCGCCCTCTGATCAGTCTGTTCCACTTTGGTGGAGAGTTCTGCTAGGCATGAGCAGAATGCGGACTTGATGTCCGCCATAAAAGCCACCAGGTCTCCCTTGGTAGCGAGGGCTTCTTCTGCTCCACGGGGTGTTTGCGGGGTAGGATTGGGAGGGTCCTGTTTCTTATCCTTTTCTGTCGTCGAGAACATAGTAGCTATGTCCGAGTTTTTGCCGGCCTTCGTTTGTTTCGTCAAGGCGGCTGCGCCAGAGATTCTGCAGGCAATGAGGTTGGGCAGGGATGTGGGCCGGGGTGCCCCAGGATGCCCACGGGATCAGGTCGCGGCGAGGTCGTTGGCTTAGACCGGTGATTTCGTTATACAGCCAGGGGGATCTTAGGTGGGGCGCGTGGTCTTAGGGTGCTCCCAGTCCACAGGTGTGGGTCTGCAGCTGAGGTTACCGCCCGCTGAAGCGGGGTCCTGGTGTCTTCTGGCGGAGTAGGCTGGTGGGGGAGGCCTGGGTTGTCTGTGTCCAGAGTCTTTGTTTTTCAGTGCCATGCAGGGCTGGGGCAGGCGGCACTCGCCCCGCCGGCTCCAAGATGCTTATGGAGTGCGGGCTCCGTCGCCGCGCATCACGCATGGGCGCCGGGGTTGCTCCCACTGGCTAGAGCTCCGCTGGCCCCCTCACCGTTATGTAAGATCTGGGTCGCATTGTGCATCCGGTTTCGGGCTGCAAGTTGTACTCGATCTCTCCTCTGTTTCGAGTCCTGGGTCAGCGTAAGATCTGCCTCCATTTCCTGGCTGTGTCTGAGCTCGTAGATGCGGCCGCCATCTTGCTTCTTCCGAGGGGAGCAGGGCGTTATGTTTCAGACGACGAATTTGGGCGTAGAGCTTCCTTGCAAGTTCTTCATCTTCGGACCGCTTGTGCTCTGGCGGTTCCGCTCCTTATTGCTAATGTCGGTGAGTCATTTCAGCCAAGGGAACCACATGAATTTTGCTGCGGCAGCGGGCGATCCACGTGCAGCTTCAGCGGAGCAACCATATCGCTGGTGCTCCAAGCCACGCCCCCCATCAGCTGTATTCTTACGAGGCCCAAAAACAATAATCTCTGTGTTTGTGGGGTTTAACTGGAGTTTATCCTCCAGCATCCAACTTTGGATTTTACTAGCAATGATTGAATACAAATATTAAACAATATTAAACACCCCTGTACATATTTTATATGTAGAGGGGTGTTGCTAGGTTTGTAAAATATCCGGTGCTAGAGCCCATTCCATGTTTGGACTTCACATAACTACATGATCTGAACGTATGCACCACATTGCGATTTCAAACTTTAATATTGCAAACTATACTGCTCAAAGTGCTCATGCTCATTTGGAAGATTTGCCACTCCAAAACCTGAACATTCATCCAGTAGTGCTATGTAATACTTAATAAGGTAATATAAAACAAAGAAAAGCCTTTGGACAGGACAGCCAAAGATTTGGCATGGATTGAGAAATTGTATTTAAGCAGCAACTGGAGAGATACCTGTTTGCTACATGATATGATATGATATGATTGTTTATTTATATAGCGCCTATACACAGAAGTGTTTACATTAACCATACAGTCACTTCCTGCTGTTGTTGGACTGATAGTGGGTAGCTAGTGGGCTTATAAAGTGGTGGGACATAACAAATGTAATTATATAGCGAGGAAGCACAGTGAGCCTCAACTTGACATGGGTTGTACAGGGGCATGGGGTTCTTCCCCCCACACAAGAACATTTTTGAGAAAATGCTGTCAATATCACACACATTTCAGCATGATTTTTCCAAAATAACCAGCATAGTACATATGTTTCTTAGTGATCTAAATGGCTGCTGAATACTGTACCACTAATAGGCTGCAGCAAGCAGGTGGGATACAAATACCCATAACTAATAAATGAAAAGCATTTTCTTTTCCAACATACCTTTTTAAAGAAGTACATTTGTGATTTCATTCCATTTGCATGTAGTTGCATTTAGTAGCAATGCAGTATGGACAGAACATACTGCAGTAAACATGAAAGACACATTTCCAATTCCAACGGTTGTTAATAAATTACATTCAAAGATACATAATACAAAATAAATATGATCCTTTGCAATAACTGAACTGTACATAGATACTGGATGGGGTTCCTATACAAACCAATTAAAACAAACCATGTGAAATATAATTTAACAAACTGTTTAATATCACAATCTCAAATATCTTCATTTAACATTTTGACGAGTAACAGTTAGTGCTTGCCTTCGTGCGTGTGTGCATACCAGCAAAACGATGAACAACAGCATCAGCAGAAACTGATTTTTGCACTCTTCTCTCTACTGAAAGTACAGCAAGATCCTGTAATCTATATTGCCCCATTGTACATCTGAGCCAATTGTGAAGCCTCCATAAAGCACTGAAAGATCTCTCACAGCTACAACTGCTCACTGGCACAGTTAAAACAATTTGAATTACCTTTTGGGGATGAATTCTTTGCAAATGTTGTACACACTTTCTTATTGATCATGTCTCAGCTCAGCAGGCCTACACGTCACCAGTTTATCACAGTGGAGCTTTTAGGAAAGAAAAGGAAACAACAGAGAATGTTGCAGAAAAAAACACTATTTGGCACAATGGCACTTTTTGGAATCTGCACGCATTACCACTAAAAATAACAGTGAAGACCCATAATTGTACTTCTGAATATCTCCCTTGGAATGGTAGAAGCATATTGATGCCAAAACGCCACACTACGTTGTTATCAGTTGTCCCGTCCAACACCAAAAAGAAAGTTCTGACATTTTCCCCAAAAGAAATAGCAGTGATTTTAATGTGGCTTTTCATCAGTAGGGTCGAACCAGAAGACAAGGATAGCATTATGAATAAAATGTTAGCTGTCTAGGAATTTGTTCTCGCCTGTACAACTCTCTTTTCACATACTATCAGTAAGCTCCCCTAGGATATTGAAAGGATTGCCAACTCACGCTGCAACAAACATTTACTTATCATGTACCTCACCTCAGGCAGAGATTCAGCACTGGTCGGTAGCAGTAAGCATATGTTTTGGTTTGGGTTATTAGGTTGCTTTAGCGCCACCTATAAGCCAAAACTATTCCATTAGAATACAGATGTGGAGAAATGGCATATGAGGAGGGACACAAAGCTTGTATGTGTTGTTTGGTTATTTGCCCACCAATTGACTGCCCATGGACATGCTAATCCTTATGGCCATTTCCACCAAGTTTCTGCCCCCTCGATCCCTCCACGCTCAAAGCACCTCCTCATGGGAACTCTTGAGCTCGCTTTAATCAAGTCTTCCCATCAAACTTTGCACTCAACGTGCCTGCCCGTGTTTTTTCTATTTTTTTTTTTAAAGCAGTCGTCTGAGAACTAATGACTTAAATGGAGCTGTAAAATTGCTAATGATATGCTGAAAATGTCTTAACCAGGTCTGCCTTCAGCCACTCGATGTATAAGCAGTCTATGTGCCCATCAGTGAAGTGCTGTTAAAAACAAGCATTGGCAAAGACAACAGTTTGGGTTTTTGTGTAGGGATAGGGTAGGCACTTACCAGGCACTGCCAGAGTGGTTCTGCATGCTCAGAAGCAAGCAACCGCTGGAAGATGGTGCAAGTACGTGTGCATTCTTGAGAAACACCCACATAGTCCATACATTTTAGCCGTACATGCTCAGAAGCAAGCAACCGCTGGAAGATGGTGCAAGTACGTGTGCATTCTTGAGAAACACCCACATAGTCCATACATTTTAGCCGTACATTTAGCCAAAGTATTGGCTTTGCCAATGCTTGTTTTAAACAGAAATGTGGTGCAAGGACACATAACTCCATGTTTAAAAGGGCGGCAGAACGTCCTTCATAACTAGGCATCAGAAGTGATTATTGCAGTGGGGCTCCTACGGCTCGAATAATATTTTATTGTACTAAAGTCAGACATGAGAAATTAAATATACATTCTGTGGGCACCTGAAACGTGTCTCTAAAGACCAAGTTGAGTGGTGCATACGTCCTCGCACCCACTACCCTACTTGTCAACGTTGGAGGTCATTTGAAGGCTTTCTAGACCTTTCAAACAAACTGTGGGAGTAAGCATGTTACTTAGCAAGAAACTTACTATTAGCACCTGCAACAAATGGGTGGCGAATGGAAACCTTTTTCAATATAAAGAAGAGTTCTTTCAGAAAGGATACCAACACAAGCCAAGTTTGCTCACGGGTACAAAGGAAAAGGAGCTTGAGCCCCTTTGCTATTTCCATATCTGAAAAGAGAAAGCGGTGATGCCTGAAATGTGGGTGGGTGAGTGGCAGGGTGAAAGGAGAGGTGAAAGAAGACTGGGGGGGAAAAGCATAATGTTGTGCGGATGGTGTGGTGGTACTGCAGAAGCATGCTGCAGCAGTGCTCATTGGGAGGCCCTGAATGCCGGCTTTCATCATTGGGTAAAGTGTGCACTTTCAAAATCCTTATGTGATAAATGGTATTTAATTACATGTGTGGTACAACCAGATATGAACCAGGCGTGACCCGAGTCATAGAACGATCCCAGATCATCCGCGAAGCCCTTTATACACTGAGGGCCGATCCGGAAAACCTACCATTGACATACTGCAGTGGTCCATGGAGCGAAAGAATGTTAGTATAAAAGCTACATCGTGCCTAGAAACACTTGTGTCCAGGCGTGTTATAAATGCCACATCATATCATAAAACACATGAACAAAACGGAAGACGCCATCCTTTTAGTGTGCCAAGGCCCAGAAAACCAGTACCGGATAATTAACATTTAGGAGGCAGAAGCATATTACAAACATGTTGCATCTGTGCTAGTGCAGCATTAGAGCAGAATTTGGCAGGGTGTAAACAAAATATGATCTCCTTGTATGTTTTCACCGTTCAAATTACTTTCAAGTCCCAGAAATAGGGTAAACATTTCCAGAGTCAAAAAAGGAATTGAAAGAATCTTTTTGCACACTGGTTCTAAAATTACGATTGCAATGATGCAAGGTTTCTGCAATGTTGAATAAAACAAACTAAAACGAATTTTCCACCCGTTTACTGCAATGGAAAATGCTTGTGTGGCTGGTGGAGACTCAGACTTCACGTGCTCATCATTTCAGATGTAAACAAGCAGTAGTTAACACTAAAAGAAATGGCCCATAGTTGCAATAAAGGTACAACTCTGTAGGGAAATGCAAATGACGAGATATGTGGTACGTACATAATACACACCTGGGTATTCTTTCCACACAGTGCACCGCCAGAAAGTAACTACCACTATTTGATGATGAAGCCGCCTTTCCATGAACGCAGGCTTTATTCCCCAAACTGGAAGCTGCTCCCTCTTTTTCGGGAGTCTGTAGTACCGAGAGGAGTAAGGCAGGCCGTCGAAGGCCCGGGGCAGTGGCACAGTCGGTGAGGTCCACGCTGCCCAACAAGCTACAGGAGTCATCTTTAGGAGCAGCAAAAGGCGCGCAGTGCGTTTCGGAGCCCTCGCCAACCAGCGGCCTTGCCATTGTGATAGCGTATTCCTCAGGCACTGAGAACTGCAAGGCCCCGGTGGTGCCCCACACAAGCCTGATGTTCGAGGTTCCGGCGAGCCTTCATCCGTCAGCCTATTTAATAATGTCCATTGTCCACGCATTTGGATAGTTTTTCACACTGCCAGAACTTTATGCTCCAAAGAAAACAAATTAAAGCACCATTCAAAACAAAATAGCAACGTGAGCTGGGAACTGTCCGCGTGGGTTACCTGTGCTCTGTGTGCTCTGCTCACTCAGTACTGTGAAGAATGAATAAGGCCAGATTGTGCTGTGCTGGCCGGCCCTACCCCATACGTGCCTAGGACCTGTGATGACTATGAATAGGGCGCAGCAGGTGCGAGGGCCCCTCGCTCCTGCTGCACCCTATACATAGTCATCAGGGCCCAAAGGGTGTGTGATTGTGCACTCAAAACTGTAATAATGCCGGTTCGGTTCCAATTACAATTACAAATGTAGGCCGCGGGCCACAGCTATTACCTGACCTACCTTAGTGCCGTGGCGCCGGTGCACATGGGGCTCGGCCAACGGCCAGCACTGCAGCTCCAGAAGTGGGGGGGTGGGAAGGTGACGTGGCTGGGGGGGTCACAGAAGCATATGGTGGCCTCATCTTAGGACGTGGCAGCTCGAGTTCTTCTTACCGACTAGGAGCATTAGTCAGTGTCTGCAGGCACCGGGCTGGGCGTCTCTCACACCTACTAATGGCTTGCAAGTGCGCATGCAGGTGCACGTGCGTTTCTGCCTGGCTGGGCAGTGGCTCGGCTCCCTGCGCAAGCGCAGACTTTTCATCCCCATGAGTCAGCACAGCATCAGCACGAGTAGCATGCAGCCCAGGATGCAGAGAAGCGATGTTCCTGTCACTCACCATTTTTTATTCAAATCACAAACGTTGCTGCTGCCTCCTGGCCTGCATGCTGCATCTGTCTGCCTGTGCCGCCCACCTGCCTATCCAGCACTGCAGGCAGCAAATAATGTTCTGTGCTATCCTTTGCTTGTAGCCCGGTGATCTTCATCCGGGGCTACAACCAAAGTATCCTGGGCTATAGCCCTTTAGCCCCTCCCTAGCGATGCCCCTGCATATGTAATAGAAAGAGGGTCAGACATATATTTCCCTACTTTAACTTGCTGGATACGATCTATCAGGAAGGAAGAAAACCATTTAAGTGCAGAATCAGACACCTGTGCCACTGAGGAGAGTTTTCACTTGAGAATATCAAAGTCTGCAGTATTGAACGCTGCAGACAGGTCTAGCATGACCAGCACGCTGATATCACCCTCATCTGTAACCTTGAGTAGATCATCCCAGACCGAGTTCAGTGCGGATTCAGTACGGTGGCCTGACTCCTGATTGATAAATGTCCAGGATATTTTTCTCCTCCAGAAAATTCTGTAATTGTGTGGTCACAGCTTTTTCCAAGCAAGCCATAGAAGAGCTGCAACGGGCTGATGATTTGAGGGTATTGTCTAATCCAAATTTGTTTTTTTTAAAAGAGAGGAAAGGTAGGATTTGTTTAGCACTGAGGGAACACATCCCTGAGTCAGGGAATCATTCACCAAGGCATGAACATTCCAATCGAGAGCAGGTGCACGTTTTTTAGCATGGTAGACCGGGGCAGGATCGTAAGCAAAATTGGTGGGTTTCAAATTGCTTAACAGGTCAATCATATTTTCTAAGCTAACTGGTGAAAAAAAACTAACAGGGTAATTCATAGAATTTCGCAGAAAAGTGTCGCAAGCGGCTGGCGCAGAGTGTCCGCGTGCGATTGTCTGTGCCAGGCACGTGCGCTAAAACCGATTTCCGCGCACAGCGTATTCATGGATTTTAGGCTCCCAAACCAGCCGTGGCGCAGAGTATCGCAGCGACCCTGCAGCAGCGCCAGTAACGCCCCCAAGAACGCCCTCGCGCAAGAAAAAGCCATCAAAATCGCTAAATCATCGCAAAGGGCAGCGCTAACCCTGGACCAGTCCACAGGGCTGCCAAACAAGGAACGCAAAGCGGGTAACGTGCATATCAGGGGTACGCGTGAAGTTATACACGCGATTTGGCTGGGTACGTGTATTACAGGGGTGCGCGGGAATTATCACACGCGATTTGGCTGGGTAGGTGTATTACAGGGGTACACGGGAAGTTCTACACGCGATTCGGCTGGGTACGTGTATTACAGGGGTGCGCGGGAATTCTCACATGCGATTTGGCCAGGTACGTGTATTACAGGGGTGCGCGGGAATTATCAGACGCGATTTGGCTTGGTACGTGTATTACAGGGGTGCGTGGGAAGTTCTACACGCGATTGGCCAGGGTACGTGTATTACAGGGGTACGTGGGAATTATCACACGCGATTTGGCTGGGTACGTGTATTACAGGGGTGCGCGGGAATTCTCACATGCGATTTGGCCAGGTACGTGTATTACAGGGGTGCGCGGGAATTATCAGACGCAATTTGGCTTGGTACGTGTATTACAGGGGTGCGTGGGAAGTTCTACACGCGATTGGCCAGGGTACGTGTATTACAGGGGTACGTGGGAATTATCACACGCGATTTGGCTGGGTACATGTATTACAGGGGTACACGGGAAGTTCTACACGCGATTCGGCTGGGTACGTGTATTACAGGGGTGCGCGGGAATTCTCACATGCGATTTGGCCAGGTACGTGTATTACAGGGGTGTGCGGGAATTATCACACGCAATTAGGCTGGGTGGGTCCTCACAGGTGTTCCCTGTACACCCTCCACGGCCCCTGCAGGCAGCCCACAAAACAGGGGACTACCCTGCACACCTGCTCATGTCCCCCTGCACCCCCACACCCCAGCATCCAGGGTCACCCTCCACCAGGCCCCCACTCATGTCTCCCACCACCCCCACCCCCCAGCAGTGCAGGGTCAACCTCCACCAGGCCCCCACTCATGTCCCCCTGCACCCCCACACCCCAGCATCCAGGGTCACCCTCCACCACGCCCCCACTCATGTCTCCCACCACCCCCACCCCCCGGCAGTGCAGGGGCAGCCTCCACCAGGCCCCCACTCATGTCTCCCACCACCCCCACCCCCCTGACACCATGGGCAGCCCCCACCAGGCCCCCACGCATGTCTCCCACCACCCCCACCCCCCAGCAGTGCAGGGTCAACCTCCACCAGGCCCCCACTCATGTCCCCCTGCACCCCCACCCCCCGGCAGTGCAGGGGCAGCCTCCACCAGGCCCCCACTCATGTCTCCCACCACCCCCACCCCCCTGCCACCATGGGCAGCCCCCACCAGGCCCCCACTCATGCCTCCCACCACCCCACCCCCCAGCAGTGCAGGGTCACCCTCCACCAGGCACCCACCCATGTCTCCCACCACCCCCACCCCCCAGCAGAGCAGGGGCACCCTCCACCAGGCCCCCACCCATGTCTCCCACCACCCCCACCCCCCAGCAGTGCAGGGGCAGCCTCCACCAGGCCCCCACTCATGTCTCTTACCACCCCCACCCCCCTGCCACCATGGGCAGCCCCCACCAGGCCCCCACTCATGTCTCCCACCACCCCCACCCCCCAGCAGTGCAGGGTCAACCTCCACCAGGCCCCCACTCATGTCCCCCTGCACCCCCACCCCCCGGCAGTGCAGGGGCAGCCTCCACCAGGCCCCCACTCATGTCTCCCACCACCCCCACCCCCTGACACCATGGGCAGCCCCCACCAGGCCCCCACTCATGTCTCCCACCACCCCCACCCCCCAGCAGTGCAGGGTCAACCTCCACCAGGCCCCCACTCATGTCCCCCTGCACCCCCACACCCCAGCATCCAGGGTCACCCTCCACCAGGCCCCCACTCATGTCTCCCACCACCCCCACCCCCCGGCAGTGCAGGGGCAGCCTCCACCAGGCCCCCACTCATGTCTCCCACCACCCCCACCCCCCTGCCACCATGGGCAGCCCCCACCAGGCCCCCACTCATGTCTCCCACCACCCCCACCCCCCAGCAGTGCAGGGTCACCCTCCACCAGGCACCCACCCATGTCTCCCACCACCCCCACCCCCCAGCAGTGCAGGGGCACCCTCCACCAGGCCCCCACCCATGTCTCCCACCACCCCCACCCCCCAGCAGTGCAGGGGCAGCCTCCACCAGGCCCCCACTCATGTCTCTTACCACCCCCACCCCCCTGCCACCATGGGCAGCCCCCACCAGGCCCCCACTCATGTCTCCGACCACCCCCACCCCCCAGCAGTGCAGGGTCAACCTCCACCAGGCCCCCACTCATGTCCCCCTGCACCCCCACCCCCCGGCAGTGCAGGGGCAGCCTCCACCAGGCCCCCACTCATGTCTCCCACCACCCCCATCCCCCTGCCACCATGGGCAGCCCACACCAGGCCCCCACTCATGTCTCCCACCACCCCCACCCCCCAGCAGTGCAGGGTCACCCTCCACCAGGCCCCCACTCATGTCCCCCTGCACCCCCACACCCCAGCATCCAGGGTCACCCTCCACCAGGCCCCCACTCATGTCTCCCACCACCCCCACCCCCCGGCAGTGCAGGGGCAGCCTCCACCAGGCCCCCACTCATGTCTCCCACCACCCCCACCCCCCTGCCACCATGGGCAGCCCCCACCAGGCCCCCACTCATGTCCCCCTGCACCCCCACCCCCCGGCAGTGCAGGGGCAGCCTCCACCAGGCCCCCACTCATGTCTCCCACCACCCCCACCCCCCTGCCACCATGGGCAGCCCCCACCTCACAATCCCCAATCATGTGCGTAATGGTCAGCCTCCACAGCCAAAAAGCCCTACCAAGTAACCCATTCAGCCACATGGAAATGAAAACACATGTTACACCCCCAATGTTCATGAAGCAAATGAACCCATGTCCGTCACACACATATTTTCCAATTGAATGGGAAAACACACAACATGACATGCATGAAACCAATGAGATGAAACCACACAATGAACAATGGAAAAAAAAATGTATTGGACAAAAATACGAATGCTAAAGAAAGAAAAATAACTACAATGTAAATGTGAAAAAATAAGCTGCATGTCCACATAAAAACACAAAAGTAGAAAATCAAATCCAAAAAATTTTGTCCAAAGTGAAATGTAAAAACTCTCCATGCAACAAAGAACTATGTACAAAAATAACAAGGGTCCATCATCACAACTGAACTAAGGAAACCTCCTAAAAAACCTACCTAAATATCAACTATATACAAAAAGTGGAGCAGTGTCCGTCGACTCCAAATCATAAGAAAAAACAAAGGAAACCTAAAACTAAAGAACTATATACAAAGGCGGCAGGCAAGTCCAGCGGCTCACTCCGTGGTGTTCTGGGCCAGGGCATCATCGAACTCCTGTTCGATGTCCCGGAGGCGGTCCAGTTCCATGGCCCGAGGGTCCGCAGGGATGACGCCGTGTCCTCCTCCAACCCCCTGCGGATTGCCTCGAGGCACTCGGCCCGCCTCAGGGCCCTCCGCATGGAGTTCTCCGCCCTGACCATTGTGAGCCGCGCCTCTTCTGCCCGCCGCCGCTCCGCACCTATGGCGTGGCCCAACCGCTGCCACACAGAAGACACTCTCTGTCCTGGGTCCTCCTGCCCTCCGGCCGATGCCTGCCCCTCTGATGTCGAAGGCCCCGAGCCTTCATGGCTCCCACCATGTTGCTGCTGCTGCTCTGCCTCTGCCCGTGCACTGCCTCCTGCTGCCTGCACATCCTCCGCCGGCTGGGGTGCAGTTGTTGATGTGGCCACCCCTGCTGGACGTCCGACTCCCGACTGTGGCAGGGATGCCTCCTCCACCAGCCTGGCCGCACTGTCAGAGGCAGCTCCACAGGGCACCCAGGTGACTGATGGGTGGGAAGATGGCAGGGAGGACGACTGGCGCGTAGGGGGTCCAGTTGAGGAGGGGGTCGGAACAAGCCCCATCAGACGGAGGAATCTGGTCTGGGTGACCTGTCCCAGCAGGCTGACGTGGTCAACGAGACATTCGAGATGACGTGCAGTCTCTCCATGAAAAGACTGCAGGTCACCTCGCATGGCCCGTTGACGCAACGCCACACCAGCCAGGACAGGCTCAACCCAGACCTGGATAGCCACGTCCGCAGGCAGAGGAAGGCCAGTTGACGTCAGCTCATCCCCTGCCTGGAAACGGGTCTGGACGTAGGCATCCCTGCTGGTGCAAGATGATGCAGGGACAGGATCGGGGACAGGATTGCACACAGGCACCTCCGCGGCGGCCTGTGCTGCCTCCTGTCCCTGGTCCTGGACTGCACCACTAGCACCAGTGGGATCCCCACCTCCAGACCCCGTCTCTGGTGCTTGCACGGCCTCCTCCTCCACCAGACCCCCCACCAACCTGGATGACTCCGTGCCATCTTCCCCTGTTGGGCCCTGTGGGGTCCCAGCTGCCCCTACTGCTGCCGAGGAGTCCAACTCCAACCTCCGCCTCTTGGACCTCCCCCCGGCAGCTGCGGCCTGGGACGCGGCACCGGACTCCTCACTCCCCGACGAGATGACAACACGGGAGGGGAGCCGGGCCTTGCGTCTCCGGCTGGCGGTCGGATCCCCGCCGCTGTGCTCCACAGCACCTTCTCCGCCCTCTTCATCAGTTGACGCTGCAGACAGGGAGAAACAAAACACAGGCATAAGGGCACTGTACAATGGACACATACACACATGACAGTTGCACATGAGTGGCATTGGCAAACCTCAGACATGTCATCACAATCCCCAACACACATGTCATTGCAACTCGCACACATGAGCCATACCACAGCCATATCGCAACTGCCACCACCATCCATACACATACAACAGCATGAGCAGCCAAAGGTGACCCAGACATCACATGCAACACAGGAATGCACCACACATGTACACACACCACCACACTTGCATGCATGTGTACACCTCTGCCAAGTGTCGCACTGTTCAGACGGGCATCCATGTCACATCTGCCAATCAGGCTTACACATACCGCAGTCACATGCATCCATGTTGCATCACTGTTGCACCCTTGTCAAATACACACACATGCACATGTACACAGTGCTCATACATGCAGCCCAAAACAACATACATGCGTGACATCACGGACATGTCTACTTACATACACATACATACAAACATGTGTGCACGCACAACTGCATTTGCCATGCAAGCCTACACACACAAGCACCATCCATGTCTCACACATTACAGCCCTCGCATGTGTCAGCCCCACGGCCATGTACACCCCCACCCATACTCGACCCCATACAAACAGATGTGCAACCTGCACAATACCGAATAATCACCACACGCACTGCTCACAATCAGGATGCATGTACACTCACCGCTCGACTCCAGACGGGTCTGCTTCTCCAGGACCTGGACATGGAGCGCTGGGGATATGCGTTCCAGGACCCCCATCTGTTCTTCCGACAAGTGGCCCCGGCGCCCCTTGGCATCCGCTGCCTTCAAGAGGCGCCGGGCCTTGTTCAGGGTCCTGGACCTGAAGTCCTCCCAGCGCTTCCTGACATGTTGTAAGTCCCGGACTGCCACCCCCTCCGCGTTGATGGCAGTCACGATGTCAGTCCAGATCCGAGTCCGTCCTTCCTTGTCGGCGCGGGAACTTCCGAAGAGGGCATCATACTGCCCCAGGACTTGCTCCACCAGGACACCAACTTCGGTGGCACTGAAGCTGGTGCCCCTCTGCCTCTCTGGCCGGGGGTTGTCAGTGGTCACAGATGGTGTTTGCCCCGACATGACAACCCCAGAGGCAGGAGTGGGTGGGCAAATGGGTCCTGGGGCTGGGCTGTGGAGTGATGGAATTCTAGTCGGGAGTCTTCGGTTCCAGCAGGGGTGGTCACAGCAACAGCACCCCTGGCTGATGTGCAGGCAGCAAATGGCAGTGCACGTGGGCAGCAGGCAGTCAGGCAGCAGCAGATGGTAGGTGGGAGCATGCTCGGGGCTCTGGGGGGCAGTAGTTCGGCCTTCTGGGCAGGAGCATGGTCTTCCATGTGCTTACGTGTGGCCAGCTTGGTACGGAGTGATTTGGCACGTGAAAATCCTGCACGTCAGCGTGAAAATCGAGGAAAGGCCCTTAGCGCGTAAGCGCGTCAGCACGCATACGCGATTCTATTGGACCAAAGGCCCTCAGCGCGTAAGCGCGTCTGTGACGTGACCCGCACGGGTGTTTCCCACACAGCACGTGATGACAGAGCACACGTGGAAAGACTGCACGTCAGAGTCTCATCGCGTGTGATTGGTGGAAATGGCCCGACACGCTGAAGTGACAAAGCGTGTAATTGGTGGAAATGGCCCTACACGCAGAAGTGACAAAGCGTGTAATTGGTGGAAATGGCCCTACACGCAGAAGTGACAAAGCGTGTAATTGGTGGAAATGTCCCTACACGCAAAAGTGACAAAGCGTGTAATTGGTGGAAATGGCCCTAGCGCGTACACGCCGCGTAAGTGACGCTGGACGTGTGGCCCTGTATAAAAGGTACGTGTAGAACACGTTTTCCTTGTACGTGCTTTTCGTGGAGAGCGAGTGGGTGAATTCTGTACTTCTTGTCGTTTCACACGCGATTTACTTCACAGCGTTTCAAGTTCGTATTCCCTGTTACCTCTGACAGCTTTTTCTCTTTTTTCGCTTTTACTGGTTTACCTGGGCCTGTTCCCTCAAACAGTGTTCCCTTCTACTGTTGTCCTGTCTCCTCAGACAGCGTACAAATCTTCTTTTGGCGGGGGTGTTGCCAACCAAACGTGCTCTTTTTACACGCTCGTTTACCAGGCAGACGGTGAGTCACGCACGTATCTAACATCTGTGCTTGCCCCGTGTGTAGCCTACCCCTTCAGAGGTCATTCTAGGCTGCGTGTGACACGCATACGTTCATTCTTGTGTTACTGGGTGCCACAGCGTAGTGCAGGTTTTTCTTTCTGCACACGTGGTCTAGGAGGGGTTGCGTGCACGTCATCTCCCTTTTTTGGGTCTCCTGTGCGTAGCGTGACCCGTCATCTTTCCCCAGGGGTTACAATCAGCCTTGCAAGAGCACTAGGGTACAATTACCATCTGGTACCCAACCCCTTTGACCCCCTATTGCCCAGGACAATAGTTTCCAGCCACTCCCATACGCACATTTACATCAGTGCCATGGCTGGGAGGCGAGGATTCCGTAAGGGTGGCAAAGGTGGAAGAGCCACAAGTGGTGGCCGTGGTGGATCCGGTAGGGGACGTGGTCGTTACTTGCAGGGTGAGCCTGTCCCCCCATGTGTGGAGGACCAGTCAAGGGCACCCATAATCCCCCCCCCTCCCGTTGAGGCTGATGTGGCTGACACCATCCATGCTCAGCCCTTGTTGGACCAGCCCATTGTGGCACCAGATCTGGCTGACTCCATGGCTGACTTCCAGGTCAGCAGGCCTATGACACGTGCGCTGGTGCACGTTGATGTCACCATGCCACGTGCATCTGGGCCAGCAAGGTCATCTGCTGCACCAAGGAGGCAGGGCGGAGAGGCTGCAGGGGCAGCTGCGGCTCCATCCACCCCAGCCCTCACACACCCAGCCAGGACAGTGTCGGTCCTAGTCCATGCTGCTGACATTCCCCCTGACACCATCACACTAGAGCCAATGCCTGCACCAACTCCCATGCTGAGTGTGCAATCCCACACTCCTGATACAGAGTCCACCAGGTCTCCTGCCCCTAGTGTCCAGAGCGGCGCAGGACACTCAGGATCACCACCACCTTCCAAGCGGAAGAGGAAGAGTGCTCGTCCGGCACAGGCTGATGCCCCAGACACGGCTACACAGTCCGGCCCATCCAGGAAGCCCAGCTTCACGGATGACGAACTGAATGCACTTGTCGAGTATGTGTCCGGACATGACAACGAGATGGTCATTGTTGCAGGATCCAAGACCACACCTGCACAATGCCAGGCACACTGGCAGACCGTTGCGGACATCATAAGTGCCCTTGGAATCGTGAGGCGCACAGCCAATGATTGCTATAAGCGCTGGAATGACCTAAAGAGCAGGGCAAAGAGTAAGCTGGCCTCAAGTCATGCCGCAACTCTAGTGACTGGAGGTGGGTCTCCAGTAGTAGACATGGAACTCACTCCACATGAGTCAGTCGCTGGGACCTACGTCACGGAGGAACAGATCCAAGGCGTGGGAGATCTGGCTGATTACGAGGCATTGTCCGGTGAGTGCACATGCATGTGTGTGTCATCCATGTGCATGGTGTGTGTGTGAGGGCTTCTGTTTGTGTGCCAGGTGAGAGTGTGTGCGCCTGAGTCGTATGGGTCAGCCATGTGCTTCATGCAATACTTCCTGCGCAGCTGCATTTGGCCATAGCAGTATCCCTTCTGCCAACAGTAGACATCTAGCCCAACTGCATGCCAGTTGCCCTTGAAGTGTCACCTTGCCACAACATAGTTGCTTATTTTTCACTGTTCATTCAGTCAGTTTGTTTGCATTCCACCACTTTCACCAGGCATGTCGCTGTCCACTAGTCACATGTCTGACATGGCTATGGTAAAGTGGAGTGACTTTGTTACCTGGATATCATTTGTACACACATGTCCCTGTGCAATTGGACCATTTCAGACTGGCAGCTCCAGGTGAAAAATCTGACCTGTTAGAATTAGGAAAGCGATTACATGCGGGAACTGGACTGAATGAATAGGTGCTGCCCTCCTCTCCATCTTCACTCAATAGCAATGGTACATGCCATCTGTGTGATGGCATGTGTGTATCACCTGGCAATCACAGGCCAATGTGTGATGCCACTGCCAGGCAGCATGCAGAAAATGTGTTCATCTTCCATCTTGGTGTCATCAGTGTGTGCCATTTGCCTGCACTTCATACGCAGTGAGGGTGCATGCATGGGAGGGTTTCAGTCATGCGGGACATGTGTCAATCAAGTACTGGTTCTCTTGCTTCTCAGCCCTCATTGTGTGCCATGGTGCTAATGCCTGTTTCCATTTCTTTGTTTTCATGTCTTTGCAGGGGAAGACGCACCTGATACTGCTGGGGTTGTGGAGATGGTGCAGACCCAGGAGGGGTCCGAGGGCCGACCAACCACCAGTGAGGGACATGGTGTGGTGGTGGGGGAGAACCCACAAGTGCTGCAGGTCGTGCTCTCAAGGGGTGTCTCTGGCTGCACCTCCCCCGAGCTGTACTCAGGTGTTGATTCGGATGAGACCTACGTGCCGTCGCAGGTGAGTGTTCCAGGGAGGGATTCTGTTCTGTCTCACCCACCTGCACCAGGGTCAGAACCCTCCATGGGGATGTCAGTGTTGGCAGCTACGCCTCCGGTGGTTACGGATGCAGGGTCACACTCCGCGACATCTGATCCTGTTGCTGGGCCAGCAGATCAGAGGGGGAATGCAGTCCTGCAGCCTCAGGCAGTGCCGGCACAGCAAGGCGCAGTTCGCCTTGCCCCAGACAGGTGTGGTGCCCGCCGACGTGGTGGCCGTACGCCACCCGGCAATACCGCATGGGAGCAATCCATTTACGGTATGGCAACCCAACAGGCTGCATCATCCGAGATGATGGCTCAGGCCATGGATAGGGTGGCCACTTCCATTGTCCCCCCAGAAAGGCTGATGGAGCGACTAGAGCAGGCAACCGACTCCATCTGCCAGTCACACAGGGAGGACATGTTGGGGTCCAACAGGGACAGGCGGGCGGCACTGGCGACTCTGCAGGAGGCCATCTCCATTGAGTCCCAGGGCCACAGGGAAGCCCTGAGGCAGGAGCTCCTTCACCTCAGGACGACTCTTGTTGAGCTTGAGGCTTCAACACACCAAAGGACAGAACAGCAGCTGGAGCGTCTCACCCGTACGCTCTCAGCTGAGATGCAGGCAACGAGGGCGGAGGTCCGGGCATCCCGTGAGTTGTTGCATGGGGACCTCCGCACACTCATCCTCCAGAACCAGACCTACCACACCCGCATGCTTGCAGCCATGGAGGAGCAGACTAGGGCCTTGCGTGGGCTGCCTCCCATAGTGCAACCACCTCCGGATGCAGCTGCACAGGGTGATAATAGCGACAGCAGTGATACTCCCACAATAGGGTAGCCGTGTGGGCCATGAGCCCATGGAGGTGTTTTATCTTCCCAGGATCCACGCAGGTGGGTTCTGGTGTGCATCCTGTCCTCGGACCTCCTGGGTGGCCTCCCCAAACCCCCCCGGGCCCATCAATGGCCATTTTTGATTGTTTCTTATTTTTATTTTTATTTTGATTTCTTTTATTCCCAATTTTTTTGGGACGATTTGTTGGCTTCCGTGGTTCCTGTGGGCATACGCTGCATTGTGGCTGGGCACATGCAGGCTTGTAATGTATTTGGTTCAGATGCTTGGGTTTGAGTCACACACACCCCTCCTGCTTCCCGTTTCCATGGGCTTGCAAAGGGTGTGCCCAAGTGACAGTGAATTACACAGTGACGTTGGACTCCCATGAGCTGTGTGGCCAGTCTGTAGTCAATACTGTGTATACATTCCTAGTGCATATTGCTGTTGTGTTGTACACTGCATGTTGCATTGATGTGTAACTCTTCTTCTGTGTCTACCTCCCAATTTGCAGGTCCCTTCCTCATGTCTACACAAGGACCTCTAGTCTGGAGATGGGGTCCATGTTGGCAGCAGTGCACCTACAACTCTACATGGCGCCAACACTGCACAGTTGGTAGTGGTGGGAGTGCAGGCATTTCCAGGTGGTGAGACTACTAATATGTAACATTTGTGATGTCATGTTAATGGTAGTACGTGCTCAAGTATGTTGTTGGTCCGGCATTGCTGTGAGCATTTCAGGTGTTGCAGGTTTCTAATAGGGACACTGTACATAGTGAGACTAGTGTCATGTTGTGGGGATTACTTTGTTTACCTGCAATTAGCATGACATGGCACGGTGTGTCATGTGGCGGTGCTGAGGTTGGGTTGGCTGACATGGCACTGTCCTCTTGTTGCATTTTGCAAGTGGGTATTCATTTTAGCTGCTTGAATGTGTAACTTCACAAAACTGCATTGGTGGTGTCTGTGTGGGTAGGGATGCACACATTGTGACACTTCCAGGTGAACAATCTCAGGCTGATATGGTATTCACGGTTCATTCTCCAGACATTCAGGATCAGTGTCAGGTTGAGTCATCATTGATTGTCATATGGAATGTGCCAGGGCAGTGTGCACTCCACAGGGGTGTGATTTCTATGTGAAGTAATTAGCCACTAGCTGTGTACGGGCTGCCTCCCCCCGTGCCCTTTCCCCTCCCATGCGCAGCGGCTGTGCATGTGGTTGGGGATGTGGGGCCACCACCATGTCCACGGCCAGGCCCCGGCGTGTTGCAACGTTGTGCAGGACACATGCTGCCACTATGATCCTGCACACTACTGGGGGAGCGTATAACAGCTGGCCGCCAGAACGGTCAAGGGAGCGGAAGCGTGACTTTAGCACTCCGAATGTGCGCTCCACTATGCCCCGAGTCGTAATGTGGGCTGTGTTATATCTTACCTCGGGTGGCGTGGTGGGGTTCCGAATTGGCGTCATCATGTGGGGGCTGAGAGGGTAGGCACTGTCCCCTGTGGAGGTGGTGATTGGTATCATTGGTGGGGTTGTGACCTTGCTCAGTATCCAACATGCATGCATGTGCAGTGGGATACATACTCACCAAGCAGCCATGTATCGCCATGCCGCCCAGCTTCTAGGTCCCGGCTTAGGGTGGACATTCGGTAAATGAAGCTGTCGTGGGTGGAGCCGGGATAGTTGGCATATACTGAGGTGATGATTCCCTTGGCATTACATGCTACCTGCACGTTGATGGAATGCCAGGGCTTGCGGTTCCTATAGATGTGCTCAGATGCCTTGGGGGGACGTAGAGCCACATGGGTGCAGTCGATGGCACCTAGCACTTTGGGGAATCGTGTCACATCGTAAAAATCCAGGGCGGCAGCATGCCTTTCTGCAGGTGTTCTGGGCAGGTATATGTGCCTGCGGACTGATGGGCGTGCAGTGATGATGTTCAAGACCTGGTGTAGGCAGCGTGACTGGGTGGCCTGTGACACCCCACCCACTATGGCACTTGTCCGCTGAAATGATCCAGTGGCTAAGAAGTGCAGTACATTGAGGACCTTCTCCAGGGGGCTGAGTGCTTTGGAGCACAGGGTGGGTGATGTGAGGTCATCCTCCCACTCACTCACCAGGTCCAGTATAATGTGTGGTGGAAACCTGTACCTCCCATACACCTGGTCACCAGGCATCCCGAAAAGGCTGGTTCTGGATGTGAATATTCTGGCCCTGACTATCCTCCTCCTCCTCCTTTGGTAGCCCACTGCCACTGCTGCTAGGAACGGTATGTTCATCCTGGCGTCTGAGCTTGTTATTGTTAAAGTGCGCAAATTTATGCTTTGCGCGTGTTCTAGGCGAGCGTGTGACCCGCGCACCCCTGGAATCCAGTTCCCAGTCCAATAGCGTGTGGAAATTCACACGCACCACGGGATACAGGTTCGCTGACGTACTTGCGTGTGTAAGTGCCCGCGCACCCATGAAATACACGTACATAGGCCAATCGCGTGTACGCGCACTTTTGTCCAATTACACGCGATGACACTCTGACGTGCAGTATTTCCACGTGTGCCCCGTCATCACGTGGTGAGTGGGGAACACCCGTGCGGGTCACGTCACAGACGCGCTTACGCGCTGAGGGACTCTGGTCCAATAGAATTGCGTATGCGTGCTGACGCGCTTACGCGCTAAGGGCCTTTCCTCGGATTTCACGCTGACATGCAGGATTTTCACGTGCCAAATCACTCCGTATCAAGCTGGCCACGCGAAAATACACGGAAGACCACGCTCCTGCCCAGAAGGCCGAGTTACTGCCCCCCAGTGCCCCGAGCAGCCTCCCACGTGCCATCTGCTGCTGCCTTCCTGCCTGCCTGCCTGCTGCCACCGTGCCCTGCCATTTGGTGCCTGCACATCAGCCATCTGCAGGGGTCCAGTTGCTGTGTCCACCCCTGCTGGAACTGAAGACTCCCGACTGGGATTACATCGCTCCACAGCCCAGCCCCAGGACCCAATTGCCCACCCACACCTGCCTCTGGGGTTGCCATGTCGGGCACTTCCACATCTGGCACCAGTGGCAACCCCAGGCCAGAGGGGCAGAGGGGCACCAGCTTCACTGCCACCGAAGTTGGTGTCCTGGTGGAGCATGTCCTGGGGCAGTATGATGCCCTCTTTGGATCGTCCCGCGCCAGCAAGGAAGGACGGGAGAGGATCTGGGCCGACTGTGTGGTTGCCATCAACGCGGAGGGGGTGGCAACCCGCAACGTCCTGAAGATCAAGAAGCGCTGGGAGGACTTGAGGTCCAGGACCCTTGTGAAGGCCCGGCGCCTCGTGGAGGGGGGCCGGGGCCGCACGAGTTCCATCCAGATGAGGGTCCTGGAACGCGTACGCCCAGCGCTCCACGCCCAGATCCTTGAGAGGGAGGCCCGTCTGGAGTTGAGCGGTAAGTGTCCAAGCATTACTGTGTGAGACAGGGCATGTTGCGTGTGCTGGTTCTATGATACTTGCCTGTATGTGTGCCATAGGCCATGTATGCATGTATGTGTGCAGGGACATCATGGTAATGCATGTGCGACCAGTGATGTGTGACCCACATGGTTGTTGCATGTGTTCAAATGCCGCATGGGGAGCCCTATGCAGATTTTGAACATGAGAGCATGCCAGTCTCTGTACCTGGACATGGGTGGGGGTGAGGGATGGGTGCTGATGCCAGGTACATATATGGTAGCCATGTCTGTGTGCCTGACCTGCGTGTCTGTGACTTGTGCATGCCATGGATGCATGACACATGCGTGTGACAATGCACAGATTCAGTGAAGCAGCCAAATTACCCTTGTATCCGCTGTGTTTGGTGTGTTTGGGGCCAGATGGATGTGACTGAGGTGAAGTGTGTGCATGTGATAGGCATGAGCCATGATGCATGTGAGTTACATATCATTGAATGTTTCAAGAGTCCATTGGACATGCATGGAAATGTCCATGGCATGCACCATGCCTGTTACTGTGTGTGTTTTGCCTGGACTGACCCATGTGTTGTGGAGGGACATGATGGAAGTGTACTTTGACAGTGGTGCTCATCTGCTATTGCTTCCTGTCTAGGGGACCATTGTACAGTGCCCTGATGCTTGTGTTCTTTGTCTCCCTCTACGCAGCGGCTAGTGAAGAAGAGGGCGGAGACGGCGCTGTGGAGCAAGGCGGCGGGGATGCCCCCACGGCTGCAGCGGAAGGGGTGGGTGAGCCCCCACAGAGGCCTGCTACGGTGGGAGACGGTGAGGAGCCATCCAGGTTGGTGGTTTGCACAGAGGAGGAGGAGGCCGCCACTGGGGCACACATGGGGCCTGGTGGGGGCATCCCTGCTGGTGCAAGTGGTGCAGTCCAGGGCCAGGGGCAGGAGGCAGCACAGGTCACCGTGGAGGGGCCTGTGCATGTCGCTGTCCCTGACCCTGTGAGTGCACCACCATGCACCAGCAGGGATGCCCCGTCCCAGGCCCGTCCGCAGGTAGAGGGGATGTCCATGTCACCTGACTCCCCTCCACCTGCGGACGTGGGAACCCCTGGCCGTGCGGAGAAGGTCCTGATTGGGGTCGCGATGCGCACGGCTTTGATTCGTGATGCCGTGCGTGCTTCCCGGGAGGAGGACGCACGTCATCACGAAGTGCACCGTGCCGACGTGGCCCAATTGGGATCGGCCATGTTCGGGGGTTTTCTGCATGTGTTGTCCAATCTGGCGGCCCTCTCCTCCTCTGTGCAGGCTATACACCAGTCGTTCTCCTTGCCGTCTTCCGGCCCAGATGCCACCAGGGCCCCCTGTGGACCTGCCCCGACCAATGCAGCCAGCTCGGTGGGGATCCCATCCCTGCCACAGTTGGGAGTCGGAGGTCCAGCAGGGGTGGACAACACAGCAACTGGACCCCAGCAGATGGAAGATGTGACAGCATCATCAGGCAGAGCACGTGCACGATGGCGTCGGTGGTTTCCATCAGCCTGGATGCCGTCGTGCTGGCAGAGGCAGTGGCGTCGGAGGCAGCAGCAGGCTCGACGTGGGAGGCATCATGGCTCGGGGCCTTCAAGATCAGAGGGGCAGGCATCGGCCGGAGGGCAGGGCAACCCTGGGATGGTGGTGTCTTCCGTGTGGGAGCAGTTGGTCCAGCGGATAGGTGCGGAGCGGCAGCGGGCGGAAGAGGAGCGGCTCACCATGGTCAGGGCAGAGTTCTCCATGCGTCGGGCGTTGAGGCGGGCTGAGTGCCTCGAGGAAACTCGCAGGGAGTTTGAGCTGGACATGGGGTTATCCCTGCGAGACCTCGGGGCCAGGACATAGTCCCGCCTCCAGGACATCGACATGGAGTTCGATGATGTCCTGGCCAGCAACATCACCGAGTGAGCCGCAGGACTTGCCCGCTGCCTTTGTATATAGTTATTTAGTTAGTTAGTGTTAGGTTTCCTTTATTAATTTTTGTTTTTTTGGACCGCTCGGACAATGGCCACTTTTTTGTATATATTACTTTCATTAGGTAGTAGTAGGTTTCATTTATGGTGTTGGGCTCATGGACCCTGGAATTTTCGTGTATATAGTTTGCTTTTTGAAGAAACATTTTTTTTATTAATTATTGTGTTCACCATGAGGAAATGGTTTTTCATTATTTTACTTCCACATGATTTTGCTTTGGACAACATTTGTTTTTGGATTACTTTGCTTTTTTTATTTTTACATTTGTTCTCGGACATGGACCATTTATTTTGTTATCCCTATTGTTGTATGTTTGATTTTTTTACTTATTTTTCATCTTTAATACATGTTTTTTTAACTTTCACTTGTGGTATTTTCTCATTGGTTTCATACATGTCATGATATGGGTTTTGACATTCACTTGCACCCATTGTGTATGTGTGTGTGACGGACATGTGTTCATTTACAGACTTGCCATTGGGGTTGTATCATGTAATTGCATTCACTATGTGGGTGGATGCAATCCTTGCCTGGGTGTTTGTGCTGGGTATGCTGCCCATTACTGCCATGATTGAGTATCGTCAGGACCTGGGGGCAGGGGGACATGTGTGGGTGCCTGGTGGAGGGTGCCCCTGCACTGCTGGGGTGTGGGGGTGGTGGGAGACATGAGTGGCGGCCTGGTGGAGGGTGACCCTGGTGGCTGGGGGGTGGGGGTGGTGGGTGACATGAGTGGGGGCCTGGTGGAGGGTGACCCTGGTGGCTGGGGGTGGGGGTGGTGGGAGACATGGGTGGGGGCCTGGTGGAGGGTGCCCCTGGTGGCTAGGGGGGTGGGGGTGGTGGTAGACATGAGTGGGGGCCTGGTGGAGGGTGCCCCTGCACTGCTGGGGTTTGGGGGTGGTGGGAGACATGGGTGGGGGCCTGCTGGCAGGTGCCCCACAGTGCTGGGGGGTGGGGGTGGTGGGGGACATGAGTTGGACATGGGTGGGGGCCTGCTGGCAGGTGCCCCACAGTGCTGGGGGGTGGGGGTGCAAGGGGACATGAGTTGGTGTTCATTAGTTCAAGGAGACATGTGCCTTTGCTGGGGGGCATGCCCATGTTGGGTGGGCTGCCTGCGGGACATGACCAGGGATGCAGGGTAGTCCCCTGTGGTGTGGGCTGCCTGCAGGGGCCATGGAGGGTGTACAGGGTACACCTGGGAGGACCCACACTGTCAAATCACATGTGGGACTCCCCGGCACCCCTGAAATACACGTACCGTGCAGAAATCGCGTGTAAAACTTCCCGCGCACCCCTGAAATACACGCGCCCAGGCTATTCGCGTGTAAAACTTCCCGCGCACCCCTGAAATACACGCGCCCAGGCTATTCGCGTGTGGAACTTCCCGCGCACCCCTGAAATACACGCGCCCAGGCTATTCGCGTGTGGAACTTCCCGCGCACCCCTGAAATACACGCGCCCAGGCTATTCGTGTGTAAAACTTCCCGCGCACCCCTGAAATACACGCGCCCAGGCTATTCGCGTGTGGAACTTCCCGCGCACCCCTGAAATACACGCGCCCAGGCTATTCGCGTGTGGAACTTCCCGCGCACCCCTGAAATACATGCGCCCAGGCTATTCGCGTGTGGAACTTCCCGCGCACCCCTGAAATACACGCGCCCAGGCTATTCGCGTGTGGAACTTCCCGCGCACCCCTGAAATACACGCGCCCAGGCTATTCGCGTGTGGAACTTCCCGCGCACCCCTGAAATACACGCGCCCAGGCTATTCGCGTGTGGAACTTCTCACGCACCCCTGTAATACACGTAGCCCGCTCCTCCAGGCCCGATCGCGTGAGGAACTTCACGCGCACCCCTGTAATACACGTAGCCCGCTCCCCCAGGCCCGATCGCGTGTGAAACTTCACGCGAACCCCTGAAATACACGTAGCACGCTCCCCCAGGCCCGATCGCGTGAGGAACTTCACGCGAACCCCTGTAATACACGTAGCCCGCTCCCCCAGGCCCGATCGTGTGTGAAACTTCACGCAAACCCCTGAAATACACGTAGCACGCTCCCCCAGGCCCGATCGCGTGAGAAACTTCACGCGATCCCCTGAAATACACGTAGCCCGCTCCCCCAGGCCCGATCGCGTGAATAACTTCACGCGAACCCCTGTGATGCACGTACCCTGCTGAAATCGCGTGTGAGACTTCCCGCGCACCCCGGTATACACGCACACATATTTTTTGTCAGCGGGTATCCGTGTTTGTGGGTACCCCTTTGCACGTCATTTTTCCTGGAGGGCCACAGTATGGGACATTCATCATGGCAGTATATAGGTGCTATTTGTTGGCGCACCTTTTGGCGCACATTTCTTACAGCCGCAGAGACGCTACCGCCTGCTTTCTTGTGGCGGTCGTGTTTGTGCCTGTGCACTGGTTTGAGCGTGCGCTTTTTTCCCCTATTCTATTCCATGAATACGTGTTGTAGGCGAGCGTGTGGGCGTTCCGCGCACTTGTGCCCTGTACTTCCCCCGTGACGCCCACGTTTTGGCAAGTTGTTCCCCATTCCGAGTGTTACGCCCGTGTTCCGCCTACTTTTGTTGCGTGCGCCGCGCTATGTGCGAATTTCGCTGTGGCCTGTGCGATTTTCGCTGTGACCTGGCGCACGCTGTTAGATGGCCTGTGCGCCAACGTGCGCCGCGCACTTTTTTATCGCACATCCGCTGGTTTTCTCGCGCACGGCCTTCCATGAATCGACGTGCGCTGCTTTTCGTGCGATTTTCGCACTTGCACTGCGATTTTCGCTATTCCACTGCGATTCGCACGTTTTTGCCCACTTGCGCCGCGCTAATTATTCCATGAATCGGCCTGTAATTTGGGCAAGCGCAATGTATTATCTGGGTGTGGGGCCTTAACAGTTATATTAGATTGTAAGTTTATGTGTTGAGTATCAATGTTCTCCCGAATCCGTTCTATTTTCTCTGCAAAAAATATGTTAAAACCGTTGCCCAATTTTTGGGATAATTAAATATTAGAATTAGTACACAATAGAATGGAGAAATTTTGAATGACCTTAAACAAGGACTGGGATCTGTTATGGGCCAGATTGATCTGTCCTTGAAGACATAGGGATTTAGCTTTAAGGATTTCATCCAAATATGTCTTCAGGGCGAGTTTTGCTACAGTGCGAGTGCCTACATCCCTGGTCTTAAACCATCTATTTTCGTCTTTCTTATACTGTCTCAGAAGGACTTTTAATGTATCATTAAACCATTCGTTATTCCTTGTAGACCGTTTCCTAACAGTTTTACAGGGAGCCATGGCATCACAGTTTGCTTGCATTGTAGTCAAGACCTAGTATATAAGACTGCTCAGGTCATGTCAGATTGATTGGTCCTTAGATCACGCAACATGTCCTCACTGGATATACGATCAAGGTCTTTCTTTCTATGATGAACCACTAGGGTATCCTTCATATTATTTTGGTGTGACATGCTGTCAACAGCCATGGTAAAACAAATCACAGAATGGTCAGACCAACGAACAGGTATATTTTTAGAGTGAAATAAAATGAAACCGCTGGATAATATAGGATCCAGACAGTGACTTCCTATATGTGTTGGTTGATTGGAAAGCAGATGGAGATCATGGGATAACAAAATATCATTAAGATACTTGCTATCCGTTTCTCCAGGTTCATTACACCACATGTTAAAGTCACCCAAAATGAAAGACATTCGTATTCTAGTTACTCTGTCTTCTCTGCCCCATCAGCAATTAAGGTGTTTAAATGTGTTCATAAAACAGAAACCTAGGATTAATTATTGCAGACTATGCTCCTTTTCTCAGCTAAGATATGAGAGATTCTTCTCAATCCCTTACAGTTCGAGTTGTCATTGGATGAACAGGGAGAGATGCCTCTCTCAGAAGTTACATAAGCCTCTGCTTAGCCACAGAAGTGTTTTACTGTAATCTTCATTACAATGAATTATGTCCGCTTTAGTTGTAGTCCTGTAATGAAATCAACATACCCTGAAGAAGGTTTAATCTATATTAAGTGATACAGAATTGTGTACTTAATTTAGTGAAGCAGGAACTCAAAAGTCGACAATTAAATATCCCATAGGAACAAGAGCATTGTGAATGGGATTAGAAAACAATAGTATTCAAGGTCCATCATTTACCATCACGCTTTATGTACTATATTTTTTGATGTAATACATTAATAAACATTAAGCTCCCAGGCCCTACAATGACCAGGACTCTGCCTGCAAGGTTGGACGCTATCTGGAGAACTGTGATTGGCTCTCAGTGGTACATGTGACTGATTGGATGATCATTTTCATTTGTATCGTGACCACATCCTGCATTTTCAAAGTACCCTGTCTTCAAAACTCAGCTCCCTGGACCTACTAGACCAAGCATCCTGCCTGTAAATCTGGCATCCATCTGACACAAAGTGATTTGCTTCCAGAGCTCATGTGACTGACTGGATGGTTGTTTTCACTTTTTTTCTTTGGCACATCCTGCTTTCCCAGAGTGTCAAACGAGAAATTATATCGGACCTCCTATTGCAACGAATATATGTATATTGGCCTACGCCAAGCTACTTATAAGCCAGTTGCGAAGAAATCCGTGTTGCAAGGTCCTGACCTTAGAATCAATGTAAGCCGCCATTTTAGGTCAATCCGCCATTTTAGGTTCTCTCTGTAAAGTCACCCTGTGAGTTAAAATGGTGGACGATGTCATTCCGAAATACAACATGGCTGTCTTGACCTCTGTGTGTAATCAATATGTAACTTGCCTGCAGGCCACTTGTTGGGGTCGTGAACTGAGACCTTGTCCTTCGCTGACCTGTGTGTAAAGGATTACTCGCGCCAATGAAACTAATCCGCGAGCAAATGTTAAGAACAATGTATCCAAATAATGAACTAAGAACACTTGTTTAACTACATTGTATTAATGTTTGAGAAGACCTTTATGAGAAATCCTAAAATACACTGTTACCGTGTAGGCTTGTTGGCGAATGTATTAAAGGCAATCTCTATGCATATAGTGGTGCGAACTCGGCGTGAACCCTAGATCAGTAATGTATTAGACGAATATTAACCCGAAGTAGGGTTGAACATCATGTTCGCAAATGGTATAAAAGAGCAACAAATTCTAATGTACAGCGTCTATCACTAAGCACACTGAACCACGCTGGAGTTTGTTGTGTTGTACTGAGGGCCGATAGTTATCTGTTACTTTTCTTGGAAAACTGTTCAGTATAAAATAAAAAGATCTTTGTATGTTCCTTTGTAACCCGTGTTCAGTGTATTTCCTTTTGGGGTACTCAGCCTCGATATTTTGATTTTGTTTTCACAGTTGGCGCCCGAATAGGGACCCTCAAGATTGATGCCGGATTGTCAAAGGTTGACACACGCTATCGGACCGGGATCGGACGGTGTGACAAAATAAGGGGCCCCTTCTGAATGAGACGCAACACCTCAGCATCGGTGCACGACCCGATCCCTGGACGATTAGCTTGTGGTAAGAGATGGCATCTTGACGAGGGTCCACTTAACGAGGCGGGCAGATTTGCGGAAATCACCAAACATGAGGTAAAATTAGTTAGGTAAGATTCTTTGTAATCCGATCGGACCTCCTTAGGATTGATCAGGTGAGTCGTGACCCGATTCTTAAATAATCCTGATAATTTGGTTTTGGCGTATTGTATCTGCAGACACAATTATTGACGAGGTAACACCAATAATTTGATATGCCTGGGAAATTGTCTACCTGCTTCAGGGCGTTGTTCTGCAGCGATAGACAATCTTTGGAATTTAGCCGTCCAGCACCACAGGAGGAGTCGCTGGCGTGTACTATGTACTGTAAGCATGGCATTGGAAGTATAGTGTTTAATGATATTTGGCACAGACAAACCAGACATGCCTCCGAACTTCAGTGGCCGATCAATGGTAATTTTGAAATCCCTCGTATTGAGTATTTAGAGTCAATTCTATTAAAGAAAAAGGCTAGACCTGCAGCATTTGATGTTTTGCACAACTGGAAAAAAGAAGCGTTGCAGCAACTTAAGAGTAGAGAAAAACATGTGCGCCGTCATAAGATGAACGCCGAAAAATCATTATTGTATGACCAAGATAAACATTCTGAGTCGACAAGGAATATGGAAAGGGCTTTCTTACTTGGAATTCAGAAAATGTATCCTTCTGAAGACCTTCATGTTTCCGACAAATTCATAGACAAATTGCTAAATGAACTAAGGCCTGGTGCCTCTGTGCCACCTCCGTATGTCCCTCTTCCCGCTGCTTTGCCTCATCCTGTTGTTCCTGCTCCTCCTAATGTTCCTCTTCCTCCAGTTACTGTTCCTCCACCTATTCCCCCACCCCTTCCTATTGCACCAGTAACAGTACCTCCATTGAATTTGCCTGCTCCCCCTCTTCCAAGTGGTCCTGTGCCGCTTGTAGTCGATCAGGGTGCGGGGTCAAGGGTTGTCACTCGCAATACTGTACCACCAGAGAAGAAACGTGATTTGATTGCATGGGCTAAGCATTGTATGGAGAGAGATGATCAAGCTAATGTTTTTGCCACACTTTTTTAATATGGATAATTTCCCTGAGAAAAATGTTTTTATTGAAGGTTTAGGGACTCATTTATGTGTAATGTGGGGCAAATTAAATAATACAGATCTCCGGCAAGGGTTAAGAGATCTAAACACTTTAGCGTTTTCAAGAGACACTGTGGAGAAAGTAAATGAGCATGTCGAGAGGTTATTTGAGTATAGAAAGGAGTTGGGAAGGTTACAGAATGAGGATGATGAGGGGGAAAGTATGTATGTACAGAAACGGTTCCTTCCTTGTCGTAAATCGATATCTGAGGAAGCACGAATTTGTACGAAAGATGCGCTTAGATGGATTTCAGATATGTCGATAACTCCAGTTGAGGTATATGACACATACAGTCAGTATACACCAGAAATGCAGAGGAAAGTGATACAGATAATGATAGAGCACCTACAGGATGATTGTGTAAAGAGAAAGATTAGTTGTCCCACAGAGATATTGAGTATTTATAAGAGAGCTTTTGCACTTGACACTTCTTCGACTGCTCTAGCGCTCGACTTAGCTCTGTTGCTTAGTAAGCGTTCGGAGTTGCCTACTTTTCAGTTGCTGTCATGATGCCTACCCCCGGAGCACCAGGCCAGGCCCAGCACCCCCAGGAGCAGGCATCACGCCCCCGGGTAAAAGCCCAGCGGCCCTTTATAGGGGCTCTTTGGACTCTGTCCTGGCGCCGTTGGCGCCAAGCTCATGTTGGACATCAGTCCTGGCGCCATAGGCGCCAGGCTCATAAGGGGAAGTGTTTGGTGCACTTACCTGAAGCAGACCATGCTGCACACTCACCTGATACAGACCATGCTGCATGAAGAACCAAGCCAAATGAGGCTTAGGAGGGACTATTTTTCTGAAGGAACTATTTTGTTACTTGGGTGGGGCTGTGGAAGAATACTAACCTGGAACTTCTCCCAAAGATATTTAAACCACCCCCGGACAGCCACACGTGCTTCGCGTTGTTCTGCATCCCAGCAGCTGAACGCTCACCGTGTCTGCTCCTGCACCTGGACTCCAGCCACGCCCGCCTCAAACCTGGAACACTTGTAAGGGAATAAGAGAAGAGAAAGGTGAAAACCAAGAACTTATTCAACCTTCTTACCAGCATCCGGAATCTTCACGCCAGCATTCCTGAAAGAAGACTTCCATTTAAAAGAACCGCGTTGCTCGCTGCAGCGCCGCGCTTCACTCACCTGTTCCCGAGACGCCGCCCGGCTCCATCGCGGCTCTCAGCACCGGTCGCCACATCTCTGTACCTAGGGGAGAGAAGAAGAGACAAAATGTGAGCAAGGGAACACAAGAGGAAAGCCGAATTTTCAGCCATATTACTTACCGGCTTTTCTTGATGAACCATTCCACATCTCGGGTCGGCGCCGCATCTTTGGCAGGTACCGCACCCCGGCCCCTATGGGGAAAGGACAAAAGACATTACTGGGAAATTATAAAGACATTTAGAGGGGTCGCCCTCATCACTAACTCACCTGATTTTACCACCGGCAATTTAACCCCTCAACGCATCGCCTTTGTTCTGCACCTGAAATAAAGGACAGAAAAAACAACATAAAAGGAGGCTCACACTTGAACTTTTGCATCTTCATACTTACGGCGTATCGCTCAGAAAAGTCAAGTGGATGTGCCAGCGCCATTCTGAAAACCAGTGAAGTAACTGGACGAACGCGCGCCCCTGCACCAGAAGCAGGATGGAGAGTTCATCCTTCCAAACCATAAGGTGAGCTTAAATCGGGGGGAACGAAGGGGGGAAGAGGGGAGCAAGCACACTATTCAGCAGACAGTTAATCCCCTTTCTCATCTGCAGAAGGATATTCCTACGGGCCAGAGAAGCAAGATTTGGGGGTCCTGTTCAATCGGTGGTCCGAATTCTGCGCATCACGCTTGAAGAGGCCACAGCAACCCAGACCAGACCAGCGCCTCCGTGGGAGCCAGGTGAGCATTACAGTTGTCTATGAGAGAGGTTCCTCCGACATTTGTCCCGAAGGTTGAGATTGCGGCGGATCCTGCAACAAATGTAGTCGCAGTGAACATTCCTGCACATTATGTATCGCAGTTTGTTCATGTCCCGTTCTCAAGACAGGAAGTGAATACTATTATACAATATATTCCTGATATTAGGAAAAATGCGACTGGATTCTCTAAAGAAATAGAGTCTGTATTGCAGTCCTCAGTATTCACCCTAGGTGATATTGATTTGTTATTTCCTGTACTCCTGCCCGTAGATTTGTGGAAACAAGTTAGGACTATAGACGACGTACCAGGGTTGGGAGATACATGGGCGAACATAACTAGATTTGATGGAGAAAGGCCAGCTGGTGAAACACCGCCCCAGGTGATACTAACTTTGCCTGATAGAATCATTGCAAAATTGAAAACCATAATTCCCGAGAAAATAATTATTTGGGACAAACTTACGGCCTGTGTCCAGGGGAAGTCTGAGGGTGCTACTGTGTTCTTTAATCGGTTCGAACAGGTATTCTCGGATTTCAGCCGACAAGACTGAGTCTGGGAAAAGATTATTTGTGGACAAATTTGTGCTTCGATTGTTACCTAACATCTGTCACAAATGATGTCTTCTGAGAGCTCTTGGCAAGCGAAGTCCCAATCAGAAGTACTGCACATGGCTCAGTACTACGAGAATCGCGTCAACAATGAAAAAGATAGAGTTTAAAAGCAAAAAGGTGATTTAAAGACTAAAGTACTATTACAGCAAATCGTTAGAGGCCCCAGAGGGGGTAGTTCGCAGATTAGAGGTCAGTATGTTCCAGAAGGGAATGTGCCCTTGGGTCCTGTGAACATTAACCAGTGTGCCTATTGTCGACAAGAGGGTCATTGGCGTGCACAATGCCCCGTCCTTCGACAGAGGTCAAATAACACACTTGGGAATATGGGTAGACGATCCAGAGGTCGCCCGGGTGTTGGGGGCCCTGGTAGAGGTCAGTTTCCACAGGATCCTCAGCAACCTTTTTCACAGGATAATCAGACTCAGAGTGTGGATACTAGGAACATATTTGATCATCCTTCTGCTGCATATCTATCTGAAGAGCTTCCTTTTTATGATATTCTGTTTTTTTAGGATTGCCCGACGCAGGGTTTGGAACCTACACCTATTCCCGTCAATCAGAAAGGTCCCTACGTTGAAATGGTGGTGGGAAATAGGAAACATCCATTTTTGATAGATACTGGAGCACAGAAGTGTTCCATTTATCATTCACGGGTTCCAAATATTCCACTGTCAGGGCAAACCAATGTTTCTGTAGGGTTTTCTGGCACACCAGGTGTTTGTCCAGTTTCTTCTCCGGTACCTATTTCTTTGGGTCCCTTTAAGGACCACTGTCCATTCCTTTTGACTTCGAATTGTGGAGAGAATTTGCTAGGGTTGAACCTGTTGAAAAAATTAAATGCAGTAATTTATTGTTCTTCTGATGGAGTGTGCTTGATGATTTCACCACAGCAACTTTCTGCCTCTCAATTCTTAACCAGACCTTTACCGCCAGAATTCAGTGATGTACCAGAGTGCTTATGGGCTGTTGACGACAATGATGTCAGTGTTTTACAGGTTGAGCCTGTTAAGATAATTTTGAAACATGGAATTGAGCTGCCACGCATTCCCCATTATAAGATCTCAGTTGAGGGTGAGCGAGCTTTGAAATGCATTGTTTCCGACTTTGTGCATCGCAGGGTGATTGAGGAAATTTCAGGAAGTTTGTGCAATAGTCTTATTTTACCCATGTACAAAAAAGGCGATAATGCAATTCCATTCCGTTTCATAATTGATTTGCGTGCCATTAATAAAGTCGTCGCTCCGCAATTCCCAATTGCGCCTGATGTGACGACAATATAGACCATGATTCCAGCTACAGCTACTTACTTTAGTGTTGTGGAGCTGAAGAATGCTTTCTTTAGTATTCCTATACACAAGGATAGTAGATACTTGTTCGCGTTCACCATAGGGGGACGCTCGTTCAAATTTACTCGTGCACCTCAAGGTTAAACAGAGGGTCCTAGCATCTACAGTAGGGCTTTGAAAGAACAGCTTGATACCCTTGAATTGTACATTGCTTCAGTATGTTGATGATTTGCTTTTAGCTGCTGACTCTGAGAGCGCCTGTAAAGAGGGCACTGTGTTGTTGCTTATTCATCTAGCTAAACATGGTCACAAAGCTTTGCTTAAAAAGTTTCAATATTGTTGCCAGGAGGTCGCCTATTTAGGCTATCTCCTGTCAAAGGAGGGAAGAAGATTGACAACTGAAAGAAAAAACACATTTCTGGCATGTCTGTCCTAAATACACAGAAGGAAGTTAGATCCTTGATAGGTATGGCTTCTTACTGTAGGTTGTGGATCCCGAATTTCTCACTAGTGATCAAACCGATGTTGGCTTTAACAAAGAAGGGCATTTCTTTGCCATTGCCGTGGAACACGGAGCACCAGCAATCGTTTCACTTGCTCAAGACTGCATAATGCTCGGCACCAGTTTTGGGCACGCCAAACTATGAAAAGGCCTTTGTGTTGTTTGTGCATGAATGTGATGGATGTGCTTTGGCTGTATTAACGCAGGAACATGGAGGGAAGAATAGGCTGTGCCGTTACTTTTCTTCCGCCCTTGATGGTGTAGCATGCGCTTTGCCAAGATGTTTGCGAGCTGTCGCTGCTGCTGCTGCTGCGTCTGTAAAACAGAGTGAGGGAATGGTCCTAGGCCATGATCTGACCCTGATGGTGCCTCACTCTGTAGATGTTCTACCAAACCGAACCCAAACGCAACACCTCACTTCCGCATGGTTGATGAGATATGAATTGATCTTGTTTGCTCCTCACATCAAAATTTAAGAGGTGTTGTGTTCTTAATCTGGCTGAACTCCTACCGTTCCCGCAAGGTACTGCTTGCGGCGATGAAGAGTTACATGACTGTATACTACCGAACAAGAGACAAAGGGTAGAATTGATTTGAAAGACACTCCTTTGAATAATCCGCAAGGAGAGCTGTTTTGTGATGGCTCCTGCTTCAAACTTACAGATGGTACATCCACAGCTGCTTATGCAATCACCACATTAAGCACGGTCGTGGAAACCAAGAGAATCACGCATAACTCTGCGCAGGCCGCAGAGATTATAGCATTGACCTGAGCTTGTGAACTTTCAGAAGGGCTTACAGTAAACATATATACTGATAGTCAGTATGCCTTTGGGGTGGTTCACAACTTTGGGAGACTTTGGTCAGAGAGAGGGTTCTTAACTTCACATGGCAAAAAAATCCAGCATGGCTCCCTAATAGTACAACTGCTCTCAGCGCTTGTGCTCCCTACTAAGTTAGCCGTCATAAAATGTGCAGCCCATCGAAAGATTACAGATGACATAGGAAAAGGGAATGCTTTCGCTGATCAGATAGCTAGACAAACTGCTACCAATCTCTTTACCGAGATGTATGTTTCAAGGGAGACTGTAAATGCCTATGCAATGGACGAGGGTGTTGGGTCTGTACGGGATATCCAAGCTGATGCCACGTTAGAAGAATCCAAGAGGTGGGCTGAAGGCTTGGGGAAACACGATGATGACGGGTGTTGGGGGGACATAGTTGAAGGGAAATTGCTACTCCCTGACGCTTATGTAATGATGATGGTCATCATGCCCCATGGTCCTATGCATATATGTGCCCAGAAAGTCACGAGAAAGTTTGGGCAACTGACAAAATTTCGAAAATTGCCCAGCGCTATGTTCAGGACTGCATGATTTGCCTACAACACAATGTGGGAAAGGGGACATCAACTCCAAGGGGAAGTTTTTGGCCCACCCTCTGTCCCCTTCGAAGTCATCCATTTCGACTTTATTGAAAAGGAACGGTGTAATAATATGATGTATGTGTTAGTTGTCATCTGTGCTTTTAGTAAATGGGTCGAGGCCTTACCTGTTAAAGATGCTGCAGCCATGACTACTGCAAAGACTTGTTAAAAGAATACTTCCCGCGGTTCGGGCTACCAAGAGTCATCTGGTCGGACAATGGTCCACATTTTGTCGCTGCTGTAATTCTGCAGATATGTGCGGCATTACAGAACGACAAACGGTTCCATTCGGCCAGACACGCTCAGAGCGCCGGACTAGTAGAAAGACACAATGGTATCATCAAGAACAAGCTCGCTAAGACGTGTGCCGGCACTAAATTAAAATGGCCGGACGCCTTACCGATCGTGTTATTAGCCATGCGTACAACCCCTCAAACTAAGACTGGGCTCTAACCATTTGAGGTGGTAATGGGGAGACCTGCCAATATCTGGAACCTTCCTAAATGTAGATCTTTGAGAAATGTTGAAAATGTATTACTTTCAGATTATTGCAGCCAGTTGACTAAAAACCTATATTTGATTTATCACCAGGTGCGAGAGGCTTTACCTGTGCGATACTATAGCCCGGGCCACAGCATAGGGCCTGGGAGCTGGGTGCTCATCAAGGCATTTGAGCGTTCTTCCTGCCTTGCACCTCGCTGGTGAGGACCATTCCAAGTCCTATTTGTCACACAGACGGTGGTGCGGGTTTCTGGCAGAAAGAACTGGATCCATGCGTCGAACGTCAAGAAACTTCCTCACCCAGTGCCACACGATACAGAAGAAACAGAACCCCTCACTAACGCTGCAACCAACGATCCCAAAGCAGTAGATAGCGCTGAGAGTGTATCAGAGAATCTTTCTGAGCCTGTGAGGCTTGGGAAACCTGCCATTTTGTCTCCACACTCTCCAAAAGTTTTGCTTCCCGAAACTGTCATTTCAAATTCGGCATCTTCACTTTTTTCTGATACGTTGCTTCCAACGTGAGGTGACGACACATTGTTTCTGGATCAATCAGTACCGGGAAAAGCAAGGTACAATCTGCGTCCAAGAAAATAGACTTACGGCACGGTTTTGCTGTGCATCTGATAGACTTACGGCACAGTTTTGCTGTGCATCTGATAGACTTACGGCACGGTTTGGCTGTGCATTCGGAGAAGGAAAGGATCATCGAGGGCTTGTTTTTGCCCAAATTTGAGAAAGGGGATTCTGTTGGCTAGGGTTGTGGAAGGACTAAGAAGTCACGCGGCCGGGAGGTCACCAGCAACGAACATTGGGGGTTTCCGTTTGAAGACTGCAATGCCTGTCACCGCTACCGCTCGTATGGGACTTGTAAATGATTGTGTGACCAGCCGGGATAATGGACAAAGTATTTGGGCCCCGTAAACGTATTGCTGTGTTTTTATAATAATATTTGGTTTTATAATATTCATTGTCTTAGGCTTATGGAACCTCGAGGAAACTCATCCTTTAGAGTCCTTGTTACCGACTGAAAATGTACCCACTGTTCCTACTCCCTTTGTACATTTGCATACTCTGTCCCCTAGGGACTCCCAGTATAGACAAAGGTACCAAAATAACACTCTGCTACTTATCATGAATGCCACGCATGCCATTTTTAATAAGTCCAAGTGTTGGGTCTGATCACATTTACCGCAACACGGGGATATGGGGTTAGGTTGGTATATTCATCCTTTACCTTTGACAACTGCTTGTTATGCTTCACTTAGAGCACTGTTCTTTGGCCGTTGGAACGATAGCATCTCAGGGAACTTTGATGGCACTAATTTGAATAGTTTTGAGAAACGTGTTCTGACTCCCCTGGGATGCTCGCTTTTCTCAAATAGGAGTAAGCTCAATGTTGCTTGTATTAGGCCTTCTGATAGACTGTCTCGTCCTTTCCAATCTTTGATTTCCTTTAAGATGGCTCTGATAGGCAATAAGGATGCCATGTCTCCTTCTTACACTGTTAACAATAGCCCCGATTCAGTTTCTTTCTGCATACAGAGGAATGGTACTCAGTCAATGGGAGATTTTAGAGGTTGTGCCAGCATTGCAAATTTGACTGGGGAAGACAGACCTTTGTATGTAGGCAAACCTGTCTACTTTGTTTGCGGTAATGTAGCATTTCCATGGTTGCCCAGGGATTGGCAGGGAACCTGTTATTTATGGATCATGTTACCTGGGGTGTTTATAGCTAGTACAGTAGAGGTTTCAAAGACTCGTCCACGGCGGGACGAGAATGGTGACACTCCAGCACAGGTCTTGGGAGATGTAGCAAAATCATTTGTGCCATTTTGGGGTCAGATAGCGAATTCCGAGGATATCAGAAGACTAACGAGAGTACTGGAGAGAACCATCAACCGGACCATTGACATACTCTATAATATGACATTAGAACAGAAAGCGATAAGACTAGTAGCGCTCCAGAACCGGATGGCATTAGATGTCATTTTGGCTGAACGCGGTGGAGTGTGTAAATTAGTGGGGTCCGCTTGCTGTGTTTTCACGCCAGATTCCTCCCCAGCTATCTTCAAGGCAATACAGAATCTGCACGTCCTTAGTTCAGAAGTGCATGTTCCTGAGGGAAACTGGGATCTTAGCGCTTGGTTCTGGGACTTCTTGTGATCTTGGGTTTGGAAGGTACTTTCGGTCTTACTGATCATTTTGGGAATTCTGTTGTTCCTTTGTTGTTGTATCCAATGTCTACCTAGTATATGTTCGATGCTAGGGCAATGTTGCGCACAAGCGATAGGTACAATAGGACATAAAGTGTATGCCCCAGATAAAACCTCCAAGGAATACGTGTTAAAAGAAATTTTAACAAATTACCTGATGGCAATAGATATTTCTGACAATGATTCAGGGTGCATGGACGATGATGCATGGAACTATTTGCAAGGAGATCAGAAGTAGTTTAGCACTTGGCATAGGCCAAAAGGAGGGTTTGTCAAATGAGAAATTATATCGGACCTCCTATTGCAACGAATATATGTATATTGGCCTACGCCAAGCTGCTTATAAGTCACTTGCGAAGAAATCTGTGTTGCAAGGTCCTGACCTTAGAATCAATGTAAGCCGCCATTTTAGGTCAATCTGCAATTTTATGTTCTCTCTGTAAAGTCACCCTGTGAGTTAAAATGGTGGACAATGTCATTCCAAAATACAACATGGCCGTCTTGACCTCTGTGTGTAATCAATATGTAACTTGCCTGCAGGCCACTTGTTGGGGTCGTGAACTGAGACCTTGTCCTTCGCTGACCTGTGTGTAAAGGATTACTTGCGCCAATGAAACTAATCCGCGAGCATATGTTAAGAACAATGTATCCAAATAATGAACTAAGAACACTTGTTTAACTACATTGTATTAATGTTTGAGAAGACCTTCATGAGAAATCCTAAAATACACTATTACCGTTTAGGCTTGTTGGCGAATGTATTAAAGGCAATCTCTATGCATATAGTGGTGCGAACTCGGCATGAACCCTAAATCAGTAATGTATTAGAGGAATATTAACCCGAAGTAGGGTTGGACATCATGTTCGCAAATGGTATAAAAGAGCAACAAATTTTAACGGACAGCGTCTCTCACTAAGCACACTGAACCACGCTGGAGTTTGTTGTGTTGTACTGAGGGCCAATAGCTATCTGTTACTTTTCTTGGAAAACTGTTCGGTATAAAATAAAAAGATCTTTGTATGTTCCTTTGTCACCCGTGTTTGGTGTATTTCCTTTTGGGGTACACAGCCTCGATATTTTGATTTTGTTTTCACAAGAGGACCCTGTGCCTCATGTAAGGGTCCTGCCTGTCAAACCAAGCTTCTGGGTTTATAACACCCAGGACCATACCTGAAAGTGTGATTGGTTCGTATCGAGACACGTGGCTGACTAAACAGTTGTGTTCATGTCATTATTCCATGGACATATCCGGCTTTCCCAGAGAAACCTGTGCACCATCTGAGGGTCCTTCCTGCAAAATGATATTCAACACTTTTCCAAATGCAATATTGCAGAATTGTATTTGACAATTATTGTTACCACAGTTTGTACATCAAAACTATAGATGGCAAGTATGGGGATGGGATATGAAGGGGATGTGGGACTGGTGAGTAAGGGTGCCCAATGTGGGTCTCAGCCCACTTTTTGTGGTAAACAAAGGGGTAAAAATGGAAAAAGGAATTCAGCAATGTTCCATTGGGCAAAAGAAAATCAGAAAACACTCATGGATACTGCAAAACAAATCTCCCTGGGCCTGAAAGACCTAGCACTGTGCCTTTTAGATTCAGATCCATCTAGAGCACTGTTCCTGGCCCATAGGGTTAAGAGGTGCACTGCTTGCCTTATTTAATATCCTCTGGTTGTCCACTCCCTGACATCTGCAACCTAGAACAACTCCCTGATTGGGCCTTTTAGGGCTGGAAAGAGCATAGGGACAGAACTCCTTCTAAAGGCGAGACTTCATCGAGCTCACCTTTTACCTGACTCTTGTTTCCTCGCATGGGGATGCTTCTACCATTTGACTATCCGTACACTATGGAGCTTTTGTTATCCCTCACAGGACCAAGGAACATTATTATTTTCACCCTTTGAACTTTGGTTTGGTTACCCATAGCAGCATTCTACCCAAATCAGAACTTCGACCTGCTTCTTCTCAACCAACCATCCACCCTTTCCCTGCACTCACCAACGCATACTCTATATCTCGGGCTGTACTTTATTTTCATAGTCTTCACTTTCCCTTTTCTTTAACCCTCCATTGTGCATCTTGACTTTGCTCTGTTCCTTGTTCTACTTATTCTTCTCTTTCATTTATGTCACATCATTCAGCCTCCATTATGTCTTACTTCTTCCCCACTCTCTTCACTATCCATCGGCTTCCTATCCCTCTGAACCTCCACCTCTCAAGACTCTCAGATATGCCTAGCAGGTCCAATCTCATCTATTCCCCTCATCTACCGACTGGCCCCCCTAACCCCCACACCTCATATGCCTATTTCGCTTGACCGCTGGAATGCACACTCCCTCTGCAACAAGCTTTCCTACATCGCTGACCACTTTGACTATTATTCCCCTCAACTGTCTCCTCTTCCTCTCTCAGAAACATGAATCCCCCTTCATGACTCTGCTACACTATGAGCTGTCCACACTGACTATGCTAATTTCTACCACTCTCCAAAGACTATTGGGAAGGGTGGTAGAGTGAGGTTCCTTTTCAATAAGGCCCCAAACACTGCTCACATTCCCCTGTCTGACATCACCTCTTTTTCTTTTAGATATGGCACTATTCAACGACTACCTCCTACTCCTGTAACTGATCTGGCTGTTTATCGACCACTGGGTCCTCTCCACTCCTTCTTCCCTGAGTTGAACCTACTCTGTGAGTCACTTCCTACCAACAAACACATTGTCATGCTGGGGGAATATAACCTGCGGAAGCCATTTCCAGCCAGCTGCCTTGATCTTGACACCCTCCTATCTGATCACTCCCTCTATTCCATCCATGCCTAGCCCACCACATCTAGTTGGAACCCTGTAGACCGTGACTTTCTCTCTAATTCACACTCCTCCTCTGACCACTCTCCCTTTGGTTACTCCATCGTTCAGTTTCAAATCTCGGTCCTACAACCCTCTACCCCTCTCTCCCCTCTTGAATGACAAAGAGAAAATGCAGGCAAGAGTCTCTTGCCCTTTACATTGATGATGTGAGAAACATCTCTCATTCTCTTTCCCTTATTTATGCCTCTTCCATTGACCATGCTTTTTCTGACTTTGACTATGTGCTTATGAATCTATTTGATCAACTCTGTCCTTCTGGAATCGTACCAAAATGTCACCACAATTGTGGCGACATTACTAAAACTGCACCTGAGCACGGTACAAAAATCCTGACCCACATTACTGCACCCAAGCAGAGCGGGGATCACGGGGGTGTCCGCTGCTCTCCTTGGACGCAGTAATGGGGGTCGGAGGTTGCGGGGGTATCCCCCACTTACCATTACGGTAAGCAGGGGATAAGTAAAAAAAAAGGATCCTGCAGCGTCAGCATCACCCCACGTAAGTGGGAGGAACTGATGCCATAGGGGTACAAGGATGTCGGCGGCGCAAACAGGAATGCGCAGCAGTAAAGGTAAGTGGGGTTTGATGTTGCGGTTTTTGGGATTGCGGTCCGGGGCAGGTTGTCAAAAGTGATCTATCTGATCACTGCACTGTGCCGTAATTTTAGTCGACATTTCCGTTGGCTGAATTATGGGCAGAGCAGTGATCACATAGATTTGTGCTGCTTGCATAGTCGCACTTTCCTGCCCAACAATTCTTGGCTCTGCATCGCCTATAAAATTCAGACCCTCAAAACAAACGTGTATCGTGACCTACTAAGCTGGCACAAATGACAGACCCCAACACTGCACAAATGTCACTGCTGCACTCACCTCTACAATGGACTCTGCCAAATCCTCCCACTTTATACACACACACTACTCAGTCATTTAGAAATTATCCATGCACCTTAGCCTATAGCAATGCACATCACTATTTCACACATAGTGCATGGATATATGCTTGGCACATGTCTGATTGGAAGAATGGTGATTTGCTGCTGATCTAGCCGAGTCAGATATTCGTTTGAACAGCAGAAATATTCTAATTGGCCATGGAAGGCCAACGCAGCATCCTGCTAGTACAGAGTGTGAATGTGTCTTTTGTGCTGGCAGAGCTAGTGTGTCTGTTTGCAGGTGAAGCCTCTCCAACCCTATAGTAAACATTTGACCTTCATTTAAATAAAACATCACTACCTTATGGTAAAACAACAGCAATCACCGTCCCAATACCAGCAATAACATAGTGAACAGGCTAAGAATGCAAAATGTGGGGCAGTGAGGAGGACGTGAGGCAAAGTCAGCAGTCTGGCAGGATGATATACTCTGCACTCAACACCTTGGAGGTCATTACGACCTTGGTGCTAGTTGCACCAACTTTATACTACTACTTTATTTTACTACGTTTACACCATGGTGGATGGCGGATTTACCGCCCCATTCCAAGGTGAGTGGGGCGGTAAATCCCCATTTCCCATTTTCCCTTCCCCATTCCCATTTTTGCCCCATAGGGCATAATGGGAGTGGGGAAGGCGCTAATTACGCCGCCGTAAATTACGGCGGCGTAATTAGCACCATGGCAGGTTAGCGCCATGGATTTTAACGCCTGCTAAAAGCAGGCATTAAAATCGGAATCAGGCGTTAAGGGTTAACGGTGGTGTTAACCCTTAACGCCTGAGTTGTAATGAGGCCCCTTGTGTCTGGATTTGGTCACCATTTTGGAAATCAACTTGCCTTGCCTTGGGAGTTAGAAAAACCAGCCCATAGTATGGAGCGTGCATGGGCAGTGAGGAGAAAGTGAGGCAAAGAGAGCAGTCTGGCAGGGTGAGATACTCTGCACTCTACACCTTGTGTCTGGATCTGATTGCCGTTTTGGAAATCAACTTATTTTGCCTTGCCTTGAGAGCTAACAAAAACCAGCCCACAGCGCGGAGCGCACCCAAGGCAGTGATGAGAATGTGAGGCAAAGTGAGTAGTATGACAGTCCGGCAGACCGCCAGCTGATGGCTGATTAAGATCTAGGGTACCATTCAACTCTTTGTACATTCAGTTTGGAGTTTGTGATAGAAGGGTTGATGCCATCTATGGTGTACGGCCTTAGAAGTAAGAAGAGGCCAATGAAGCACAATTTGCTGTCTACGAGTAAGGAGGTTGCTATTAAGTGTAGCATATGCAGTTCTTTTTCAAAGTCTTTGAAAATCAATCCTGGAGATTGCCACCACCTCAAGCCTAATATACAGCTCGATGGTGGAGATGGGTTACATGTAATTATTACTAATGAAATAATAACTAATGAGAAAATAACTGATACAATACAGCCAATTCCAAAATAACTAATTCATTGTTTTTGGGGGTTTCCCCCAAAGCTCCCCCCTTTTAAAAATAATACTTTTTCCCGATCACCAAAACCACTATTCCCACTCACAACTCCATTTGTAGTTTTTTTTCAAAATTAGTTATTTTGGAATCCGTTATTTTTTCATGTGTTATTTTTTCATCAGTTGTTTTGGATTTGATATAACCACTGCATACCGTGGAGATGGTGGCGTGGGTGGAGTAGAGACTCGAATGTCACTCCAAGTCCCCGTCCCCACAAGGAATGGCCAATAGCATAATGTGCGCGGCATCTGAGTCGGAGGATGTTTTAGCCACCCAGCGCAGATCGATTGAACATATGGACTGTGAGGATTCAATTTCTTCTTGCTCATTGGAGCACATCAAACCGGAGTATCTGCTGTCTTGTCAGAACAGAGACCTGTTCGATATGTCCATATTGGCATCTACAATCTCTGAGGCACTTGTAAAGAGGATATGCCTCTCATTGTACTTGCATCAGTCCCACTATCCAGTGTGGGACGGTAGGGTGGACATACCCCTGCAATGAATGACACCTAAAGTCACTGTGGAGTCTTCCCCAACCTTATTTGAGAAATCCTTGCAAAGGGTTAAACCTCTGTATCTTTAGGGCACACTTAGCAATTGACATCAAGCTGGCTCCCATCTAAGGTCCTCATCAAAGAGCTATTGTTCTCATCTGTCTGTGCTTGTCCAGCACAGGATGGCCCAGGGTGGCCTTTGGCTCCTCCAAGCACCCAGGTTGGTGCGTAGTTCTATCTGTGTTCGTACCATCTCATTGCTATACAAGTAAGTCTATCCTCTAATTACATGCTGGCAATTGATTGTGTCTGCAATCTCATCCGTACTGGTAGACAAGTCCTGTAATTGTACCTCTCCACCCTATCAAACACCCTCCATTACGGCCACTAATTATCAGGAAACTCACCAGTTTTCGGCGGCGCTCTTGAGCAGCTTAAAAAATGGCTGCATAGCTGAAGAGTTCTGCATCATGCACCAACGAAAATAGCTGTGTAGGCTGCCCAACGACTGTGTGTGATCCTATGTTGCACACACACGCTCTGGAGACTATAGGGCACATATGTGGCGAATTTCGGCTGCTGGCTGATCTGGGGCTCGTGCTACGGCCGTCTGCATGCTGGGTGCGGACGCCAACTCCTTGATTGCCTGACCGTGAAGGCGTTGCCCCGTGAAGAGGGGGCTGGATCGCCCAGCGACTGTGGCCCCTTTATCCACTACAGCAGCGGTGCGGCCGTGACTCGACTCCTGTGGTGCCTAACTGGCGAGTGACTGCTGGTCTGGCTGCCCGCCAGCAAGGCGGTGGACCCTTCACCCTGATGTCGGCTGTGTCTGGGAGCCCTGCGCCGATGCCCGGCTGGCCTCTGATCCTCCTGTATGTTACCCCGAAGCTGGAGGTTGGACTGCAGCCCCTTGCTGGAGGCGGGCGACCTTCCTGCTCTGTACCGAGGTCTCGCCTGACGGGGGCTAGTGCCTGCCCCTGCAACGCTGAGCCGGCCCGCCTCTACTCCTAAGGCTCCTGCCAGACCTGCACTGTAGGACTGGTGGTCGGAATCCTGAACATCCGCCTTGGAAATCCCCGGTGCTGGTGAGTGACTGCTGCTCCTCTTTGCATCATCTCCCCTGCGGCAGCCGGGATCCCGCCGCATCTGGTTGGCCTCCTGCCTGCCTCTTCTGTACCTCATGTCAGGAGTGAACTCTGAGCAGTGGGGCGGAGCCTGTAGGAGTTCTAAGCTTAATTTAGTGATCACTGGGGTTCATACAGGAGCTGCCCAGGGCATCTTCACCTGCCCCAACCGCAGGGTAAAGCGGAGCGTTGTACCCTTAGAGCCCAGCTCCAACACAGATAGCCAGATACACCATTGGAGACCTATTGTAGCATACTGCACTGTGTAAATTGCACTAATATACATGGGCAGTGATGGCCCTTTGCTTAACCCACTGCCCACTCTGATACTGCTGCTACATAGTGGCCTGAATTCCAGCAATCCCACTCCAGCACTGCCATCCGAGCTGATCCTTGGCATAATACCTGGACACACAGGGGGCCCTAACATCGTAGTCCCTCCTTCTAATGTGATGGCTCTGTCTGTTACATGCACATTGTCCCCTCCCTCAACATAGCAGTGCCTACTGTGTGAAACGGAAACATAGGATGGTATCCCCTCACTTAACCGAGTGATATAACTTTGCAGCGCCTATGTATTAGCACCACTCTGGAGACACTGAGTCGTCTGCGGCGACCCCGGTGGATGCTCACCTGGTTCTCCTAGCTCATCGAACCCTGCTGAATCCCTGGGATGTGCCATGATCTTCCTCCTCTACCCACAAAATCCATACTACTCTGATCGGATGTCGACAGGGCTACTCCTGGGTACAGTGCTCAACATATTTAGGGCAATGCTCACCCAATACTCTGTAGGTCTTCTGTGGGGATGGCACGTGGTGTATAGGTGAACCCTAACCAATACAGAGGATGGAAATCCAACTAATCCCGAGCAGGCAAGAATATGGGCCTCATTAAACGGAAGGCGGTGAGCCATGGCGCTATGAGTTACTTGATCAGATTCCCATGATGCACATTTCACAATCAACTAGAGACCACCTCGACACCCCGTTCACGTTAGAGGAAATATTGAGGGCCATAACAGACCTACCGAAGGGCAAGGCCCCCGGGCCAGATGGGCTCACCTCTGAATTTTATCAGGAGTACATGGTGCTGCTTCTCCTAGGTTACTTGAGGTTTGGTCGGTGTCCCTCCGGGCATCTGCTCTCCCTCCCTCCTTGCGGGAGGCTACTATCACTGTCCTCCTCAAACCCGGCAAACCTAGCAATCTATGTGGATCTTATAGGCCCCTGTCACTGATGAATCTGGACACTAAAATATTTGCTAAGGTCATAGCAAATAGATTCTTACCGATCTTGTCATACTTGTTCCATGAGGACCAGGCTTGGTTTGTCCCTGGGAGATCGTCCACCCTCAATATTAGACGGCTCTTTAATGTTATGTCCAGAATGGATCAAAATGGTGAGGTGCTCGCCATTACCTTGAACACTCAAAAGGCCTTTGAGATGGTATCATGGCAGTACATGTGGGAGGTCCTGAGGCAGATGGGAGAGGGGCCTGAAATGATTAGGTATATCAAACTCTTGTACACCGGCCCCACAGCATGGGTTCCGGTGAATTCTATACTTTCATCTTCTTTCAAATTATTTAGAGGCACTTGCCAGGGATGCCCGTTTTCCCTCATCCTCTTTGCGCTGGTCATCGAGCCTATGGCTGACTACATACGATCCTAGCACGCCAGCAGAGGAACACATCTAAAAGGAACCCCCAAAATAATCTCACTATATGCGGACAATGTGCTACTATATGTTATGGACCCATCTTCTAATTTGGACCCTATAATACGAGATGTGACACAAATAGGTAAGTACTCAGGCTTGACCATTAATTACTCCAAGTCGGAAATACTTCCATTAACCAGTGCGAACCAGCAGCCTGGGTGTGTGTATCCTCTCCGCTGGGCTCCTGAGGGAATCAGATATTTAGGGTGCCAGGTATCATTATCCAAGATTCCTTACTTGCAGATAACTACATGGCGGCTGCACAACAAGTGGAATCCAAGATAGCGAGATGGCGTCCACTCCCGCTCTCGTTAGCGTGGAGAATATCATTAGTAAAAATGATTCTTGTTCCTAAACTGCTCTATATTTTTGTGAATGTCCTGGTCCCGGGAAGCAGTACTTTGATAGACTATACAATTTATGCGCACAATTCCTGTGGCATGCTGGTGCAGTTTGCAAAAAAGTGGACACATATGAGTCTCCCGTATGAAAAAGGGGGCTTCACTGCCCCTAACCTCACATTATATTGGATCGCAGCACAAGCACATTACGCAACGTACGGGTACTATCAGCCAGTCGCCTCGCTCCATGTCAAAATTGAAATGTTGCTGCAGCTGAAGTAAATTTAATGACATTAATTCGTCATCGCACATATAAAGATGACTCTCTGGTCGAACCTGTTGCGGCCACACTGTTTGCATGGGAACGCATATTGGGCCCGGTGTCAGAGCAACAACCCTATTACAAATGGCTTCCTATATATGGGATTCACAGACTCGCGCCCACACATGACCGCCTTCTTTCTGCCCGCTGGAAAGCGCTGGGATACCAAGCAATGGTCGACCTATTCCCTGAGGGCAAGTTCATAGACCCACTTACATGGCGACCAGGACACTCCAGATCTTCACTGGAGGTGTTGCAGTACTTCAGGCTTTGTGCCTCGGTGCGAGCCATGTGGCCATCCTTTCCGGATGAACCCCCGAGACGCCTGAAATACAATAAATAGCCAACACGGCCCAGACACAAGGTGTAGTATCCTTTTTGTATGAAATACTACTGTCAAAATCTCCAAACTTATCCCCGATGGCACGTAATGAGTGGTCCGATGAGCTCAATTATGAGATCTTGGATGAAACCTGGAAGGCAATGTGCTTGCATACACACAGGGTCTCCCTTAGATTTAGGTTCCACTGTATGCAATATAAGCTACTGAATAGGCTGTACTACACCCCACACAAACTGACTAGGTTCACTAGACACCAGATACACACCTGCCCGCGATGTCACTCGGAGGAGGCGGACCACATGCAAATGTTCTGGTCGTGGAGGGCCCTTGGTCTGGATTGGGATGAGATTCTCAGGGCTCTCTCTGAAATTGTGGAGGCCGAGAATTACCCTGACCCTGTGGGGGTACTGTTTGGGATGTGGAAGGAAGATAAGGCCAGGAAAATGTTTACGTTTCTGAACGTGAGCTGTATGGTGGCTAAAAAATGTATCCTCTTGTGTTGGAAGAATTTATCTCCCCCACCTTTAAGATGTTGTTAAATGTACTCATCTGGACTCAAACATGTGAAGAAGAATACATCAACTCTCTACCGACACATAACTGCCCTAAAAATATGAGGACTGCATTCCGCAGTTATTTGAATGGACAAACGGATAGTGATTCGCCATCGCCCGAACAATTGACCCCCGTCATTACAGCCTAGATTAAGTAGTTCTCTCTAATTGTGTACCTCCAGAAAAGATGTTACTGCCTTGTTGTTGATAAATGTTGTAATGTGCTGCTCCTGCTGTAGAGTAATGTTTTTACACATGTGTTTGTTGGTTGTTTCTGCCAATGAATAAAGGTTTTTTAAAAACAAGGAAACTCACCGGTTTTCAACTTTTCAGCCTATGGTTAGACTCATAACATGTTGCCATTGCACCCACTCCTTACTTTGCCTTTCACAAGACCTACTACAGGCATGCTACTACCATACTTTGTCTCACTGCTGTCTCATTTCCTGACACCTACTTGACCAATGCTGTGCTCTACCCAATTGTTCCTGCATATTTGATGTAGACCCCGTACCATGAGGTGATGTTTTCCCAATTTGTGCACCCATCCTAATTTTGCATTTTAAATATGTGTACCTGTAGATTTCATGTAGCCCCCATACTATGAGGGGAGGCTTTCCCAATGTGTGCACCATCCTAATGCTGTATTTTACCAATGTGTATCTGTATATTTGATGTAGCCCCCATACCATGAGGGGAGGATTTCCCAATGTGTGCACCCATCCTAATGTTGTATTTGCCTACGTGTACCTACATATTTGATGTAGCACCCGTTCCATGAGGTTATGCTTTCTGAATTTGTGCACCCTTCCTTATGTTGCATTTGACCTACTTGTACCTGCATATTTGATGTAGCCCCCGTACCATGATGTGAGGCTTTGCCATTTTGGGCACCCATCATAATGTTGCATTTTATCTACGTGTGCCTGCATATTTATTTTAAATAAAACATTTTATTGAATTTTCATACATGAATAAACATTACATTTAGTACTTAACAAAGAAAGGAAACGGGGCTGTAGCCCATGGGACCATCAAGCACTATAAGGGGGTTTCTGAAAGCAAGTCTGCTTGTGTCTGACACACATGTGCGAGTTTACACTCTCTCCTGGGGGTATAGTATTTCTGGCACACATTGGATCAGTCAGCGGGCATCCTCCCATTTCTGCCAGATGTGTGTGCCTGCATATTTAATGTAGCCCCGGTACCATGAGGTAAAGCTTTCCGAATTTGTGCACCAATCCTAATGTTGCATTTTACCTATGTGTATCTGTATATTTGATGTAGCCCCGGTACCATGAGGTAATGCTTTCTGAATTTGTGCACCAATCCTAATGTTGCATTTGACCTACTGGTACCCGCATATGTGATGTTGCCCCATAACATGTGGTCAGGCTTTCCCAATTTGTGCCCCCATCCTAATGTAGCATTTTACCTACATGCACCTGCATATTTGATGTTCCCCCGTACCATGAGGCCCGTGTCTTCCAAAGCATGCTTCCAATTGCTTTCTGCATGTTGGAACCATTATGAGTTGTCGTTCGCCTTATAACTTCTCCCTTTGTACTTAATGTAACTCGCGACATGATACCTCAGGATCTTGGGCGCTGCCATAAATGCAAACATAAAAATAAATAAAACAATCTGGTCAGGCTCCTGGTGATTTCCTTGACAATACTTCACAAACACGGCCTGAGATAAATCAGGGTGACCAAACACTTGACATGCTCTTTTACCCGGTTCTGTCACAGATTCTAAATACTAGTGATAAAGGCCACAAAATATTGCACAATGAAATTCATGAAGTCCACTCTTCGCTGAAAGAACTTTGTGCTAAGCTGAACTTTGTTGAGGAATTCATTATGACATGTGGTAGACCTTCTTCCAAATCAGAGGAGGTCAGAATGGCCTGTTCTGAGGGTCAGCAACCAACATGCCCATGTAAGAAAGTGGCCGTGGCTCAATCCAAGGCTTGACAGTCCATGTCATTTGAAGAGACAGAAACTGGGTTTTTGAATGAATCGAGAGGCAACGTGGTTCCGTATTTATTTTTAACAACACCCCATGCAGCAAATGGTGTCCCATTGTGAGGCAGGTCTTCAAATCTCCATATCAGCTAAAAGATGTATGCCTGACGAGGTTCTGGAAGTAGTGACAGTAAACACCAAATATAATGACAAAGACTGCAAAAACCTACAAAGAAAAAGAAATCGAAGAATTTGAAAAAAGAACCAAAACAAGGTGTTAAAGTTTGTTTGTTTGTTTGTTTGTTTATTTATTTCTATAGCGCTCCGGACCCAGGAGTATAGGGGCGCTTAGTACAAGGTTACAAGGCACGGTACAGGGTAATAAGCAGTGAAGCTAGAACAATTTAAATAAACAGTTATATACAGGCAGTGAGGGTGAAAGCACGCGGTAGTGACATAAGTGAGGAATAAACAGTCAATACATTCTAGAGCTAGGTCTGACTTCAAAGTTGGCTATTTGTCAGTAGCCACCCAATGACCAGTTTCCTAAATGACTGGAAGGAGTTGGATGCTTTAATGCTCAGTGGCAAGGAGTTCCAGAGTTGGGGGGCGAGGACAGTAAAACTCGAGCCTCCGGCTCTTTTGGAGTTAAATCTAGGCACTGCAAGGCATAAGGTGTTAGAAGATCTCGTGGTTCTAACGGACGGTTTCATGGTGAGTTTGTCGGTCAGGTATGGGGGTGCTAGATTGTTGAGAGCTTTATACGTCAGGCAAAGTGTTTTTAGGTCGATTTTATGTTGGATAGTGAGCCATCTGCATGCCGTTCTGGTGGCTGAGATGTGCTCACGTCTAGGGATATTTAGCGCTGCCCGAAGTGCATTGTTTTGAAGGACTTGGAGCTTGTTAATTGACGCTTGATTGGCACCTAGGTAGAGACTATTGCAATAGTCTAGTTTAGATTGTATAAGGCCTCTGGATAGTATGAGGCAACTATTAGGGGAGAGAAATGGTCTACAGGCTCTAATGAGTTTTCCGGTATATGCCGTGGCAGAGGCAGTAGCATTAATTTGTTTGGTGAAGTTAAAGTTGGCATCGAGATAGAAGCCAAGTGTTTTCACATTTTTGGCGACCGGGATGGTGTTGCCATCGATTATGATGTTCGAGTAGTTAGGACTTAATTTTTGTAGGTTATTCGGTGAGCCAACAATGAGCAGTTCGGTCTTCTCGTCATTGAGGCAGAGGCCATGTGTGGCCATCCATGCCTGGATGACAGAGAAGATTTCATTGATCCTAGCTACATCCGTATCGTAGTTGCCCGAGATAGTGAGGAGTATCTGGGTGTCATCCGCGTAATTTGTATAAATGACACCCAGGCGGTCTAGTTTATCGAAGAGGGGCTTTGTAAAGATATTGTAGAGGGTGGGTGAGACACATGATCCTTGTGGGACACCACAGGATATGGGGATAGGGTCTGCTGCTGCCTCCAGAGAGAAGACCCTCATAGTTCTGTTGGCTAGGAAGGACTGTATCCATGAGACAGCAGAGGGGGAGAAGTGGGCGGCAGAGGAGAGGTGGTTACAGAGTATTTTATGGTCAACCAGGTCGAAGGCCGCTGAGAGATCTAATAGGAGTAGGATGGCAGCCTTACCCTTATCTTTGATTTCGTCAATCTGGCTTTTAAGGTCGACAAGAGCAGTTTCGGTTCCATGCTGAGGCCGGAAGCCAGACTGACGCAATCCGAGTAATTGGTTAGACTCTAGGTAATGCTGAATTTGCAGGTAAGCAACTCTATCGAGTATTTTTAGCAAGAAGGGAACAGTTGTAATGGGCCTGTAATTTGTAGGGATGGAGGGATCCAGAGTCTGTTTTTTTAGTAGCGGGAGGACCCATGATTGTTTCAGATTGTTGGGTACCGAATTAGTGGAGAAGGATGCGTTTATGAGCTTGGAAATGAAGGGGGCGAGGTCTCTAGCAGCATCTTTTATGATCTGTGCAGGGCAGCTGTCCCCTTTGCAGTTTGATGGTTTGAGGGAAGTTATGATTTTTTGCACTTCTAGTGCGGTTACGTTTTTGAAGGTGAATCCCTGGTTGGTGTTAGGGGTGGTAGGTGGGCTGGGCATGATGGTGCTAACGGTGGGGCTGCTATTAAAGAGTTGAAGTCTTTTGTTTTCGATTTTAGTTTGTAGGCCAGTAATTTTGTTTGCCAGGGCGTCTTGGATATTTGTGCACCAAGATTGGTCCTTCACAGACGAGTCCATAGGTGGATTGGGGTTTTCTAACTCCTTCAGGATAGTGAATAGCTCTTTGGTACTGGAGCTGGCATTACTTATTCTTGTGTTGTAGGCTTCCTTTTTTGTGCGGATAATTTCTTTTTTATAGAGGGAAGATGCATTTATGAGATTGACTTTTTGTTCCTCGGAAGGGTTCTTTTTCCAGAGGGTTTCCATTTTGGACTTATTTTTTCTTAGTATTTTGAGTTCTGGAGTATACCAAGAATTGAGGTGTGCCTTAGGTTTACTTTTGCGTAATTTTAGTGGAGCAACACGGTCAATAGCATTGGTCATGACGCTATTGTAGGTGTCTACTAGAAGGGTAGGGTCTGATGTGTTAGGGATCATGTTAAGGGTAGGTAGAACCAGAGGGATGAGGGCTTCACTGGTGATGTTCCGTTTGTTTCTCGTCAGGCATGCTGGTGCAGGCGGGTGTTGTCTGTGGAGGGGGTTGTTAGTGCTAATGTCGAATGAGAGTAGGAAGTGGTCAGTCCATATCAGTGGTTGTGGGTCTCTGCAGATGATGTTGCAGTTGTGGGCAGTGAGCCAGTCTAGGGTTCTGCCTTTTTGATGCGTGGGTAAGGTGTTAAGTTGAGTGTAGTTGTGTTCGCCAAGTACATTGGCGAGGGAGGCAGCTGGAATGTCATGAGGGTCATTGTAACCCAGGTTGAAGTCACCGAGGATAATATTCTGTGATAGAGGTTTGGATTTTTCGGCTATGAGGGTGGTTATGTCTTCTTCGAATGAACCTATAGGCCCAGGGGGTCTGTATAATAGGTCCAAGGTAATGGAGTTCTTAGGGGAAGTTTGAATTTTGATAGATAAATATTCGCAGGACTTTAGAGTAGGGGCGGTCATCGGTCTAATGTCAAGTGAGGATTTGAAGATGAGTGCTACACCTCCTCCACGGGCATCGGGTCTGTCGGCCCTGAGGATGGAGTAGTTGTCTGGAACTGCAAGAGATAGAGAGGGGCCTGCTGCAGTATGGAGCCAAGTTTCTGTGGTAGCTAGGAAATCCAGGTCTGCTGCGAAGATGATGTCTGCAATTTCCGTAGGGTGGGCCACAAGGGATCTAACATTAAGTAGGGCTCCTTTGAGTGGCACAGAGTTTGCAATGGGGTTTTTATTGGTGATTTTAGTGATATGATTCGTGGTCATTTTGCTAAGTAGGTTAGGGAGTCTGCATCCTAGTCTGTCGTTACGGGTCATGAGGTTGGGGTAGGCTACAGGGCTATGTTCAGTTGAACTACGCAAGTTTAGGATGTTGTCAGAGTGGTCATCTGTAACGAGGCTGCGTGGGGTATTACCTAAAGTAGCGCTCGTTTTGGTAATAGGGTCTATGGATGCGCTGTGGGAGAAAGGAGGTAGGGAAGGTAGGAAGGGTGTAGGGCAAGGTATGGGGTAATGTCTGGGACAGGCAAGCTTGGCGAGTCCATTACTGAATGGGATATAGCTATTTCTACTGCATGGTGTGCAGTCCGGCATAATGCAAAAGGGGAACATGATGAGAATTAGCCAGGCTGGCATAGTTTGGGAGTGGATTTGGGTAGTATCTGGCTAGCAACCAGAGGGCCCAGCACAATCAATGTGGTCGAGTAGCGACCAGAGACATAACTCAGTTACAGTGGTCCGTTAGCGACCAAAGGCACAACTCAGGTACAGTGGTCCATTAGCGACCATAAGGCACAATTCAGTTACAGTGGTCCGTTAGCGACCATAAGGCACAATTCAGTTACAGTGGTCCGTTAGCGACCATAAGGCACAACTCAGTTAAAGTTACAGTGGGCACAACTCAGGTACAGTGGTCCATTGGCGACCATAAGGCACAATTCAGTTAAAGTTACAGTGGGCACAACTCAGGTACAGTGGTCCATTGGCGACCATAAGGCACAACTCGGGTACAGTCGTCCATTGGCGACCATAGGCATGACAGGCCAGGGTAACATAATCAGGAGCCAATTGTATGCAATGGGGCAGGGTGGTAGCTATGTAAATATCGTTGGGCGCAAGTTATAATAGGCAATGGTGGTAGTTTGGGGTTTAGCAGATACCAGTTTGGAAAAAGTCGAGGTGAAGTGCAGGAAAAGGAACGTTGTTTAGTGTTCAATTTAGAATGTAACCGCAGATATGTACTCACGGGAGTTGTTAACTGGTAGCCGAGTGTAAACTGCTTTTCCGACTTTGCAGGAGGTTTCACTCTGCCGGGCTGGTGGCGCAAAGTGGCGAACAGGGGCAAACAGGAAGGGGCCTTGCTCACTTGGGCCTTCCTCAAAGTGGGCCGGCTTCCGCCTGCCGGTGGCCCTCTGGGGGAGAAGTACAGTGTTGCTAGGCAACACAGTAAACAATAAAGGCGGCGGCCATCTTGGAGTCGGAACTCGTGTCGTAGTGCACACGAATCCGAGTGCCTACGAGAGGGGGCACGGCGTGGGTGTGCACCGCCGGTGGGCTTAAGGCTCACCTGCCACGGGCGGGGGGATCAGCTGGGCGCTTCCACGCGCTTCTGAAGTTGGCTTCAGATGATGCACGGCTGCTCCTGCAGTCCGTGTTGTCGATAGGCGGCGGGACGCGGGTGGTGCATCAGGTGCACGGTGAGGGGGCTCCTGCCCTCTCGAGCGTCGGGATGAAGTGAGCGAACGGGGCAAACAGGAAGGGGCCTTGCTCACTTGGGCCTTCCTCAAAGTGGGCCGGCTTCCGCCTGCCGGTGGCCCTCTGGGGGAGAAGTACAGTGTTGCTAGGCAACACAGTAAACAATAAAGGCGGCGGCCATCTTGGAGTCGGGAACTCGTGTCGTAGTGCACACGAATCCGAGTGCCTACGAGAGGGGGCACGGCGTGGGTGTGCACCGCCGGTGGGCTTAAGGCTCACCTGCCACGGGCGGGGGGATCAGCTGGGCGCTTCCACGCGCTTCTGAAGTTGGCTTCAGATGATGCACGGCTGCTCCTGCAGTCCGTGTTGTCGATAGGCGGCGGGACGCGGGTGGTGCATCAGGTGCACGGTGAGGGGGCTCCTGCCCTCTCGAGCGTCGGGATGAAGTGAGCGAACGGGGCAAACAGGAAGGGGCCTTGCTCACTTGGGCCTTCCTCAAAGTGGGCCGGCTTCCGCCTGCCGGTGGCCCTCTGGGGGAGAAGTACAGTGTTGCTAGGCAACACAGTAAACAATAAAGGCGGCGGCCATCTTGGAGTCGGGAACTCGTGTCGTAGTGCACACGAATCCGAGTGCCTACGAGAGGGGGCACGGCGTGGGTGTGCACCGCCGGTGGGCTTAAGGCTCACCTGCCACGGGCGGGGGGATCAGCTGGGCGCTTCCACGCGCTTCTGAAGTTGGCTTCAGATGATGCACGGCTGCTCCTGCAGTCCGTGTTGTCGATAGGCGGCGGAACGCGGGTGGTGCATCAGGTGCACGGTGAGGGGGCTCCTGCCCTCTCGAGCGTCGGGATGAAGTGAGCGAACGGGGCAAACAGGAAGGGGCCTTGCTCACTTGGGCCTTCCTCAAAGTGGGCCGGCTTCCGCCTGCCGGTGGCCCTCTGGGGGAGAAGTACAGTGTTGCTAGGCAACACAGTAAACAATAAAGGCGGCGGCCATCTTGGAGTCGGGAACTCGTGTCGTAGTGCACACGAATCCGAGTGCCTACGAGAGGGGGCACGGCGTGGGTGTGCACCGCCGGTGGGCTTAAGGCTCACCTGCCACGGGCGGGGGGATCAGCTGGGCGCTTCCACGCGCTTCTGAAGTTGGCTTCAGATGATGCACGGCTGCTCCTGCAGTCCGTGTTGTCGATAGGCGGCGGGACGCGGGTGGTGCATCAGGTGCACGGTGAGGGGGCTCCTGCCCTCTCGAGCGTCGGGATGAAGTGAGCGAACGGTATCACATACTTTTCTTTGCTCTTTGAAAGCTTGCACTGACTGGCCACAGGATTTCTGATGAAGAAGAAAGGCATTTGATATTCACAGTATCAAAAACTGTGCCAGATTCAACAAAGTTCAAAACCAATCTGGAAGCAATGGTGCCTCCAATACACATGCTGGTTAACACAAAAGGGGCTACAATTAATCTCTAAACCTACCAAAACATGTCCAAGTCACTGATTAAAGGGAATGGCTCAATAACAAGTTTATTTTTGTTAAACCCAAGACATTGGGCCTCGTTACAAGTTGTGTGGAATGCGTTTAACGGCGCCGGTAATGGTGCCGGCACCGTTAAATGCATTCCGCACTATTACGAGGTTCACTCGTGGGACCCGATGTGGATGTCTGGTTTATCCAGACGTCCATAGTGGGTCCCGCGAGGGAACCAGGGAGTTAACAACGGGCCCTCTTATAATGGGCCCGTTATTAGCTCCCTCCCCATTCCCATTGAACCCTATGGGGGCTCGAATGGGAATGGGGAAGGTCCAGGTTCGGGTTCCCTGAATGGGGAAATACCACGCCCTCCATACTCGGAATGTCCCAGTATTTCCCCATTCAGGAAACCCAGACACGGTTTTATGAGGCAGCCATGGCGCCAATAGCGCCATGGCAACCTCCAAAGTCGTAATGAGGCCCATTGCCTCTATTAAACAGCTCCCTGGACTCAAGTCTGCTTACAATTCATTCAGACTGGTCAGTCGACGAGCTGGACAGTCTAATGGGGCAAATAAATGAGGATTTGAACAGGGATCTAGGCCCCTCAGTATTGCCCCTAGTGGGGCCAACTGTAATAGCTACTGGCTTATCACCCCTAACCCCAACTTCACCACCATTTGTAGCACTCCTTCAACAGCAGATGTCAGCAGAGTGCTTCCAGTTTTTCTTCCTTTGGAGAAAAAAAGAAAAAAAAACTTTGTCACAGTGATGTTCTTCCAACATCGTCCAACATGCAGGGTAATTCATAGAATTTCGCAGAAAAGTGTCGCAAGCGGCTGGCGCAGAGTGTCCGCGTGCGATTGTCTGCGCTAGGCACGTGTGCTAAAACCGATTTCCGCGCACAGCGTATTCATGGATTTTAGGCTCCCAAACCAGCCGTGGCGCAGAGTATCGCAGCGACACTGCAGCAGCGCCAGTAACGCCCCCAATAACGCCCTCGCGCAAGGAAAAGCCATCAAAATCGCAAAATCATCGCAAAGGGCTGCGCTAACCCTGGACCAGTTTACAGGGCTGCCAAACAAGGAACGCAAAGCGGGTAACGTGCATATCAGGGGTACGCGTGAAGTTATACACGCGATTAGCCAGGGTACGTGTATTACAGGGGTACGCGGGAAGTTTAACTCGCGATTGGCCAGGGTACGTGTATTACAGGGGTACGCGTGAAGTTTTACACGCGATTAGCCAGGGCACGTGTATCACAGGGGTACGCGGGAATTATCACACGCGATTTGGCTGGGTAAGTGTATTACAGGGGTACACGGGAAGTTTTACACGCGATTCGGCTGGGTACGTGTATTACAGGGGTGCGCGGGAATTCTCACATGCGATTTGGCCAGGTACGTGTATTAAAGGGGTGCGCGGGAATTATCACACGCGATTTGGCTTGGTATGTGTATTACAGGGGTGCGTGGGAAGTTACACACGCGATTAGGCTGGGTGGGTCCTCACAGGTATTCCCTGTACACCCTCCACGGCCCCTGCAGGCAGCCCACAAAACAGGAGACTACCCTGCACACCTGCTTATGTCCCCCTGCACCCCCACCCCCCAGCAGTGCAGGGGCAGCCTCCACCAGGCCCCCACTCATGTCTCCCACCACCCCCACCCCCCAGCCACCAGGGGCACCCTCCACCAGGCCCCCACCCATGTATCCCACCACCCCCACCCCCCAGCCACCAGGGGCACCCTCCACCAGGCCCCCACCCATGTCTCCCACCACCCCCACCCCCCAGCAGTGCAGGGGCAGCCTCCACCAGGCCCCCACTCATGTCCCCTATCACCCCCACCCCCCCGCCACCAGGGGCAGCCTCCACCAGGCCCCCACTCATGTCTCACACCACCCCCACCCCCCAGCCACCAGGGGCAGCCTCCACCAGGCCCCCACTCATGTCTCCCACCACTCCCACCCCCCAGCAGTGCAGGGGCAGCCTCCACCAGGCCCCCACTCATGTCTCCCACCACCCCCACCCCCCAGCAGTGCAGGGGCACCCTCCACCAGGCCCCCACTCATGTCTCCCACCACCCCCACCCCCCAGCAGTGCAGGGGCAGCCTCCACCAGGCCCCCACTCATGTCCCCTATCACCCCCACCCCCCCGCCACCAGGGGCAGCCTCCACCAGGCCCCCACTCATGTCTCCCACCACCCCCACCCCCCAGCAGTGCAGGGGCACCCTCCACCAGGCCCCCACTCATGTCTCCCACCACCCCCACCCCCCAGCAGTGCAGGGGCAGCCTCCACCAGGCCCCCACTCATGTCCCCTATCACCCCAACCCCCCCGCCACCAGGGGCAGCCTCCACCAGGCCCCCATACCCATGTCTCCCACCACCCCCACCCCCCAGCAGTGCAGGGGCACCCTCCACCAGGCCCCCACTCATGTCTCCCACCACCCCCACCCCCCAGCAGTGCAGGGGCAGCCTCCACCAGGCCCCCACCCATGTATCCCACCACCCCACCCCCCAGCCACCAGGGGCACCCTCCACCAGGCCCCCACCCATGTCTCCCACCACCCCCACCCCCCAGCAGTGCAGGGGCACCCTCCACCAGGCCCCCACCCATGTCTCCCACCTCCCCCACCCCCCAGCAGTGCAGGGGCAGCCTCCACCAGGCCCCCACTCATGTCTCCCACCACCCCCACCCCCCAGCAGTGCAGGGGCAGCCTCCACCAGGCCCCCACTCATGTCCCCTATCACCCCCACCCCCCCGCCACCAGGGGCAGCCTCCACCAGGCCCCCACTCATGTCTCACACCACCCCCACCCCCCAGCCACCAGGGGCAGCCTCCACCAGGCCCCCACTCATGTCTCCCACCACTCCCACCCCCCAGCAGTGCAGGGGCAGCCTCCACCAGGCCCCCACTCATGTCTCCCACCACCCCCACCCCCCAGCAGTGCAGGGGCACCCTCCACCAGGCCCCCACTCATGTCTCCCACCACCCCCACCCCCCAGCAGTGCAGGGGCAGCCTCCACCAGGCCCCCACTCATGTCCCCTATCACCCCCACCCCCCCGCCACCAGGGGCAGCCTCCACCAGGCCCCCACTCATGTCTCCCACCACCCCCACCCCCCAGCAGTGCAGGGGCACCCTCCACCAGGCCCCCACTCATGTCTCCCACCACCCCCACCCCCCAGCAGTGCAGGGGCACCCTCCACCAGGCCCCACTCATGTCTCCCACCACCCCCACCCCCCGGCAGTGCAGGGGCACCCTCCACCAGGCCCCCACTCATGTCTCCCACCACCCCCACCCCCCAGCAGTGCAGGGGCACCCTCCACCAGGCCCCCACTCATGTCTCCCACCACCCCCACCCCCCAGCAGTGCAGGGGCACCCTCCACCAGGCAACCACCCATGTATCCCACCACCCCCACCCCCCAGCCACCAGGGGCACCCTCCACCAGGCCCCCACCCATGTCTCCCACCACCCCCACCCCCCAGCAGTGCAGGGGCACCCTCCACCAGGCCCCCACCCATGTCTACCACCACCCCCACCCCCCCGCCACCAGGGGCAGCCTCCACCAGGCCCCCACTCATGTCCCCCTGCCCACAGGCCCTGACAATCCTCAAGCATGTGCCTCATGGCCAGCCATCACAGCCCAAAGACACAACCAAGTATTACATGTGCCCATGATACTACTCCAATGGAAACAATGTAAATCAACACATGTGTCTCACACACACACAATGGTTGCAAGGGAACCTGAAAACCCATATCATGACATGCATGAAAACAATGAGATGAAACCACACATTGAAGAATGAAAAAATCAAAATAATGTATTAAAAACAACAGCAATGGCTATCAAAATCAACCAAAATACACAAGTAAAATAATTAAAAAATTAAGCAGGCTGTCTCTTTTCAAAATGAAATCAACAAATGACAATACGAAAAAATATCTTCCAAAGTTCAAGTCCATGAAAAGTAAATGAAGGTAAAAAAGAAATAGAAAACCATTGCTCCAAGGCAAAAAATATTCATAGTTAAAAAAATATCCTAATCCAAAGTCCAACTATGTACAAAGTATTCAGGGTCCATCATCCCAAGAGAAGAAATGAAACCTACCAAAAAACCTATCTAAAATGGAACTATATACAAAAGGTGGAGCAATGTCCGTCGACTCCAAAGAAAAATAAACTGCAAAGGAAACCTATCACTAAATAACTATATACAATGGCGGCGGGCCAGTCCAGCGGCTCACTTAGTGGTGTTCCGGGCCAGGGCATCATCGAACTCCTCATCTATGTCCCGGAGGCGGTCCTGTTCCATGGCCCCGAGGGTCCGCAGGGACGCCGACATGTTCACCTCCAACTCCCTGCGGATTGCCTCGAGGCACTCGGCCCGCCTCAGGGCCCTCCGCATGGAGTTCTCCGCCCTGACCATCGTGAGCTGCGCCTCTTCTGCCTGCCGCCGCTCCGCATCTATGGCGTGGCCCAACCGCTGCCACACGGAAGACACTTCCCGTCCAGGGTCCTCCTGCCCTCCGGCCGATGCCTGCCCCTCCGATGTTGAAGGCCCCGATCTATCGTGGCTCCCACCTACAGCCTCCTGCTGCTGCAGCTGCTGCTGTCCATGTGCCCTGTCCGATGGTGCCTGCACATCCTCCTCCAGCTGGGGTGCAGTCGTTGATGTGGCCACCCCTGCTGGACGTCCGACTCCCGACTGTGGCAGGGATCTGTTGTCCACCAGCCTGGCCGCACGGTCGGAGGCAGCTCCACAGGGCACCCAGGTCACACATGGGTGGGAAGATGGCATGGAGGACGACTGGGGCATAGGGGGTTCTGTGGAGAAGGGGGTCGGAACAAGGTCCAGGAAACGGAGGAATCCAGCCCTGGTGAGCTGTCCCAGTGGGTCAACGTGGTCAACGAGCCATGCGAGAAGACGTGCAGACTCATCATGAAAAGACTGCAGGTCAGCTCGCATGGCCCGTTGACGCAACGCCACCCCACCCTGGACAGGCACTACCTGGTGCAGGATAGCCACATCCGCAGGGAGTGGAAGGCCAGGTGTCGTAAGCCAATCCTCTCCCTGAGAACGGGTCTGGAGGTAGGCATCCCCGCTGGTGCAAGATGATGCAGTGACAGGAGCAGGGACAGGATTGCACACAGGCACCTCCGCGGCGGCCTGTGCTGCCTCCTGTCCCTGATCCTGCACTGCACCACTAGCACCAGTAGAATCCCCACCTCCAGACCCCGCCACTGTCGCTTGCACGGCCTCCTCCTCCACCAAACCCCCCACCAACCTGGATGACTCCGTGCCATCTTCCCCCGTTGGGCCCTGTGGGGTCCCAGCTGCCCCTTCTGCTGCCGAGAAGTCCAACTCCAACCTCCGCCTCTTGGACCTCCCCTCGGCAGCTGCGGCCTGGGACGCGGCACCGGACTCCTCACTCCCCGACGAGATCACAACCTGGGAGGGGATCCGGGCCTTGTGTCTCCGGCTGGTGGTGCGACCCCTGCCGCTGTGCTCCACAGCACCTTCTCCGCCCTCTTCATCAGTTGACGCTGCAGACAGGGAGAAAGAAAACACAGGCATCAGGACACTGTAAAATGGACTCATACACACATGACAGTTATACATGAGTGGCATTGGTAAACCTCAGACATGGCATCACAATTGTTAGGGAGAATTCTCTGTTTAGGCTGAATTTCCTAACCTAGTGAGTCCCCCAGCAGCTTTGCTGGATTTCTGGAGTTTGTTTTTCCCATCCTGCCAAGAGTGTGACCCTTTTCCTCTCACTCTTGGACATGTATGTGTGTAATTCCTTTGAGATGTCAATGTGTTCGATGGGCTATGGGGTCTTTTACTCCATAGGGTCTCATAAGTTTTTCTATGTGTGTCACTCTGCACCCTACGTGTCGTGACACGGGGGCGCCCTAGCGGGTCCCCCCACCATAGACTCCATACCCGGGGACTGACTACTGTCTCCCCGGGCATGTAAAGTCACCATTGGCTTTACTAGACCTAAATTTACTAACAGAACTAGTACCAACCATCTTATTGTGGACGTGCTAGTAGGGGTAATACGATTACTCCTGGATCTGTTACTCGAGGGGGCACTGTCCCGTCCCTCCTCGTCGAGTTTTGGCTGGTGGCAGTGGAAACTACTTGTTATTTTCGACCCCGAGCATAACCCTATGGGATTCGTCCCATTGTTGAAGATTGATACTGTTTTTCGTTAATCTCCAACGTACCACCGATCTACTTATCTTAAATAGGTTTATCGAGTGGTATTTTCTGCCAGAACTCGGGTTGTAAAATGGCGTCTGTGTTTTTCTCTGTGACTCCTAAACCAAAGGTTGAGCCCTTTGTTCCACTTTTGGCGGGCCTCTGGACAGAGACCCGCGAAGGTGGCGCCATTCTGTCTGGGTTACCTCAGGGGTGTGGGAGGGGGTTTAGACACCCTGGACCGAGTTGCCTTGCCAACTCAGGTCGCACTCTGAAGTGATTGGCCCAGGTGGTGAGCCTTCCCGCTCACTACTTAGCATGTGTTGATTGACAAGCTAGGCTGAATGAATGGGGGACGTCTGCATAAAAGCAGGGCCTTTGGGACTGGATCTTCAGGAAGTCGCCACTGGACCTAAAGAATCCGACGAGGGTAACGCTGACTCGACCTGCACGACGACACCTCCGGTGGAGCCCTGCGGAATCGTCTCACAATCTCCCGATGACAGAAGAGATCTCCCTGCCGGAGAGGCTCTTTCCCTGGCTGGTGGGAACAACCAGTCTTCTTCTTCTTTGTGCTTTTTGGTCGCCCAGGACGCAGTGGTCGAATTGCCCGTGCAGAGCACCCGGCAACCGGATAGCCACTACTCCTGCACCGTGATCGAAAGGTGGTGCCTTGTGACGGAGCACTCCGCGGCTGGTTTCTTCCCTGGTGGTGCACCGGACCTCTTCTCTTCGACGACGAGAGCATCTCTTCTCTTGGCCAAGACCCGTCGTGCATCCACCACCAGGAACAACTGCCCCCGTCGGAGCTGTCTTCCACAACAAGGTAACGTAACCGCCTGGCTTCCCTTTTCGATCGGTTCGTGTGAGGTATCTGATTCCTCTCCGTTCCGTTGGGTTGCCTCCAAGCTTTATTCACTCTTTGTTCTGAACTGGTTCCACCTGTCGCTAACCAATTTGCTAAACGAGACTTGAATGCATCACCCGTAGAGACTTTCCAGGACATCGTGCCTTGCCTCTCACCGAGTGGGCCTGGCCGCCGAACTGTATGATCTAGTGTGATTAATGCTTTCTTGCCTTGCATTTTTACCCGCTTCAGTACGAACCGTGTTGACTTCGTTACCTGCCTTTCTCTTCTCTCCCTTCCTCACTAAATATTCGAGTGTCATCTGGGTTGAGGTATACACCTCTGTCTGAAAATAAGTGGTACCGTAGAACCTAGAGTTGTCGATAGTGTGTTTCGGGGGATTGAGCTTATTCCATTCTGCAGAGTAATTGTATTTTGAATTATTTGCCGTGTTTCGCTTTAGTATTTTTCGTAGACGTGCTGTTATCAATAAATAACTTTCTATCTTTATACTAAAGCCTGGTTGCGTGTTTACTCGTTTTGCTGCAGAGAATTACCCTATTTTGTATGCTCCCTATACTGACCAACTTTTCTTGAGAGAAGTCTGACTGCTCAGCCACAGCTACCAATTGAATCTGTGTGGTACAGACTGCTACCAAGTGGGTTCATCGCAACACCTGTAGTCCTAAATCTTTTGCAGTGGTCCCAGAGGGAACTGCACAGGTTTCCGCCTAACACTGGTGTACAGCGGTGGGATTAGTATCGAGTATACAGTTTAGAGTGTTTTTCGACGCTGTAGAACGACTAACCACAAAATGTTACAAAAGCAACTTTCAAAAAACATGTCTACAATGGAAATTTACAGCCAAGAGTCTTTGTCGGATAAAAATACTGAGAGTCTGCGAGCTCTCTGTAGACAAGAGAATCTTCCTCTAAAAGGCAAGAAGTTAGAACTGATAGAGAGATTGCTGGCGAACCAAAGTCTGGGTACTGGTTCAGAGGAACCAAACCAAATTCTCCAGCAACTGTAGATAACAGTAATGGTGTTGATCTGAATGGATGGCGATGCTAGCGAAACTGTCTCCCCCGCTCCTCTACCTGCCTTACCAACTGTGCCTACGGGGCCCATACCAGGTCCCACAAGTAACCCTGCTTATTTTGAACTTGAAAAAATGAAGCTCGAATTAGAATATAAACGGTTCTTGGCCCAAGCTGAACGAAACCAAGAGCTCGAGTTCAGACGAATGAATGCCCAGGCTGAGCAGAAACAAGCTGAGTTAAGACTCAGGGAAATAGAGCTTAATCATGAGTTACAAATGAAAAAGTTGTCTATGGAAAATGCTTCTCTCTCCTCTGGTTCCTCTAGGAGCTCCAGTCCCAAAAGACCCCGGATGCCGAAGGAATTAGTGGGTATGTACGAACCGAGATTGGATGTGTTGGATTGGTTGAAACTGTTTGAATACAATCATGGGCTCCAGGACATCACCGGGAATGCGTTGCTTCCCTGGTTGTTCTCTAGGCTTCCTCCTGTTGCGACTGATGTGGTAATGGAATTGGGGGAGGTGGATAAGACGGATTACGAAAGTGTGAAACTAGCTTTGATAGCTAGATTCGGGAAGACCCCTTCCCAGTATCTTAAGAGGTTTAGAACCCTCAAAAAGCATGATGGTACCCCTTGGGCTACCTGGGTGAGTGAAGGGTTGAAAAACTTAGAGGGATGGATTAAGGGTTACAAAGTTGACACTTACGAGGGTATGCGAAATCTTTTTATGTTGGAGTCGATTTATGATGCCTGTTCTCCTGAGCTCAGACAGCACTTGGCTGATTCGAAGGAATTAGATTCCAGGGCTCTAGCTAAGGCTGCTGACTTGTGGGTTGCCAACAGGGCCACTCACAAGGATTCTGGGGCAACTCAGAAAAAGGACGAGGGAAAACAGCCTAAAAAAGACTCAAAAGAGAATTCGAATAACTCACATTCCAAAGAGGGCCCCAAACAAAACCAGAAGGGTAAGCCACCGGGAAAACCAAAGCAGAATAGTGTGTCTTCTGGTGCCAAACCGGAAGGAGGTCAGAACAAGCCACCATTCCAGAAAGCATTCGGGAAATGCTTTGTTTGTGGCTCGACTGATCACGTGAAAGGAGATCCCAGATGTAAGGGTAAACCTTCAGGGGTCCAGCTTGTCTCCTTAGCCTTCGCTCCAGAGGAGGAAGTCCAAATGGCAAGTGGAAACTTTCTACTGCTAGCTGACGAACCCATTGGAGTCTCAGCCAGCGTTTCTTTAGTATCTCTGGGGTTGTGGGAACAACAAAATTTAGATGTCTATAATTCTATCCCCGATAATACTAAAGAGTATTATAAGGACAGTGTCCAGGTGAATGGTCAGGAGACGCCTGCCATTAGGGACACTGGGGCCAGCATAACTGTGGTGGATAAATCGTTTTTTCAGGCTGAGGATGTTGCTAAGGCACCCAAACGCCTCACCAAGTTAGCTGGAGGGCCTGTGCAGATGCTTCCCCAATTACCAGTTCTCATCCAGTGTAACGACATGACTGTAAAGATACCTGTCAGCATACAGAGTGAGGTACCAGGACGCGTACTGTTGGGTAACGATTTGAAAACTCTCGGAGTTGTATCGCATACTCCCAGACCTCCTAGTAAACGGTTACAGGAGCTAACCAGACCTGCAAGAGAGAGGACCCTGCGCGGTACTCTCGGGGAGATGATGAAGAAAGAAATCACTCCTGCTCCATTGGAAAAGTGCGGCCGCTGTCTCTAGGAACACAGAAGTAAAAGGGAAACCTAAAACTTCCAAACCGAAACCAACAGCCCACATTCCGATGCAGCCGACACGGACTTCCCCGCGGTTGTCCAACGTCACACCCGTAACTCCACCACCAGCTGAGGCTGAGGGGGAAATACAACCCTGTATGGTAGAATTAGACTCTGAAGAAGAGCTAATGGAAGGCCAGGAACTCATTGGAGATCTGGATCCTGTTGACCAACCTGAGCTGCAGTCGTTACTGGCAGAAGGTGGACCCAGCAGGGCAGACTTCAGTAAGGGACAGAGAGAATGTCCAACTCTGGAAGGTCTTCGCCGTCAGGCAGAAACTCAGGCTGAAGGGCAAGAGCCTGGGAAACATAGGTTGCACTGGGAAGATGGCCTCTTCTATAGTGAACCAACCGAGTCTGCACCTGGAGACTACAAACGCCTTGTAGTACCCCAAGAGAACAGACCACAGTTCTTGCAGTTAGCCCACGAGATTCCTTTGGCTGGTCACTTGAGTTTCAAGAAGACTAAGGAAAGGCTCTCACTCTACTTCTATTGGCCAAAAATGGGGGCCGAAGTAGAAAAACACTGCACAAGCTGCCATACCTGCCAAATCTCTGGTAAGGTTGGGTCCAAGAATGTGGCACCGTTAGTGCCTCTTCCCGTTGTGGGAGTCCCATTTGAGAGAGTAGGGATTGATATCGTTGGTCCCCTTGATCCTCCAACCTCCTCAGGCAACTGGTTTATACTTGTTGTAGTAGACCATGCTACTAGGTATCCTGAGGCAATTCCTATGAGGACTGTTACAGCTCCGGCTGTGGCTAAGGCCCTCCTTGGTATTTTTACTAGGGTCGGATTTCCTAAGGAAGTTATTTCTGACAGGGGGTCAAATTTTATGTCCCACTACATGAAAGCCATGTGGAAAACCTGCGGAGTAACTTACAAGTTCTCAACGGCTTACCACCCACAAACCAATGGGTTGGTAGAACGGTTCAACCGAACCATGAAGAGCATGATAGGTGCTCTAGAAGAACCCCTTAAGCGTAAGTGGGAACTTCTATTGCCATGCCTTCTTTTTGCTTATAGAGAAGTCCCTCAGGAGGGAGTAGGCTACTCTCCCTTCGAACTACTCTATGGTCATCCCGTCAGAGGTCTGTTGGCCCTGATTAAGGAGGGGTTGGAGAGTGCTCCTTCCCCCAAGCCAGTCAGAGTGACTGACTACGTGATAGGTCTCCGGAGGAGAATGTCGCACCTGATGACAGAAGCAAGCGATAACTTGAAAGCTGGACAAGCATTGGTCAAGCACTGGCACGATCAAAAGGCTAACATGGTTGAGTTCGCTCAAAACCAGCTTGTTCTTGTTATGATCCCCACAAGGCAGAGGGCCTTGCAAGATAAATGGATGGGACTCTTCCGAGTAGTGGGTAAGCTCGGCGAGGTGAACTATCTGGTGGACTTGGGTAACCCCAAGGAGGCTCCGACAGTCTTTCACACCAACCGACTTAAAGCGTATGTCTCACGACCTGATGTAGGAGCATTGCTTCTAGCATCGGCCGAGGAAGAAGAAGAGAGTGAAGCTCTTCCGGATCTCCTCAGAGGCTTACCTTTAGATGAAAACATTGAAGGAGTAAATCTCTCCTCCAATCTGACACCCGAGCAACAAGAAGAGTGCAAGTCTATGTTGAATCAGTTTGCCTCTCTGTTCTCGCTCTCACCAGGCTTGACCCCTTGGGGCCAGCACGAGATACTCACTGGTGACTGTCTGCCTGTCAAAAGCAGAGGATATCGCATGTCAGAAAATGTAAGAACCCACATCAAAGGTGAGGAAAGCAAGATGCTTGATCTCGGGGTAATAGAGCCCTCTACTAGTCCATGGTCTAGCCCAGTTGTGTTAGTACCAAAGGCCGGATCTAAAGAACTTAGATTCTGCGTGGATTATAGAGCTCTTAACGCAGTCACCACGACTGATGCCCACCCTTTGCCAAGAACAGATGAGTTGGTGGATAAACTTGGCGCCGCCAAGTTCCTCAGCACATTTGACTTGACGTCAGGCTATTGGCAAATAGCCCTGACCAACCATGCCAAGGAGAAAACTGCATTTTCTACCCTCGTTGGTTTATACCAATTTACGGTAATGCCTTTCGGACTAAAAAATGCACCTGCTACGTTTCAACGGATGGTAAACCAAGTTCTAACCGGGATGGAGGACTTCTGCATGGCATACTTGGATGACATAGCAGTGTTCAGCAATTCCTGGGACGAACATGTAACCCACCTAAGAGATGTTTTGCAGGCTCTTAGACGAGCCAATCTGACCATAAAGGCGAGTAAATGCCAAATTGGACAGAGTAAGGTAGTCTACCTTGGGCATGAGGTAGGCGGTGGCGAAATAAGGCCTTTGCTCAGTAAGATTGAAGCTGTGCAAAATTGGACAACACCGACTACTCAGACTCAGGTGAGAGCCTTCCTAGGCCTCACCGGGTATTACAGGAATTTCATAGAGAACTATGGGACCATAGCTTCTCCACTGAATGTCATCTCCTCGCCCAAATTCCCTAAAAAGGTTAAATGGAACGAGGAGTGCAATCAGGCTTTTGAAAACCTGAAAAAGGCTCTTTGTCAAACCCCAGTACTCAGAGCTCCTGATTACCGCCAACACTTCATTGTGCAGACAGACGCTTCCAATGTAGGGATAGGTGCCATACTAAGTCAACTGGATGGGAAAGGTAGGGAGCACCCCGTTTGCTACATCAGCCGCAAGCTGAAGGATCCTGAAACAAGGTGGGCAACAATCGAAAGAGAATGCTTTGCTATCGTGTGGGCTCTGAAGAAGTTTAGACCGTACTTGTATGGTTCTACTTTTGTTATTCAGACTGACCACCAACCCTTGAGATGGTTAATGCAAATGAAAGGGGAAAACCCAAAACTACTGAGATGGTCGATCTGCCTGCAAGGGTTCGATTTCACCATTGAGCACAGGTCAGGGTGTCACCACCAAAATGCTGATGGTCTCTCTAGGATGTATATCATCGACTAGAGGTATGAGATTCATCCAGGAGTGGATTAAATCCTCCTGTCCCTTAGTCTGGGGGGGCGAGTGTTAGGGAGAATTCTCTGTTTAGGCTGAATTTCCTAACCTAGTGAGTCCCCCAGCAGCTTTGCTGGATTTCTGGAGTTTGTTTTTCCCATCCTGCCAAGAGTGTGACCCTTTTCCTCTCACTCTTGGACATGTATGTGTGTAATTCCTTTGAGATGTCAATGTGTTCGATGGGCTATGGGGTCTTTTACTCCATAGGGTCTCATAAGTTTTTCTATGTGTGTCACTCTGCACCCTACGTGTCGTGACACGGGGGCGCCCTAGCGGGTCCCCCCACCATAGACTCCATACCCGGGGACTGACTACTGTCTCCCCGGGCATGTAAAGTCACCATTGGCTTTACTAGACCTAAATTTACTAACAGAACTAGTACCAACCATCTTATTGTGGACGTGTTAGTAGGGGTAATACGATTACTCCTGGATCTGTTACTCGAGGGGGCACTGTCCCGTCCCTCCTCGTCGAGTTTTGGCTGGTGGCAGTGGAAACTACTTGTTATGTTCGACCCCGAGCATAACCCTATGGGATTCGTCCCATTGTTGAAGATTGATACTGTTTTTCGTTAATCTCCAACGTACCACCGATCTACTTATCTTAAATAGGTTTATCGAGTGGTATTTTCTGCCAGAACTCGGGTTGTAAAATGGCGTCTGTGTTTTTCTCTGTGACTCCTAAACCAAAGGTTGAGCCCTTTGTTCCACTTTTGGCGGGCCTCTGGACAGAGACCCGCGAAGGTGGCGCCATTCTGTCTGGGTTACCTCAGGGGTGTGGGAGGGGGTTTAGACACCCTGGACCGAGTTGCCTTGCCAACTCAGGTCGCACTCTGAAGTGATTGGCCCAGGTGGTGAGCCTTCCCGCTCACTACTTAGCATGTGTTGATTGACAAGCTAGGCTGAATGAATGGGGGACGTCTGCATAAAAGCAGGGCCTTTGGGACTGGATCTTCAGAAAGTCGCCACTGGACCTAAAGAATCCGACGAGGGTAACGCTGACTCGACCTGCACGACGACACCTCCGGTGGAGCCCTGCGGAATCGTCTCACAATCTCCCGATGACAGAAGAGATCTCCCTGCCGGAGAGGCTCTTTCCCTGGCTGGTGGGAACAACCAGTCTTCTTCTTCTTTGTGCTTTTTGGTCGCCCAGGACGCAGTGGTCGAATTGCCCGTGCAGAGCACCCGGCAACCGGATAGCCACTACTCCTGCACCGTGATCGAAAGGTGGTGCCTTGTGACGGAGCACTCCGCGGCTGGTTTCTTCCCTGGTGGTGCACCGGACCTCTTCTCTTCGACGACGAGAGCATCTCTTCTCTTGGCCAAGACCCGTCGTGCATCCACCACCAGGAACAACTGCCCCCGTCGGAGCTGTCTTCCACAACAAGGTACCGTAACCGCCTGGCTTCCCTTTTCGATCGGTTCGTGTGAGGTATCTGATTCCTCTCCGTTCCGTTGGGTTGCCTCCAAGCTTTATTCACTCTTTGTTCTGAACTGGTTCCACCTGTCGCTAACCAATTTGCTAAACGAGACTTGAATGCATCACCCGTAGAGACTTTCCAGGACATCGTGCCTTGCCTCTCACCGAGTGGGCCTGGCCGCCGAACTGTATGATCTAGTGTGATTAATGCTTTCTTGCCTTGCATTTTTACCCGCTTCAGTACGAACCGTGTTGACTTCGTTACCTGCCTTTCTCTTCTCTCCCTTCCTCACTAAATATTCGAGTGTCATCTGGGTTGAGGTATACACCTCTGTCTGAAAATAAGTGGTACCGTAGAACCTAGAGTTGTCGATAGTGTGTTTCGGGGGATTGAGCTTATTCCATTCTGCAGAGTAATTGTATTTTGAATTATTTGCCGTGTTTCGCTTTAGTATTTTTCGTAGACGTGCTGTTATCAATAAATAACTTTCTATCTTTATACTAAAGCCTGGTTGCGTGTTTACTCATTTTGCTGCAGAGAATTACCCTATTTTGTATGCTCCCTATACTGACCAACTTTTCTTGAGAGAAGTCTGACTGCTCAGCCACAGCTACCAATTGAATCTGTGTGGTACAGACTGCTACCAAGTGGGTTCATCGCAACACCTGTAGTCCTAAATCTTTTGCAGTGGTCCCAGAGGGAACTGCACAGGTTTCCGCCTAACAACAATCCCCAACACACATGTCATTTCAACTTGCACACATGAGCCATACCACAGCCATAATGCAACAGCCAGCACCATTCATTCACATACAACAGCATGAGCAGCCAAAGGTCATCCACACATCACATGCAACATAGGGAGTACACTACACATGCACACGCAACACCAAACTTGCATGCATGTGTACACCTCCGCCAACTGTCGCAGTGTTTTGATTGACATCCATGTCACACCTGACAATCATTCCTCCACATCCTGTGCCATGCAAGCCCACACACACAAGCACCATCCATGTGTCACACATGAGACCCCTCGCATGTGTCACCCTCACGGCCCTGTACACCCCCCCTACTTGGCCACATAAAAATACATGTTCAACCTGCACACTCCTGGCACACCACCACACGCACAGCTTACAATCAGTATGCATGTACACTTACCGCTCGACTCCAGACGGGTCTGCTTCTCAAGGACCTGGATGTGGAGCGCTGGGGATATGCGTTCCAGGACCCTCATCTGATCTTCCGACAAGTGGCCCCGGCATCCGCTGCCTTCAGGAGGCGCCAGGCCTTGTTGAGGGTCCTGGACCTGAAGTCCTCCCAGCGCTTCCTGACACGTTCATAGTCGCGGACTGCCACCTCCTCCACGTTGATGGCAGTCACGATGTCCATCCAGATCCGAGTCCGTCCTTCCTTGTCGGCGCGCAACCTTCCGAAGAGGGCATCATACTGCCCCAGGACATGCTCCACCAGGACACCAACTTCGGTGGCAGTGAAGCTGGTGCCCCTCTGCCTCCTTGGCCGGGGGTTGCCACTGGTGCCAGATGTTGCAGTGCCCGACATGACAACCCCAGAGGCAGGAGTGGGTGGGCAACTGGGTCCTGGGGCTGGGCTGTGGGGCGATGGAAAATCAGTCGGGAGTCTTCGGTTCCAGCAGGAGTGGTCACAGCAACAGCACCCCTGGCTGATGTGCAGGCAGCAAATGGCAGGGGTCTGTGGACAGCAGGCAGTCAGGCAGCAGCAGATGGCAGGTGGGAGCGTGCTCAGGGCTCTGGGAGGCAGTAATTTGGCCTTCTGGGCAGGAGCGTGGTCTTCCGTGTGTGAACGCGTGGCCAGCTTGATACGGAGTGATTTGGCATGTGAAAATCCAACACGTCTGCGTGTAATTCGAGGAAAGGCCCTTAGCGCGTAAATGCGTCACTAGCGTATGTGCGTCTATGAAGTCACGTGCACGTTGAATTGGGCACACGTTGGAAAATGTTGCGTGTGAAAAAAATGAAAGACACGTCCGAGTGTCAAAGCGTGTAATTGGTGGGAATGGGCCTAGCGCGTACACGCGGCAGTGACAAAGCGTGTAATTGGTGAAAATGGACCTACACGCAGAAGTGACAAAGCGTGTAAATGGTGGAAATGGCCCTACACGCAGAAGTGACAAAGCGTGTAATTGGTGGAAATGGCCCTAGCGCGTACACGCCGCGTAAGTGACGCTGGACGTGTGGTCCTGCATAAAAGGTATGTGTAGAACACCATTTCCTTGTACGTGCTTTTCGTGGAGAGCGAGTGGGTGAATTCTGTACTTCTTGTCGTTTCACACGCGGTTTACTTCACGGCGTTTCAAGTTCGTACTCCCTGTTACCTCTGACAGATTTTTCTCTTTTTTCTCTTTTACTGGTTTACCTGGGCCTGTTCCCTCAAACAGTGTTCCCTTCTACTGTTGTCCTGTCTCCTTAGACAGCGTACAAATCTTCTTTTGGTGGGGGTGTTGCCAACCAAACGCACTCCTTTTTCACGCTCTTTTACCTGGCAGACGGTGAGTCACGCACGTATCTAACATCTGTGCTTGCCCCGTGTGTAGCCTACCCCTTCAGAGGTCATTCTAGGCTGCGTGTGACACGCATACGTTCATTCTTGTGTTACTGGGTGCCACAGCGTAGTGCAGGTTTTTCTTTCTGCACACGTGGTCTAGGAGGGGTTGCGTGCATGTCATCTCCCTTTTTTGGGCCTCCTGTGCGTAGCATGACCCGTCATCTTTCCCCAGGGGTTACATTCAGCCTTGCTAGAGCACTAGGGTACAATTACCATCTGGTACCCAACCCCTTTGACCCCCAATTGCCCAGGACAATAGTTTATAGCCACTCCCATACGCACATTAACATCAGTGCCATGGCTGGGAGGCGAGGATTCCGTAAGGGTGGCAAAGGTGGAAGAGCCACAAGTGGTGGCCGTGGTGGATCCGGTAGGGGACGTGGTCGTTACTTGCAGGGTGAGCCTGTCCCCCCATGTGTGGAGGACCAGTCAAGGGCACCCATAATCCCCCCCCTCCCGTTGAGGCTGATGTGGCTGACACCATCCATGCTCAGCCCTTGTTGGACCAGCCCATTGTGGCACCAGACCTGGCTGACTCCATGGCTGACTTCCAGGTCAGCAGGCCTATGACACGTGCGCTGGTGCATGTTGATGTCATCATGCCACGTGGATCTGGGGCAGCAAGGTCATCTGCTGCCCCAAGTAGGCAGGGCGGAGAGGCTGCAGGGGCAGCTGCGGCTCCATCCACCCCAGCTCTCACACACCCAGCCAGGACAGTGTCGGTCCTAGTCCATCCTGCTGACATTCTCCCTGACACCATTACACTTGCGCCAATGCCTGCACCAACTCCCATGCTGAGTGTGCAATCCCACACTCCTGATACAGAGTCCACCAGGGCTCCTGCCCCTAGTGTCCAGAGCGGCGCAGGACACTCAGGATCACCACCACCTTCCAAGCGGAAGAGGAAGAGTGCTCGTCCGGCACAGGCTGATGCCCCAGACACGGCTACACAGTCCGGCCCGTCGAGGAAGCCCAACTTCACGGATGACGAACTGAATGCACTTGTCGAGTATGTGTCCGGACATGATAACGAGATGGTCATTGTTGCAGGATCCAAGACTACACCTGCACAACGCCAGGCACACTGGCAGACCGTTGCGGACATCGTAAGTGCCCTTGGAATCATGAGGCGCACAGCCAATGATTGCTATAAGCGCTGGAATGACCTAAAGCGCAGGGCAAAGAATAAACTGGCCTCAAGTCATGCCGCAACTCTAGTGACTGGAGGTGGGTCTCCAGTAGTGGACATGCAACTCACTCCACATGATTCAGTCGCTGGGACCTACGTCACGGAGGAACAGATCCAAGGCATGGGAGATCTGCCTGATTACGAGGCATTGTCCGGTGAGTGCACATGCATGTGTGTGTCATCCATGTGCATGGTGTGTGTGTGAGGGCTTCTGTTTGTGTGCCAGGTGAGAGTGTGTGCGTCTGAGTCGTATGGGTTAGCCATGTGCTTCATGCAATACATCCTGCGCAGCTGCATTTGGCCATAGCAGTATCCCTTCTGCCAACAGTAGACATCTAGCCCAACAGCACGCCAGTTGCCCTTGAAGTGTCACCTTGCCACAACATTGTTGCTTATTTTTCTCTGTTCTTTCAGGCAGATTGTTTGCATTCCACCACTTTTACTAGGCATTTCTCAGTCCTCTAGTCACATGTCTGACATGGCTATGGTAAAGTGGAGTGACTTTGTTACCTGGATATCATTTGTTCACACATGTCCCTGTGCAATTGGACCATTTTGGACTGGCAGCTCCCGGTGAAAAATCTGACCTGTTTGAATTAGAAAAGCTATTACATGCGGGAACTGGACTGAATGAATAGGTGCTGCCCTCCTCTCCATCTTCACTCAATAGCAATGGTACATGCCATCTGTGTGATGGCATGTGTGTTTCACCTGGCAATCACAGACCAATGTGTGATGCCACTGCCAGGCAGCATGCAGAAAATGTGTTCATCTTCCATCTTGGTGTCATCAGTGTGTGCCATTTGCCTGCCCTTCATATGCAGTGAGGGTGCATGCATGGGAGGGTTTTAGTCATGTGTGACATGTGTCAATCAAGTACTGGTTCTCTTGCTTCTCAGCACTCATTGTGTGCCATGGTGCTAATGCCTGTTTCCATTTCTTTGTTTTTATGTCTTTGCAGGGGAAGACGCACCTGATACTGCTGGGGTTCTGGAGATGGTGCAGACCCAGGAGGGGTCTGAGGGCCGACCAACCACCAGTGAGGGACGTGGTGTGGTGGTGGGTGAGAACCCACAAGTGCTGCAGGTCGTGCTCTCAAGGGGTGTCTCTGGCTGCACCTCCCCCGAGCTGTACTCAGGTGTTGATTCGGATGATGAGACCTACGTGCCGTCGCAGGTGAGTGTTCCAGGGAGGGATTCTGTTCTGTCCCACCCACCTGCACCAGGGTCAGAACCCTCAATGGGGATGTCTACGCCTTTGGTGGTTACGGATGCAGGGTCACACTCTGCGACATCTGATCCTGTTCCTGGGCCAGCAGATCAGAGGGGGAATGCAGTCCTGCAGCCTCAGGCAGTGCCGGCACAGCAAGGCGCAGTTCGCCTTGCCCCAGACAGGTGTGGTGCCCGCCGACGTGGTGGCCGTACGCCACCTGGCAATACCGCATGGGAGCAATTCATTTACGTTATGGCAACCCAACAGGCAGCATCATCCGAGATGATGGCTCAGGCCATGGATAGGGTGGCCATTGTCCCCCCTGAAAGGCTGATGGAGCGACTACAGCAGGCAACCGACTCCATCTGCCAGTCACAAAGCGAGGACATGTTGGCGTCCAACAGGGACAGGCGGGCGGCACTGGCAACTCTGCAGGACGCCATCTCCATAGAGTCCCAGGGCCACAGGGAAGCCCTGAGGCAGGAGCTCCTTCACCTCAGGACGACTCTTGTTGAGCTTGAGGCTTCAACACACCAAAGGACAGAACAGCAGCTGGAGCGTCTCACCCGTACGCTCTCAGCTGAGATGCAGGCAACGAGGGCGGAGGTCCGGGCATCCCGTGAGTTGTTGCATGGGGACCTCCGCACACTCATCCTCCAGAACGAGACCTACCACACCCGCATGCTTGCAGCCATGGAGGAGCAGACTAGGGCCTTACGTGGGCTGCCTCCCATAGTGCAACCACCTCCGGATGCAGCTGCACAGGGTGATAATAGCGACAGCAGTGATACTCCCACAATAGGGTAGCCGTGTGGGCCATGAGCCCATGGAGGTGTTTTTTTTTCTCCCAGGATCCACACAGGTGGGTTTTGGTGTGCACCCTGTCCTCGGACCTCCTGGGTGGCCTCCCCAACCCCCCCGGGCCCATCAATGGCCATTTCTGATTTTTTTTTATTTTTATTTTTATTTTTCCCAATTTTTTTGGGACAATTTGTTGCCTTCTGTGGTTCCTGTGGGCATACGCTGCATTGTGGCTGGGCACATGCAGGCTTGTCATGTATTTGGTTCAGATGCTTGGGTTTGAGTCACACACACCCCTCCTGCTTCCCGTTTCCATGGGCTTGCAAAGGGTGTGCCCAAGTGACATTGACGTACATGGTGACATTGGACTCCCACTACATGTGTGGGTAGTCTAGTCAATACTGTGTATACATTCCTAGTGCACATTGCTGTTGTGTTGTACACTGCATGTTGCATTGATGTGTAACTAATCATCTGTGTCTACCTCCCAATTTGCAGGTACCTTCCTCATGTCTACACAAGGCCCTCTAGTTTGGAGATGGGGTCCATGTTGGCAGCAGTGCACCTACAACTCTACATGGCGCCAACACTGTACAGTTGGAAGTGGTGGGAGTGCAGGCATTTCCAGGTGGTGAGACTACTAATTTATTACATTTGTGAGGTCATGTTAATGGTAGTACCTGCTCAAGTTTGTTGTTGGTCCTGCATTACTGTGAGCATTTCAGGTGTTGCAAGTTTCAATTAGGGACACTGTACATTGTGACACTTGTGTCATGTTGTGGGGATTACTTTGTTTACCTGCAAATAGCATGACATGGCACGGTGTGTCGTGTGGCGGTGCTGGGGATGGGTTGGCTGACATGGCACTGTCCTCTTGTTGCATTTTGCAAGTGGGTATTCATTTTAGCTGCTTGAATGTGTTTCTTCACAAAACTGCCTTGGTGGTGTCTGTGTGGGTAGGGATGCACACATTGTAACACTTCCAGGTGAACAATCTCAGGCTGATATGGTTTTCACGGTTGATTCTCCAGACATTCAGGATCAGTGTCAGGTTGAGTCATCATTGATTGTCAGATGGAATGTGCCAGGGCAGTGTGCACTCCACAGGGGTGTGATTTCTATGTGAAGTAATTAGCCACTAGCTGTGTACGGGCTGCCTCCCCCCATGCCCTTTCCCCTCCCATGCGCAGCGGCTGTGCATGTGGTTGGGGATGTGGGGCCACCACCATGACTACGGCCAGGCCCCGGCGTGTTGCAATGTTGTGCAGGACACATGCTGCCACTATGATCCTGCACACTACTGGGGGAGCGTATAACAGCTGCCCGCCAGAACGGTCAAGGGAGCGAAAGCGTGACTTCAGCACTCCAAATGTGCGCTCCACTATGCCCCGGGTTGTAATGTGGGCTGTGTTATATCTTACCTCGGGTGGCGTGGTGGGGTTCCAAATTGGCGTCATCATTGGGGGCTGAGAGGGTAGGCACTGTCCCCTGTGGAGGTGGTGATTGGTATCATTGGTGGGGTTGTGACCTTGCTCAGTATCTGACATGCATGCATGTGCAGTGGCATTCATACTCACCAAGCAGCCATGTATCGCCATGCCGCCCAGCTTCTAGGTCCCGGCTTAGGGTGGACATTCGGTAAATGAAGCTGTCGTGGGTGGACCCGGGATAGTTGGCATATACTGAGGTGATGATTCCCTTGGCATTACATACTACCTGCACGTTGATGGAATGCCAGTGCTTGCGGTTCCTATAGATGTGCTCAGATGCCCTGGGGGGACGTAGAGCCACATGGGTGCAGTCGATGGCACCTAGCACTTTGGGGAATCGTGCCACATCGTAAAAATCCAGGGCGGCAGCATGCCTTTCTGCAGGTGTTCTGGCCAGGTATATGTGCCTGCGGACTGATGGGCGTGCAGTGATGATGTTCAAGACCTGGTGTAGGCAGCGTGACTGGGTGGCCTGTGATACCACACCCACTATGGCACTTGTCCGCTGAAATGATCCAGTGGCTAAGAAGTGCAGTACATTGAGGACCTTCTCCAGGGGGCTGAGTGCTTGGGAGCACAGGGTGGGTGATGTGAGGTCATCCTCCCACTCACTCACCAGGTCCAGTATTATGTGTGGTGGAAACCTGTACCTCCCATACACCTGGTCATCAGGCATCCCGAAAAGGCTGGTTCTGGGTGTGAATATTCTGGCCCTGACTATCCTCCTCCTCCTCCTTTGGTAGCCCACGGCCACTGCTGCTAGGAACGGTATGTTCATCCTGGGTCTGAGCTTGTTATTTTGTTAGCGCGCAAATTTATGCGTTGCGCGTGTTGTAGGCGAGCGTGTGACCTGCGCACCCCTGAAATCCAGTACCCAGTCCAATAGCGTGTGGAAATTCCCGCGCACCCCAGGATTCAGGTGCGCTGACGTACTTGCGTGTGTAAGTGCCCGCGCACCCCTGAAATACACGTACATAGGCCAATCGTGTGTACGCGCACTTTTGTCCAATTACACGCGATGACACTCTGACGTGCAGTCTTTCCACGTGTGCGCCGTCATCAAGTGCTGTGTGGAAAACACCCGTGCGGGTCATGTCACAGATGCGCTTACGCACTGAGGGCCTTTGGTCCAATAGAATCGCATATGCGGGCTGACGCGCTTACGCGCTAAGGGCCTTTCCTCGAATTTCACGCTGACGTGCAGGATTTTCACGTGCCAAATCAATCCGTATCAAGCTGGCCACGCGAAAACACACGGAAGACCACGCTCCTGCCCAGAAGGCCGAATTACTGCCTCCCAGTGCCCCGAGCAGCCTCCCACGTGCCATCTGATGCTGCCTGCCTGCCTGCCTGCCTGCTGCCACCGTGCCCTGCCATTTGGTGCCTGCACATCAGCCATCTGCAGGGGTCCAGTTGCTGTGTCCACCCCTGCTGGAACTGAAGACTCCCGACTGGGATTACATCGCTCCACAGCCCAGCCCCAGGACCCAGTTGCCCACCCACACCTGCCTCTGGGGTTGCCATGTCGGGCACTTCCACATCTGGCACCAGTGGCAACCCCAGGCCAGAGGGGCAGAGGGGCACCAGCTTCACTGCCACCGAAGTTGGTGTCCTGGTGGAGCATGTCCTGGGGCAGTATGATGCCCTCTTTGGATCCTCCCGCACCAGCAAGGAAGGACGGGAGAGGATCTGGGCCGACTGTGTGGTTGCCATCAACGCGGAGGGGGTGGCAACCCGCGTCGTCCAGAAGATCAAGAAGCGCTGGGAGGACTTGAGGTCCAGGACCCTCGTGAAGGCCCGGCGCCTCGTGGAGGGGGGTCGGGGCCGCACAAGTTCCATCCAGATGAGGGTCCTGGAACGTGTACGCCCAGCGCTCCACGCCCAGATCCTTGAGAGGGAGACCCGTCTGGAGTTGAGCGGTAAGTGTCCAAGCATAGCTGTGTGAGACAGGGCATGTTGCGGTGTGCTGGTTCTCTGATACTTGCCTGTATGTGTGACATAGGCCATGTATGCATGTATGTGTGCAGGGACATCATGGTAATGCATGTGCGACCAGTGATGTGTGAACCACATGGTTGTTGCATGTGTTTAAATGCCACATGGGGAGCCCTATGCAGATTTTAAACATGAGAGCATGCCAGTCTCTGTTCCTGGACATGGGTGGGGGTGAGGGATGGGTGCTGATGCCAGGTACATATATGGTAGCCATGTCTGTGTGCCTGACCTGCGTGTCTGTGACTTGTGCATGCCATGGATGCATGACACATGTGTGTGACAATGCACAGATTCACTGATGCAGCCTAGTTACCCTTGTATCCGCTGTGTTTGGGGTGTATGGGGCCAGATGGATGTGACTGAGGTGAAGTGTGTGCATGTGATAGGCATGACCCATGATGCATGTGAGTTCCATATCATTGTATGTTTCAAGAGTCCATTGGACATGTATGGAAATGTCCATGGCATGCACCATGCCTGTTACTGTGTGTGTTTTGCCTGGACTGACCCATGTGTTGTGGAGGGACATGATGGAAGTGTACTTTGACAGTGGTACTCATCTGCTATTGCTTCCTGTCTAGGGGACCATTGTACAGTACCCTGATGCGTGTGTTCTTTGTCTCCCTCTACGCAGCGGCTAGTGAAGAAGAGGGCGGAGTCGGCGCTGTGGAGCAAGGTGGTGGGGATGCCCCCACGGCTGCAGCGGAAGGGGTGGGTGAGCCCCCACAGGGGCCTGCTACGGTGGAAGACGGTGAGGAGCCATCCAGGTTGGTGGTTTCCACAGAGGAGGAGGAGGCCGCCACAGGGGCACACATGGGGACTGGTGGGGGCATCCCTGCTGGTGCAAGTGGTGCAGTCCAGGGCCAGGGGCAGGAGGCAGCAGAGGTCACCGTGGAGGGGCCTGTGCATGTCGCTGTCCCTGACCCTGTGAGTGCACCACCATGCACCAGCAGGGATGCCCCGTCCCAGGCCCGTCCGCAGGTAGAGGGGATGTCCATGTCACCTGACTCCCCTCCACCTGCGGACGAGGGAACCCGTGTCCGTATGGAGAAGGTCCTGAATGGGGTTGCGATGCGCGGGGTGCAATTCGTGATGACGTGCGTGCTTCCCGGGAGGAGCACGCACATCATCACGAAGAGCACCGTGCCGACGTGGCCCAATTGGGATCTTCCATGTTCGGGGGTTTCCTGCATGTGTCGGCCAATCTGGCGGCCCTCTCCTCCTCTGTGGAGGCTATACGCCGGTCGTTCTCCTTGCCGTCTTCCGGCCCAGATGCCACCAGGGCCCCCTGTGGACCTGCCCTGGCCTATGCAGCCAGCTCGGTGGGGATCTCATCCCTGCCACAGTCGGGAGTCGGAGGTCAAGCAGGGGTGGACACCACAGCAACTGTACCCCAGCAGATGGAGGATGTGCCGGCATCATCAGGCAGGGCACGTGCACAACGGCGTCGGTGGATTCCATCAGCCTGGATGCCGTCGTGCTGGCAGAGGCAGTTGCGTCGGAGGCAGCAGCAGAGTCAACGTGGGAGGCATCATGGCTCGGGGCCATCAACATCGGAGGGGCAGGCATCGGCCGGAGGGCAAGAGGACCCAGGACAGGAAGTGTCTTCCGTGTGGCTGCGGTTGGGCCAGCAGATAGGTGCGGAGCGGCGGCGGGCGGAAGAGGAGCGGCTCACAATGGTCAGGGCGGAGAACTCCATGCGGAGGGCCCTGAGGCGGGCTGAGTGCCTCGAGGCAATCCGCAGGGGGTTGGAGGAGCAGATGGCGTCGTCCCTGCGGACCCTCGGGGCCATGGAACAGGACCGCCTCCGGGACATAGACGAGGAGTTTGATGATGCCCTGGCCCGGAACACTACGGAGTGAGACGCTGGACTTGCCCGCCGCCTTTGTATATAGTTCTTTAGTTTTAGGTTTCATTTGTTTATTCTTATGATTTGGAGTCGACGGACACAGCTCCACTTTTTGTATATAGTTGCATTTTTGTTAGTGTTTTTTGTAGGTTTCCTTTGTTCAGTTGGGCTCATGGACCCTTGGATATTTTGTACATAGTTTTTCATTGGATTGTTTTATTTTTTAATTTTTTATTTCTTCTCCATGGAGCAATGGTGTTTGGATTTATTTTTTTTCTGTCGGATTGATTTCATTTTTAATGTGACTTTGAAGTACATTTATTTTGGATTTGGTGTTTTTAATTTTTTTGGACAGACATGCACCTTTTCTTTTTTTCATTGGCATTGTAGTTTGTTTCATTTCATTTGCATTCATATTTTTTAATACAATTTTGTTTTCATACTTCACTGTGTGGTATCATCTCATTGGTTTCATGCATGTCATGTTGGGTGTTTTCCAATTCATTTGCAACCATTGTGTGTGACAGACATGGGTTCATTTGCTTTATGTACGTTGGGGGTGTAACATGTAATTTCCATTTCCATGTGGGTGAATGGGTTACTTGGTAGGGCCTTTTGGCTGTGGAGGCTGACCATTACGCACATGGTTGGTGATTGTGAGGACCTGGGTGCAGGGAGACATGAGTGGGGGCCTGGTGGAGACTGCCCCTGGTGGCTGGGGGGTGGGGGTGATAGGGGACATGGGTGGGGGCCTGGTGGAGGGTGCCCCTGCACTGCTGGGGGGTGGGGGTGGTGGAAGACATGAGTGGGGGCCTGGTGGAGGCTGCCCCTGGTGGCTGGGGGGTGGGGGTGGTGGGAGACATGGGTGGGGGCCTGGTGGAGGGTGCCCCTGGATGCTGGGGGGTGGGGGTGATAGGGGACATGGATGGGGGCCTGGTGGAGGGTGCCCCTGCGCTGCTGGGGGGTGGGGGTGGTGGGAGACATGGGTGGGGGCCTGGTGGAGGGTGCCCCTGCACTGCTGGGGGGTGGGGGTGGTGGGAGACATGAGTGGGGGCCTGGTGTAGGCTGCCCCTGGTGGCTGGGGGGTGGGGGTGGTGGGAGACATGGGTGGGGGCCTGGTGGAGGGTGCTCCTGCACTGCTGGGGGGTGGGGGTGATAGGGGACATGAGTGGGGGCCTGGTGGAGGCTGCCCCTGCACTGCTGGGGGGTGGGGGTGGTGGGAGACATGAGTGGGGGCCTGGTGGAGGGTGCCCCTGCACTGCTGGGGGGTGGGGGTGATAGGGGACATGGGTGGGGGCCTGGTGGAGGGTGCCCCTGGTGGCTGGGGGGAGGGGGTGGTGGGAGACATGAGTGGGGGCCATGTGGAGGCTGCCCCTGGTGGCTGGGGGGTGGGGGTGGTGGGAGACATGAGTGGGGGCCTGGTGGAGGGTGCCCCTGGATGCTGGGGGGTGGGGGTGATAGGGGACATGAGTGGGGGCCTGGTGGAGGGTGCCCCTGCACTGCTGGGGGGTGGCGGTGGTGGGAGACATGAGTGGGGGCCTGGTGGAGGGTGCCCCTGCACTGCTGGGGGGTGGGGGTGGTGGGAGACATGAGTGGGGGCCTGGTGTAGGCTGCCCCTGGTGGCTGGGGGGTGGGGGTGGTGGGAGACATGGGCCGGGGCCTGGTGGAGGGTGCCCCTGCACTGCTGGGGGGTGGGGGTGATAGGGGACATGAGTGGGGGCCTGGTGGAGGCTGCCCCTGCACTGCTGGGGGGGTGGGGGTGGTGGGAGACATGAGTGGGGGCCTGGTGGAGGGTGCCCCTGCACTGCTGGGGGGTGAGGGTGATAGGGGACATGGGTGGGGGCCTGGTGGAGGGTGCCCCTGGTGGCTGGGGGGTGGGGGTGGTGGGAGACATGAGTGGGGGCCTGGTGGAGGCTGCCCCTGGTGGCTGGGGGGTGGGGGTGGTGGGAGACATGAGTGGGGGCCTGGTGGAGGGAGCCCCTGGATGCTGGGGGGTGGGGGTGGTGGGACACATGGGTGGGGGCCTGGTGGAGGCTGCCCCTGCACTGCTGGGGGGTGGGGGTGGTGGGAGACATGAGTGGGGGCCTGGTGGAGGCTGCCCCTGGTGGCTGGGGGGTGGGGGTGGTGAGAGACATGAGTGGGGGCCTGGTGGAGGGTGCCCCTTCACTGCTGGGGGGTGGGGGTGATAGGGGACATGGGTGGGGGCCTGGTGGAGGGTGCCCCTGCACTGCTGGGGGGTGGGGTGACAGGGGACATGAGTGGGGGCCTGGTGGAGGCTGCCCCTGCACTGCTGGGGGGTGGGGGTGGTGGGAGACATGAGTGGGGGCCTGGTGGAGGGTGCCCCTGCACTGCTGGGGGGTGGGGGTGATAGGGGACATGGGTGGGGGCCTGGTGGAGGGTGCCCCTGGTGGCTGGGGGGTGGGGGTGGTGGGAGACATGAGTGGGGGCCTGGTGGAGGCTGCCCCTGGTGGCTGGGGGGTGGGGGTGGTGGGAGACATGAGTGGGGGCCTGGTGGAGGCTGCCACTGGAGGCTGGGGGGTGGGGGTGGTGGGAGACATGGGTGGGGGCCTGGTGGAGGGTGCCCCTGGATGCTGGGGGGTGGGGGTGGTGGGAGACATGGGTGGGGGCCTGGTGGAGGCTGCCCCTACACTGCTGGGGGGTGGGGGTGGTGGGAGACATGAGTGGGGGCCTGGTGGAGGCTGCCCCTGGTGGCTGGGGGGTGGGGGTGGTTGGAGACATGAGTGGGGGCCTGGTGGAGGGTGCCCCTGCACTGCTGGGGGGTGGGGGTGATAGGGGACATGGGTGGGGGCCTGGCGGAGGGTGCCCCTGCACTGCTGGGGGGTGGGGGTGATAGGGGACATGAGTGGGGGCCTGGTGGAGGCTGCCCCTGCACTGCTGGGGGGTGGGGGTGGTGGGAGACATGAGTGGGGCCTGGTGGAGGGTGCCCCTGCACTGCTGGGGGGTGGGGGTGATAGGGGACATGGGTGGGGGCCTGGTGGAGGGTGCCCCTGGTGGCTGGGGGGTGGGGGTGGTGGGAGACATGAATGGGGGCCTGGTGGAGCGTGCCCCTGGTGGCTGGGGGGTGGGGGTGGTGGGAGACATGAGTGGGGGCCTGGTGGAGGGTGCCCCTGGATGCTGGGGGGTGGGGGTGGTGGGAGACATGGGTGGGGGCCTGGTGGAGGGTGCCCCTGCACTGCTGGGGGGTGGGGGTGATAGGGGACATGGGTGGGGGCCTGGTGGAGGGTGCCCCTGGTGACTGGGGGGTGGGGTGGTGGGAGACATGAGTGGGGGCCTGGTGGAGGCTGCCCCTGGAGGCTGGGGGGTGGGGTGGTGGGAGACATGGGTGGGGGCCTGGTGGAGGGTGCCCCTGGATGCTGGGGGGTGGGGGTGGTGGGAGACATGGGTGGAGGCCTGGTGGAGGCTGCCCCTGCACTGCTGGGGGGTGGGGGTGGTGGGAGACATGAGTGGGGGCCTGGTGGAGGCTGCCCCTGGTGGCTGGGTGGTGGGGGTGGTGGGAGACATGAGTGGGGGCCTGGTGGAGGGTGCTCCTGCACTGCTGGGGGGTGGGGGTGATAGGGGACATGGGTGGGGGCCTGGTGGAGGGTGCCCCTGCACTGCTAGGGGGTGGGGGTGGTGGGAGACATGAGTGGGGGCCTGGTGGAGGCTGCCCCTGGTGGCTGGGGGGTGGGGGTGGTGGGAGACATGGGTGGGGGCCTGGTGGAGGGTGCCCCTGCACTGCTGGGGGGTGGGGGTGGTGGGAGACATGAGTGGGGGCCTGGTGGAGGGAGCCCCTGCACTGCTGGGGGGTGGGGGTGATAGGGGACATGGGTGGGGGCCTGGTGGAGGGTGCCCCTGGTGGCTGGGGGGTGGGGGTGGTGGGAGACATGAGTGGGGGCCTGGTGGAGGCTGCCCCTGGAGGCTGGGGGGTGGGGGTGGTGGGAGACATGGGTGGGGGCCTGGTGGAGGGTGCCCCTGGATGCTGGGGGGTGGGGGTGGTGGGAGACATGGGTGGGGGCCTGGTGGAGGCTGCCCCTGCACTGCTGGGGGGTGGGAGTGGTGGGAGACATGAGTGGGGGCCTGGTGGAGGCTGACCCTGGTGGCTGGGGGGTGGGGGTGGTGGGAGACATGGGTGGGGGCCTGGTGGAGGGTGCCCCTGGATGCTGGGGGGTCGGGGTGATAGGGGACATGGGTGGGGGCCTGGTGGAGGCTGCCCCTGCACTGCTGGGGGGTGGGGGTGGTGGGAGACATGAGTGGGGGCCTGGTGGAGGGTGCACCTGGATGCTGGGGGGTGGGGGTGCTGGGTGACATGAGCAGGTGTGCAGGGTAGTCCCCTGTGGTGTGTGCTGCCTGCAGGGGCCGTGGAGGGTGTACAGGGAATACCTGGGAGCACACAGCCAAATCGCGTGTAGAATTTCCCGCGTACCCCTGTCATACACGTGCCCAGCCAAATCGCGTGTGGAACTTCCCGCGCACCCCTGAAATCCACGTACCCTGACAAATCGCGTGTGGAACTTCCCGCGCACCCCTGAAATACACGTACCCGGCCAAATCGCGTGTGGAACTTCCCGCGCACCCCTGAAATACACGTACACGGCCAAATCGCGTGTGGAACTTCCCGCGCACCCCTGAAATCCACATACCCTGACAAATCGCGTGTGGAACTTCCCGCGCACCCCTGAAATCCACGTACCCGGCCAAATCGCGTGTGGAACTTCCTGCGCACCCCTGAAATCCACGTACCCTGACAAATCGCGTGTGGAACTTCCCGCGCACCCCTGAAATCCACGTACCCTGACAAATTGCGTGTGGAACTTCCCGCGCACCCCTGAAATCCACGTACCCGGCCAAATCGCGTGTGGAACTTCCCGCGCACCCCTGCAATCCACGTACCCTGACAAATCGCGTGTGGAACTTCCCGCGCACCCCTGAAATCCACGTACCCGGCCAAATCGCGTGTGGAACTTCCCGCGCACCCCTCTAATCCACGTACCCTGACAAATCGCGTGTGGAACTTCCCGCGCACCCCTGAAATCCACGTACCCTGACAAATCGCGTGTGGAACTTCCTGCGCACCCCTGAAATACACGTACCCGGCCAAATCGCGTGTGGAACTTCCGGCGCACCCAAGAAATACACGTACATGGCCAAATCGCGTGTGGAACTTCCCGCGCACCCCTGAAATCCACATACCCTGACAAATTGCGTGTGGAACTTCCCGCGCACCCCTGAAATCCACGTACCCGGCCAAATCGCTTGTGGAACTTCCCGCGCACCCCTGAATTCCACGTACCCTGACAAATCGCGTGTGGAACTTCCCGCGCACCCCTGAAATCCACGTACCCGGCCAAATCGCGTGTGGAACTTCCTGCGCACCCCTGCAATCCACGTATCCTGACAAATCGCGTGTGGAACTTCCCGCGCACCCCTGAAATACATGTACACGGCCAAATCGCGTGTGGAACTTCCCGCGCACCCCTGAAATCCACATACCCGGACAAATCGCATGTGATTCTTCCCGCGCACCCCGGTATACACGCACACGTATTTTTTGTCAGCGGGTGTCCATGTTTGTGGGTACCCCTTTGCACGTCATTTGTCCTGGAGGGCCACAGTATAGGACATTCATCATGGCTGTATATAGGTGCTATTTGTTGGCGCACCTTTTGGCGCACATTTCTTACAGGCGCAGAGACGCTACCGCCTGCTTTCTTGTGGCGGTCGTGTTTGTGCCTGTGCGCTGGTTTGAGCGTGCACTTTTTTGCCCTATTCTATTCCATGAATACATGTTGTAGGCGAGCGTGTGGGCGTTCCGCGCACTTGTACCCTGTACTTCCCCCGTGACGCCCACATTTTGGCGAGTTGTTCCCCATTCCGAGTGTTACGCCCCGTGTTCCGCCTACTTTTGATGCATGCGCCTCGCTATGTGCGATTTCGCTGTGGCCTGTGTGATTTTCGCTGTGACCTGGCGCACGCAGTTAGATGGCCTGTGCGCCAACGTGCGCCGCACACTTTTTTATCGCACATCCGATGGTTTTCTCGCGCACGGCCTTCCATGAATCGATGTGTGCTGATTTTCGCACTTGCACTGCGATTTTCGCTATTCCACTGCGATTCGCACGTTTTTGGCCACTTGCGCCGCGCTAATTATTCCATGAATCGGCCTGATGGTTTCTTGTACAGTGGCTGCCCAATTGGAGGGCAAATGGAAACAGCCATTTAAGTTACCAGAGAAGGTGGACTTGGTATCTGAGGTCCAAATACCTAATGGACAAATTGGTGGAATGCATGGGGTTGAGGGAGCTGTCCTATGTACATCTTGAACATGAATTTACAGTAAAAGGTGTGTTTCCCCTAAATAGGCAGTATGAATTTTAATGAGTGTATATTATAATCCCACTGCTACTGACTTGTTTGAGTTTCTAAAGGCTACCTCGGAAGTGTTGGAGTGCTATTCACCAGATATAGTGACAGGATTTATCTTGGTGGGAGACTTTAATAACACATGTTTGAATGAATGTTACTATAATATGGCAGGTGCATAGAAGGTCTATTTTGCTCTAAGAGACAGAAGGGGAACCATTAGAAATGTTTTGGATAATGGGAAATGGCAATACAGAATGGTGACCTGTTGGGTGATAGTCCCCCTCAGGGTACAAGAACTAGCATCTTTGCAAAATCAACCCTGGACTATGTATTTGTGTTAAGTGACATGACAAGTGCTTGTAGAAAGTTGGAAGTTGTTAATCAAGAGGGGAGTGATCATTGCCAAGTGATTTTGACTTTAGCTTGGCACAATAGAGTGGGGATTAAGGAACCTATCGGGTTGCAAATTGAAGTAAGAGAAAGAGTTCACACCATGGTATTGTGTCCCGCGATGACGTTGAGGTTGTAACTCTCATATTGAAGACTGTGACAGAGGAGGAGGCAAATTCTTTATCATTCTTCTTTGACTCCTCCTGCCGGGCTTGTTGCTGTTGAGACATGAAAGAGACACTTGCCGCCATAACAGCCAAATGTTCATGCATTTCTGATCCAAGAACAGTTGACATACACTGTGCATCAGTTAATGCTCTAAGGGGATGAGCAAGGGGTATGTACATGCAATGTCCCATCACCAGTTCATGAGGAGTTAAGTGATGGTTGGAGCCGGGCTGATTGCGTATTGCAAATAGGGCTAAGGGCAGGCAATGAAGCCATCCTTTGTTCAGGGTCAGTTTGATTTTTGCTATTGTTTCCCGGAGAAGACTGTTGAGTCTCTTGCAAATTCCATTTGCCCGTGGGTGATAAGCAGAGGCAAATGTATGCTTAATTAATTATAGAATTGTCATATGTTTGAATAATTAATTTACAAAATGTGGTCTGTTGTCAGAAGTATGTGGACAAGCCTAGATCCACCTGATAAAATGGGCATACGACTACAGCAGGTACAGCCACTATAGCCATTACAATACTGGATCATGTCGACGTAGTCGATATGTAGGTGTTGGAAGGGTGCAAGAGGACGTGCTATTGCTCCTCTCACTACTCGCAGAGTTTGTCCTGCCATAAACTGTTCACAAACCATGCAATTAACAATAAACACAGAAACATGATTAGTCAGATTAGGTATAAACAAGTCATCTGAAATCAGGGCTGCAAGACTCTCTCGTGTTGTTTGCATAGTGTAATGGAGATGTCCTAACACTATTTTAAGTAATGTGAGGGGCAGCACCGGCTTGCCAGTGCTGTCCTGCTGTTGCATGGGGGAAACTGAGCACCCCCATAATTTCAATAATTCTTGTTCCTCTTGCAGTGTTCAACCCTGTAGTTCTGAAATCTGTGCTATGGGTAATGACTTAAAGCCTTCCTTCATTATCATGCTATATGGATTTTTGCTATTGTTTCCAGGAGGAGACCGTTGAGTCTCTCGCAAATTCTTTTGCTTGTAGGTGATAAACTGAGATAAATTTATGCTTAAATCCCTGTAGAATTGTCATGTGTTTGAATAATTCATTTACAAAATGTGGTCTGTTGTTAGACGTATATGGACACGCCTAGATCCACGTGATAAATGGGCATAAGACTACAGCAGGTACAGCCACTATAGATGTTACAATTCTCGATCATGTCGACAAAGTCGATATGTAGGTTTTGGAAGGGTCCAATAGGACGGGGCATTGCTCTTCTCACTACTCGTAGAGTTTGTCCTGCCATAAACTGTTGACAAACCATGCAATTAACAATAAACACAGAAACATGATCAGTCAGATTAGGTATAAACAAGTTGTCTGAAATCAGGGCTGCAAGACACTTTCGTGTTGTTTGTCTACTGTAATGGAGCTGTCCTAACACTATTTTAGGTAATGTGAGGGGCATCACCGGCTTTCCGGTGCTGTCCTGTTGCTGCAGTGCATTGGTGGGGGAAACTGAGCAGCCCCATAATTTACATAGTCTTGTTCCTCTTGCGGTTTGCAACCCTGTAGTTCTGCAATCTTTGATATGGTTAATTAATGAAAGCCTTCGTTCATTATCATGCTATGTATTCTCATGTACTTGTTAGGTGATGTGTATTTTTCTAAAGGTGGTACTTGTACAGTTTGCACTCCCAATGTAGAAAAAATTTGATGGTAAATCTTTTCTTCTTTGCAATTCGACTCCAGTTTGTCTTGTACTGGTATATTTATTTTCCATCCAATCTTAACGTATTACATCTAATGAATTACTCATCTTTCCTTCCATGTGTTGATTTCATACAATCAAAGGCAATACATGTATCATATGCATTCCTTGTCTCTCATTGTCTCCCATGCATTACTTGGGCCTCATTACGACCCAGGCGGTAAGTTACCGCCTGGGCCGTGACTTTACCACCATGGCGTAAACTACGTTTACGCCATGGTGGTTGGCGGACTTACCGCCCCATTCCGACCTTGGCGGGGCGGTAAGTCCCCAATCCCCATTTACCCTTCCCCATTCCTATTTTTGCCCCATAGGGCATAATGGGAGTGGGGAAGGCGTTAATTACGCCACCGTAAATTGCGGTGGCGTAATTAACTCCATGGTCCCTTAGCGCCATGGATTTTAACACCTGCTAAAAGCAGGTGTTAAGTCCGCCATGGCGCTAAGGGACCTCGTACTCAGGCGGTAAGGGTCGGCGCTGTTTACGCCGCCGTAAAACCCTTACCGCCTGAGTCGTATTGAGGCCCCTTGTCTCTCATTATCTCCCAATACGTGTTTCCCCACAGTGTTGTCTGTGATTCATCAGGAGGGATACCTATATTCCAAGAAATCCCCTTAATGGTGCTGGAGAATTTTTGTCCTGATGTATCTCAATCTCAGTTTTGAGTTAATATAAATAGGGTTGCCTCTTGCAGCAAATCTCTTAAGTTGGCTCTCTGTAGCAAGGTCCGATTGCCTTGTAGACCACGCCAGGATCCGTGTTGTTTGATGATGTCTTGAATTCAGATATCTCAGGGGCGTGCGCTGCTTTTTTGGCCTCTGTGTTTGTGGCCCCGTTGCCGCAGGAAATTAGGTCTCTTCCTCTAGTTTGGGCTGTGCGTTTCACCACAGCGGTGGCCAATAGTATCTGTAGTGCATCTATGAATCTGCCCAGTAACAGGGCATGCTGTATATTGGGGAGCCGTCTGAGCGTAGGAAGCCCTTTCTGCTTCCAATGTGACAACCCTGCGTGTGCTGTTGACGTCACACAGACAGAGTCAGAATACACTGTTATTTCCTCATCTTCATTTATTTCGAGGGCTGCAATGAGCGCTACTAATTATGTTAGCTGTGCTGCATTTTTACACTTACTGTTACTTCAATGTTGCCATTTTGTTTTAGCTCTGTCACTGCTGTCCCAATATGTCTCTCTCATGAACTTGGATAAATATTCAAAGACCCATTATTAAAGAGTATCTCCTGACCCCTCCAAGGATATTTTCTCTAACATGGGTTAATGCCAACATCATTTTCTGTAGTTTCAGTGGAGTCATGTACGTAATCTCCTTCTTCTATCGGTTCTGCTATGAACATAGCTGGGTTTACCACCCTACACCTGAAAATCCTGATTGCTGCATTTGATATAGTCACTTCAATCAAGAACGCTCTTTGCATCGTTAGTGTGCTTTCTGCTTTCTCAAGAATGGCAAACAGGGCATGTCCCACATACAATATCACTCCACAGCCCATTGTGATATTTGTTGATTTCTCAATTGCAAAGGCTGCAGCAGCCAGCGATTGTTTGCAGGGGTAATGACCTCTCATTACCGGGTCTAACCGTCTACTCTAATTGGCCAGTGGTTTGCATCCTAAGGTAGTCTTCTGTGTAAATACTGCTGTCATTACTGCCCCATTTGAGTGTGAAAACAGGAACAATTCTGTACCCTAATCTGGGATTCGCAGGTCTAGTGCTGAGCATATTGCACTCTTCAATTCGTCAAAGGCTCCCATCATCTCTTCTCTCTACACTATGTGTCTATGCCTTTCCGGGCTTCCTTAAGTGCCTTCAAAAAGGGCCTGATATATGTGCTCTAGTTAAAAACCCATGCCCTGCAATAGTTGCATAGGCCTAAGAATTTTTTTACCTCACTGTCTTTGCCTTTGGAGTTTTCATAATTGCCTCTGCTCTCTCGGAAATCACTTTTCTCCCATCTTGGGATATCAATTGTCCAATATACAAGACCTCCTCCTGACAATATTGTGACTTTTCCTTGTCTACCTTGTAGCTATTGTCTGCCAAGACTTTCATTGACTGCACTGAGCCGTTTCTGCACTGTTCTGTTTCACTACACACCAAAATTTTATCCACATACTGAATTATTGTGCTTTCAAAGTGTAGGTTTCCCAACTCCATCTGGAGTACTTGGTTGAATATCGAGGGGCACTCACAATACCCTTGTGGTAAATGAGTGTGTATCCACTTTTTATTTTGGTACATAAATGTGGTCAGGTTTTAGGACTCCTCATGCAGTGGGATCGAGAAGAATGCATTTTTTAAGTCAATTACCATGAACCTTTTTGCCTGAGATGGGAAGTTACACAATATCCTGGCTGCGTTTGGACAAATGGAAACTCAGCTTCAACAATGTTGTTTAGGGGACGTAAATCCTGGATAAACCTCCATGACACCATGCCTATTATTTTCGCTGGGTACACCACCATGTTACATGGGGATTTTGATGCTACCGGTATTCCCGGTTTCACTAGTGATGAAATTCTTTCATATATTCCTTTGTCTGCTTCTTTTGACATGGAATACTGTCTCACTCTTGGTAAGATTGCTTGTGGCTTTCATTTAATTTCAACTGCACCTACTCCTTTTAGCAGGACGACGTCAAATGGACTACTGGTCCACAGTATGCTCACTACTTGTGCTAAATTTTTGTGGAAAATGGGTGGTGTCTTTCTTAACAGTGCCATCTTCTATGGCACTTGCCTCTTCTCAATTCTCACCCAGTATGTGAGAGTTATGTAAGACGTCACTTCCTTGGGCCTCATTACGACCCTGGCATTATGGGGTTATTGGCGCCGGTAGAGCCGCTGGCGCCATTAACCCCATGCTGCCTCATTACGAGGTCCGCTCGCGGGACCTGCTCAGGACGCCTGGTTTTACCAGACGTCCTTACCGTGTCCCGTGAGCGGCCCAGCATGCTAACAACAGGCACATCATTAATGGGCCCGTTGTTAGCATGTCCCCACTGAGCCCTGTGGGGCACAAATGGGAATGGGGATTAATTTTTACCAGATCCCAGAAAAGGGTAATTACCGGGTCCGTCAAGGTCAAAATCATTACCAGCGGCAGCCGTGCCCTTAATAAGGGCATGGCTACCGCCTGGGTCGTAATGAGGCCCCTTGTCTGCATCCTCATTCCTGAATAGTTCCTTGTCTGTCAAGTCAGTCAGGCTGTCCCCTTTGTCCAAGACGATTACTGCTCACCACATTATCCCCTCCTCATCTGTCCTGTGGAGGATAACTCTCTCGTCTTTCACTATGACTGTTTCTAGTTCTAGTGGGAACACATGTCCTACCTCCTTGTCCATGGGGATCTCTGGTCTGAACAAAAATTCTGCAGGTAATAGTAACACCTTGCCCCTTGTTCCAGGGAGCCATGCAAGCAAATGTTTCACCCTGTATTGAAACACTTTGTGATCCGTGGGTAGGCCTCGTTGTACTTGTGGTCCCTAGAATGCCAATATGAATTCTCTTGCATTTACACAGTGAATCCCTGGAGAAGAACATACTATTAACTGGTCTGTGAATGAGATGGTCATGTTCAGCTGGCTCATCTTGTCCCTCCCCATGACATTAACGGGTTTCTGGCAGGAGTATAACAGATGCATGAAGAGGTTGTATTCTCCTATAGTGATAGGTAATTTGTCAGTAAGTAAAACCAAATTTGTATGATATGATACAATATGATATAATAGGTTATTTGTAACATGCTTAATACCCAGAGGTTTCTAAGCGCGGAGGCGGGGATCAAACCTGTGGTGCTTTGATTCATCTTGCTTCCAAGGCAAGCACATTGTCCCTGAGCTATCCTCATGAGACCGGTAGCCCTTATGGCTACAAGATAACTTTTAGCACCAGAAAGCCTCTGTGAATTCTTAGCATTGCCTAACATTGGGTAGCTCACCTCCCTAACACAGGACTTGGTTGCCCCTGTATCTGCAAGGAAGGACAATGTTTTGTCACCTATTGTTACCCTGATTCGTGGTTGCTCTTGTGATTCCGTTGTAAAGGACAGGATTGAACATATCAAGTCTGTCTGTGGGATATCCTATTGTGGACACAAGTTCAGCCATGTCCCCATAAAAGGTTTCCCTCCCACTATGGTCCCACTCCCTATTCTAGGTGTAGGGGCCCTCACTCCAGCATTGGCGTTACAGGTTGCCATGGTAATAGCCTGTTGGACTGGTGTTTGCGGTTCCATCTGTGTCTGCTGCATTTATATGGGTACTTGCTGGGCTGGTGCTAGTTGTTCTTGCATTGATTTCTCATGTATATGTTCTGTTTGTGGTGCGGTGTCTGATATTGAATGTGATCTTGGGCATAATCCTCAGTTGGCTCTTCACTGTATGATGGTGTGCATGCTATCTCCCCTTTTGGGACCTGCCAATTCTGTTGTGTTCTTAGTCCACTTCTACACCTTCTGGCAATCTGTCCCATTTTTCCACACATCCAACACTGCTGGGGTGTTTCCCCAAATATAGGAGGTCCCCCATTAAATCCTCCTCCTTGCAGTGCTTGAACCTCACCCCCTCTTCCCCGTGGCACAACCCCTCTTCCTTGTGACCAATAGTTATATTCTTCCCCTTCCTACAAAGTTTTCTCCAGACATTGTCTGTCCTTGCTGTGCATCTAGTGTAACCCATGCCACTCCACTTGTCAACAGAACGCCTTCCACAGAAAACGTTGATATTTTTTGCAGAACTAGATTGACTTCTTCTATTCTATCCTTTCAAGCTTCTTTCTTGACTTCTTTTGTAATAGTCGACAATGTGAACTGCTGTCAGCTGAATCTCAGGCCATGGCGTTGCCTCCATCCCAACTAGTTTCTTCAATTGTCTCAGCACTTGCTCGGGCAACCTTAGACATAATATGTGATGAAAAAATAGCTATAGTTTTGTCCCACGGTTCTTGATTTTCAAGACGCCAATGCTCTTGAACCTCATCATCACGCACCTTACTTGTCATATTTGCACTCATGTCTGATGTTTCAGGGTACTGTACTCGGAGTGCTTTCCATACGGCTGCCCTACAATTGTCAAATGGGGCTCCATCATGGGCCGTGTTTTGCACTCTGGGGTTCCCGGTTCATCTCCAAATGTCATCAGCCCTTTCCCTAATGGTGGCTGCAAGGAGACTTTAATTGTCACCCACTGCCAGATTCATCCCTGATGTCATTCTTTCCAGTTTGTAAATCCACTTTCCCACCCCAATATCAACGTCAGTAACTTACATCTTAAGTTATCTTTGTCCATTTATGCCCTACTCCCTTTTCTAACAATGGGAATTGTGCCACTCCTAGGTTATCTCGCGGTTCAGGAAGACTCTTTGTTTTGGTGAATGTGCCTGTCATGCTCACTTTCCTGGATCCTGGTAGTGTCCTTAATTTATATGTGTAAGGGGTTGTTTCTTCTAAACTATGCAATTGTTACTTCGGGCACATTGGGTGTGCCACGAGTTTGGCTGTCTCTTCTTCTGGTTCTTCTAAATCTAACCACCCTATTACTCTTTCGGGTCCATGCCCTGCTTCCTCTCCTTCCTTGTGATCACTTTCATACCTTTCATCATCTGAACACATTGTCCTGCAATTGTCATCACTTTCTTCATCTTCTCTATCTTCAAAGTCAAATCACTTACTCTCGCTTACTCTCAACTCCTGTTCCAGTAAACTTAGCTCTCTTGGTGGAGATCCTACTACACTCCTTTTCATCCTGCAGGTATCCGCACTGCCCCGTCTGCTCCTATATAGGTTGCCATTCCTCCTTCATATTGCTGCTCCCTCATCTTCATCTGAAAGAGTATTTTTCCTCATTTTGTCCTCTACCTCTCAAGTGCACCTCTCTAAATGTCTATTTTCCTCCCGTTCCTATCAGACATTTTTCACCTTCCCTAGAAGTATGCACTCCTTAGCAAGCCTTTGCACTTCTTTCCGCCATCTTTCTCTGCGCACCTCTATCTGCATTTCTCGTTCTTCTTCTATTTCATTCTATTTCTATTTCTTTCCTTCTACTTCCCATTGCTTTCTCACTCTCTCTCTGTCTTATCTCTTCCTATCTTTTTCCATTCTTCTAGTTCGCTACTTATTTCCTCCTTTTGTTTCTTCTCTTGTTCTTGGATTGCCTTATGGTGTCTTTCACTTTCTTCCACTTCTTCCATTATTCAGCCCCATTCTATTTCTATTTCATCCTTCTCTGCTCTCCTCTAATTCCTCCTTTCCCTTTGTCACTTAGCTTCCCCTTCTTCATCCTTAAGTTCCTCCACATTCCTTTTGTCCAGTTTAAGTAATATGTGTCTCCCCACCCACTCATTTGATGTTATCGCTGTTTCCTCCTTGTCCATCAGCTGGCCTTTTTGTCTCTGACTCTCTTGTTCCGCCTCAGTCAGCCTCACCTGCAGCTTGCAGCGCTCACTATATTTATTGCACATGAACAGGGTCTTTTGAGTGTTTAATTTAGCTCCACTAATGACATCTTCATTATTATAAGCTTGTGGCACACATGTGGGGTTATTTTACCCTACTGCTGCTTTTAATTCTTTATGTTAGTAGACTCCTTGTGCGTGTGGTGGATTGATGCTCTGGGGAGGAGGAGCTGAGGGCGCCATGCCTTCTCCATCATGTTGGTTAAGGATCGCCTCCTTTTGGGGTGGCTCCTCCACCTCGTCCCCAAAAATTGTCCATAACTCTGAAATGGCCAATCTCTTCTGCAACATTTTCCCCTTCTATGTAGCATGCAAGTATGTGATCATGTGTTGCAGCAATTGTTTTCAAAAGAGTACCCTCATGGGGCCAGGGCAAAAACATCTTATCTGCTGTCACCCTGACACACTGCGCGTGGTGCCTTTGGATTTTGTACTTTTACCTTGGCAAATATTTGCACAAATGCATAAGGGGAGCATCTCCTCCAATAAGGGCAAGTCATGCTCTTGACTACTGATACCTACTGTATCTCAACACCCTTCTCAAATGCACACTCCCCCTACTCACGTTTCCTTCACCCTCTTTTATCAACACTATTATCCTCAATTTCAAACTCTCACTGCACCTTTCCTCATGCCTTTCAGCTTCAACTGCAACAATTTATTTAGGCGCATCCTCCAAATGCCACCCCTGCTCAAGACTACTCTCCTTGGGTCCAAATCATAATGCCGCACTCTAAAGTCTTATTTCAACTGAACCCACTCAGTTTTTTCCACTGACACCAGCAATCTCTACACATGTGAGTGCACCCCACAAACCAACACAATAATATACAATCACCCACATTCACAGCTGGCTTCCAGCTCTCCTAGCAAGTTAACCTGCTATATTTCTTTTCCCCACCACCGGGGTTTATCAAGGAGTCTTCCCTAGTCCTTACCAGAGGATAACCAATAATCAATAATCTGTAACGAGGTTAACTACGAGATCTTCCAGAACCCTTGTCCTAAGCTATTCACATATTCAATGTCCCCCATTTATATCAGCAAAACACCCTCCTCATTTGTCCGGTCAATGCTCTATACTTACATTCTGTGGATTGGCTGAGGTTCCCGGTATCACTCTTCTCCCAATTGGCCACTCGCCTTCTGCCCTGTGGTGAATCCCCACAGGCATCAAGCAGGATTTTAACCAAGGGCACTCCTGACAACCCTCTTCTATTCACATGTGATTTTTCCGGTCTCCATGGATCACCTCTGCAGCCTTCGGGCTCGCAATGGGAAGATACGTTAATTCTGGGGGTCCTGGCCAACCATCAGGCTCTGCTACCATATGTAATGGAAGGGCAGGAAATCCAAGCCCTTGAACAGACCAGGTAGGCTGGGAAATCACAGACCCAATACACTGAAGAGTCAAAGTAACTAACAATTATAAAATATATAAAACTGGGACAGCCATAATTAACACATTCTAAGAGCTCTTGCTCCTTCAATGCAGTACATGTTTATAAACACCAAAGTGTCAGCATTATCCTGGTATGACAGACTTTGTTACAAAAACCTATCAGGTAAGGGCTTGGTTAGAAGGATGGTCTATTTATACACTGCACAGCAGTTAGTAACCTTATTGGCCATGCCATGTCTGGTAGCTCCACCCGGAACTACCTCTAAATTGATAGTGCTGTCTACGTGTTATTTCTCTACCTCTGGATTGGCTGGCACATTAATTATGAAATATTGTGAAATGAGGGTAGGGATTTGTTGGTGTGGACCTCACCAACTTTGATTATTTGGCATGTCATCAACACATGAGTAACTGTACTGGTATGAGGAGAGACACTGAGAGGTTGTTTTCCCAATTAAACCTCACCATCTCCAACTCTATAGGCCATGACCCAGGGCCTCTAGGTTGAGCATAACCTTGCCCTCTATCATAGTGCCAAGAACTTTTAAGGAGTTGCGGGCAGGTACATTCCTGTATCTAGCATTAATGAATAGGCACTTGTTTTCAAATCTAGGTCATGTGTCTCGAGAGCACATTTTGAATCATTCTGCTTGCCTTTTGCTGGGATTTGCATCTATTTGGATATGGGTGTCTGTATCCTTTCTGTCCTCTAGAGACTTGGTTGAGCTACTTTTCTTCAATATTGTCTCCCCATTAATGAGCATCTGATCTTGGCATTATCTTCTATTCTCTTCCATGCTGGCCCAATACTCCTAATTCTACTGTAACTTTGGCAGCGACTGATCAGCTGGCTTCTGTGTTGCTTGATTTTAGCTAATTAAGTAGGTCTGTTAGGCTTGCGGGCTCAGCGTCTCCCCTAATGCCTTCCATTCACTTCACTGTAGCTTCGCTGTCCATCTTGTTTTGCATGGCCACTCATTCTCATTGATCTTTTTGCCTTTAAGCAGGCTTTTTGTGTATTTCTCATGTGTCTCGCGTTTCAGCGTGTGTGGTGTATATGGGTAAGCATATCCTTCATGTCTAAGTGCAATTTGACCTATTGTTTGTGTAGCTTCATGGTGGATGTGTAGTTGCTTTGTGTCTAATGCATCTACCTGTGTCAGTTCCAACAGTGAGGTCATTTGCTTTAGCACCCTCGTTACAACAGGTTTAGTTCTTCTTGAATCTGAACGTTCTCATCTCTTCTTTGATTACTTGAGCGTGAGTCCGGTACAGTTGTCTGAGCGAATACTGTCTCTTACTTCCATGATACAGCGGTGGAGGGGGGAAAGGCTCCATGAATGGTGCTCTCCCGTTGTTCTTTTAATATGGAGGTAGGGGCCGACGCTGTAGGTGACGTATTCATCTGCCTCCCTAAAAGTGGATGCACTTTTTAAAGCAGCAATGAGATTTGCTACAGGATTTTTAGAGAGGATGTATTCTGAACTATGGATACATTTGTTGCAAATGTGTTAAAATAATTATTGCTATATATTTTCACACACCTTTTTTTAAGTGCTTTAATAACATTGATATTAGATCTTTAAAGGTATCTCGCTGCTACGTGCTCTTTTTTATAGTGTGAATTATAGTGGTTTTCTGGTTTTAATTGTGGTAATGTGTGAACAGTTTCTGTGTTTTTCTCTTGTTTTTGGAAACTGTAACACACACTACATAAATACATAAATCATAAACATTTGACCATCATTTAAATAAGCCATCACTATCTTATGGCAAAACAACAACAATCACTGCCCCAATACCAGCAACAACATGGTGAACAGGCTAAGAATGCAAATGGGTGATGATTTGCTTGGTACAAATCATGCTCAGACAAATTGAGTGAAGTCCACGGTACCGACACTGATAGCAGCAATGCCACGTTTGGTGGAGCTTGAGACAGCAACATTTTCATGAGGGTTGATGATACCAGTAGCTAGTTGGATGGCTATCAATGTATTGGAGTCAGACTGCAAGCGAAAGCACTGATAAACAGTTGCTCCACCACAATTGATTATGGCTTTCCAAAAGAGGAGAGTCCTCCCTAAATGTTTCCACCTCTCCCATGTAATTGAGTGTCTTGCTCAGTTGTTCCAGCGCACTACTGTGCAAAGCCATTGCCTAACATTTCTATCTCTTTGAAAGAGGTGAGCATCTACATCAATGTTTCCAGCTCTCATTCACAGCCGAAAAATGCTGTCACTATTTTGAGCGCTCCCACAGACCAAAGCTACTCCATTATTTTCGTTTGATGCTCCCACATAGCTGAGCCAATGCAGCAAGTTTTAGGTAATGCCTTAGAGAATTAGTGCTGACTCGTGACAGCCATCATCTGTTATCTCTACCTCGTGCACCATATCTTCCTCCTCGAGTCAGATGAACCCAGGCGCGGACTGGCCTATAGGGCAATAGAGCGGCCATGGCCAAACCAAAAACCCAAAATGCTGACGTGGGCCAGATTTTCTTTGGGTCAAAATGGCAAATTTGGGCCAGTTTGATGGGTTAATTCACTCTGTGACTAATAGTTTTGAAGGTGTTGCTGAATACATATTCTTTAAAATGCACACTTTACATCATACTTTGTCAAAAAATTCCCCTTTGGTTACTATTCAAACAGTGTCACAAAAGGAATGAATAGCCATTTGCAAGGGCGGGACACTTTTTCGTTGGTGCCCGAGACAATTTTATGGCCCAGTCCGCCCCTCGATTAACCAAAAACATGTCCTGAGGTTCTGCTCCTTTCTTCCATGTCACTGTTTTCCCCAACAAGTGCCACAAATTTAACATAAAATCACTCAGAAAATCAAGTAAAATAACAGCAACAATTAAGAGATAAATCAATACAAGAATCTGGATAAAGAGGAAACTGAACTGGAGAAAGGGTAAAAGGAAAACTGATGGTAATCAAATCCTTATAAAATGAACCTAAACTAAATAAAAAAATAAAAGTGCACAGAGCAGTGAAGACCATCAGTGGATAAAGGTGCCCATAAAAACAATAAAACTGGTTAGAAAGATGACTAAAAAGCAATGGGGAGAGAAATAATCAACGCATGGGTGAAGGAAAACACATATATGGGCCTGATTACAAGTTCAGCGGTGTGGGGAAAAAATAGGATGTACTACTGTTGGAATTATTGCTGTTTTTTACTGCTCAGTCTAACTGCAACTTTCTGCTTATAGTGGAGGATTATCATGAAGTATCAGTCTGGAGGTGAACTTGGCCATTTAAGTCTACATTTTGTTAGAATTACCTTGGAGGAATTAATGTGCACTTCAATTCAGCCAAACTTTCGAAAATGGGGATTAACACTGTTCTACCACAACTTGTGATGCAGAGGCAAACCCATGGGACCAAGTGGCATTCATAGTAAGCCAGTGTGTCTGTAATTCGGTGGAAACGCGTAATGAGGGCCATAATGAGCCCTGCAAAACAAACGCACGATCACTATTTGACTTATTTGATCACTCACTCCCTGGTACTGGAGATGCTGGGCAGACTCACTTTATGCTCTAAGCATACCATAGCATGAATTTCATCCTTCTTGAGTCAGTTAGGGTCGCCATTGGTGGCCTCCAGGCACACCCTGAGACATTAGCATGTGGCGTCACACATGCATATGTCTCTCATCTACCTTTCTTAATATTATGCAGATCCTCTTTTTGACACACTTGACGGTATTGATATAAAATACAGAAATGATGCTGATGATACTCAGCTTGTGTTTGAGGTCACTAGTGACTATGATCTTGACACCACCACTGTAAATCGAGTTTACGACCTTATCTAAAATTGGATGGTTGTTAACTCTCTTGACCTAAATAATGAGAAAACTGAGCTGACGCTTGTAGGCTTAGGGAAACGGCCAAAAAAGAAATAGAGCCACTTGAGAGTTGCCAACTGCTCCATTCAAGTCAGTTCCCAAGTGAAGACACGTGAGTCCCGATTCATGCAAATGCATGAAGAATTCCTGCAAGGGCCGCGTGCTGAAAAGGACACTGGCCCTCATTACAACCCAGCCGTTAAGGGGTTAACGGCGCCGTAAAAGGTGGCGGCGCCGTTAAACCCTCAACGCCTGATTACAAGGTCCCTTTGCGGGTGGTACTTTAACGCCTGCGTTTAGCAGGCGTTAAAAAACCAACCCGCAAAGGGACCTAGGAGCTAATTACGGCACCGTAATTTACGGTGCCGTAATTAGCACCTTCCCCAGTCCCATTGAGCCCTATGGGGCAAAAATGGGAATGGGGAAGGGCCATGGCGGCATGGGGAATTACCGCCCCGCCAACCTCGGAATGGGGCGGTAATTCCCTATTCCGTCATGGCGGAGTCGGTAAGTTACCGTCATGGACCATGGTGCTATTAGCTATTAGCACCATGGTCCAACGCCTGGTTCGTAATGAGGGCCACTGTGTGAGACTGCGTGATTAAGTAAATCTGCACGATCGGTGTATTCATGGATCCAAATATGCAATTCTGACAGACACACAAAAGAACAGGAGCTGCGCGAGGAACGCCCACAACACGCCCCACGCAAACCAAAACCTAAGCCATACCACAAGCCAAACGTAAACCTCTGAAATCATCCAGCACGACTGCGAAAACACACGGGCCCCCTCATGAGCATGCAGCACTTCTGCAAAAACATAACAGCTTCCTGATAGGTCCAGGCTGCACCCCCAACGAAAACGCATGGGCTCATTCATAAGCAAAGGCGGCACCCCTGCAAAAACGTGAGAGCTACCTTGTAAGTCAAGGCTGCCAACAAAAACACATGGGCTCTCTCGTAAGCTAAGGAGGCAACCCTGCAAAAACGCGAAAGCTACCTCGTAATTCAAAGCCGCAAACCCCAACGAAAACCCACAGGCTCCCTCATAAGCTAAGATGGCACCCCTGCAAAAACGTGAGTTCCCTTGTAAGTTGAGGATGCACATCCCAACGGAAATACACAAGCTCCCTCATAACCTAAGGCAGCAACCCTGCAAAAACGTGAGAGCTTCCTCGTAATTCGAGGCTGCACCCATAATGAATACGTGCAGGCTCTGTCATAAGCTAAGGTGCCCCCCACGAAAACACACAGGCTCCTCCGTAAGCTAAGGCGGCACTCCTGTGAAAACAAGAGAGCTTCCTCATAAATTGAGGCTGCACCCCCCAATGAAAATGCACCTGCTCCTTCGTAAGCTAAGGCAGCATCCCTGCAAAAATGTAAGAGCCTCCTCCTAAGTCGAGGCTGCACCCCCCAACAAAAATGCATGTGTTCCATCGTAAGCTAACGTGGCACCCCCAATGAAAATCGGGGGGCTCCCACACTTGTTACGGCACCCCTGCAAAATTGCAATTCCACCTCCCCTACACCCTAGGCACCCAATCTTCCGGCATATACCCCTACTGCACATCAACCCCTTACATCCAGACACCACACACCTGCCCCCTTCACCTGCAACACCACCACAGGCAGCCCTCTCAAGTCCCGACAACACCCACCAGCCTCTTTCACTTCTGACACTACCCCAGGAAGCCCCTGGATAGTACACTCCCCTCCCCACACTGCCCTCACCTGCAACATCACCCCAGCCAGCCCCCTTCACCTCTGACACCACCTCAGGCAGTCCCCTCAAGTCCAGACACCACCCACCAGTCCCCTTCACCTCTGAAACCACCCCAGCCAGCCCTCTCAAGATCAGAAACTATCCACCAGGCCCCTTCACCTCTGACACTACCCCAGGCATCTCCCGGATAGTAGACACCCATCCCCACACTGCCCTCACCTCCAACATCACCCCAGGCAGCCCCCCGACAGTCTCCCAGGCATGCAGCTCAATGTATGGTTGCAACTCACCTGACCCTCTGTTGTCTGCCTTCACCATGAAGCACACCACTAACATGTCCACTGTCAATACGATCAACAGGAAGCACTGAAGACCAATCCTGGACTGGAGCATCCACTGTCACTGCCTGGCAGACTGGAATCTGCAGCACCCAGGCCAGACAGCACTACATCACATCAACAACACTGTTCCCACCCCATCAACATGTGACAACTGAATGCAATGCAAAGTGGCATTTTCCTGTTGGCCATGGATCATTGACAAGGCATCAAAGCACACCAACTGAATGTGTGCCAAAGACAGAAGTAAAACTATTCATACATCAGCCAAATCCACAAATAATGACCAGACACATCACAGCCTGAACACAAGTAATGGGTGCAAGTGGTGGCAAAGTCCCTGTCAGGGACTACAACATGACAGGCCCATGGTGCTGGGAGGGCAGTCAGAGTGTGCATAACTCACTGAGACAGGAAATGTATGCTGCCACACAGGAAGAGCAAACATGGCTTGCAAATTCATTCCAGTTGCAGAGGTGGAGCAAGACATGAGAGCAGGCAGTGTGTGACTGCACATGCTTGTGTGTGTGTGTGCATGACATGGGTTTGACACAGCAATGACAAGCAAATGTGGAAGTAATGTGATCAGAGCACTCCTCCACAGTGAGCCCACCTCCTTCCACCCCAACCACACTGATGCCAAACACACAGCGATGCTGCCCATGCAAATGCAAATGAAAACATACAGTGCAGACCCAGTGATCTGATGCACCCAGCCCCACATGTCAGGCACATGGCCATCTCTCCAGCTGCAACCATTACAGTAACAAAAACACACACACAGGCACACCACAAGACACACAACCTGCAATGGAGAGATGCGCTGGCTGAAAAGTGAACTGTCAAAGTTGCAGACACACAAACAAACTGCATAAAGTGTGGAATGGAACAAAATGAAAGATATATTAAACAAAACCTATGTACAGGAATGAAGGTCCAAGCAGTCCAGGGAAAAAGATGAAATTACAAAACAACCCTACGCCTAAATAACTATATACAGGAAAAACAGGAAAGGAAAGTGTTCAAAACCGGGGCAAAAAATACATAAAAAAGGCCACCTACACCTAAATAACTATATACAAAGGTAGCAGGCTAGTCCTCCTCACCAAACTTACTCAAGCTGTCTACCAGGGCTGAGTCACATGCCACAACCTCCATCAGGTGGGCCTCCGTTGTTTCCTGGAGGGCTTGCAGGGTGGACATCATCTGTGCTTCGGCATGCCACACCGCCTTGCAAGTGGCCTTCAAGATGTCAGCCCAGCTCCTCACCCAACACAGTGCAACCTCATCCCTGACCACCATCACACTAGCTTCCCGTGCCTACTGCCTCTCTGCCACCAGCATCCGTTCATATCTCCTGAACACGGAAGAGAATGAATGCATCAATCCCACTTGATCCTCTTGCCTCAAACTTTCCACCTGCCTCCTTGGGGTGGTCTGCCCTGCAACATACTGCCTCCTCCTCGTTGCCACCTGCTGCCACTGTGCCCAGTGCATGCTCCCTTTGTACGCCCTGCAACCTGATGATGATCGAAGGGGTCATACGGCACCTGCACTGCTTTGCAGTGTCTGCTGTCCCTCCATTGCCTGTGCACCTGTCGTACATGGGTAGTCACAGTGAATACTGCAGCTTCCGTAAATGTGACTCCCACCTTCGGTGGGGATTTAAGCTCCACCAGATGGGGTCATGTCGGTTGGAATAGTGCACAGGGGGCCATGCTGGTATATAGTCCGGAAGGCACCCCGGAGGATGACTGGTGCACAGAGGAGGAAGCCGAGGAGGTGGTCGCAGCAGTGAACAGCCCACAGAGCCCAGAAGTGAACAGGCCTCCTCCCAGAAAGTCCACAAGGTGGTACAGCTCATTGTGATGATGGGCAAGCAGACAATGAGTAGCCTGCCTATCATCATGAATGACTGAAGTCTGCCTCGTAAACCCGGCCAGCAGGGGCAGCACTTGATCCAGGATGGACACATCAGCCGGCAACAGGATGCTGGTCTGAGTTGAGGCATCCCGGCAGGTGCACAGTCCTGCATCCAATAGCCCAGGGACAAAATTATGCACAGGCACCTCCACGGTCGCCTGCACAGCCTCATGCCCCTGGGCCAGGATGGCAGCATACCCTCCCACCTCGACATCCCTACCTGAGCCCATTGGCTGGGCTGAAACAGCCACCTCCACCACTTCCCCTCCGTCAACCTGGATAACTCCAAGATGTCTTTTGCCATGGATGGCTCCTGTGAGACATCATCCAGTCCCACCGCTGCTTAGGTGTCATCTGCCACATCCACCTTTTTGGACATACCCCGGCAGCCACGCCCGATGGTACAGGTGTGCCTATGTCTGTAGTGATCCCTGCATCCATGCTCCACAGCACCGCTTCCATCATCTTCATCAACTGCAGCAACTGTGGTAAAGGAGACACATAACAGCATCATCAGTGTACTGCAACTAAGCCGGTGTGGCACCAACAACATTTGCAGGAAGATGACATGTCCATGGAACAATCAGCAACATTCACAGCCACACACATGGACATGCTATCCACATCCAAACAGACACAACAAACCAAGCATGATGTGAAAAAACGTCCATGACACATCCACATATAAATGCAGCACAATGTGGCCTGTGCCCAGACACATACCAACATGAATCACATGACCCTACAGGAAGGTTAACGTGACCCAACTGCAACCTGTTGCACATCCATGGGAGACATACCACATAGGCACAGAGGTGCGCATGGAGCAAACTGGTATGACATACAGAAACAAAGCATGTGAAAACACAGTGGAATCATGTCCACCAGTGGTCAGCCATACTTGCACCACTCACTGCATGGCCATGCCGACACCTGCCTGGACACCTCTCCACACCATCACATCAAACAACATGCCACTGTCACAACCCATCCTGCGCACATGCAACAGATACATGCATCAACTGCACAGGCACACGTGGCATGCCATAGCCCCAAACACATAGACATGGCATGCACATGCATCACTCCAAGTGCAGAAACACCGTCATGACTGATCAAATCACAGTCCCACAAACTGCAATGCTCAAACGTGACCATGCCAAACATGCAAATGCACGTGTGACCTCCAGACGTGAGTGATGAATAGTCACATATTGCTATTGTCACCACAACCGCATGAGCAGCATGCATGCACATTACATGGTCAACACTCCCTCAAATGTCACATTTGCCATCCAGGCATGTCTCAGACACAGGAAACATTGCATGTGCACAGTTTGCAAAAATGTACTACAACACAGAATGCAAATTACAATGCATTTCAAATCTGCACAGACCGGATGACCCACATGGGAAGCATTGTCTGGGACCTACATGCAGTTGTTGGTCACTGAGACATACATGCTATAAAAGTAAGGAGGTAACTGCAAACATACTAGCACATGCACAACACACATGCACCGTAGAGCAGTGCAACATATGCCTACTCACCATCCAACTCCAGACGTTGTTTCAACTTGCAGACCTGGGCTTGCGGCTCTGGTAGAACCTCGCCAGGACCCGCATGTTGTTGTTGGACAACCGGCACCTGCGTGCATAATGCACCTCTGTGGTTGAACCGCTTTCTGGAAGAGCCGGGCCTGGACGTGGGTCCTGCATTTTCGGTCCTCCCAGCATTTGAGGATGGTCTTGTAGCAGCTGACTGCCACCCGCTCGATGTTAATGGCGGCCCTTATTTCCTTCCAGATCTGGAGACGTCCTTCCTTGCCAAGTTGCATCACTGGATTGAAGAGGGCATCATAATTCTCCAGGACCTTATCCACCAGGATGTCAACTTCTTTGGCAGTGAAGTTGACAGCCATCTGCCTTGCTGTTATGGGGTTGCCACTCTGGTCAGAGGTAGATGGTGTGGACATGGCAACCCTCAGGTCAGGCGTGGGTGGGTAGGCTGGTCCTGGACATGGGCTGTGGAGCTGTGGCGGTGGTATGTGAAGGTGGGAGTCCAACACAGCAGCCAAGGTGGTCACAGGGCCGGGGACAGGAGCATATGCAATTGCTGGAAAGCAGGCACCCCCAACGCAGTGCAGGTTGGCAGCAGGCACTCACGCTGGACAGGCAGCAGTTTATGGCAACATTAGAGGCAGCACAGGGCAGGAGGAGGCAGGTAATGTGGCACAGTGGCAGAAGAGTGGGTCTTCCGTGTGCAGCTCGAAACACAGACAAAAACAGAGTAAAGGCCCCTAGCGCGTACATTACGTGACACGCGCTGCACGCAGCATGCCGATGCAGCTCACAGCATTGACTAGGGTACATAAGGACGAGTAAATGCATCACTGGCTGTTCTCGCAATGGAAAGAAAACTGAATATTGTAATTTCCAAGCATTTTGGGGGCCTTGTAATCTGTTCCCTTCAGGTAACATACTGTTCTTTTTTTGGGGGGGGTGGTTGTGCCTCTCTGCATACAGGCATTTTTCTTTCTCTCATTTTGAGGCATGCTGTCTGTTGCGTACGCACTTTTTCTGTTTGTGGTTGCACTGTGAATCATGTACCTCTTTTTTCATTGTCAGAAGCTTTCCGGGTTTTGAGTATGCACTTTTTGTGTTATTGGGTGCCACTGCATTTCGCATACCTCTTTTTATTTTTGGAAGGTTTCCAGGTGTTGCATATGCCCTTTTTGTGGTATTGTGTTCCACTGCGAATCACATACCACTTATATTTGCTGTTTGGGGTACATTTGAGCCTTGCTGGACCACACATCTATGTTGTACATCATGTAGACTGTTCCCTGATTCACATTGCGCAGGACAATAACTTGGTGTGCCTCTCTTTCATCTGTTACATCTGTGAAATGGTTGGAAAGGTCCTCAAAGTGAAAGGGGGCAGAGAGGGTTGTTGTGGGGGTGATGGTCAGGGGAGTGGTGGTGAAACACCTGCCCCAGCCCCAGGTGGTCGGGGAAGTGGTGGTGGCACACCTACCACAGTCCCAGGAGGACATGGAAGGCACCAGTCCAAAGGTGGCCCAGCACCTGGATGCCAAAGTGGTTCCAGCCTGACAGGGGTAGCTCCACCCCCCCCTCTGTCACTCATGGCAGCAAGGGACGCCCTGCACAGCAGGGAGAGGCTCAATCCCAAGACACGGCACAGGAAACTGTTCCACACAGGAAGAAGAAGTTCTCTGATGAGGTGCTCGAGATCCTGATTGACTATGTGACCAATCACCATCTTGACATGTGCCTGTGTGCGGGGATCACATGTACAGTCACACAAAGTATGGTGCATTGGCAGCTGTCACAGAACAGATAAATGCCTTAGGGGTGGAGATGCACACAGTGGAACAGGTCAACAGCCAGAATTATCACACAGTGGAACAGGTCAAGAGCCAGAATCATCTCACCCATCGCACCAAGCACATGCTCAGTGTCAACCTGACCTCAGCACTGGCAACTGGAGGGGGCCAGCAGAGGAGGAACAGCTGATACCATATGAAGAGGCAGTGAGCAAATTAATCCTCATTGAGCAGGTGCAAGACCTGGTGAATTATGAGGACACGTCAGGTGAGTGTCTGACATTGCGCCCCCTGTTTTTTGCTAGTCATGCATTACCCACATCAATTGTGTGTTGGGACATCTGGCTGATTTGTATGACATCCCTGGGTATAGCATGTCCTGTGGTGTACAGACTCATGTCAATTGGCCATCATACTCGGCGTAGCCCATGTGGCAGCCATTTGTGGCACATTGTCTGTGTCACAGGACACATCCCCCACAGGGTACTCTGCTGGTACTTGGAAAACATGTGACACCTACAAGTAGTGTTCTTTGCTACATTCTTGTTGCTGTTCACTCTGCACTGCTAGACCGGTGCATGCACATAAAGTATTACTTACACGAGAGATGCATGTTACTTTTGTCACCTGCTCCTATGGGTTTCCTTATCACGATGCATATCTGAACTGTCTGTCAACTCACATTGTCATGTTCACAGAGTTTAGTTGAATGAGTGTCCACAGACCACACACACATTGACACATTGACTCAATTCCAGTGCCACAGAGAGCCTACTCATTGTGGTGCATGCTCCGTCTAACCCTGTCACACTCTGTACCCACTCCATGTGGCCACTGCCCTCAACCTCTTGTGGATTTGTTGACATTGTTCACACTCTCCATCTCACTGCATTTTAGGAACCTTTACCAGAAGTCACACTTTCGGTTGTGTACGCACTCATGGGCTTTTTCCCTTTTCACGGCTTCCTGCAGGTCCTCATTGTCTCCTGTTCCCTGTTCCAGACCTGATTAGTGTGTTATGGGTTGACAGTGGTGTTGTCTGTCAATATGGATGTCTGGCCATTCCCTTGTGATGTCATTGTACATACAAATGCCACATGTGCATACATTTATATCCCTACCATGTGTGGCGACTTAACAGTTGAATGTTCCTTCATTGTTCATTTACAACACTGTTGAATGTTAATGTGCCCAGTGCTGGCCTTGACATGATGAGGGGGAGAGTGGCACTTGTCAGCAAATGCCATGCATCAGTCGCTTACTGGAAAAAGTGTGTGCATGCGCAATCTCTGATGGGTGCATGTTATGCCATTTCTGGTCATATTACTCCTGGGGGCATATGGACATTGTTGTCTTTTGACATGTATCAATATGTCTTTCTCTATTCATGTGCAGCTGAAGATGCACCAGATGCAGGAATGGAGGAGGAAGAATAGTCATTTGTGCAGCAGACCACCAGAGGGGGTTGTAGTGTGATAGGCCGTGCAAACCCAAGGGTGCTGCAGACCATCCTGAGTCATGCTGAAGACTCTCTGACTCTTTGGACTCAGATGTCTCTGATGCTGAACCGGATGTGCATGTCTCAAAGAGGCCAGAGGTGAGTGCCTCAATCTATGGATCAGTCGGGCCCGTGAGTCTGTGGCGGGCAGCTGGCTTCACAAGGCCAGTCAGTGGTGGCAACCCCATCTGCGGTGGTTACGGCTGCAAGGTCACCCTCCCCAGATTTGGTATTGGGTACTGGGCCTGATGTCGAAGGGAGGGATGCAGGCCTGCAGTCAATGACAGAGGCAGCACAGCAAAGGACTAGGTGCCTTGCATCAGGCCGCCATCGGCCCACACATGTGATGGACCTACGCAGGCTGGGGAGACAGAGTGGGAGCAGCAGATGTTGTGTACCACACTCCGACATGGATATGTGTTTGAAAAGATATCGGAGGGCATGGATAAGATGGCCAAATCCATGACTCTGCCATTGGCCCAACAGAGCAACAGCTGCAGGTCATGGCGTCCTCATGCCGCTCCCACATGCTGAGCATGGAGGCCAACATCGAGGGACGACAGGCTGATCTGGGGTGTCTGCAGGCTTCTCTGCATGCAGACGCTCGGGCACACAGAGAGGCCTTGAGGCTTGAGGTGGATGTCCAGAGGAATGCACTGCATGCAGAACTAACAGGAAACAAATAGACTGAGACACAATGAGGTGGGTGCCTTCAGGCAGTCACTCTCTAAGAAATTCTGTGCATTATGGGCATCTGCACATGCAGACTCTGTTGCCTTCCATGATGCAATGTGTAGGGACATCACTGGCCTAAATGTGCTGGTGCATTCATCAGTGTTACACATGGCTGCTGTCTCTGAAGACCAGGCCTTGGCACTGCGTGGCCTGCCTCCAGCACAATGCCCACCTGCAGATCAACCGGAGGATGGAGGTCCCAGCACAGACATGCCTCGTGGTCCACTGTTCCCGTGAAGTCCATGAAGCCTTGGAGTGTTTTCTTTTTGTTTTCATAGTCAAATGTATTACCCTAATCCTCCCCCCTTCAGGGAGGACTCCCCACAGCCATGATGGTCAATTTCTCTGATATTTTAAGATTTTTATGGCCATGGTCTTTATTTATTTTTATTTTTGTGTCCCTTGCTTTGCCATGAAAAGTGTTTTCTTTGATTACAATACCCCTGGACCAGATGTTGGCATAGTTTTATTTTTGTTCATCCCTTTCCAAGGTGGAATCTTTTTCTGTTTTCTTTCAGATTGTTTACATTTGTCTTGAGTTGTGCAGTTGCCCTCTCAAGGCCATGACGTATGCAGTGGTGGACATGCAGCCATGCTCAGTGATGCCAACTGCCATGGTTGCATTGTGCTGAATGGGATGGCATGTGCAGGTAACATTGTGTTGAGTGAATATTGACACATGTGTGCAGCGTGTGTGGTACTGTACTATGGCTGTTATAATGCATTTTCCCATGTTGTTACAGTGCTCCAGAATGTGGCAGTGACTGCCCTGCCAGGGGAGACATCCTGTCACACATTTGGAGGTACAGTTCCCGGTAGAGGTGATGCAGGAATCACATCATGCTGGCTCAGTCAGCAGGGAAGCACATGGACTGTCTTGCATGTTCTGTCAGTGTAATTGTTCCCATGGTTTGTGCATGCAGTACACATCTCGATCAGCTGGTGGTGTTCACCTTGTGTCATGGGGAATGTCTGTGCTTATGTGTGTCGGTACACATACATGTGTGTGTGTGCATTTACACTTATATGCCAGTGGCTTGCACTCATTATGTTCACAGCATGTTTGGACGTGATTGTGCAGAACTATTGCCACGTCCCTCATGGTCAGAGTGGATGCATGTACTGGCTGGCCACATGCTTTGTTAGTGCTTCTGCACTCTGGGGGTTTCTGTTCTCCGACAATTGGCACACTGACCATGGTGATGTCTCCTTACGGACACCCTCCTACTCCCCCAGTCCCTATGTTGCATACCATGCCCTTCAGGTGTTCTCTCTCTGCACACTACTCTTTGACTTTTGAAAATTCTAAATCCACTTCCTTCTCCACTTACACATCCCACCCAGCCAGGCCACTGGTCACCATGTCCCATTCACATTGATAGGCATGTATGCACAACCTACACTGCAGCGCTTCATATAATGAGCTCTGGTGACTCTGTTTTGGACATTTGTGTGCATTGACTCCACAGGACATGTGTGTCCAACTTGATGCATGTTGGTTTTGACAGATATGCACATGTGTACCTATGACTGACTGCTTCTGTGTTACCCAGTATGGTGACATTTTATACATGTTTGTGTACGGTTGGTTATCATCACTGGTGTGTATTACATGTTTTCTGGTTTTAATTTCTACTTCATGTTTACTGCCACAGTCTGTGGGTGTAAATTGCATTGACCCAATGTAGTTGCATGCATGTCTGATATTCCCCAATTCCCACTGCTTGGCTTTATCTGGTATCCCTGTGTCAGGTTCAAGTGAGCCTTGGAATCCATACACACTTACTGGGGAAGTCTCACTCAGGGGGTGTTGTGTGTTGGGGTGTGAATGTACAGCTGCATGTCCATTTGCTGTGTTGTCCAACGGGGGATATTTTGGAGGATGTAGGGTAGGGCTATATGCTTTCATTGACTTAGTTGCGTGGAAGTAGGGTGCATGTCTCTTGTTTTGTAATGCATGCTTGATGGGCTTTTGCCTTGGTTTGTGTGAGATAGGGCTACTGATTTACCCTAATGATGTGCCAATTATTTGCCAGTCTTTCCTTCACCACCCACCAGTTTTGTCCTTCATGGCCTCTACATGTGGATGTGTTCCTTCTATGTGCCTTCTCTGATCTCATGCCATGATAGTACATCCAGAGGTATTGATATCACTATCATCCTCCCTAGTTAAACTTCTATGTGCCCTCACTCACAGTGATGTTGGGCATGCCCATCCCCGTCTCCACTCCAGACAGTGTACTCCTTGGTATGGTTTTCAATTGCCCTCCCTCTCTCTCTCTCGCTCTCTCTGTTGTGCTACTCTCCACTCCTAGGCATTTCTCAATCTGTGTCCTGTCTCCCTCTTGCACCTGTTGTCCTTCTGCAATGGGTGGTCTATGCCTGTTTTTTGATTCCATTAATGGTTGTCATGGATCTCCACTGTCTTTAAGATGTTGCAATACATGTATTTACAATTTGAGGATGTGTTTCCTGGTGGGATGCACTGTATGCAGGCCCGGTAGGTACCCAGTGCAGGTAAATGAAGGGCACTCAGTGTGTCACTTGTGGTGTGGTGTTTAGAGGGAGTCTGGTACTGTGTGCATTCACTTTTGTTTAACTTGTTTTGTGGGGCACCGATCCAAGTTCATGGGTGCATGTGTCACATGGTGTTCTTATGATCACATGTCTGTGCATGCTGTTTTCACACTCACATCATGGTGCCACAGGTTGCGGGATCATAGTTGTGGTTGGGTGTTTTCTGTAGTGCCGTTCTTCTTCAGTTATCAGGAGGGTGGCAGTGCCAACTGTGTGTGGGCTGTGACAGATGTTGATGGTGGTGGGGTATGTTTCCTTGCACTTTACACATGTGTATTGCCTGACACATGGCAATCCCATACAATGATTCACTTATATTGATTTATGTACACAGAAGATACTACTTAGCATTTCTTGCTCAGGGTTCACCATTCTTGTTGTGCAATCCTAATAATAATCCACACACATGACACCATTGATGCCGATGTTTGGATTGCTATGCTGTCAACAGATGCTAGGCACACTACACTGAGCAGGCTTTGTTATTTGCCATGCACGTGCCATGCATGGTGTATCATGGGGATTACAGCAGCTTGGTGACAGCTGCTGGGTGCATGTCAACTTTACCTTTGATTCAATTCACATTTGACCCAATGCAATTGAGCCGCAGTGAAGTCTGCATTACCTTGCACTTTCCAGTTGCCTGCTCCCTTTTTTGTGCATTTGTCTTTTGTCTCTGTTCCTCATTGCTTTGTCATGTCTGCTTGTGTGTGTCATGCCAGTTACCTCCGTGCCCAGCAATCCGGTCTGACATCTGCCTCTGTGAAGTGCTGCCTTCTGCAAGTTCCTGTCTTCAGTGCAATTAGTGAGTATTTGGGTTCGGACGTTCTTGGGCTTCACACCATCGGCTCGCCTGCCAGTGTTCACTGCACTGTCACAGTGCTATGCTGATGATGGCATACCATGTCATGGCATGGGAAATACTGCCATGGTGATCCCGCCTTTTATTGACCTCAGTGATGTACTTGTTGTGGCTCTCATCATTGTCATGCTGACTGTTGCCAGATGTGTGTGCTGAGTATGTGCCATCAAAAGGATAATGGGGTAGGTGTGACATGCCAATCACTGCATGGTACTTGGGAGTTCAGGCAGTGTGTGGGTTGTGGGTGGGGGTTTGTCCGTGTGTGTGTTTTGTGTGTTAGATTTACATGCAGTGTGCATATTTGGCTGCATGTGTGCCAGGACACATGTTGATGGTCAGCATGTGAGTTGTTTCATTTTTGCATGTCACTCAGGGGGGCACATACTGCTGTGTGTTTGGGTGCATGGATGTGTTGGCTGAGCTCACATTGATTTGACTTTCTCTGCAGATCCATTCATCATGATGTGATGGGATTGAGGGGATACTTGCAGTCGTATGCATGCACAGGAAATGGGTAAGATGTACATTTCTCTTGAACTGCACTTGTGTTGCTCTCTGGTTGTTAATATTCAAAATTATTACTTTGATGTCACTGAGTATTGTGTGCATTGTTGTGGTCAGGGAATGGGTTGGCCAGTGTACATGTTGTTTGTTGTGTAACATGCATTGTGGGTCCAGTGCTTTTCTTGCACGGTTTAATTGGCTTCAAGATAATTCTGTGCATTACTACTTGTGGTCTCATATGTGAGGTCTGGTGTCTACATGCAGTACAGTTATTGTCCACGTGGCAGTTGTCAGGTAGTTCATCTATTGTGAAATGTTGTTTTTGGTGTACTACATGTAGACTGTTATTTGCAGTTGTTGTGACTGTGTTGATGAATGGTGCAGTGCCATTCTGCTTATGGTCATGATTCACTGTTGATTTTGCTACAGAATGTCTATGTTACTTGCTTCATTTGTGACTGTTTCTATTTGGGTGTGTCAATCACTTTGTCTCGCTTGTCAAATGTGTCCTGTTCAGTGCATTTTTCTCCATATTGGCTGCATGTATATCACATGTAGATCCTGACACCACTGCTTTTCTGCTCACAGCAACAAGAATGCATGTGTACCTGTCATGCACATTCTCACAGAGGTGTGCAACCCTATTTCATTGGGCTTATGGGGATCAATGGAAATGATACTTTTGGAGTCCATGAATGCCTAGCTGCTCATAATTGATAGTTGTCAAGTTGCTGAATGTATCTGTGGCAACACATATTGTGGGTGGTATTTTCTTGGAAATTAGTGATGTTTTCATGCCTCAGGAGTCGTTTCACTCCATGCTTACCATAGGGGTGGTCGTACACTCCCACTTACATGTCTTTCATTTGACCACATTTTGTGCATGTTGTTTTATGTCTAATGGATGCACACAATTTTTCCCTCCCAGGGTCACATTCTCAGGGTGTTTTTGTGGGCACGGAGGATTGGCCCATGGTTATCACTGAATGGCACCTGGGATGTGAATTGATCATGTGCACACCACAGGGGTAGGATTTTATGTAAAGTGGGATAGCAACAGATGGATACATGCTGCCTCTCCAGATGCCCTTTGGCAAGCCATGCATAACGGTCATGCCTGTGGGTGCGAGCGGTGGCACACCAGCATGTCCACTAGGATGCCACGCTGTGTGGCGACATTGTTCAGGACACCTGCTGCTACAATGATCCTGCACACAACTGGTGGTGCATGTAGCAACTCACCGCCAGAGTGGCCAGGGGAGTGAAAGACTTGACTAAAGCACTCTGAATGTGTGCTCCACTATGCCCCTAGTCGCTACATGGGTAGTATTGTACCTTACCTCAGCTGATGTTTTGGGATTCTGTATGGGCATCATCATGAATGTGCTCAGCTGGTAGGCACTGTCCCTTGTAAATGTATCCATGGTTATCATTATCATGTTTTCCCAATGTCTATTGGTAAGTGTGTAATGTGCATGAATTTGCATGTCCGTTCATACTCACCAATGAGCCATGCGTTCCCATGCTTGCCAGCTACCAGGTTCTGGTGTAGTGGTGACATCCGGAATATATAACTGTCCAGTGTGCTTCTGGGATAATTTGCATACACTTCAGTTATGATGCACTTGGCATTGCACACAACCTGAACATTGATTGAGTTCCAATGTGTGCGGTTGTGGTATATGTGCTATGTCAATCTGGGGCGACGTAGTGCAACATGGGTGCAATCTATTGCACCAAGCACCTGTGGGAAGCACACCACAGCATAGAGGTCCTGCATTACTATTTGCCTTTCTGCCAGTGTTCCTGCCATATAGATGTGTCGGCACACAGAAGGTCATGCAGTTATGCATGCCAGCACCTGGTGTAGGTAGCGTGACCGCGTGACTGTGTGGCCTGGGAGATGCCACCTACTATGGCAGTGATCCACTGGAAGGGTCCAGTTGCCATGAAATGTAAGGCAGTGAGCACTTTTGTATGGGGCTAAGGGCCTGGGAGCACATGGTGGGTGATGTTATTCCATTTTCCCACGCACCAGGTCTAGGATGATATGGGGGGGGGGGGTGCTGTACCTGCCATAGACCTGTTCATCCGGCATCCAGAAGTGGATGGGACATGGGTTGAGGATCCGGGCCCTGGCCATCCTCCTCCTCCTGCGGTGTTTGTGCACGATCACTCCGACAAAGGCTGGATTAATCATGGCTGGATATGTTTCTCTTGGTGTGTATTGCGTGCTTTATAGATGCGCATTGATGTTTAAGCCTGCTATCAGGTGGTGTGAGTGTACCAGGATTTGCGTGAACTTTTTCACGACTCGACGTTCAGCATTCAAATCTATGAATACGTGTTTATTTGCACTGGTATGAGCATGCAATTGCTTAACCGTGGACCGTTCCTCAACTCACCCACATGTTCATGTGTTATTCCTCACTCTGCATGTTGCACCCCCTATTTTGCTCGCTGCGTAGGCCCGGCCCACACTCTGCTTGGAGTCTCCCACAAGGCATTCCTCCGCTCGCAGCGATTTGTCGGGCCAGTGCAAAATCCACACAAGTCCAGAAACAGTGCCATGCATTCGATTCCATGAATCGACGAAGGCAGCATTGCACGCAGTCGCGCGCGCAACTACCCTATTTTCCGCTTGCATTTAATTCCATGAATCGGGGCCCTTGTGTTCTCCTTGACTCTGGGCTTGATATGCAGAAGCATGTTTTGCAGGTGAAGGCTTCCTGTGCCTACGCAAGTAAACTTTTGCTGCGGCACATCAAGCAATACTTTACCACCCCTACCTTGTCATCAGTTGCCTCTGCTCTAGTAAACACTTGTATCGATTACTGCAACAGTTTGCCAGTCTGCAGCACTAACAGGAATGTTAAAATACTCCAGATGGCTCAGAACAGAGCCGTAAGAGCTATCTGTGGAAAAAACGGCAGATACCAAATAACAGAGGACAGAATATCTCTGCATTGGCTCTCTGTTTTAAACTTACCCATACGTGTATATCAGGAAAAGCATTAGAGTGCCTCATAAAGTGCATACATGAGGCGCCTGAAGTGTGCAATGTATTCTCAAATGGTACTAATAAGTGTGTTACCCCAAGGCATACGTTAAAAGGCTTCTGGGTTACAAGCTTTAATGTGTGTACTCCCTCTCTCTGGAATTCAATTGCTCAAAGTATAAGTAAGATACCATGCCTCGCAAATTTCAAAAAGGCAGCAACAATGCTTTTTTTTAATTCCAAGGACTAACAAGAGTCCACCCTCTCTGCTTCCCAATATCTGACTTGTTTGTTTTTTTTATTTTTTTATTGTTGGGCACTGAGGCATCCAGGCGTCCAGGCGTGTTGTGCTCTATAAGATATTAAACAATAATAATAAGAAGAAGAAGAAGAAGAAGAAGAAGAAGAAGAAGAAGAAGAAGAAGAAGAAGAAGAAGAAGAAGAAGAAGAAGAAGAAGAAGAAGAAGAAGAAGAAGAAGAAGAAGAAGAACTCTGAATAAGGGGCTGATATTCTGATAAGCAATGCTGGGTCTTATTTTGTCAGTTCAAAGAGCAGATGCACATCTGCATAGAACTGTCTATTAGTGCTGAACATGACCATTGCGCAATGCATTAACATAGTCAAATTAGTACTGAGAAATACAACCACCACCTGCTGATGTTAATGATAATTAGTGAAACTGACCTTTGAGAAATTGAGACCATGCCACAGGGATGGAACTGGGTCAGAGCCAGGAGTAGCAAGAAGATTGCATAGCCTCATCACAATAGCCATTGTTTCCAAAGCTATACACTACCCAATTGGCACTCAAAGCTGGCAATTTCACTGTGTGCTGTGAAAAACAATGAGCTGTGCTAACAAGTTTTGAATCTCTTCCAAACATTTGGGAAAAGGAAGAAATAAAACACGGGTGTTGTCACTTAAATGACAGCAGCAGAGTATAGAAACCTACTTTTCATGGTACTTCTTTGAGTCCACACTCGTCCTAACTACAGCCAGTTGCCTTGTCTTATTACGGTATAACGGGAGGATGCCATCCTCCGAAACATTAGTATCTATTTGTCAAACAAATGAATCCTGAATTTGCTCCAAGCCCATCGGCTTTGGGTGAGATTGACAATGAATCCAGGAGACACTGGCCAGTCCGGGAGAGTTCATTAAATGACAATCCAACAAAATGGATACCTCAACATTGGGAAAATGCTCAAAGGCTTCTCCTGTCAACCAAAAGGTTTATCAGTGTATTATGCCCAAAACGAATCTCATATGAATATCTTCATCAACCCTGAAATAGAAATCCTCCTTTGTGTCTTTTCTACTTTAATCCACACAAACATCTGAGACGTCCACGCTTAGACACCCACCGCCTGCAGACCACCCAGCTGCATGGCACTGGAGCAAATTGCCATTCCTCCAGCCAATGAAGAACTCCACAACCAACACCCAGAAAACAAACTAACCCTAATCTGCTTCCTCCTCCATCCTTCTCTTCCATGAAGTAACTCCTAACTACTGCACGCTACTCTACTAAACTACTGTAAGGAAGGCATGGTATCAAAGCAAGACAGACACAATTGACCACAGTTCAAGGTGTCTATTGAACTTTATCAAGGGTGTGACAAATGCCTATCTAAACATAAATCTAACATGGGACCAAGCTACGACCATCAAATATTAAAGAATGCAGTCCTAGTGGAGTATTGTCAACCTAAAATGGGCCTATACTAAAAAAAATCAATTGCCAGTCCTTACCGCTAAGTTACAAATAGTGTGGGGTAGTGTTCATGAAAAAGAAATACATGTTCACAAAATGATAAGTCAGGATGTTCAGGTCACTGGCCTCCTTTCCCCACGTTTTCAGCACGGCACAAGGTAGTTCACTTGAGCATAGCACACTCTTGTGTCTTGGCATGAGGACACAGTTATATTACAAGCATCAGGGCCTGATGTATCAAAAAAACAAAAATCTTCCTGTCCAGGTATTCAAATAGGGTGATTCACTCTTCGCCCTGGATCCCCCTCAGCCGGGCTCAACACGTTTTTGTACCACAATCTTTTCTCGGGTGACACACGGCTCACCCAGGATCCCCCTCTTTCTGGCTAAGATTCACTTTTCACAATTAGTCTCGCTCAGCTGGGCTCCGCCCAATTAGGGTTTGTATATCTTTTGAAGACTTTTGAATGTGCACAGGTTTAGCTTGACACGTTGCAGGACAACTTCGATTTTTAACAGTTCACAATTTTACACTCTCAGTTGGACACCTAACAGATGCCTTTGAATGAACACCTACGTGGTGCCGGACCACTCTGTATGTGATATCTTTTCCTAGCCTCCCAAAGTTCAATCATTCCTTGGATATTCAACTACATTTGCGTCACTCGTCACATACGTCTTATGCTCTGTTTTTTGAAGATTTCTTCATACAATGTTGCCCCTTGTAACCTTGTATGAAGTCTGCAACCAATGCAAGCAAGCCCCGGTTACCTTTGCACACACAATGCACCTTTCTTCAGCTTTAATTTCCTGTCTTATGTTTCTTATTCTTGAGGGCTCGTAAAAGTAGTGATTTCCTTCCTCTGAAAAGGCCAAGGGCAATTCCCTCCATGCCACCTTTTTTGGTCTTGCCATCTTTCTCTTCGTATTAAACTGCCATCTCGGAACTGCTGCTTCCTTGTGTATTTTGCCTTGACTGTGCTTTTGGGCTCCACCTTTTATCCGTGTGGGGAAGTGTGATGGAAGTCAGCTGTGTGTAAATATCAGTAATTGCCTGACTCTGCCTGATCCTTGTGTTGGGACATGCCTGGCTCAGGTGTTAGTCCGTTGTTGCTCACAGTGAACTATCTGTGAAAAAGTGTTTGTGTCGGAAAGGGGGTAGGGGGGTTGAGTTCCCAGGTATCCTACCTGGTAGGATGGGGAAACGGTGTTATTGGGAAGGGGATACCACATCTCACCCTCCGGTGTCCCACTTCCACTCCCCAAGGAACCCCCCATCTAGGTGATCCTCCAGCAATGTTCCACGCCCTGGAACTGGATCCAACGCAATGACAGTGGCCGGGCCACCTGGATGACAGATCCCCGGGGACTAGCGGTTGAGACACCTTCAGCCTTCCAACTCACTCACTCCCCAGAAATCATCCACTTGGTCTAGTAAAGAAAACATTACTAAACCCTACAGATCCCAAAAACACAGGAAATATGTACTTCTGACCTACACTTAAAAACTCCTGATGTTTTCTGCATCTGATTTCCCTCTATCCAGCTAACACCCCCACTCATCTCCCTTACAGGGCCACGTACAGTGATGGTAACATTTTTGACAGACAGATGTTATATAAGACCACTTTCCTTACTTTTCCTTAAAATTAAAGCAAACAGAAAAAAGTTGATAGTCAATTAAAGAATCAATGATATGGGAAGTTGAGATTGAGAAACAAAGGCAAACAATTAAAAGAAAATGGAATATGCAACAAGAGGAGAAAGAAAGACAATAGTGAGGGGTTGAGAAGAAGGTTTGCTACAAAAGCAGGTGGAGAAAGAAATATGAAGTTTGCGATAGTTGGGTAGAAAGAATAAAAGAAAAACAATACATTGGAAATAATATGAAAACATGAAAAAAAGGGAATGAAGACAAATAAACAGAACTGCAGATTAAAATAGATTGAACATGAACATGGAGAAAGGGAAAATGAGGAAAGAGGGAGTGATAAGTCAGAACACAAGAAAGGACAATTTGCAAGGAATTGAGGTAAAAAGGGCAACATTCATAGGAATACAGAGGGCGATTAATGCGATGAAATATGTAAAGCAAGGTGGGCACAGAAGGCAGAGAAATGTTCTAGAACTTGTCAAGGTTTTGATGGTAGCAAAGGGCAATGCAAACCGAGAGAATGAGATAAGAAAAGGCGAGAAGGATGTGAATTAGAAAAGTGGGAAAATGGTGGCAAAGGTGTCACTGGGAATAATGAAGTAGGTGAGAGGAAAACTGTGAATGAACTAACATAACATGTGTTATGCTTTGGAGAAGACAGAGCTCGGTACGTAGAGAGTATGTTAAGAAAACAGAAGTGTGTGGGTAAGACGTTTGTGAAAAGAGAGATAGAAAGATTACTGAAGACAGAGTAGAGGCTAGAAAGGATTGATGACTGAACACTGAGGAACCTGATCCCAGAAATGTGAGAGTGGAGGGAAGGAGAGGGTGCACATAAGGGTATAACAGAAACAGGTGAAGGCAGGGTTCTTTAGGGTGGGCGCAGAAAGAGAAAGTAGTGACAGAGACAACAGACTTCAGGGGAAATGTAATGAAATATGAGACCAACCTCTGTTAAAACAAAAGCATTGGCTACACCAATAGGTCGGGCTTTGTAAATATAGAGGGCAAAGCCTTTAAGTCCTGCCTGGGCTTAGAATAACAGTCTTTCCCTCTTGATTTGTGTAGCTCATCAATTCTACTTTGATCTAGTTAAGTTATAGATTCAGGAGCACATTATGTTTACAAAAATTAGAGACAGGACATACCTGGTTCTAATTCATTCTTTGAGCAACGTATGGTTTCTGAAACAGGGTTCACGATGCATTCTTTAGAATGTATTGAATAATGGACACAGACAGAGGATGCGATGTTGAAATGTCAATGAAATGGAACAAGAGGAGTCAAACAACATTATTCAGTAAATTGTCTATTAATATTAAACATTGATGCAGAAATGTTCTGTGTTTCTGCAACGAGGTGCACTAGATAGTGTTGACGTGTTAATGCTATTATTTAAACACAGAACATCGCCGTCCATGTCTGGCTTGCCACTGATATTACAAGTTCACATCCAGGCATGGGCGACTTTATTGTTCTGAGTATGATAGACTGAGTACCATTACATTGGATGATCATGACAGTGACTATAGTGCTGGTAATGGCAGGAATCTGGCACGAGGCACTATGTAAAAACCTATGAAGTTGTTGTAATATGGCATGCTGTTAAATGGATCCTGGTCCACTTTACGCATCAAAATGTGTTACTATATGCATCATATATACATTCAATCATACTCCACTCCATTTCAGAGATGCTAGTCCAGCCCTGTTTTTTTTCTTTCATTTGCCTCCGACGCCTTGTAGTGTCGGATACTTAATGGGGACATCTATGAGTGTAGGTTCTGAAATGGAAACTACCAATCAGGACTAAATGAGCATTTTTCTCGGTCATATTGACATGTATGATCTTCTGTCTTTATGATCCATGTGAAAAGATTTAGGGCCTCATTCCAAGTTTGGTGGAGCTGGAAAAAGGCTCTGGTAATTCCCTTGCCAGCACTTTTTTCAAGGTAACCAAATTAGCGCTGTTTTACCCACACCACCATAATATAATATTGGTGGATTTATTGCCAGCTGGATTACCACAGAGTAAAACAGAATGTTTTGGAGGAAACGTGGAAGATTCACCTCCAGCTTGTTGCTGGCTATACCTCCTCCACTTTACCTACAACCATTGGTGGATTTACCACATGGTTATTCCATCAATGTTCAGTCTGCCAGAAATGCCTGCGGAGACCTATGGGCTCCGACACCAGGGAATTATACCATTTTACCAAACTTGCAATCTCATGATAAACCCACTGGACAACGTGTTGGTAATGGTAACCGATGTTGGCAATAATGCTGCACATTTACCACCAAATTATCACCAAACTCAGAATGAGGCCCTTAGTTTCGTAAATCCACAGTACATATGTGGAGTAGAGTACTAGCCCCATTGCTTTATTACATTAGGGAAGCTCTGAGCAATGGAGATTATGAAAGCAGTGTTAGTTGATTGCCGTTGCAAATCGTTTTGGAAGAAGTTTCTTTGAATGATACTTCACATGATACTCAATGATAAATACTTAGTATACTATATTTTAAACTTTCATCTCACATGTATAGGAGAACATGATCATTTCAGAATGTAGGATATTATGAATGTATTACATGCCTTTGTTTTGCAGATTAATTGTATTTGACATTATGTTGCCCACCGTGTTAGATTAAGCATGTTTTGGAATGGCTGATGTTTGAAGTATTGTATCAATACCCAGCTCTGTGTATACAATATAGCTGCATGCTACGTGTCGTGTATACTAAGTGAAAAATGGGCCGTGGCTCTGTCTTTAGATAAAAACAACAATAAATAATAAAAAAGATTAACAAGAGTTGAAGAGGAAAAGTAGTTTGCTCACATTAAAAATGGAATAGTTGTCTGACCGTCTGTGATTGCACGATACCTCAGCTGTGTGCATTCACATGTAAGGTTTTCCCTTCCATTTGTTTGTACGTGCTGCCGTATTTGGACTTCTCTCATGCGTCTAGTTTTTCTTGCGTGGCTACCTCTCTGGCCGCGGTCACACTTCCTGTCACAGCCCGTTCCGGCCGGAAGCTGGTCCTCCAGTTGACGGCCGACTTAATGTGTGAGCTGCCCGAAGGAAGGATTGTGCTACCATACAAGTTGATGTTCTTATAAAATACGGCATGCGTCATCTGCTTTAGATAAATTGGTAAGACGTGTGCTACATTCCAAGGTGAAAGTCCTTAAAATGCAGCTTTACTTGAATGTTGTGGCTGCAGAGCCCAGTTCATGTATTATTTAACAAGCACGATACGTCTTTGATTGCAATCACTTGTTCTGCAGTATCTTTAACCTTTAACTTTTCCAGCTGCTCATCTCATTAACCTGCAGGGATTCAGCATTATTCTGAAGCAAAGTTATGGAAGGGCCACAACACCCACTTATGGGGTACTTGGGGAGGGGTGTTTCAGTTTAACCTGTGGTTGTGTGCACTGGGATGGGTTTGGCACTTGTTGGCATTGCTGTGGCTGACTTCTTGGTGAAGCAACCTGGGATCCTGGCCTTGCCCCAGACAGCTGACGAATGTAATGTGATGCACAAGGGATCTGCCCTAGTTGGAAAAGGTCTCAGGAGGTGACTAGGCCCAGCACTAGAGAAGTATGGTGTGAGAGGACGGTCAGCATTTCATCCAACATACTAAGAGAGGGATGCATTGATCCTGGTGTTCTCATATATCAGTCAGCTGTTTCCCTGAGAAAATGTTCATGCCTCCCCTAACATTATGTACTTCACCTGTGGTAATGAGAGAGTCTCAAGACAACCCCCTCCCCATAATTGCCATAACCCCTTGTTTCACATACTGTAAAGTGTATCCATATGATGAAAAGAGAGAGAGGGAGAAAGAAAGGGAGGGAGAGAGAGGGTGCTGAAGGGAGAGAGAGTGGGGAGGGAGAGAGAAAGAGAGAGGGGGACAATGGAGAGAGAGGAGGAGAGGGGGAGACGGGGGAGGGCAAGAGAGAGAGAGAGGGATAGTGAGGGGGCCAAGGGAGAGAGAGGGGGAGGGGGAGAGAGAGCGAGAGGGGGAGAGAGGAAGGGGGCAATGGTGATAGAGAGGGGAGGAAGCGAGTGAGGGGGAGCAAGGAAGAGAGAGAGAGGGGGAGGTCATTGTAAGTGGCAATTGGTAGGAGTACATGAAGGAGCCACCATGGTATTCTGTGAATGTCATGCTTCATAATAACCTCTAGTGATTTGTTACACCTTCCATGTCTTGCCATATCTATAGATGCCTCGCTCTGCCATTCATGTAAGGATTTGCTGTATGTGGGTTTTAGATTGACTCTGCCCTTCACCAATCTGCCTGACAAGGTCTTAACTGGCTGCTCCACACACTTAGACACTAATATTCTTTGCTGCAACACACAACTGAAATCCCTTATCTACCCACACTTGGCAGCTGAACACTTCCAATACACAGAAAACCTCATAACTGTACATCTCTACAAACACCTTCCATAGCATAGCCCCCAGACAAGAACCCCTTTCCCCTCTTTCAGATCGTCCGTAGCACCTGGAGACCATGGGAATAACAGTTGAGCTCTGAATAACCTAAATCCCAATGACATAACATAGCAATAGCATGTTTATGATGGGACTATCTAGTTAAAAGAAAACAAAATACAATCAACTTTAACCACAGTTGCATCACCACTAGATATTAGCACCTGTGGCAGGAGTAGTGGACCATCAGGTTGCCCAGAGCGCGGGCTGCCACTACCAGTAATCACCAGTGTTCTGCATGAGATAGCGTCAGCACATGCACCTTGTTGACCCTGACCACAACCCACCTACCTCCCACCAGACCCACTTCAGCTTTCTCTACCACAGCCCGCCCTGAGACCGTTCTTACCAGTCTTGCCTGTCACCATGGCTGTCCCCATACCTGTATTGAAAATCCACTCCTTGTCTGCAAATGGAGAAGGACTCCGCGTGGTGACCAATTTTTGTTGCAGTGTTTCTTTCTGAATGACGTGCTGTCTCTGTGTGTCTTTTTTTTTTAAGGAGTCATTTAATCTGTACTGTGCTGGGATGATACTGGCTATTATAGAGGGGTCTGAGGGATAGTAACGGCCAGTAGCCCTTGCACTTTTGTATCCTGGATTACAGAGGGGGTTGGGGTGTTTTTTCAGTAGGCAATGGAAAGTATGAATGGAAGCTGCAGCTAAAATGTTGGTTTGAAACTGATGATTCTAGTGATGGCTAGGGAAGGTGGAAGGATAGCTCAGGGGCAACGCGTTTGTCTTGGAAGCAAGGCAACGTGGCACAGCACAGATTCAAATTCCTAGCCTTTGCTTAGAAACCACTCGGTGGTATTAAGTGCGTTATAAATGAACAAATGAACAAATAAATAAATAAATAAAATAAGATGTGAAAGTCATAGAGAAGGTAAGGGTGGGTATTTTCTATATAGGCGGAGTTGTATGATGTGCATACTGGGTGTTAGAAACAAAGGGTATCTGAATTTCCTAACCTAGTGAGACCCCCGGCAGCTTTGCTGGATTTCTGGAGTTTGTGTTTTCCATCCTGCCAAGAGTGAGACTCTTTTTCTCCCACTCTTGGACATGAATGTGTGTAATTCCTTTGACTGTCAATGTGTTCTATGGGCTATGGGGTCTTTTACTCCATAGAGTCTCATATATTTTTCTATGTGTGTTACACCGCACCCTACGTGCCGTAACACTGGGGCGTCCTAGCGGACCTCCGTCATAGACTCCATACCCGGGGACTGACTACTGTCTCCCCGGGCATGTAAAGTCACCATTGGCTTTACTAGACCTAAATTTACTAACAGAACTAGTACAAACCATCCTATTTGATTACTCCTGGATCTGTTATTCGAGGGGGCACTGCCCCATCCCCCCTCGTCGAGTTTTGGCTGGTGGCAGTGGAAACTACTTGTTATGCTCGACCCTGAATATAACCCTATGGGATTCTTCCCATTGTTGGAGATTGATACTTTTTCTCGATAGTCTCTAACATACCACCGGTCTACTTATCTTAAATAAGTCTATCGGATGGTATTTTCTGCCAGAACTCGGTTTTTAAAATGGCGTCTGTGTTCGTCTCTATGACTCCTAAACCAAAGTTTGAGCCCTTTGTACAGAGACCCTCCAAAGTGGTGCCATTCTGTCTGGGTTACCACAGGGGTGTGGCAGGGGGTTTAGGCACCCTGGACCGAGTTGCCTTGCCAACTCCGGTCGCTCTCTGGTGTGATTGGCCCAAGTGGTGAGCCTCCCCGCTCACCACTTAGCATGTGTTGATTGACAGCTAGGCTGAATGAATGGGGGTTTTCTGCATAAAAGCAGGGCTTTTGGGACTGGATCTTCAGAAGTCGCCAGAGGACCTAAGAATCCGACGAGGGTAAAGCTGAGCCGACCTGCAAAGACGACACCTCCGGTGGAGCCCTGCTGAATCGACTCACCACTTCCCAACGACAGAGGAGATCTCCCTGCCGGAGAGTCTCTTCCCCTGACTGGTGGGAACAACCAGTCCCCTTTGCTTTTTCTTCGCCTCAGGACGCAGTGGTCGAATTGCCCGTGCAGAGCACCTCGGCAACTGGATAGCCACTACCCCTGTACCGCGACCAAAAGGTGGTGCCTTGTGATGGAGCACTCCGCGGCTGGTCTCTTCCCTGGTGGTGCACCGGACTTCACTTTTCTTCGACGACGAGATCATCTCTACTCTTGGCAAAGACCTGACGTGCATCCACCACCAGGAACAGCTGCCCCAACCGGAGCTGTCTCTCCACAATCAAGGTACTGTGTCCACCTGGCTTCCCTTGTTGCCGGATAGAGTGAGGTGTCTTAATCCTCGCCTCTCCATAGGGTCGCCTAAAAGCTTTCTCTAGCGTATTGTTCTGAACTGGTTCAATCTTCCAATAACAATTTGCTACACAGACTCGAACGCATTTCCACAGAGAGACTTTTTGGGACATATCGCCTTGCCTCCCTCCGAGTGGGCCTGGCCTCTGAACTTTATGATCTATTGTGGTTCTTGTCCTCTTGCCTTGCATTTTTCCCGTGAAGTATTGAACTGTGTTGATTTTGTAACCTACTATTTCTCTCTCCCGTCCTAACGAATACTAGAGTGCCCTCTAGGTGGCAGCATACACCTCTGTCTGCAAATAAGTGATGCTGGTAAAACCTAGACTTGTCGAACTATTGTTAGGGGGATTGATCTTTTGCTTCATAGAGTAATTGTAATTGAATTGTTTGCCGTGATAGTGCCAGAGTGGTTTCTATAGATGTTCCGTTATAAATAAATACCTGTATATCTTTACACTGAAGCCTTGTTGCGTGTTTGCTTGTCTTAGTGTGAAGAATTGCCCTATATTATATACTCCACATACTGCTTAACTCTTCTTGAGGGAAGTCTGACTGCTCAGCCACAGCTTCCAAATGAATCTGTGTGGTACAGACTGCTACCAAGTGGGTTTACTGCCAAACACCTGTAGTCCTAAATCTTTTGCAGTGGTCCCAGAGGGAACTGCACAGGTTTCCGCCTAACATTCACTTGTTTACTTGCCCTTGTTTGGGCAGATATCACCCGGTACATCCATTCAGGGGTGAAATTGTGCCACAATTTGGAGTTCAGCAAAAAATGTCTCCATGGACCCTGAATCCGAGAAAACAAATAGCCCATCTCCTTGTTGAGCAACCTTAATACACTGCACCCCCAGTGATGATCTGTTCTCTGTGGTCAGAGACATTCACATTTCAAACCAGCTTTTCGTTGCCTTCTCCTTTTTTGTTTGTTTTGATCTTAAACACATACAAGTGCAGTGAAGTTTATGATATGATATGGCATTTATAACGCACCTAGACACAAGTCACAAAGCTATACACCTCAAAACCCCATCCTTCCTTCAGAACAAACCTATACTCATCACCCACACAGACGCCTGAAAAGACAACCACAATCTACTGCACAATCATCTTTCCAAACTAACTTGCACACGAAAACAGAGCATTCACCCACTGGGCACCCAGACTCTGGGACACCCTACCACTCTACATCCACACTGCACCCTCCTTCATTGCTTTCTATAATAAAAGCCCTAAAACAAACATCTTTTGCCACAACCAATCCACCGCACACAGCCCAACTTGCCACGCTCTGTCTGTCCTGATCTTCCAATCCTGACATGAAAATGTTGTGACTTCCTTTTCAGCTCCTCCCCATTGAACTTAGGCCAATCACTAGAAATACATTCAAATAAAATACTATACTAATACAAAAAAAGATTAGAGGGCTGCAGACAAACCCGGGGCGAATATTTAGGACGGGCTAGTGTGCCTTTAAAGGGCCATCTGATGAGTGATTCAAAATGGGAGGGACGCAAAAAGATGCATGCTGTGTGACACCATGATAAGAAATAGAAGAACAAAAACAAGTTGCTTGTTCTTGAATTGTATTTACTTTTCAATTCAGAGGCGTTTTAGGCTTGTATTAATCTGCATCCTGGTAATTGTAGCTTTTCATTCAGGATGTGGAAAATAAGCCAAGAATCATACTATTATTGTGACGTTGGTGATGGAAGTTATTTCTGCACGTTGAACGTCCTCTCTTATTTTTGTAATGTGTGTTTACATGTGTATCACTTTTCTCTCATGACTCTACCCATATGCTCTCGCATTATATTTTCATCTCCCTGTTGGATTTCAAGAATAGTTTATTCCCATGTCCATTAAATTGTATAATCGCTCAGACATGCCATAAACAACACCATAATGAATTAATCAAAAATCACAGTACAATTATGATAGCATCTACAAATAGTGTAAAGAGCAAGGGGAAAGATTGCATATCAATCTTTAAAAAAATGAGAATAAAGCTACAAGGTTTCATGGTTTTGTTGAGTGTCCGTGCGCACATGTGGCGCTGTTGCTCGGCATACGGTGCTCTCAGTGTGTCAGCTAGTGTATGTGCTGGACTGACCCTCTCAGGATTGACTTTCCTCCAGCAGGAGACCACAGCAGGCCTACTCAGCGCACATTGTCATCTCGCAACATGCAAGGAGGGAGGCTGGGTGAAAGGGCACTGTTGCACATTTCGCTGTTTGTAATTGACAGAGGCCTTGCGTTTACCATGGCAGCCAATCAGAAAGCGCCCTTTGGGTTCAATGCCTGGATGTTGCTTTTGATCACATACAGAAATACATCTCCGGAAGGGAAAGCCATTAAGAGCTACATGGGCAAAAGAGCAAAAGGTGAGCTATTGTGTTAGTTCGACCTTTAGCGGTGTGACCCGCCATCAGTTTCCTTACCCTGCGATGGAGCTGTCGCGTACCAAGCTCTCAGCACCAATGATTGCACAAAGAAAACCACCTCACATTTTATGCATGGGCCAACCTAGGGTGCGGTGTCATCTAGCAAGTGATTAGTCATTAGTATTGAATCCCTACCCTATTTGACACACTGCATGATCCTGGGCAAACCCAGAATATTTTTGCTCCCATAATTGTGACTCGGTCGTATGCTTAGAATTAGCTCACATGTAACAAAGAAATCAAAATAATAATACATTAATACAATAATCTCAATTTTTCGCGCCGTTTTTGAGTGTCGGTTTCACAGATGTGATGAGGACCAATGTAGGATTTATCTGAAACCACTGAATGTGTATGTTTAGCTGTGAGTACAAGCACTATTTTTAAGGTGACCAGACATTCCAGGTTTGCTGGGGTAGACCTGCTTTTTGACCCATTGTCAAGTTGTCCTGACCCATTTATTTTTTTTAAAGGAAAAGAAAAAAAAACATCCCGGGTTTTGGTGAGAGGGTTGAGTGAAAGCCTAGATGAACTTTCTGAATCCCACACATGTTTTAGAGAGATTTAAATAGATGTGCAGATTCCCGTGGCCAAAATATGCCAAATTCTCCTTAAGAGCCATACATATTAAGGGCAGGAGGCTATATCTCTGGAAATGAATATACATTATATAACTTTCAATGCTGCACAGATGGAGGGCTAAGGGGGTGTGGGGTTGGGTGGGGGAGGTGAGCATGCTGAAATTGCGTTGTCTGCCTATGTGCCTGTTTGTCAAATAGGATAACACGTTGACACATTACACTCTGTAGTAAGATATTGCAACAGGTTAGTACACCTAGTGCAGAGATCTTTGTGTAACCTGCAGTTTTCAAGTTTGAATTTCGGGAGCAGCACTGCAGCCTTTCATCCTTCTGCAGTGGAAGGTATTAGTGAAGTGGGCCATTGTAAGATTTCATATAAGACCAGCAGAATCATTCACATGTCAGGCATGCCTGGGTCTGCTTTTCATCATTGAGAGGCCCTCTCCAAACGATTCAAGGCAGAGCGGGCGCACCTGTTACCAGGTTGGCCACCGCCCCTAGAGCGGGTGCACCTGTTGACAGGTCGGCCACCACCCCGGGTGGATACCTGACAGCGATTGTGGCCAAATTAATCAATTTTCGAGATTGGGAGTGGGACACAATCCTGCAGGATGCTCGCAGAGCGGGGATCGCTATGAAGTTGGCAATGCCAGAATTTCCGCCTTCACACAAGAAGTGCAAAAGCAGAGGATGATGTTTGATGTGATTCGGCACTGCTTGCGGGCATCAATTCTGAAACATATGATGATCTTTCTGCTCAAACTGAAATTGTTGGATGAAGGGAAGTCTTATTTCTTTCTGTCAACGTAAGAAGCAGGAAACTGGTTGAATGTGAGGCTGGAACACCCTGAGGCACGGAAGGCAGGGGTTTGAGCATAATTGTTGGAACAGAGATCATGGGCCTCGGATGGGAGGACGATGGGCCGACTATGGATCCTGTTATTCTGAGGCGTTTTTTGGGCTTGGGTGGGAAATGGGAAAAGGTTAATTGATAAGCTTTATGGGCAGGTCAAGGGGAGTGTGGACTGGCTTCCCTCCTAGTGACCTAGGTCCAATGTACAGAGGAAGTAAGCGAGTGTTCAAGGGGCGGAGCACGGGACCCAGGGGGTGATCGGGTATGTTTTTGGGGGGGTCAAGGATGTGAGTGTTTCCAGGGGGGTTGCAGAGTTTCTGTTTGCAGTTGTTTTCACATCCAGTCGGACTGGTCCAAACACAGAGGCATTGACAGAATGGTACTATTAGGTTCAGGCAAGTTGAGATGGGAATTGTTTGAAATATTCAATGGGTGATCGCACGTTGCGAATATGCACCTGGAATGTGCGAGGTGTGTGAGAAATGGTGAAAAAGGATCGGGTGAGAGAGTTTTTGAAGCACCACTGAGTGCAAACAGCATTACTCAAAGTGACCCATGTGCAAGGGACGGGTCTGCAAAGGTTGTAGAAACGATGGGGAGGCAAAGTGGTTGGCTTTTCTTATTCCCCCTTTGCTAGAGGTGTTTTAATCTGGGTGCCTCTGAGTGTGCCATTAGAGTTAACGGGTACTGATGGGAGTGTGGAGGGTAGAACCATGGCACTATTGGGCACTTTGGAGAGCATTGATTTCTGTATTGTTAATTCGTATGCCCCCAATACGGATGATAGGGACATTTTTCGCTCGGTGTTGCGGCTGGTGGGGCCGTACAGGTCTGGTATGTTCTTTTGGGGGAACTTTAATAGGTTTTTGGACCATGCTCTGGATCAACAGGGAAGACCCGATCCCGACGAAACCCCAGGCATCAGCCTCGCTGTATCATGTTTCGACTGACTTAGACTTGATTGAACTGTGGAAGAAAACACACAGGCAGGAACAGGGTTATTCCTGCTATTCGAAAACCTATGATTTATATACTTACTTGGATTATCTCCTTATAGGGCGGGAGTATATTCATTGGTCTACAGATGTTACATATTTAGGAGCATTCTGTCGGATCATTCCCCCCCCTCCCTGATTGCAACATTACGGAGACTTTACCAAAGACCAGCATCTTCGCTGTGGAAGTTGCAGACAGGGGCATTATAGGATGCAGTTTATAGTGCTACACTATGGGAAGAAATTGTTTGTATTTTTGAGGTAAATGAGGGCTCAGTGACTGTTGTGGGGATGCAGTGGGAGGCTTTCAAGGTGATGCTGAGAGGGTTGTGCATTTCCTCGATTGCTGGGGTTCTGGAAGTGGTTATTGGATTCTCTGACCAAGGCAGAAGCGTTAATCCAACACCTGCAGGGAGAGTTGGCAAAGGGGCCAAGGTGGGGGAGGAACTAGCTAGGGAATTAAATACTTATCAGAGGATACAGCACTCTCTGTCCAAGTTTGAGTATGCTCAATATACTACGAAGTTACACAGGGAAAGGGACAAAGCAGGGCCTTTGTTGTCATGGCTGATACGGCGGGTACAACCAATCTCGATAATTACCCGGATTTGTGATCAGAGCAGTGATATGGTGGTCTCTCAACAGAAAATAAATGAGTGGTCTGCTCGTATTATGCACGGTTGTACACTAGCATGGGTACCTATTCTGATTTGGAATCCACTGATTTGGTGAATCTAGTAAAGCTCCCCAGATTGACAGATGAGTTTAGGGAGGAATTGGATGTGCCTATAGAGGAGGCTGAAATTACACGCTATTAAAACCATGCAGCGAAATAAGGGACTGGGAAGTGATGAGTTTTCTATTGAACTCTATTGGGTTTATGCAGATCTATGGGTGCCCCAACTCAAGAGAGTTTATGATAATGCATTTCAGATAGGTTTTTTACCATAGACCAGTGCGTGAAGCAGCGATCACAGTCATACTGAAGAAGAGTGGGGACCCTCAGGAATGTGCCTCATGTAGACCGATTTCATTATTAAATGCTGATGCAAACATTTTGTGTAAAGTGCCAGCGAAAAGAAGGGTCAAGATAGCAGATGGCCTGGTGCACCCAGACCAGTGCAGTTTTATAGGGGGCCATAATATGACCATTAATCTGCGTTGTTTAGACCATGTTATGGATGAAATGTGGGGTTGGGACAGGAATTGGCTATTGCATTTCTTGATGTGGTTAAAGGATTTGTTTCAAAGAAGTGGCCATGGTTGTTTAAAGTTCTGAAAGCTTTTGGCTTCGGAGCGAGAATGTTAGAGTGGCTAAGACTTCTGCGCACCAGGCCCCCGGCGCGAGTTAGGGCTGGGAATTGGGTGTCATCAACATGGGAATTAGAGCGGGGCACGCAGCAAGGTTGTCCGGTATTACTTATTTTGTTTTCTTTGGCATTAGAACCGCTGGCTCAGTACTTCCGGATGTACATTAAGGAGACTGGGCCAAAGGTGGGCGGAGTGCTACATGATATTTCATTATACGCAGATGACATTCTATTATACCTTTCTAACCCTTTGGAAAAGTTCCAATTGTCATGGAAGTTCTGTCAGATTAACAGAGATAAATCGGTGTTGTTCCCTCTGGCAGCGCTGTGTGACAGACAGGTAGATGAGTTACCAGATTGAGGTCTCAAATGGGAGCCAGAATCATTTCGGTACTTGGGGGTTCAGAAATGTCATAAGTTTGAGGACACATTTGTATATAATACAGCTAGGGCGTTGTCCGGTGTAGGTAATGCCATTGGCTTTTGGAAGACATTGCCGGTATATTTGAATGGGAGGGTAGCACTTTGCAAAATGGTAGTGCTCCCCAGGCTATTATTTCTGTTTATAAATATTCTGTACCCAATCAAGAAAATGTCCTTTAAGATGTTAGATGAAAAAGATGGCGAGTTATTGTGGAACACAGGGTGACGGAGGGTAGTTCTGCGGACATTGTGAAGCAGAAACATGGAGGGGGGGTTACGTTGAATCTACCCGATTTTGAAATGTACTTTATAACGGCCCATTTACAATTGGTGGCCTGGTGGGGTTCCTCGCCGCAGGGGGAATTTGTGGGGTTATTGTGGGGTTTACCAACACATAGGTAGGGTTTTGAGCTGCTGTGACATGCTGTGTCCCTTGGGGACTAAAGGCACTATGGTGTTTTCACAGTGATACGAGACCTATGGCAGAGATTGCTGGCTAAGCTGAAGGTGACAGGCCTTTAAAGTGCTGAGTTGCCCGTATGGTTTGATATGCAAATGCTGATATCCTGTAGGTGAATGGGATTTGTCGACGTTGGCAAGGAGCAATTGCAGAGCACTGGGGGATCGGTTTGAAGGTGGGCAGCTGTTGGCATTTGATCAGTGGCAGTTAACATGTGCTAAGTTCCATGGACACTTTCTTGCATATGCCCGGATAGGAAGGAGACAGAAGGAACCATGGGGCAGCGTTCCAGAGGAACCGGAGACAATCCCCTTGATGCATATCTCTTGTTGATAGGGGAGGGGGTACACAGGATAACTAGAGTGTATGTGGCCCTGCAAATAGCCCAGCCCAGAGAGGAACTGTTGGTCCAAAGTAAATGGGAACAAGATGTGGGTTACTCCATTACAGAGAAACAGAGGTACCAAATATGGGAACAGGTGAAGAAAGTTTCCAGAAATGCACGCTTCCAGTTATTCAATTTAATTTTCTACATGTAGTGTACATGACCCCAGCTAAATTACACAGAATTAATCCTTTGGTACCGAATGAATGTCCCTGCTGTAGATAGGGGTCAGCAGGCTTTTGGCATATGATTTGGGAATGCCAGGTGATAGGCCAATATTGGAGAGGAGTGGTTGTTCACTTGAATGCTCTGTTATGCAGCCATTATGAATGTTCCCCGACTATCGGTTTACTGGGGATGATTCTGGGAAAAAATCCCAAATAACTCGGGGCAAGATGGCTTGACGGCTTGATTTCTGTTGGTTTTTCTGTTGGTTTTTCGGATGAGGTAGAGGTACATGGAGGTACATGGAGGTAATGCCTGACTTAGATATCTGTCATCATAATTACTCCAAGTCCTACGTCTTCCTCATCCCAGTACTTACCTAACAGGCAAGGAGCCTCATACGTAAACTCTGGGACAAGGAAGAGGGACGTGAAGGTAATTCAGGGCCAATTAGCTTATTTTGGAGGTTAGGGGTAGAGGTGGGAGGGAGAGTGGATGTGTGGGGGGCAGGATTGTGCGATAAATCATAATGGTTGTCCATGTCCAGGCTTAACAGGCATGATATGTGGTATTAGCGGCTAGAGAGGCATTTTGGTGCAGCCAGTCTAGTTATTCATTAATGATCATTCCTTAATGATGCATTGATAAAAGAATGGGAAAACCAGCAAAAGAGGAGTACGGCACCAGGCGGGCGCTAGAGCAGAAAACTACCCGAACATAGAAACTGCTGTAACCAGAAGCCCTTGGGAAGATGGGAGAACTGTCAAAGTGGCCAACAGGGTTCTGCTCAAATCCTCGGTACCGTCAAAAGTCTTTAACCGGCAGATGGTTGCAAAATCTAAGGGAAGTGAATCCTGCATGGTGAAAAGTTAATACATGAACTGTATATCGGAAAAGTTGGTGAGAGTGAACCCGGCAGAGGGAGACCGACAACAAAGGGAAAAGCCCAAAAGCCTGTTTAAAAAGACATTAGGATTTTGTGAAAGCAAGAGTATTGCAAGACAAGAGGAAAGGAAGCCCCCCTTGTCATTTGGGATCTGAGCCAGGCCGAGGGAGATCGAAGGGTGGACAACTATCACCCAAAGTTCCCTGACAAAGCAGAAAATTAAGACTCAAGAAAGTAAGAGGTATTGGAATACCAGGGGAAGCAAATTGTCCCCTTTGTCAAGTGGGTCCGAGCACGGTCGAGGGAGATCCAGGGTGAAAGGTCATCACCCAAAGGTAATTGAGATAGGAACTGTTCAAATGATTGTTGAATACGATACGTGAGGGGTCGGCTTCCGAATGAGGGGGACCCAGGGATGAAACCATCACCCAACGTAAACCGTCGAATATAATTTTTTGTGCGTGTTCGTTTGTTGGATACATCAGGCCTCGAAGATAAAAGACTTATTAATGTGAAGAGACTTTACTATCGAAGAACCTGATTGCTGGAACAGAACAGTTGGCTCGTGCTGACAAAGCTCGAGTGTGTGCTGTGCTCCAAGATCTCACCTTGTCCCATGCTGAAAACGTGGGGAAGGGAGACCCCTGCAATCACATCCTGACTTATTATTTGGAACACCTCTTTTCTTTAATGAAGCCCTATCCCATAGGCCCTTTTATTTTGGCACAACGCCACGAGGACTGCCTTATTTTTCATTTGATGGTCGACGCTTGCTCCCATCTTAGATTTAGGTTTAGGTTAGGCGTTTTTCTACCGTGCATTTATAGTCCAATAAATACCCTTGAAATATGTTCACCAGTGAACTGAATGACCACAGCCTTTTAAGATGAGTAGCAATTACCCTGGATATGGATGGGATGGGGATGCAATTTATATTCATATATCAATGATCGAAACGACTCAGGTAGTGGGCAAAAAGGATAACTGTTTTATTATTAATTATCTAAAACAGGGAATACAACGAACATCAACGAATTTGGTCAATCCTCTTATTCAACTAGTTTCATAAAAAACTGAACTTATATAGCAAATAATCGTAATCATTGACATTCACCTACTTTACTACCAATGTCATCCTATGTGGCAAACTATGAAAACCTACGAGCAATTGTGATAGGCTCTTAGTGAACATCTAAGGATACAATCTATACTACCCTAAAAAGTATGAATATGTGATTGGTTACTTATGATCAGGTGAGGCAACTAAGCCCTCCCCCTGAAATTACCACTTTGAACGTCACTAAATACGCAATGTCCCATTGGCTACACAAACTATAGGATCCTTAATTACGCGGTCCTCTTCAATTGGGTGAGACTCTTACCTTTGTTAGTACTTTTCCACCCATGTCTAGCAGCACGCAGGCTGGCATTTCAGGTGCTGGTGAGCTTGTCTTAACCATAGCTTCTCACCAATTAGCATATCAATCCATCATCACCTCAGTGGTCTGTTTAGTCAATTAGGCTTTGAAGCTCGGCATTGAGTTTGTTCTGTACTGTGGAGAATTCAGGGGAGTGTAGGAACGCTCGCCCTCATGCGTAGGTGTGAGCATCTTGCTCGTCTGACTTCACCCTTCCACGTGACTGAAGACCATGATTTTGAGTTTTCACTGTTTTTAACATACTATTTTTTAATAATAGACCTCTGACGTCTTCCTCGTTTGTTCATGTCTTTTGAACAGGAGTTTTGTTCTTTCCCACGATTTGTATCCAATGTTAGTTAACTTCAGCCTGAGAAGACCTTGGCTTCTTGACTTGGCTTCATGGCTCATCCAACCTCACCTTTTCAAGATTCACTTTGTTATTTCAACTTTTGTTAGCTGCGACACACTAGAAATAAGGCCTTCTTTCTAGAGTCCAGTACTGCTACAATATGTAGTGGAAACATCCTTCCTTCACTTGTTCATATACATATATATATACATTGGCGCTTGATGCAATTTATTCACTATTAAGCTAGCCTCAGGAATACTTTGTCTGCTTTTGTTTTTTTTGCATCTGTACAAGTGTGAACTGGCTTGATATCTTCATCCATTTTGTAGCATAATCTTCTTCACTTTGATCGCAAGATGCTACTTAGCTTTGATACTTTCTTGATGCCTTATAGAATATCTGCATTTGCTAGTCTCTGCATCTTTTCCATGCACGTCAGCTCATCTCTGCGTGACCTCACCATTCGTCTTTGCCATTCATTTTCTCCGCTTCTTCTGGGATTTCATTCAAATGGCCATCATATTTTCTTGTATGCAGGTACGGTTTTCTCAATGGGAACCTTGCCTCCTGGATTCTCCTAGGTATCGGTATTCCCACTGGTACTGCACGCTTTTCGCATTCGGGCTCCCCACATATAGGCAATATGGGTGAGGTGGTTAAGGTGGGTATACTTGGCTCCTCCTCTACACTTGTGTCTGTCTTTACTGTTGTCACCATGAGTTCCTTACACACCCCACACATTTACGGACTTATGCCTGTGATCTAATGATCACGGTCACAAAGACCATAAACACAAACCCGAGCCACACAGAAGTGGAAGTGGGGGCTGAAAGGCCTGACTTTGGAGTTACCCGCAAGAGGGAAGATGTATGTTGAGTGTTTATGTTGTGTGTATGAATATATGTATGTATGTATGTGGCTTCTATGGGATGTCATTGAGGAGATTTAGTAGAATCCAAATGCATCATTTATTTTTCTTTCTTTTAAGCTATTTGGCTGCAAATATATTTAGCGGGCGATCCCTCACAACCGCCTTGCCCCCACCTTAATTATTACCCTTTTCCACACCTCACATATATTTACGGCCAAATTCGGCTCGAAAAAGCTTGATGGATTTAGCTTCCACCAAATCTCCTGCAATTAAACCTCCCTATCCCATGTACATGTATGTGTGTGTGTATCTGTTTGTGTATGAGTGTATATGAGTGGTGTGAGTGGTGGGGCACAAAAGGCGGGTTTGCAGATTGACCCCATGCACCCCTGAGTGCAAGTAAATACAATGCAGGGATTGGGGGGCTTGGGTAGAGGATTCAGGGGATCCCCTTTGAAATGGCCTTTTCCCATCCATTGAAGGCTACCCCAAAACACACTAATAAACACAGCCATGTTGGTATGCTGCCTTCAATGGATGGCATTCAGGCATAGATACCTCTTTCCAGCAGCGTTTCTTCCCGGGTCCCACCCCTCATGCAACTGTGGCCCTCTCCACCACTGAACCCACCTGCACACACTTTTCACACATATACATACACTTGACAAACGGACACATGCACAGAGAACCTCTCATCAGTATTGTTTGCACCTTTTTGGTAGGGAACATTGTGCTCTGCAAAAAACAAAACAAGTCCTGTGGTGTGGGAGGAACCTATAATTGAGCTGGCACTGCTTAGGATTCTGCTTCTTATCAGCCAAGAGCTGCTACTTTGTTATCAACACCAGGCCAGGTGGGACATGATCATCTAATTAAATGGGGGGGGACTGCCCTGTTATCCCAATGTACAAACAAACACTATAAGGTTTTGCTTGTAGAAACCTAACGTCTCAGGGGATGCTGTAGCAAAAGATGGCGGTGCATTGTATGGTAATAAATGGTACAATGGCTGGCAATGTGCCCTGCTGATCAGAAAAATGTATGTTGGGAGAGCTGTGTGCATCCTTCAGACAGGATTGGAACAACAGAAAGTTCTGCATGTAGGACAAGAAATGTATTGCCAGAGCTCTTTGTCATTGATTGGCAATAGCAATTGCAAAGCCATTGTTTCTTCTGTTCAGAACTTGGGAGTCCATTGTCTAGGTCTTAAATGTGAGTTGTTCTTCTGGAAATGGCATTCTAGATAAAATGCCAAGTAATATTTATTCTGCACTCAGAGGCCTCCATGTTCAATGCCCATGCTTCTGGCAACACAATGTCTACACATATACTAAGCCCATCCAGGCCTGAGAATCGGACTGCAGCAGGGCCCAGGGGAATCCATGCCTTGCTAGAACACTGTGAACTGAAAATTACACGCAGATCTCTGCAGCATATGTATTAAACGAATCGACATGTTTCAAGCTTGCACAGAAACATACATGAAATTCACATCTGAACTGATTTGTAATCACTGTTTACTGGGTCCTCTCGCCTGGTTTTGTAAACGAAAATTAGAAGCCATCAGCCCCCAAAGGAGTGACTGGTGCTGCAGTAATGTCATCCTTGCATCCCAATTCTGAGGCTGGTAGTATGAATATATATGGTTCACGGATACAAACACTTTAATATTAGGGTGAATGTTTTGAAAATTAAATGAGCATTATGCCCAGTGTGCACTATATACTAAAAGTTATGTGGCCATTTTTATGTTCCGAAAGTCTTTTTGATTATTATGCTAAGCATGCAGGATCCCTCATAGGTTTATTTATTTATCCTCTTTCAAATGTGTTCTCTCATAAAATGCTTTATTTTGTAAGTATAGGTTTTGCTAATGGTCAATGTGCTTTTCTCAGTAAGACAAGTGTAGTGTTTCTATTATGAATGCAATATGTACTTGCAGTGATATTCAGACATTGGGCCTGATTACGAAGTGGGTGGTAAGGGGTTAACTGCACCGGTAAAGACACTGGAGCCGTTAACCCCTTACCGCCCTGTTACGAGGTCTGCTCGCGGGACCCGCTAAGGACGCCTGGTTTTACCAGTCGTCCTTAGCGGGTCCCCCGAGCAGCGCAGCATGCCGTTGTTAGCATGCTCCCCATTCCCATTGAGCCCTATCGGGGCTCAGATGGGAATGGGGATGGTCCGGGTCTGGGTACCCTGAATGCGGAAATACCGGGCCCTCCAAGGTCGGAATGGCCCGGTATTTCCACATTCAGGGAATTCGGACCCGAGTTTGGAGGTAGCTATGCCCCTTATTATGGGCATGGCTACCTCCAAACTCGTAATGAGGCACATTGTCATTGTAAAATAAAAAAAATAAAACACAATTCACAATCTTAGTCATATCAGATAATAGACATTATTGTAATAGCTTTCTTGCAGGTATAACTGACGATTGTATCTATGAACAAAAGTATTTCGTGATTGGAGGTGGTTGTGTTTAGACTAAAACCAATGATTGGTTTCATCTGTGAGTGATTAGATGTTTCTGCTGGCTACTGACTGGTTGGCAGTGCTGCTTAATCTGCATATATGTTACAGGTTGCATTACGACTTAAAATTGATAAAACATAGAAAATAACAAACACAGTTTTGGATCTTGCAGCCCAATTTTCAATGTCTGCCTGCACCCAAGTACTGATCACAAAGGATACCCCAGTCCCACTCACCATATGCTGCACCAACAATGAGCCTAAATGCGATGGTGAAATTCCTGCAGAACACACACAATGATGAGGAATTTCTCCAAATACCAGGCCTGTCTCATTCAGCTTGCTTCCATAAAACAAAGAAATCCGCACCCACTCCTCACACTACGTACAAAATATCTGTGGTTTTTCTATGGTCTCAATTCTGTAATCGATTGCAAGTGTATCTCTAGCACGCACTGTGACAAATGAACTTCCAGGGCACCAGTGGTCTAGGGATGAATATCTGTTTCTAAACCATCAATCAACCCCACACCTCTAGTATACAAGAAAGGATCAGAATATATTGGAATACAATTATAAACCTCCTTGTCCAATGAACGGCAAGCTTATCTCTGCAAGGTTGTGGATTGTTGGTTAGTTGCAACACAGCCAAAATACAATGATTACCCAATGGTAAAAGGGAATCTCCATTCAAGTTTGTATAAAGATATCTACTTTATTATTGCTACAACAGACAGTTCTAGCACACTACAAAATACAACCCACCCCATAATGGAACACAGAGGACAGACATTACTGTTTAAGATTATTTGTTTCAAGCACCAAGGGGCAAAGGGTTGTAACTGTCTGTAGGGACCTTCGGAGAAAGACCAGGGGGGCATAACCACAATGTACCTGGTGCTTAAGAGGTTCTTGATGCTCGACAGTGTTGAGGCAGTTCCAAGTTGCTTCACAGCTCCTGAGAAACAGTTTGAGGCGGGAGACAGTTGCAGGTATCAGAAGGCAGGCAGTTCGGCAAGCAAGGCTAGACAGATGGATGCTAGCTGGCCGGCGCGGCATCTCAGGGCCAAGAATCATTGTCGCTATGCTGGTTGGCGTTTCTGGAGTGCTAGTCGAGGTGTCTCGGATGACACTGGTAACTGCGGTATGACAACAGTCAGCGGTGCAGCTATATCTGGTTCTAGGGCTTGACTGTCTCGAAAATGTCCTTAAAAGATGGAGGCTTGTTGATGCCTGAGTGGCACTCCTCCTAGCTTCTTTGCAGGGCTTGTGTTGTCCTTTCAAGGTGGATGGCCCAAGCTCAGGAGAGTATTTGCAGGCAACGGCCTTGTCCTTAGTTCAGATACTCTCCAGTACTTCCCACTTAGGAAGCTTGCTGGCAGAACCTAGCTGGGTACACTGTGTGCTGGCTGGGTACCGGTTCTGTAGCTTCTGGGTGGGTCTTCTGAGTCCATTATCCCACTCTTTTCCATAGGCAATGCTTAGGGGAGGGATCTTGCTTCCCTCTTGGAAATCCTGGCCTTCCTTCACAGCCCGGATCCAAACGAGTATTTCTTACTAATTTCGAAGTCATTAGATGATCTTCTAAGTGAGGCGTTCAGCCCTCTTTTAAAGTCACTTGGGCCCCAGTGATTGTTACAGGCTAAGCCTACCTTAATTAACCAATCCTCGGTCTCCACCAACAATCTTCTGTTATGCCTTAGATCAGGACCAGAGTGCTCTGCAACAGGACAGATGAGGGGTGACAAAGTATACCTAAGTCCCACCCATTTTCCTGTCTGCTCTAGATCAAAGTGTCACTCTGGTTAACTGAGCCCTCTGTGACTCTTGATTAAAGTGCAGGTCTCCCTTGAAGTTTTTGCTGGGAGCAGGCTCCCTGTCATCCTCAAATCACATCCTTCGTGCCTCTGAAAGGGGGGCGCTCTGCAGGGACACCTGCGGTAACTGATGGACCCAGACAGGCCATTCACTGCCTTTCATACAGAGTAGTGGGAACTAGCCTGTAGCTGACAAATTGCTTCCCAAAGTGGTGTTAGCACTTTCTTCCTGTTGTCTCTTCTGGCAGCCAAGCCTCTTCTCCAGGCTTGCCTTAATTATTCTCCCATTAGTATGCACTGCCACCAGACAGATTAGACAAAGGGAATACAGATCCATGGAGCCTTTGATATTTAAATGAGGCTGCCCATGGCTGGAGGAAGATGTGCCTTCCCCTTCTTGAGATATTTTGATGTACCTGTGGCTGTCACATTCCAGCCGAATATGACTTGGTAAGACGACGCCTGTAGGCTGTGTCTACCTGGAGTACACGTGACTATGCATTTTGTTCAGGAAGCAAATGAAATGTCTCCCATCATTCATTTTCATTTATCAAAAATCAAAAAAGCCCTGGCAAGCGCACTCTCCCCGTGCAGATGGTCAAATTCCTCATATGCACACACCTAAAAAAGCATGACTCTTGACAAGAGAGAGCAAGACAGAGACAGGAAGTGTGATAGAGAAAGAGACTGAAAAAGAGACAGAGAGAGAGGGAACGCTTGCTTGGTGTACTATTAGCCAGGTACAACTAGTTATCATTTATTTTTTGTTTTTTTAGAATAACACAAACAGCAATTGGGCAAACTATAATTACTTTTCCATTAATCTGAATGTTATTTTGACAGCAGATTAATATTTTACTATATGCCTGTTTTTAAATTGGTTGATAGTTAACAATGCAGCAAGCGTTTGGTGGACCTAAAAAGAGGTGTAACCGCTTGAATGTCCCTTTGCCTTTCATTTAAGGTGTCTCTGTAAAGCTGTTGAGTAGTCATTGAAAATGCATACAAGGACACTTCCTGGGTTAGCTCTTGAGTCTTAGAGTAGATGCATTGAAATTTGCGCAGAAATCCTGCCAGGGCCGCGTACTGAGAAGGACACTGCGCAAGCCTGTGCACAGAAGAAAAAATGCACACACCGCTTATTCATGGAATTTACTTTGCAAAGTAACCATATTCGCAATTCACGCTGGGAATGCCCCTGACATGCCCACACGCAAAGCATAAACAGCCAGAACAGCTACCTTTGAGCTCTCCCCCGGGCGTGAATACACGCACCTTTCAACCAGTGCTTGGGAACTCCTGCAAGCAGGACTGCATCTTGGGGACCCTGCGCAGGTTCGTCCGTAACTCATGCCGGCACCCCGACAACATTTGTATGAAAATTCGGAACTTGGTCTAAACTCGGGAAATCTAACCCCTAAGTTAGGTTGGAACCCTGGCTGCCTACATGCATCCCAAAATCCAACATTGAAATCCACTATCACACTGCGAATCCTATGCACAAGTTTACTTATGCCTGCCTTTGGGTGGCACAGTGATCGAGGGATTTGCATGGCCTTTCCCATGCCGAGAGGCTGCGCGGGTGTTTCCATAAATGAGTGTTGTTTGGCACAAATGTGGGCGTGCGAGGGACTGCCTGCCGACCGACCCTAGTAATGCCCACTTTTTTGCATGTACTTCCCCATTTTTTTAGTGCGACCCCCTTCCCAGCACCCTGCGCAAACCAAGGTGCTCGATGGCTCTCACAGACGTTCCAATTCTGCGGTAACACCACGCAAGTCCCAAGAATGTCCTGTGCAGTCGGTTCCATGAAGCGATTAATGCAGATTTGCACACAGGTTGGAGCGCAAGTCGTGGTCACCTTCACATTCACTGTTTATGAATGTTAGTGGCATAATCTCAAGTCATCCTTATTTGTGAAATCATATCTTATCTCATAATTTAACCAAAGTTCACCATTTTTAACAAAAAATAAATTGCTTGTTTAAGTCTTTGTTTCGCTTCATTCAGATACTTGACATGAAGGATGTCGTTTAGCGCACCATCACCCCATCTTTATCTCACTTTCTCTATTTCTCTATTTTTCTATCTTTTTCTCCCCATATTTTGCTCTTCCTCTTCCTCTTTCTCTACTTCTCTCCAGATGCTATGCGCATGTCTTTATGTTGGTATCTGTCAACCTTGCTCTCTTTCTCTGCCTACCCCCCTGTTTGTCTATCTGGTTGTTTTCATCGGTTGTTCTCACAATTTGGTTATATCGACTTATACACCTCTGTCTGTGTGACTGTTTCTTTTACCTCCTTTCTGCTGCAGCCTGACTACCTTTCTGTTCAGTAAGTAAATGTAGACATCACGGTTTCATAACAGGGTACATTATGAGGTGCCCTTCTCTCACTCGTACATCGTACGTCACTTGTGACATCAAAAAAACAACCAAGGATGATCGGCCACCAGGGGGCGCGCGGCTGATGTCATGCTCTGCTTGAACTCGTGCCACAACGGTCCCATAGTAGGTCTGAGCCCCCCGCTTTGAGGACCCTCCCATGGCTGACATCAGGCATGGAGCTCTATGAACGTCCCCCCCACCAGTGGCAAAAATCCTGGAACGAATCGGTGAATATTTCGCTTCAAAACGACCAACTGAGGCGTCCCCCGTCCCCGCGCCTGAATCCAAGCTTCGCGCGCAACTCAAGTCCCGTCCAGCCGGAGCTCCGCTACAGTCCTGCATCAAACCGGGAGCGGCTTCGCACAGCAGAGGAGTGCTGAGGCGCTGTATGGAACTGGCACCCCCCCTGCGCTCATCAACCTCGACTCCGGACTGGCGGTGGGGGCCTCGGGGCTCCGGCTCACCATTAGAGCAGAAGGACACACTCGCGGCCCTGAATACACGTCCGGCCTGCCAAAGTAATATGGCACCGAAGTGTTGTTGAGCCCTGGACCCCCCAGATACGCGGCACAGAGCAGGACGCTCGCTCCCTCCCGGGCCCACTGGCCACAACCGTGAGTAGAGTACATAATGTCCCCTGAGAACTGGAGCCCCAGTGGGGATCTGACTCCCCCTGAGCTACGCCATTGGTCAGGAGGCCTGAAATAAGGCCGTTAACAGAGTGCCCTGAGCTATTACACCTTGGGCCCCATCACTGGAAGGAGAATCAATCCTTTGGCTGGACCCCCCCTCCTCCTGGCCGTACTCTGCGGTGGTCTCGGCCTTATCGACGCACAAGACACCCGGCAACCTCAGGGTTGGGCCCCCAAATCCTGGGGCGTGCGCCCTCCTCAGTCACGCAAAGCATCCTGCTCCATCCGGAAACCAAAGCTGAATCCCTCTTGTACCGAAGAGTGGATCCTTTACACGGCCCTTGTCCCCACTCCGCCAGTGAATCGAGGCTGCCCAAGCTGGTTGAGCTAACCATGCCCCGTGTATGCGGTGGGGAAAAACAAGGACACATAAGCCTCGTACCCATATGGTCCCACCATGTCGCAGATCCTCATCCACCCTTCTCCCAGTCGGCCGAGGTGTGGCATGGTACTGAATGGGTCTCGCTCAATGGACCGCTGGTGCATTTTGAATTCATGAACATTAAACTAAAACTGGCCAAATTCAAGTTCATACAGTCCTCGGAAGCATTCCCCCAGCGCGATCCTTCGCACATGGCTTCCAAGAATGCTGAAGAGGCACTGACCAATGGCGATATTGCTGACCTCCTTTCCGAGATGAAAGGGATGAGGGCGGACATTGGGAACAAAATTGACAAGAGCACAAACAGAATTGATAAAATGGAGGAGAGGCTTGAGGACGTCGAGCACAACCAATCCTCATCAAGCACACTGGAAATGCAGATCGATCATCGCCTTGCGGAACTTGAGAGCAAGGAGGAGGAACTCCATCTAAAGGTTGATGATTTGGAAAATAGAGAGCGTCAAAACAATATACATGTCTTTGGCATCCCTGAAACAGATGAGGAAACAGGAACGCATCTTAAAAAAACTCTGCATGAGATCTTGAAACTATTATTTGAGGATGATGGAATAGACGAGCCAAAAATCGACAGAATCCATAGAGCAGGGGGAAAACCAGGCGGCCCGAGATAGGTCCTAGCCCAGTTCCACAATTATGCAAACAGGGCCCGGATCCTGGAGAAGGCCAGACTCACACCACAGATCTCCTTGGGTGGGTCGTCCATTGTCATCTTCCAGGACCTGTCCTCTCTCACACTGGCGCTACGAAAGAAGTGCCTAGCGATTACGAAACTCCTCAAGGACAAAGGCATCAAATACCGATGGGGCTACCCATTCTCCCTCTCATTCGAATGGGAGGGCACATGGATGAAACTAACCTCTGAAAGAGACATTGCCAACGCCATCACAGATCTACCTGGTCCCCAGGCAGACGGAGCTCACCTGCCGGCACAGAAAAATGCTGAAGGCCCATGGCAAACTAAAGGCCCTCGAAGAATGAGAATGCAGGGCTCTAGGAAATTCAGGAGGATGAATGCTTCCTCAGATATGGAACACTGATGCTTCCATCATCTCGACCGCCCACCATAATGTGACATTTCAAACGGCGGAGTTACAGTGGGTGACACATATGCTGTAATGAACCCCAGGCTGGATCCATGGCTGAATCACGTGAAATGAGGTACAGGCTGCGGTCAAGGGGGGGAAATGTTGATGAACTCATTTACACCTGGACAAGGGGCTACTGCTGAAATAATCTTGCCTGATGACATGGAAAGCCTCTTGCTTCCAGGTCTCGATTGATACGATTGGGGGGCTCAAAAGTTAAAGTTATGTTGTGTTTTCTTGTTCATTGGACCGATTGTTGTGCGGTTCGTACTGGTGGTTCGATATCATTTGGATGAAGTTAACCCAGCTGAATCGGACGCCGCGGGAGGAGATGGGCGTGGGTGACCCTATATTGGGCAGCCCTATTCCTGGAGGGTGGGGGGAGGGTTGGGGGGAAAATGTTGGACCTTTACAGACTTTTTGCTTAGAATGCGGCGCCTACGTGCAAAAAGATGCTGAACTGACCCCGCTTCTTTCTAATGACGAAGCACACACATTGAACTTACGGACACGAGGACTAACAGAGGCACCACGACAGGTACAGAGATCAATAAAATCTTCGCTAAAAATCCTCAATGGCAAGCACACTTAACAACGATTGTCTATGCATATGCACGCTTAACGTTAAGGGTCTAAAACTCCCACAAGAAGCGCTCATTGGTGGCCAGAGAGTTCAAGCACTCCAAAATTGACATTCTATGCATTCAAGAGACACACTACCTCAGGGGAACGGAAAGAACTATTCCGACAGGAGCCATCGGCTATTCCCTGTGGAGCTCCGGAATATCAAAAAAAGCAGGGGTGGGGATACTAATACGGAAGAACCTCTGTATGTCGATTGACAGCACCTGGGTAGACACAGAGGGTAGAGCAGCGGTTATAACGGGGCTCATACAAGATACTCCTGTCACTCTAGCTACGGGCTATGCCCCCAATCAGGGCCAGAAGAGGTTCCTCCATAAAGCGATGGAAAAAGTGTTCAATATGGCACAAGGACACACAGTCCTTGGGGGAGATTTCAACTTGTGGATGGACAGTTCTCTAGACAGGCAAAGTAAGACCGACACACCCAAACCATCTCACACGAATGATGCAGCTGATATAAAGGTGGCTCTTTCAACATTTGGCTTAACTGACAGTTGGCGTCATCTCCACCTCACGGACCGTGGTTTCACCTTCCGCTCCATCCCACATGAAACTCTCACACGTATTGACTACTTATTCTTATCCGAAGGCCTTTTGCGAGAAACCACGGCCGCAGACATATTCCCAATCTCATGGTCCGACCATGATATGGTCTTGGCAGAAATACACTGGGTGAATCGAATTCCCCTAACCACAAAATGGAGGTGCAATGATTCCCTATGGAAGGACATGGTGTTCAGAGACGACCTTGAAAAGGAAATCAAACAATTTTTCACGTTGAACGATATAGGGGAGGTCTTGAAGATCACAGTGTGGGAAGCAGCCAAAGCTACCTGGAGGGCGTCCTTATCAGAGAGGAAGCCCGAAAAAATAGAGAGTGAGCCCTAATCGAAAAAAACATTAGGGAGAAACTGAATCTGGCAGAGAAGCAAGCCCAATCAAAACCGCTTGAAAGAACACGATATATCCATGAAGCCAAGGAACTTAGAGAAGAGCTCAAAATACTGGATGTCGGTAACCTAACCCAAACCCTACAATACCTAGAGAGCCGAGAGATGGGTGGAAACCATAGAAAGGGCGGACGGCACACTCCTGGACACCACAGAAACCTCTCCCCAGGGGATTCAGGAAGCTTTTGCATTCTTCTATGAAGATCTATACACGTGTGACCTGCCCTCCACACCAAATGCCATAGATGCTTACCTCAAAAACATCAAACTACCATCGCTAATCTGAAGCTCTCGACGTCCCTGACGTCCCTGTCAGTGAGCAGGAAGTCACCGACGCTATCAAGCGGCTCAAATCAGGGAAGTCCCCCGGAGATGACGGATTCACCCCAGGCTTCTATAAATCGTTCTCCTCGTATATTGTTCCATTCCTAACAACACTCTTCAATGATATCTTCGAAACAGGCAAAGCACCCCCTTCCTTCAAACAAGCTCTACTTACTGTCATACCCAAAGAAGGCAGAGACCCGAAACTATGTGGATCGTATCGCCCCATATCGCTCCTCAATATTGATGCCAAGATATACGCAAGAGTCATAGCAGCCCGTACAGAAGTCCACTTACCACGATTGGTGGACCCAGACCAAGTGGGTTTTGTGATGGGACGACAAGGTGCTGACACCATGAGGAAAACGCTCCACCTGATTCACGAGGCTCAGAACATGCCGGGGGACCCAGCCCTTCTGTCTTTGGACGCTGAGAAAGCCTTCAACAGGGTGAACTGGGACTTCCTGGAAAAGGTCCTCGTCGAGGTAGGCCTCGGCCCAAAGCTGCGCCTTGCCATAAAAGCACTCTATACATCCCAGCGAACATCAGTCTCAGTCAACGGAGGCTACTCCAGATGGTTCCCCCTGGAAAGAGGAACAAGGCAGGGATGCCCTCTGTCTGTCATTTTGTTTGTCCTGTCTCTCGAACCCTTAGCGCAGCGACTGAGACTAGACACCGGTGTCCAGGGGATTAGGGTGGGAGACAAGGAATACAAACTAGGCCTCTATGCAGATGATATTCTGCTACATCTCACTCACCCACTTGAATCCATTCCGGCAGCTCTGAATATCATTGAGGAATATGGGCAGATGGTGGGCCTGAAAATTAATACAGGGAAATCAATCCTCCTCCCGCTCGACAAAAGCAGAGACAATGAGGTGGAGAGATTCATCCCACTGGGAATGAAAGTGAGCCTGACTAACCTGCGATATCTGGGCATCAACGAGTCCCAAATCCCTTCTTTACCTCAAGAAAGACGACGCGGGAGTGGGTCTTCCCAATCTGGAAGCATATTACAAAGCAGCCCAGTTACGCATAATAATCCCACACCTGAGACAACAAGCAGATTTACACTGGATAGCCCTGGACAATTTCCACCTTCACTGTTGGTGAATGGCTATGGGTCCCGGGACCCCAACTGCGGCACAGCAACCGAAATCATCCTATACTCGGAACCATCTGAGCAAATTGGAAACCAAATGAAACCATGAAAGGGATCACGACCTGGCCTTCCCCCTAGAACATATCTGGGTCCCAGGGATACGTGATGACATATCTGAACTGCTAAGCTACCAGTCTTGGTATCAAGCAGGTCTGGAACGAGCTGGACAATTATGGAGAAACAAGATCTTCATAACTATACAAGAACTTGAGGACGCACATCACATAGGCGCGCTGTCTGTCTTCCAATACCTAAAGTTGAAGGGAGTGATGTCTCGCGAGAAATGGAAAGACCATCTACAGAGGAACCTCATGCCCTTTGAAAAAATACTGGACACCTTCGTGGGTTCAAGAGGCCTGATAAGCTCCATGTACAATGCTCTGATAACGACGGACATAGCTCCCTCAACCAAATTGAGGAACAGATGAGAAGCTGATTTGGGTGGACCTCTCCAGGATGAGATGTGGCTGCGCATATGTAGACAGACGGCCAAATCATTGATTTCATGCCAATATAGACTCCATGCAATTAAACTCCTCTACATGTGGCAGTACGATCCGCTTAGACTGGTGAAAATTTACCAAGGAGCAAACCCGCAATGCTGGAGGGGCTGTGGTCAAGAAGCGAATTACTGGCACATGTGGTGGGGCTGCAATAAAGTTCAGGCTTATTGGGACGAGGTTCTCAGCTGGATCAAGTATCTCGACGAGGAGGAAAGGGAGAAACACCCCCTACTGGTCCTCTTCGGCCTTTTCGAGGAAGAAGAAACAATCCTAAAAGCTTCCAAGATGGTTTTGGGCCTCCTGATGGCCGCAAGAGCCTACCTTACAATGGCCTGGAAGAGACCTTCTCTCCCCACCAAGGAGGAATGGGTGAATGTCGTGCGAACCATCTTCAGAATGGAAGCCCTGACCGCCGCTCTACATGGAAAAGGTACCTCTGCTGAAATGGAATGGGCAGACTTCTGTGCAAAATACGTCACATGAGAGAACTTGTGCATAATGCTGTAATGCAAACACAACAATCTACTTGATGAATGTGCCATTGTCAAATTGTCCTAAGAGTTCTCAAACAATCGTGCCTAATCTCGCCATATAAACTCTATAAAGAGATACCACATGAATCTAGAAAGCTGTCTCTGCTCTCATCGGGGGCATGAACTGACCGGGAGGGGGGTTAGGAGTTTTTCCATTTTTTTTTCTTTTTTTCTAACCAACACATTGTATGTCATACTCCTATGTTGTTCCTTCCATGTTATATGATATAATTCTGCATTTTTGCTCACGTGAAACCTGTAAAACTTTCTTCAGTAAAACCAATAAAACTGAAATTTCAAAAAACAACCAAGAACCTGCTTTGCAGAGATTGTATTTTGCTTCAAAGCTCTGTTCCAAATGTCATATGTTTATGATAAATCCCCAATTGATAGAAAGGTAATCTGAAAATATAAGCCATAAACTGTGTGGTATGGCAGGGGAGGGTTTAGATAGTTATTAAGAGCGACATTTGATTTATATCATACATTAGTCAGCACTGTCAGCTCAGCTCAGTTGAAGAAGGGTTATGTGTATTCTGGCCAGACAGTTTGTCCTTGTCAGCCCACATGATGAGAGGCTGAATGACAATGCCTCTCCTTTGAAGCTTTGTGAGGCCAGGTAACACCACTCTGACGCCAGAAAGACCTTAGCATGGGATGTCCTGGGAAACAAGTGTAAACACGGAAACCCTCCACCAAAAGGACTAGCCTCACACCAAGGTATTCCATTCCAAAGGACCTTTGATGCTATGGGTCTGAGAAGGGAGCATAGCAAGTGTATACAGAGAGATTGCAGCCCAAGATGGGAATGGTCCACCATCGTGTTTATCACTGTACCTCTCTTTCCTTCAGGTCTCCTCCGCATCCTTTAGCACATAGCACTTTGTGTATGATGCAAGAATGCAAAGACCACTTATCACCCGGCCAGGGATTGGAACCCTTAAAGTAAGCTTGTGTTTGTCCAATGTAAGCGGCTTCAATTCAATACTACAGCTAAGTCAATGCCTAGTCTGGGATTGCTCAAGGGAAGCTCTTATTTATATATTTTTATGACAAGTTATAATCTGGATGATGAACCCTTGTATAACGCCCCTCTCTTAGAATCCCCCTGACCCCACTGAGCCAAGAAGTAGGTTTGTTTTGCAAATTAAAAAGGTGTATTTGAAAAATTAAACAATCGATATATATCACACTTTTATAATGAATTAATATTTGATATCACTCATAGACATATGACAGTGATCAACAATGGATGATGTTATACTAACACACTGGTTTAATTACTTAGGAGTAGTATAGAGGATAAGGTAGCTGAGAATGCTTTATGGTTTCAAGGAGATGCAAAGATGAATAAAAGGCAGTACAGAAATAAACTTGATATGATTTCAGCAAAAGATAATATGATCACTTTTTCTCTGACAATTCACTCCCCCCTATGCAATGTAAAGAGATGGAAGTAACACAGTCTTCAGGAATACAATCACAGTATAATATGAATTCAGTTCCCCCCTAGCAAGCTTATAGCACCAGGGATGATTTTGAAACACAGGCGAAAGACTTGCAGGTGATTTGCAAGGGAGTGAAATATGCTAAAATTGATATTAATAGCCTCTAGAGGTTCAGGGTGAGTGAGAGATACTTTAAATCAGTTCAGGTCCACACTAACAATGATTAATGAGGGATTATCAGGTTGAAAACGGATCTCAGGAATGGAAGCAAAAGACAGATGTTTTTGACAGGAGCTAATTTTTCAATTCTCTGCAAATTTTTTCGAGTGTATCGAGCGCAATTACGGAGGCGCTATAAGGAGTAGCAAGTCGGTTTAGAGCTTGTTGGAAAGCTGGGAATCTTAGCTTTTCCCCGGATGCACGGTTCCAAAGATACAGACGATTTTGTAAAGGTAGTTTTTCAGAAATTAAATTACAGTTTCAGAATGACAGATGCACTTTGAAAGGTTTGAATCAACAGGAGGAACACACGATTTCTTATGATGCAGTTCTAAACAGGTTCAAATGTTTTGAATCAGATTATTTTAAGCTAAGAGATGGGTTTTGCACAGTTCTAGCTGGGTACTCACACTATAAATTTGAAAGGAATGGCCTCGTCACAGATCTGGTCAACAAGTTTAGCTGCGGTTCTCTATGCTCGGCGGGTCAATCAGGCACCGGTTCGGTTCACAGCTGTCTGGTCTGGGTCTCTGGTTCTGCTGGTCTGGATCAAGTGGATTCTGGATACCGCACTGCTTTCTGGGTACTGGTTCTGTTCTGGATACACCGGACTCTTAGCATGCAGCAAACCGTACAGCCCGGCGTTTCAATAGTTTGCAAAAGATTTTGAGGCCTGCTGAAGAGTTCAGCTCTTTGGAGTTTTTGTTCTGGAGTTAGTCTGGAACTCTGGAGTTCTGGATTCTGGAGTTCTCCAACAGCGTGCTGCGCAGGAATTCAGTTGAAGGTTGGAAAATTAATGTGTCTGTCTGGCTTCCAGTGGCTCTTTTTATGTCTTTTTAAAATGGGTGTGGATGCTAACTTTCTATGCCCAACCCACTCATGATTTGATAGGTCAAGGATTTCTCTTTGACCTGATTTGAGAAGGGAGCAGTGAGTCATCCTATGTCATCAGGTGTCATGTTTATGGCTCCAAAGAAAGAACACTCCCCTTTGCTTTTAACTTAGAAAATCATTTTCATAACTAAACATATTTCCCAAATACACAGGAGGTTGACATTACATGTACGTATCATATATCACATAAGGTAGTGTCTGTTCCAACTCTGATGTTTCTAAGAGCTTGGATTAGGAAATGACAACATTTTGCGCTTGTTGGTTGGTTTTCCAATATTGGATTTTTACCAAAAATTACACAGATATACACCATCTCTCTACACATATTCCAATAATTTACTGTGTCTCTAGCATAAACACAGTGTCTGTAGTATTAATAATTAGCAGGGTTTTGCCTCAGAACATCACAGAGCCACCAGCTGATCCTTGAACCGTGAGTAAAATTGTCATTTTAAGAATCTCAAACTTGTACATTTCTGTCATCTGGTTACAATTAGTTATCAGTATTTTTTATAAAACATATATTTGCCTTCAATTCAATTCACAAAGTGTCTGGGTCCGCCACCAGAAGCTTGGGGAGTCAGATGGTCACATGTCTCTCCTTTCAGGCAGAGCTCTGTTTACAGTCCACACCCAAATCAGCATACTCCATTCAATTGAAAGGGTCTATTGTGTTGGGTCCAGCAGGCTGCAGGGAAATCCCCTCCCTCTCAATCAACAGGGTCATGTGATATCCTGCCTCCTGGTGTGGGTCTCTGGGGTGTTAAGAGTTCTCAGGAAAAGCGTGTCTTTGAACTTTTAATTAAATAAGACTCCTTCTGATCAATGCACAGTTCTGCAAGACAGCTCTCCTGTCAGAGTTTAGACCGCTAGCGCCGGTTAGTGTCCAATGCCGGTACTGCACCTATTCTTTTAGGAGTTGTCTTGAATTAATTCCATTTCAAAAAGGGGATTTTACTTGATAGTATATGATCCTTGTTAACATTGTTTTGATGGGAATCCTTACAGTAGAGTGGTGATGTGGAACACCCCACAAGAAGGTTGAATCTTTAGAGTGGTCTTGTGAGCCATGATTTTAGCACATTTTTGACATCAAGAAAATTAATTCCCAACAGCTCTGGGTTGTTTTTGGCAATCAGCATTGACATTCCCAATGGTTTCAGGCTACTGTGTGTTTAGCCCAATGGTGGTTTTAGACAGTGCCCTCCTGAGCTCACAAACATAGGCAAAAATGGGTGGCAGCCTATTCTTCATGTTTCCCTGTGCACTTTCTGGGGAGTTCTGGCCATCATGATGTTTTCAATGCCAGTAATGCACAGTTTTGTGGTAGGGCTTGGATGCATGGGTAAAAACATCCCACACCAGTCACCTGCAGACATTTGCCTATGACAGAGGGGGTCTTCTATGACGTCTTTGATTCACTTTTGGAATAATATGGCAGAATTAAGAATTAATATGAAACTATTTTGGGAGAGGTGATCTCTCCAAAGTCCACTGCCAGTCAAGTGAAGATTGAGTACCAAAGGCAGAGGAAAGTTTGGATACCTAACGACACCCAGGAAATATTGAGGGTGACCTTTTTCTGAAGAAACTGCCTTTATTTTTGTGTATCACATTCATATCACAGAACACGCCAGTGCTGTGGTTGGCACTCAACTGAACTCGTCAGCCTATCACCTGATCAGCTCGAATCAACTGTACATTGCTGGACCCCATCTTGAACTGGTGTATTGTTACTTATCAACACTAATCAGCAGTTACTGAAACACTCAAACCAGCTCAACCTCAAATAATGCTGTGTTGAACTACACACAGGGATATCACAATTTCGAACCATCACCGCACATCAACTTGAACAGCCGGAGCATTAATTATGGACCATAAGAAGCAGTTAGAACACGTCTCGAACTGACTCGACACCCTCTCGCCACTTAGACTTGCACAACTTTGTTCATTAAAATTGGGCTTCACCTGCTTTCAAAGCAGCTTCAATCCTGGTTTGCTGCTGTCGAATTGCCAAGGACAACGAGAAGGTATTATTGACAACTAACTGCCCGTCCAGTTTTAGTCCCTAAAAACAGCTTAGGTCACGTTTATCCCTTTTTCTCGCACAGGACATTTCCTTTTTTAACACTGTACTACTTTACTGCCTTTTTTTCCTCCCTGCTCAATATCCAGAGTGCTGGCATCTCTTAAAATCTGAATTTCTTTGCATTTGTTTGCATGGGTGTGTTTTTATATAGTATCTAAACCAGCTGCACCACATTAGCTTCTTAAAAGGGGCCCCATATATCATTGAGGACCCATTTAAAGTCCACCCAGTACACAGTAACTCCTTAACAGGCAAACTCTGGTGATCTGATTAAAGCAGGCGAGGAGGGAGTAGGTTGTTGAGACTATGCTGCTGCAAAAAAGAAGTCATCATTACAATGTCAAGGGCGTATTATCTGAAACGCTGAACAACATTTCCCGAAACAGCTGAAGGACACAAAGAAAAGGCTTGCTAGTCTGATGAGAATTCAGTATAGACACAAAGACAATGAAGCTTCTGTGATACTGGAGGGGTTTGGGTAGAATCACTGCCGGGGAGGGCTCAACTTAACACATGACTGATTAGTTCCCAACTTTCTGGCATGTCAGAGGAGGCCATATTGTGTGAAGTCATCCAGTTTGAACAGCAACAAATTAAGTTGTGTACATGGACATTGTCCAATGGAGCCAATCCCACATGGCAAATGTCAGCAGTAGCAACTGATTAATGAGGGCCAGATGAAGAACCTCACTGCCTTATATATTACTTATTACATTTACTGTAATTATTATTATAATTTGTAGTATTTTAATAATAATGGCAGCTACAATATTATTACTGGACAGAGATATGATAGGTTATTTATTACGCGCTTAATACCCAGAGGTTTCTAAGCATGGACACGGGGATCGAACCTTTGTTGCTCCGTGTCATCTTGCTTCGAAGGCGAGCACATTGCCCCTGAGCTATCTTCCTCAGACTAGATGCAGCAATTAGTAGCCAATGAGGTTGCCCGAAATTTAGGCTAAACCTACCGTTGCAAGCCTGGGGTTCTGAGAAAACTGGGAACCGTTTTCACCCAACTAGTTTCTCAACTCACCCGCCTTCCCCCCAGATCCACTCAACTTGCTCTGCTGCTCCACGTTCCTTGATATTCCCAGACCAGACGTTCCTCACCTACTGCCACCAACTCTCTTCTTCTGTGGTTCTGCTGCAGGTTCCTGAGGCCTGCAAAGAAAATTGAGCAGGGCCTCATACTGAGCCCCAGCTTCCATATATAAGGCGGGCATCATAGGAGTTTTTTTTTTTCCCCCTTCTAAAACAGGTTATGTTCTTGCAGGGCAATTGTTTTTGACAAATCTGATGTTCACAGCACCCCGAATCGCAAATGCGGGGCTCTAATTGTAATAATCACTGATTCCAAGGGCTGTACATGCTGGGAACTGTGTTCTGACCTAAATCTGACGAGGACAAGTGTTTAATGGTTATGTCCTTTTCTTACTACAGGTTAATAAAGCCACTACTTTTAATATGGCAAATTTAAATCATGATGTCACAATGGTTCCTGTTAGAGCCAGCGCTCTGTGTGATAGGAAGACCTCTTTGCAGAATCCGAACAGGGAGGAAAAACAAGAAATAATAATAATACTAATATTAATTTAAGCAATGACTAGCTTTTCATATTATTTTCTTTTGAGCTCATCTTCTTTGTCAAGCCAGTCATTGGTTGGTAAATAGGGAGACATGTTTGGTACAGGTGTGTTTAGTCTACTGATGGCATTTAGCAAAAGAGAGAAGAAATCTATTCCGTTGTTTATTAGATGCATGCTAAGTAATCTACTTAATATATTTATTTGCAACACATTGCAAGCTTTTTTTCCAACCAAAGGTATTCTACGTTTCTTCCACATTACAGTAACTGGAAGATCTGTTGCACTGGAGCAAGAAAGAGATCGTGGATGGGAATGATGATGTCAATAGATATAAATACACTACACTACACCCTTATGTAAATTATACGAATATTGCAAGGCACCTCAGAGTTCCATGACCTTATAAAGGAACTCGGCCGCTGCCCTACTTTCTCTATTTGGTCAAATTACTCCTCAGTGCTTGCAATATCCTTAAAACATGCAGTAAGGGGCACATTATTTGCCAATACTCCTGACCTATAATACGGAAATTGCATCACTACTCGCTCACGAGCAATTACTTATTAGAGTGATGGTGGCACAATGCCTGCCTCTAGAGGCAGCACAAAACACTTAATTAATGCCATGACGCGCTTTTCGGTGTCCTGTATTCCAAAATAGCTTACTGTGTCACTTTATAGTTATGGATTGATTAGGAACTGTTCATAGTTTCTAACCATTATTCAGGGGAGGAAGGATAGCTCAGGCGCAATACGTTTTTTCTTGGAAGCAAAACAGCACATCACAATACTGGTTCGAATCTTCATCTCTCACTTAGAAACCAGTAGCTGGTATCAAGCGCATTACAAATGAACAATACAATTTTAAAAAATAGTAATATTCAGTAGCAGTCTTTCGTAAGAGGAGATGTTATCAAGTATTCCAAAGCAAAAAACGACTTTTAAACATGCTGTGTTGTGATTTCTGCTTAGGGCAACAACTGTGGGTTGGCTTCATGTTGCTGAGAAGAACTTGAAAGTCAGCATGTTAAAAAGAGGTGCAATGAAGGAAATTAAAGTGGATGAACATGGGTCTCCTGAACGGACCATGGTTTGTTGTGGGTTTAAGCCCAAGACTGGGACTATTCCAGGGAAAGTAACTTGCCCAATAAAACTCCCTCCCTTACTTGTCCTTCGGTATTCATTGCTTAAAACATGTTTTACATCGCATTACAAGCTTCATATTGTTTTTTTTTCATTTTTGTTCTCATTTTTTTACTTTGCACGGGCTACATTAATGATGTACATCAACGACTGTAAGGTCTCTTGCAGCAGAGTAAGACAAAGATGCCGTATTAAAGGGTATGATTGTGTGGCCATATATTTATATGACATTCAATTCCCTCTGACGTGCAAAGTATACTGCACGTCAACCTATAGTTATTTCAATTATATAGTCCCATTGTGGTGACCTGCTCTGCCCTTTTAACGTTCAGCAGCGGTTGCTTTAACTCATGTATTATTATTTCTATTATATAAAGATTGTATTATTGTTAGCATCATAGGGCTCTCCCTATTTATTTCTAATGGCATATTAGCATTGGTTGCTCTTTGCCCAGGTGCCCATACCCACAAGCCTGGAATGTTCTGGCCTACGCATTTTACTGCATTCTCTGGCAATGGGGTGAGTACTGTTACTGTTAAAAATGGCAAGCTCTAGCAATGAAGCAACTCCATAGGATCATCCTTTCCCCATTCCAAAGCATGCGATGAGGCTGCGCACTGTGAATCGAACATATTCCATTTGGTGGAGGTTCAGTGTGCGCCCTGGAACGTCTTTCACTGTGCCATGATTGGGTAATGCTGCCAAGTGCACAGGCAATGTGTAAACTCCCCCTTTTCGAGGGACTCGTGCCCAACAGTGCCGGCACATTTGATATTACAAGAAACCTTGCCGCTCTTTCTGTAATGTCTAACCGTGGCTCGTATAGGCAAAAGGGCACTATATGAGGTATGCCCCTATATTAACATGATAACATGACACTAAGGACCAATTTAACAAATATGAAGCATGGCCATTAGAGAGGGATTAGAGTAGGCAGGAGTGCTCTGGTCAATGGGAGGGGACTATCAACATTGTGTTTCACCCTCTTTATCGTTCCTGTCCTGTGCCCTCAACTTCCTCTGGAGTAAAGCACTTTGTGTGTGACATCAGAAAGGCATAGTCCGCTCTGTTCAAGAACTGGAATTGGATAACTAAGGCAGGCTAGATTTAGTCCAACCACCTGGGGACGTTTGCCTTTAAAAGAAGGGGCCTCACAGCCCTTTGTCAGATTATCTCAGATCCTCTTAGATACTCTCAAGACTGCATAGTCATTCTGGTAGAACTCACTGGACTTCCTTTGCGAAAGTTGTACTTTCCAAAGTCCTCATCCTGAGGTGAAGAAGGAAACCTCCAAGGCAGAAAGAATATCTGTCCCCTAACAACTCCCAGGGCACATCGAAAGTGACCTTTGCTGTGGATCAGAACCTACAACTGTGCCCCAGAATTTCCTAGAGCTGGGAGATCATACCCTGACCAGAACCATCCTGTCTGCCACTCCCTCTAGAGGGCCTCACAGCAGCAGATGGACGGAACTAACAGAAACTCCTGATTCTAATCCAGCCAAAACAGTTGCTCAGTGGTCACCACAACTTGAATGAGAGGGAAGGTGCTGGCTCTGGCGTTTACACTCCTCCATTCTGGACTTGCTTGCACTTCAAACCAGCTGGACACAACATCATGCCCTAGCTAAGTTCATAACCTGCTAGGCCCAAATCAACTGCTCGATGTCGGGACCCAATACAAATCACTGGTGAGTCACCCGACAATTATGACTAAGTTACAACCAAGGTTCAACCAAGGATCAACCCAGCTAGCTCTTGAACAGCCAGTTCATCAATGGCCACAAGAGCACCACTTTGATTACTGCTGCCCGCTGACGCGAACCACTGGAGCCTCACTCCTGCACACCGCCCAGCGATTGAAGTTCAACTCAGCCTGGCCCAAGTGATCTTTTAGAAGTGGTAATGGCCTGTGTTTTATCTCACATTCTAAATTCAGATTGCCCATAGTTGGTCAACTGTCTGAATTATTCAAGATCACTAAAAACGTTTGCCAGGGTTGCATCGTCCGAGCACTGCGTTTTATCTTGTATGTTAATTTGCTGGTGAAATTATTGAAGGAGGCCAATTTGAATATTCACCTGTCCTTGAATAGAAGAATGTTCATACTCTTGCATGAGGATGATTGCGCTCTGGTAGCTTGGATTCCATCTGCACTGCAGTAGTTGGTTACAACTTATTCCTGTTTTATGAAGGTGCATGGCCTGAAGGTCAATACAAATAAATCAAATGTGATGTTAAATTGCAAAAAATCAAAGTGCATGTAAACCTGACTCATGCAACGATAAGCCATTGGCATTGTACAAATATTAGAATGATTTGAGTTCCATGTTTGCACACTGACTTTCATGGCGGACACAGGTTGACTAGGTGGCCCTGGGGATGGCACAAACTAATGGAGCCATCATCACTGTCCTAAACAATGCAGTAAAAGTATATATCTCACAAGTGCTTAGAATATATTTATCAAAATCCCAAGCAAAATATGTTTCTGAAATTAGGGGTTTACAAATGTCAATAACATTCAGATATTTGGAAATGTATTTCTCACTTCCCTGTTGGGAGTTCCCAGGTCCACCACTGCTTATATTGCTTGTTCTGAGTTCGTACTTTCTGTTATCATTGATTATGTTGTATATTATATTCTTATAGACAAGAGTGTGAGCAAATGATGGGTTTGCCTTAGCATAAGACATTTGTGTGTTCTTGTGCAAATGATTATCACCTTCCTGCCCCAGGTGAAGCTTAGTGAGCAAACTGCCTGTTGTAAGAAGTAAACCTCATCAAAGGGTGTTTTCTCAATTCTGGTACAATTCCCTCCCATTGTGTCCTAATTCTTGGAGATTGTATGGATTGTATTATAATGAACCGATATGTGCTTGCAGTTCTGTTGATATCGAAACTCATATGCCTGTGTTTTTGTTCTTTATATTGTATGTTCTTTCAAGAAACAATACCTACTTCTGCTATTAAGCAAAAGCAGAGTTTACAAATGTAAACCAGCATTATTATTGCTTCTGCTAGATGTGTAGATATGTGCTTGTGTGGCTAATTTTATCATTACTGTATTCAAAATTTGAGCCAAAAAATGCAATGCTTGTCAATAATGTGTCGTAAATTTTATTAATATGTCTGTGTATGTAATTTCATGGGACCTTCTATTTCAAAATAATGTGTTATGAATGAACATTATGAATTTCTTTAGCGAGTGACTCAAACACACTGGCTTTAGTAGATTCAATGCTAATTCTTGTCATGGCCCTTCTGTGAAACCTATTTGTTATGAAGATTGCTCTGTTTAGTTTAAAACCCTACTCTGCATTTTCACATGAAACACATTCTTTCAACAACCATTTTACACCATTGTCAAAGCTGGGCCAAAAGTAATCAGCCCACAGAAATACTTACGTTCTAGTGATACCCTTGTGATTTCAAGGGCCTTATTGAGCAGCTCTTGACTAACACCCATGGAGCCACAGCCTTCCTCCTTTGGTACAAGAAACCCCCCTGCAACACTGAGCTTCTCCGTGATGCTCCTCTATTAATGTTGCCTTTAGGTATTGTGGACTTTTTCAGGCAACCTTCCTACAATTAAAATTGAGCATTGCTCTCAGCTCACTATCACTTACACACTGCCAATGCCAAACCTCTTAACTAAGGATGCTGTTACTTATCATGTACACCTATAATTTCCATGATGTTGGCTGCTCTTCCCCTACACATCTTGTAGACTGTTGCGTGCACCGATAATGTGGTGGAAACAAATAGCCAATTTGATCCATCCTGAATTGGCATCACCATCAAATAGAGTGCATGAAGCACCCTGAACACATGTTCAAGATTGAAATCGTGCTATTTCATTATAGATTCAACAATTAAAGTGTTGTTATGAACGCAAAGTGCATTGTTTCCACCTCCAAACAAAATTCATATGACCTTTTCAATACATGATTACACCAACACTGACCTGAAAGCCATGCACTTGAATTCTAATACACTGTCCTGCATTTAAAATACAGCACCTTTCCTCAAGGTTGATACAGAGGAATACAATGGTACACAGAAGCTAAAGCCATCTTGTGAAAATTCTGCTAGCGTGCAGGCCACACCCCGCCTCATTTATATTCTGTAGAGGATGCCTCTCAACTATCATTACCTTATATAGTTACCTCAAATCAATGTATGGGTGAATTGCTCTAATAGCCTTCTAAGCCACAACCAAAGGTGAGAACTACTGCACTGCATGTGTGTTATAATACTCTGCAGGCCCACCGTAACCAAGTCGTGAACAGCCAATGGGATACTTCCTTCCTTAGAAACTACTTTTACTGTATTTTTCTTGAGATCATTATTATTTAAGAATACCTTAAGACACCCAATACAGGCTGCAAAAAGATAGGAACTACAACTGTTTGCATTGTACTCTTGTTCTCATTGTACTATTATACTCACTAGCATCAAATGTTCCTGAACATGCTGCTGGTGTCTAACCTTCAATTTACTACTACTCCTCCCACCCAAGCAGGAAAACACTTCAAACAGTGAAATGTACCTTAGATCTGATCATCTACCCTTTAAATCCCAGAACAGCTCTAACATACCCAACCAAATCAATTTTTCACTTTTACCACGCAGGACAAAAATTGGGTACTTTCAAATCCTCATCACAACTAGTTATTTTATGCACCCATACATCTCTTGAAATCATTCAACTTGATTCCTGAATCAGATAACAGCTCAATTGCCCTATTGCCACCCTGTTGAGCGTACTTCTGCCAATGGGTCCCTCAATGTCATCATCAACTTGTCACACTCGATTTTCAGGATTTGATCAGCATCTGCATCAGGCCCTTCTTACCTATTCGTACCCCCATATCTGCATACACGTTAAATTCATGCACGCATATCATATATTATTCTTGCATTTCTCCATCGGTCAAAAGTAGCGTTGCAGTACAGAGTCAAATGCCCCTTAATCTTACATCAAGCACATATAATTTTCTGATCAGGAGAATGCTCCTTGTTAACTAAATGTGATATGTTGACACAATATAAGCAAGCTCTAGTGTCCATGCTAGCAGTGCGGCCCTTCTCAGATTGTTTCTTACCCACAGGTCACATTTTATTTTTTTAGTCCAGTTTTAAAATCTCTTTTGGCATTGGGCATTCTTGTCCATTTTAGTACTTGCGCAACACTTTCTGTCTTGTTCTGCACCTGGTGGTGATGAAGAGGAACTCATCAATCATGCCTCTGTCCTTGTCAGTCAACTCCTGCATGATCCTGTTATGGGCTCACCTTATCACAAATTGATTGTAAATATACTCATCATATTTGTCAGCAAAGGTGCAGGAAAGAGCAAAGAACATCAAGGTAATAACATACTATACACTCATGTGCTTTGTAAGCGATATTCAATCAACACTACAGCTAAGTCAATGCCTAGTCTGGGATGCTGAGGAAAACCCTTATTGATGTATTTTTATGTCCAGTTCAGTACTCTGGATGACAACCCTTGTATAGCACCCCCCTCTTAGAATCCCCCTGACCCCACTGAGCCAAGAAGTAGGTTTGTTTTGCAAATTTAAAAGGTTTATTTGGACAATTCAACAATATATATCTATCACACTTTATAAATAAATTGATAACTGATATCACACTTCAGAATATGACCGTGATCAACAATGGATAATGTTACAGGGGTCCACTGATTTGGTTACTTAGGAGTAGTGTAGAGGATAAGGTAGTTGAACATGCTTGATGGTTTCAAGGAAATGCAAGGTGGAACAAAATGCAGTACAGAAATAACTCATTATGATTTTAGCAAAAGGTAATATGATCACTTTTTCTTTTGACAATTCACCCCCCCCTATGCAATACAAGAAATGGAAGGAGAGCATACAGTCTTCAAGAATCCCAACAAATCACACGTTATAATGCAATACACAGTTCCAGTTCCCCCAGCAAGCTTAGAGAAAACAGCTATGAGTTTTAAACACAGGCAAATTACTTTAATGTGGTTTGCAAGGAAGTGAAAAAGTGCTAAAATTGCTTTTAATTCCCTCTAGAGGTTCAGGGTGAGTGAGAGATGCTTGTTGGTATTAGTTCAGGCTCACTTTAGCAATGCTCTATGAGTTGTTACCAGGTTGCAAACGGATTTTAACAAAGGAAGGAATGGAGCTGCTATTTTGACAAGTGGAGAAATTGAGCCAAATCCCAAATCGCTGTAAATTTCAGTACAGGGAGTAGGAAGTCGGTTCTAGGTTCGTTGGAAAGCCTAGAATCACAGCTTTAAAATTAAAGTTAAATTTCATTCCTAGCCCAAACGGTTCCAGAGATACGGACAATTTAATAAAGGTAGATTTCCGGATTTAAAGTAAAACTCAAAATGACAGGTGACAGCTTGCAGCTGCAGAATTGACAGGTGACAGTTGTGCAGCTTTAAAAATGACAGATGACACGATTTCTAGGAGGCAGTTCTACTTAGGTTAAAATAGCTTGAATTAGATTATTTTAACTAAGAGATTGGGTTCTGCACAGTTCTGGCAGATACTCACTCCTAATTTTGAAATGAATGGGCCTCGTCACCGATCTGGTCAACACGTCCAGCGGCGGTTCTGTCTGCTCGGCGGGTCAATCAGGCACCGGTTCTGCTCACAGCAATCCGTATCTCTGGTTCTGCTCACAGCGGTCTGGGTCAGCTCTGCTCTGCTGGTCTAGCCTCTCTGGATACAGCGGCCTCTGGTTCTGGATACTGCTCTGCTTTCCGGTCCGGATCAAGTGGATTCTGGATGTAACACTGCTTTCTGGGTACTGGCAAAAGTTCTTGGCAAAAGAATTCAGACAGCTCGCCCGGCTGTGGAATAGTTTGCAAATGATTTTAAGGATGCTGAGGCCTGCTGAGAAGAGTTCTCAGTTTGTGGGTTTAGGCCCTTGCTTTAAGTTCTGAAGTAAATTTCTGGTCTCTGAAGATTGATGGATGTGAAGTCTGGAGTCTCCCGGCAGAGCGTCCGGCAGAAAATAGAATTGAATCTCTCTACCTGTCCCAGCAGTCTCTTTGTATGTGTTTTGGAAGTGGGTGTGTGCGTGGCATAACTGAGCCTGCCCCTCTCTATTTGTCATTGGCCCAATTCTCCCCTCTCCCATGATTGGGGGAAGGAAATGGATTGTCATCATGATGAGGTCTGTTTATGGGTCAGAGGATCCTCCCTTTGTCAATTTGCCCACACATCTATATTTGATTCAAATATATATTTCCCAGATACACAATTTGTTGAAATTACATGTACACATTATATATTCCTTGTGGTCCATGCTTGTCCGCCTCTGATCTTCCTGGGGGCTTGCATTCAAAAATGGCAACATTTTGCACCTTTTGACTGGTTTACCAATATCGGACATTTACCAAAAATTACACACATGTGCGCAAGGAGTATGGACATTAATTGATGAAGTGTCAGATTTTTAACATGCAGACATTTGGAATAAGACCCTATTTTCCGCTAGCAACCCCACAGCATACACCACAGGGTCCTAACAGCTCTTAAAACGTGCACAGAAAAATCACAAGAATAATGATATTACTTATATAATTCTGACAAGTCCGTACTATGAATTATCCATCTTTTTTTTAAATTATGCTCTGGCCCAGATGGGTGTGGTTTAGGTTCCAAAGCACATGGGGGAAGCTTCTGTCTGCCCCCGCCTCCAGCTCGGGTGGCTCCCAGAGGCACTTCTCCTCCCACTTCTCCCAAGAGGAAGCCACTTTACGGCCCCCCCCAATATAACATTTGCCTGAGTCCAGGACAAGACTTTGTTCAACCTCCTGCGGTGCCCCTCCCCTAATGTAATCAGAGAGGTGTCAACTCCTTTTGGTGGGGAAGCAGGATGCAGCTAGGCCTGGGAAGAGTGGTTGAGCAGGTTTCTCCTGTCGGAGGTAGTTGTCAGGCAGAATTCAGCTAAATGTCACTTTAGTTCCCAGTTTAACTTACAATTTTTACCTATACATTAAATAATTACTTGCTTCAAGTCATTTCAGAATATAGTTTAACATTGTATCCACCTCTTAGCAAGTCTTTCCTTGGTCTGGTTTGGGTTCCTCTGTTCAGTTTTACACAAAAGTCTGGTGGTTTTAAAATGCCGGCTTTCTGAGAGTGGTAAGTACCGGTATTGCAACCAGTTTTGGGATTAAGAAAATGAATTCCCCACAGTTCTGAGTTCCTTTTTGGCAATCAGCATTGCCATTCCCAATGGTTTCAGGCCACTGTGTGTGTAGCCCAATGGTGGTTTTAGGCAGTGCCCTCCTGTGCTCACAACATAGGCAAAGATGGGTGGCAGCCTATTGTTCATGTTTTCCCTGTGCACTTTCTGGGGAGTTCTGGCCATCATGATGTTTTGCATGCCAGTACTGCACAGTTTTATGGTAGGGCTGGGATGCATGGGTAAAACATCCCACAGCTTCCTGTGATGTAATGCAAAGTAGCACCTCTATAATCACACTTTTATGAGGGTTTTATTGTATATTCCATTTCTTCAGTGCTAAATGGTAATTATTAAGATCCTCAGACCCCTGCTGTTCTTCTGAAAGTTCTGGGAGCCTTTCAAAGACACAGTTGTATTCGTGTTACAGACAATGCATACGCAGTTCCAACATATGATCCAAAATGAATTTAGGACCATGCGCCTCCTTCTAACTTATATGAAAGCCTTGTGTGTGTCTTAGGCAGTCTTAGGTGTCTCTTAGGCAGGAGGAAAGATAGAGTCCTGGAATGTTATGCATTGTTTCCTCATGTCTTGTCTGAAGAGAGGCCTGGTTGTCATCATCAATCAGAACCATTCCTTAAAAATACAAGAAACAATTACAAGGCTTAGATCAAAAATGGGGTGAAGAAAAGATAAAGTCAGGTCTGTTATGCAGCAGGATTGACCTTGAGGTCACAAAGCCCACAAAGTGTCCATTAGGAGATGTTATCAGGACACCACATGCCTTGAAGGGGTACGCTGACATAAACACAGACCAGGCTCTGCTAGTCACATGCATAACAAGAGAAATTAAACTTTAAAAATGTGGGGACCCAGTGAAGGAAGAGTGAAATTGCAGTTTGATTAAAATGTGAGAAATGCATTTTTATCTCATACAATATGCAGCATACATGCTACAACGGTTATTCTAGAACTTTATTATAGATGACAGTCACCCCTTTGAAGCCATGCTAAAAACGATTTTGGTGTGATAAACATATATAATGTTATTAATGAAAACGAGATTCGGGCCTTCCCTTGATTCTGAGAGATGTGAAAGTTGTATGCGCATGCTCGGAATCATTAATATGACAATTGGAAAGTGACATATTTTTCACTGATATGGCTCCTGAGTAAATGAAGAAAAACAGTATCTCTGCATAGGAAGGATGTGCGGATTTCGGACCAGTCTTATCTGATTTGCATTAAAATGTAGTTGTCAAAAATGTATGCATACATGTAAAGATGTGAAAATATAGTGTACTTGCCATGTTGAGATATTTTGTGAGCTCTAAGCATGCCAAGCCCACCTATCAAAGTGGGATGATGAAGCTTTCTCCTCCCACAACTGTCCCAAACCACTCTCCAATACCCTTATCCTTTCAACACACAGGTGGGTGGTGGGTAGTGAAAAACCAGCTACTCCCTTTCGCAGGAATAATGACATGTTAATGATGTCATTTGCCTTATAAATAAACCAGTTTGTATGAGAACTAGACTACTTCCAACAATTCTGAGAGATGACCTGCTACTAAAATCTGGTGAACAACATCCCATCAGAGAGGCCTACATTTGCATTGGAGACAGAACACAGAGGCATAGAAGCTGACTGAGAGGAAAGAGAGGAGATCCTTGACTGAACTCCTTGCAGTCCCAGTGGTGCCCTGATGCTCTCTGATTCCCAGTTCCAGGCCTCTCCTATAAGTAAGACCACCCCAAAGCCATAGATTGTGTAGGCCCTATATTTTTCAAGCATTGTTATAGTTAGTTCCCCACAGAAAAATATTTTGTTCATCTGGGTAGATCCCTAGCATATTGAAACAAAGTAAATCAATGAATACCCACTCCCTGCCACTGCCTTCCATTCAAAGGAGTCAAGCCTATTTGATGTTTGGAGGGTGAGGGTTGCTTTGTGGAAAGGTATCATAACATGGTGTTTTAAATAAGAAATCACTAGGTGCCTTGGATTGTTCTTTTCTGTATTGGCGGGTGATTTAAAAGGAAACAATTGTGACCGCATATCTCTGTGTTGGGGTTATACGGAAGTCATTTTGTTCTTGTGTTGCCACAGTATTGTTGGCGGGTGTAATCTGTTTGTCAAAATTTGATAAATTAATTAATTAATCAATATATTCTTAATACACACCGGCCTGGTTCCTAGTCCATTGTGGCACTGGGTATTTGTGGGGGTTGTGTGCGAGACGGGTTGGAGGCCTTACCAAAGTGAACCAAATAAAATCATACTGATTTGTTGTGCACCACATCCATTGGGAGAAAGTCACTTCCTGAGTTGAGACTGACCACATAATAACCTGTGATACCTGGCTTGATTATGCCAATGCCCTGTATGCCGGACAGCAAAGCTATTTGGTGACCCCTTACTAACCAACAGAAATGTGGCTATTAGGCTTATTTTAAAAGTTCATAAAGTCTTTTTCTGTTTATTCAGCTAAATGCTATTTGTATTGGCTGTCTATGTCCCAATGGATAATCTTCAAAATGTTTAGAATAATATTTAAATGTGTCCAGGAATTGGCACCCAAGTATCTATGCTTGAAAATCAAACCATATATTACAGTGCACCCCCTTTGGTCTTCAAATCGCTTTTTCTTACACATTCCTCTAGCAAGCTGTTTAACCAGAAGAGACAGGACATTTACGGTTTTGGGTCTTCCATTTGGAACAACCTCTAGTTACAGCTTTGCTCACTGAACTCTTTAAGGGCCTTTAGGAAAAAGCTAAAACCCCACCTTCTTTTAAAATTGTTTTTTTTTCTGGTGTCATTTCTATATCAGCACAATCGCTAACAGCATACCTTAGGATATCAATGTCCTTTTTTTTCCATCTGCACCCAGATGCAGGCAATGTCTGCCTGCTATGCATTGGGTAATGTGCTTTATCGATAATCACAATCAAATCCGATCATATCAAAATACCACCTGGACACAGGGTGGGCAAGCAGCATACACCCAAATGACTTAGACGAGATCCCAGAGACTACAGAATTTAATGTTTGAAGATCAAGAAATGATATGTAATGCTACACAACACATGCAAAAAACCACAAAGATGGATAAAGTAGGAAATATTTTCTGTGGATTTTGGACATTTATAGTGTCTCAAAAGACTCTAGATCGTGTGTGTGGTTGGCTAGGCAAGTGGTGCACCATACTCGGGATACTCCCATGGCATCTATTGCTACCTCATAATGCCCATCAGACCTACATGTTTCAGCTGCCATCATTTAGTTTATATTCCATACTATTCCTGATGTCCATATTGGGATTGGCAAGGTTGCAGCACCTTTATTGTAAATTCCTGAGTACTGGCCGCAATGTGCAAGGAGAAATTGTCAGAAATCCAGGACATCTACACACCACTCCCTATAACAGCCACACTGGGTGTTATTTTATCTAATCCCTATTTTACTTTATCCCATACATACCTAAGATCTTGTTTTTATAAGGCTGTTTGCATTAGTGTCCATTTATCTGCCTTAAATTCAGCTTCTTCTCGTGCCAGGGCCCACAAGGTTTAGTTTTTAGTTCCTTATACACTTTGAAAGAATACGCCAGCGATTAGCATTTTAGCAGTTGGCATAAATAGTACCCTCATTTGTATATGCTGCTAGTGCAGAACTTATCATACCAATTATTTTCTGCACATCTGCAGCATGTGGGCCGGCAGAAGAGTGGTGAGACAAATTATTTAGACTACCTGTACATTACTATATATAAACTGTGTAATGGCTAATGCGTCTGGTGATTATGGATATATTTACAGTACCAGTAGTTGCATCACTGCTGTTATTATAGTAAGTGCTAAACACGTATAACTTCCACCAATTTATGAATCGAATTAGTGTGTTGTGTTGTTTGCTATTACCCAATCCCACTTCCGCTTATTGTCCACTGTTTTTAAAAGCACTTAAAGGACATACATTGTGAGAAATGCTCACTCTGTGACTGAGGGATAATTGAAAAAAGATAATGTATCCAGTGATGCATGGTACTAGCCGAAATATCAATTGTCGTCCACTAAATCTGGCTGGTATATCGGGCAATTTTGCTTATATTTATCTGACAAACTCGACTGAGCAATATCTGCATTACATCTCATCAGATGACTCCACATAGTCTGTAGAACCCAGTCAGGCACTGAAATAACCCATTAGCAGTGTAATACAATTGTTTCATTTTGTAGGTCTGTTTTATTTTTTAATAGTCCTAAGCGTTAACATAATTAACAGCTGTGGGAGAAACACATGCAACCTAACGAGATTATCTCAACCAAACCTGTTTCAAAAGAGAACATCGCCACTACCTCGTTCTGATTACACAAACGTCCATCCAGTTTAACACCTTTTCATATTTTTTTCTGTTTCTCACAAAAGTTGCCAGAACTCTCCCTGGAAAGTTGGATGCATGCATTCTTTATAGCCTGGAACAATTCTTGATTCTGTTGGGGTGGGGTGCAGGGACGTCATTTGGGGTCGTCAGGGGTCGCAACTGCGACCCCTGAGTTCTCCCTTGCAACTTGTATTTTTTTTTGTACTATTTAAAAAAACATTTTTAGATTGAAGCACCTGGTTTTGTGGACAGCACCATGTGGCTCTTCGTTTCTGGAGTGGCTGGCTTTCTTATGAAGGCCTCTTAAAAATAAACCAGGGGGTTACACAAGTGTAACACTTTGAGCAGTGACCCTAAATAAGCAAGAATAGCAATAACCAATAATGTGTCTTTCTGGAATTCTATATAATAATTGCTAGACTCATTAAAGGTTTATTTCAGGCACACACTTCAGTCACTGATTTAGGCTGTTCTTAAACACCTAAACTTATTCTTTAATCCTTCTGAGCTTGATAAATGAGCACCAACACAGGTTGAGTGATTTTTTATGTATATTTATATTAGTGTAAGTGCTTTATAAAAACACATCATTATCATTTGGCCTTGGATGTCTGCTTGCATTCACAGTAATTTAGTAATATGGGCCTGTACACACTAATATTAACGATACATATGGTGATCCATTCTTGTATAAAATGTATATCACATTTTAGTGATATTGTAACCATATTTTTCGTAGTGAATTTCCTGTTTTGTCAAGTGGTGAAATGTCAAGTGGTGAAATGTCACATACCATCACTTCTTGTGATGTCACTTCGGGGTTGGGTCAAATGACATCACTTTCTGTGATGTCATCACAGGTCAAGTGTTGTGTGATTTTACTTCCGCTACCCCTTGCATTTTGATGAAATGACATCCCTGGTGGGGTGATAGATGTAAGAAGCGAGTGGCTTGCTTAGATTTTTTTTGGTTGGTCTTACAGTAGGCCTGGACGAATGCCCCCACAGAGGGACCTGCGGTAAAGATTTCTCTCTTAGTGGAAATCTGTTGTTATAACACTTGTGAATCCGGGGCAAACTCAAGATTTATCATGATATCGGGAGCATCAGATGTGATGAATAAAGGTTTCGTCACCAGGCTCATATAGCCTGGCGGAGCATTCTCTTGGTGATCTGTCAAGTTTGTTCGAGCTTGTTCAGCCAATCCAAGACTGCAAGTCTCCTAAAGTAAATGTGTCCGGCTCCCTTTCAGTTCCTTTGCGGGATTTGCTAGGCTATGAAGGAAGGTGTTTCACAGGGTAGGCTGTTACTCAGAGGTTTGTTTGATTTATATTGAAGCTGTGTCAAACGGGAAATTATATTGTGCCTGCTATTGTGATGAATATATGTATATTGGCCTACGCCAAGCTGCTTGTAAGCCACTTGCGAAGAAATCCGTGTTGCAAGGTCCCGACCTTAGAATCAATGTAAGCCGCCTTTTTAGGTCAATCCGCCATTTTAGGTTCTCACTGCAAAGTCACCCTGTGAGCTAAAATGGTGGACAGTGTCATTGCGAAAATATAACATGGCCGTCTTGACCTCTTTGTATAAACTAATGTGTAACTTGCCTGCAGGCCACTTGTTAGGGTCATGAACTGAGGCCTCGTCCTTCGTTGACCTGTGTGTAAAGGATTACTTGTGCCAATGAAGCTAATCCACGAGCATATGTTACGAACAATGTATTCAAATACTGAAATATGAACACTTCTTTGACTACATTGTATAAAACTGTTTAAGAAGGCTCAACACGAAATCCTGAGATACTGTCAGGATTAGGGGCTGGCAGGGACGGAAGAAATGCCAGAAACTGAACAAATAGGTCAAAGACTACAATTCCCATGAACACTTGGGGAGACTGGTAGTTCTCTGCCGTGCGCGCGTGTGGCCAGCTGAGTTGGATTAGGAACTGTTATTTAAGGCCACATGGCGCACGGCAGGTGTGGCTTATTGTGGGTGTGTGCGGAGTTCCATGTCGCAGTGAATTTCAACGGAGACGGCGGCGGGCGGTGACCAGGTGGTTCGAATTACAGCAAGGCTGCCGCTTTGAAGTGCTGTCTCATCCAGCGTCCGGGACGGCTTCCGAGCCTCCCGGACTTCAGATAAGTGCCTAATGAGTATTTTTCCACGCTTGAATGCGTTTCTGTGTTTGTGCACCACGAACAGTTGGTTCTTAAAGGGCTGGGGTGCGGAGAGGCGGCAATGTATTCTGCAGGTCCGGTACTAAGTCTGAATTATGGCTGCATTGTACACAAACAATATTAGGGACTATGCCCTGGTATGCAAGGCCTTCTCGAGGACATTCAGACACAAGTCCTCCCTCAGCAGGCATATAGGGTTACTCTGATAAGAGGAATTACTGCATTACAGGGTTATGTTTGGTATAGGGAAATGAGTACCAGAAGCCAGTTCCCATGTGTATATGTTTTTCATGTCATTGTGATCAATGTTGCAATCTGCTAGCCGAAATGGGCCATGTGTTATGTCATTCATAAGGGAGGGTGAGTTCCTCCATTGTATGTGCCATACTGCTTGCTTTATGTAGTGTTTTATGTCAATGTGCAAGGTGGTACATGTATTAAGATGTGCTGGGGTGTTCTCAAGTGATTTAAAAGTATGTCATGTTCAGGAATTAGGCAGGTTTAGTAGTGTAGGGTTTTTTCCTGTTGCTTCGCTCGACCAATCCACCGTAGGGTTCCCTTCAACCTCTTTCCGGTTTCCCTATAATTCCCCACCCTGTCCACAACCTCTTCCTAACCCTCTTCCCCCCACTGGCTGCCACGTGGTGTCCTGTTTACTATACCAGGCACCTGTGCCAACCACGGTCGGAGGGTCGACTTCATTCGGCTTCTGTGGTTCGGGGGAGAGTGTCGACCGCTTCTCCCTTTTTGGTTGTGTATCTCGACATAATAAGCTACCCCCAAATTGGGATACTTTCAACCACCCAATCCAAATGGAAGCGACTCCTCTGCCTTTGGCCGATGTGCTAAAGGCATTGCAGGATATTCAGATGGAATTAGCTCAGGCTAGACAAGAATCTGATAATCTAAAACAACAAGTACAAAGTTTGGTAGCTCAGAGGATGCTGTTAGAAGAGCCTAGCACTAGCCTTATGGGAGCCTCTTCTAGTCAGAACCCTACACTCATAGTTCAACCCCCTAGCAATGTACCATTGGCTGCGCCAGAAAGGTTTTCGGGGGATCCTCAAAAATACATGATGTTCATTACCCAATGCAGGTTACATTTTTTGTGCAAACCTGCTGCGTTTGAGACAATCCAAGCTAGGACAGCATTTGTAATTTCATACTTGACAGGAGATGCAGCGGCATGGGTGATACCATTGGTGCAGAAAGATGATCCTCTGTTTTATAACTGGGATGGGTTCTTAGCAGAGTTTGGGAGGCTATTTTATCGGTGAGAAGTGTCTTTAGCACAGGATAAGGAATTGTTGGGTCTAAAACAAGGAACGCGTGATTTGGTAACTTATGTAACCCAATTTAAGAGACTAATAATAGAGACTGAATGGCCGGTGGCTAAACAGACAGTGTTATTCTACCAGGGACTGCGGGAGAAGCTTAAAGATGCAATTGCTCAAGTGGAACCTCAACCCAGAACATGTACAGCCATGGTAGATTTAGCATTAAGGTTAGATCATCGTATGAATGAGCGAAAAGGTGATAAAATAAGACCAGAAGCAGCACCTTTTGTGCGATTGGACAGGAGTAGATGAGGAAGGACAAGTGAGGTGGAACCAATGCAAATTGGGAGTGTAAGAGGTCCTTTGTCAGTGGGAGAGAGAGAATTGCGTAAGGCCAACAAGTTATGTTTGTATTGTGGCCAGGCCAGGAATTTTATACGTACATGCCCCAATACTCCTCAGAAGAGTGGCGAGAAGAATTCAAAGGAGGCGGGAAAAGAGGCGGGCCGGCCGTAGGGGGAACACAGGTGTCAGGCCCTTTTGATGTGAGATTCCCCAAATGGATTGCAAATACTTTGGGGGGTACCACTTCCCACTTATATATTTTGGTGACACTATGTTTTGCCCTAACTAAACAGGAAGTCATGGCTATGGTGGTTTCGGGGGCTACAGGTAATTTTGTAGACATTTCATTGGCCAAGCAGTTAGGTTTACCATTGGTGGACAAGAAACAAGCCGAAGGAGTCCAGTCAGTAATTGGCTCTCCGCTAATATCGGGGCCCATACGGAAGCAGACGGAGACATTGGAAATTATCTGTGTGTGGGGTCATCAGGAGGAAATTAGTTCTGACTTAATAGCTGCACCCCAGTTCAGATTGATTCTGGGAATAGCATGGTTGAGATTACACAATCCCCGAATTGATTGGGAACAACAGACAGTGGAGTTTGATGGATTAAGATGTCAGGAACACATACTATAGGAAGCGGGCCCCGCAGCATTGTTAATTGAGAAGGATATAGGAACTCAGCTAGTGGGAGCTGTGGGGGGAGGGGTTCCTTCACCATACCGGGAGTTTGAGAAGGTGTTCGACAAAAGAATAGCGGAACAGTTACACCCTCATAGGACATATGACTGTGTTATCGATTTGGAGGAAGGAGCAAAATTACCCTGCAGTAGAATGTATGCCTTCGCAGAAAAGGAAAATGAGCATCTACGAGAGTATCTAGATGAGATGTTGGCTAAGGGATTCATTAGACACTCTACTTCTCCTGTGTCTTCACCGTTATTTTTTGTTCCTAAAAAGAAAGGTACTTTACGCATTTGCATAAACAAGGTGACCATCAAGTACAGATTTCCTTTGCCTCTAATTTCTGTTTTGTTAGATCAGGTAAAGAACGCAAAAATCTATACCAAATTGGTTTTACGGGGAGCTTACCACCTAATACGAGTAAAAGAGGGTGATGAATGGAAGACGGCATTCAGAACTAAGTTTGGATTATTTGAGTATCTTGTGATGCCTTTTGGGTTATGTAATGCTCCCGCAGCTTTTCAGTTTTTCATGCAAGAGGTATTGCATGAGTTTATTGATATTTTCGTCATTGTGTACATTGATGACATCTTGATTTATTCAGAATCTCCAGAGCAACATGTAAATCATGTAAGGGCAGTTTTGAAGAGGTTAGAGGAATATCAATTGTGTGTGAAAATTGAGAAATGTGCTTTTCATGTGAGACAAGTGGAGTTTTGGGGTTTATACTGACTAACACAGGAATAGGAATGGATCCTAAAAAAGTTCAGGCGGTTGCAGACTGGCCTTCTCCACAGTGCATAAAAGGCATACAATCCTTTTTAGGGTTTGCCAATTTTTATCGGCGCTTTATTAGCAACTTCTCTAATATTGTCACTCCTATTACACAACGATTGAAAAAAGCGGTGCAGTTTAAATGGAATGAGGAGGCAGGGGGAGCTTTTCAGCACTTATAAACAGCTTTTACCGCGGCTCCCGTGTTGAGACATCCCAATACAGATAGAGCGTTTCAGGTGGAAACGGATGCTAGTAATGTGGCTGTAGGTGCGATTCTATCTCAGAAGGATGAGAAGGGAATATAGCACCCTGTGGCATTTTTTTCTAAGAAGTTGTCAGAATGCGAACAAAATTACTCCATCTCTGATAAAGAGTTGTTAGCTATCCGGTTAGCATTTTTGGAGTGGAGACATTATTTACTGGGGGCCAAGCATCAGGTGGTGGTGGTTACAGATCACAAGAATCTACAGTATTTTAAAACAGCCCATTCACTTAGTCCGAGACAGTTACGATGGTCTCAGTACTTCAATGTGTTTGATTTTGTAGTTATCTTCAGACCAGGCAGTAAGAATGGGAAGGCAGATGCTTTATCTAGACAGCAGAATTTGGACAATATAGTAGGTGAAACTAAGACCATAATTTCGCCGGAAACAATTATTGGTGCTATCACAAAGCAGGTCATTGAGGAAGTCAAGAAGGCATTACCTTTCAGGAAGATGCAAGAGTGGAAAGAGAGTCATGTGGCATGAACAGTTTGTGATGGGTTACCGTATCATAAGGGTAGGTTGTATTTACCTACTTAGGACTTAAAGAATAAAGCATTATATTGGTGTCACAAGTCTGCATTAGCCGGACACACTGGGTTGAGAAAAATGCAAGCCATGTTAGAAAAATACTTCTGGTGGCCGACCTTAAGACAAGACATGGAAAAGTATTTGTGGTTGTGTTGGAATTGTGCACGTAACAAGGCGGAACATGTGAAGAAAAGGGAGTTGTTACAACCATTACCAACTCCTGCACAACCATGGACTGACATTTCAATGGATTTCATTACAGACTTACCCACTGATAATGAATTTGACACCATTTGGGTAGTGGTAGACTTCTTTTCCAAACAAGCTCATTTTGTTCCCTGTATGGGTATACCGGGAGCTGGGAGGTTGGCTGTGAGGTTGGCAGAATTATTTCTGCAGCATGTGGTACGATTGCATGGATTACCATTGAGCATTGTTTCAGATAGAGGCTCACAATTTACCTCCAAATTTTGGCATGCCTTTTGTCAGATGCTGGGAATCAAGTGTGCGCTTTCCACGAGCTATCACCCCCAAACAGATGGTCAGACAGAACAAGTGAACCAGACATTGGAGCATTATCTAAGAGGGTACTTGGGAGATGGCAGAGAATCCTGGGTACCCGCCTTATGGTTGGCGGATTTCACTTATAATAATACGTATCATACATCTTTGGGAATGGCACCCAATGAATGCTTATATGGTCAAGTACAAAATATTATACCAGAACATTTGCCTGAAGTAATACATTTGCCAGTATTACAGGAGTGTAAACAGTTGCTTCTGAAGGTCAGACAGAAGGCACGGGAACATTTGGAACGAGCAAAAAAACAGTACAAATTTCAGGTAGACAAACACAGACAAGAACGTCCCAAATTTGAAGTGGGGGATAGAGTGTGGTTATCAACACAAAACTTAGCTTTGATTGGATCAAGGAAGTTTTTACCTCGTTTCATTGGGCCATACGAAATTATTAAATGTGTATCTACCACTGCTATGAAATTGAGTTTGCCTAAATCATTACCCATCCACCCGGTGTTCCATGTGTCTTTACTTAAACCCGCAGCTCCAGGAATGACCACTAAAAGAGCTCCGGCGATCATAAAGGATGGGCAGACGGAGTATGAAGAGAACAAGATTTTGGATGTCAAGAGAAGAAGTACACGACTGTGGTACCTGATTCAGTGGAAGAGCTATGGGCCTGAGGATTGTTCTTGGGAACCAGTGGAGGCGATACATGCCCCAAGGTTAATTGAACAATTTCATCAGCATTATGCAGGTAAACCACGTCCTAGGAAAGGCCCTGAGAGAGGAGGTAATGTCAGGATTAGGGGCTGGCAGGGACGGACGAGACGCCAGAAACTGAACAAATAGGTCAAAGACTACAATTCCCATGAACACTTGGGGAGACTGGTAGTTCTCTGGCGTGCGCGCGTGTGGCCAGCTGAGTTGGATTAAGAACGGTTATTTAAGGCCACACGGAGCACGGCAGGTGTGGCTTATTGTGGGTGTGTGCGGAGCTCCATGTCGGAGTGGATTTCAACGGAGACGGCGGCGGGCGGTGACCAGGCAGTTCAAATCACAGCAAGGCTGCCGCTTTGAGGTGCTGTCTCATCCAGCGTCCGGGACGGCTTCCGAGCCTCCCGGACTTCAGATAAGTGCCTAATGAGTATTTTTCCACACTTGAATGCGTTTCTGTGTTTGTGCACCACGAACAGTTGGTTCTTAAAGGGCTGGGGTGTGGAGGGGCGGTAATGTACTCCGCAGGTCCGGTACTAAGTCTGAATTATGGCTGCATTGTACACAAACAATATCAGGGACTACGTCCTGGTATGCAAGGCCTTCTCAAGGACATTCAGACACAAGTCCTCCATCAACAGGCATATAGGGTTACTCTGATAAGAGGAATTACTGTATTACAGGGTTATGTTTGGTATAGGGAAATGAGTACCAGAAGCCAGTTCCCATGTGTATATGTTTTTCATGTCATTGTGATCAATGTTGCAATCTGCTAGCCCAAATGGGCCATGTGTTATGTCATTCATAAGGGAGAGTGAGTTCCTCCATTGTATGTGCCATACTGCTTGCTTTATGTAGTGTTTTATGTCAATGTGCACGGTGGTACATGTATTAAGATGTGCTGAGGTGTTCTCAAGTGATTTAAAAGCATGTCATGTTCAGGAATTAGTCAGGTTTAGTAGTGTAGGGTTTTTTCCTGTTGCTTCCCTCGACCTATCCACCCTAGGGTTCCCTTCAACCGCTTTCCGGTTTCCCTATAATTCCCCACCCTGTCCACAACCTCTTCCTAACCCTCTTCCCCCAACTGGCTGCCACATGGTGTCCTGTTTACTATACCAGGCACCTGTGCCAACCACGGTGGGAAGGTCAACTTCATTCGGCTTCTGTGGTTCGGGGGAGAGTGTTGACCGCTCCTCCCTTTTTGGTTGTGTATCTTGACAGACACTGTTACTATCAAGGCTTGTTGGTGAATACATTAAAAGTAAACCCTAAACGTATAGATGTGTGAACTCGGCATGAACCCTAGATCCGTAATGTATTAACAAATATTAACTGACAATAGGGTTGGACATCATGTTTTCAAAGGTTTATAAGGTGCGACTATTCTAATGTACAGTCCCACTCACTGAGCACACCGAACCACGCTGGAGTTCGCTATGTTGTACTGAGGGCCAATAGCTATCTGTTGCTTTGTCCTTTGAAACTGTTCAGTATAAAATAAAGATCTTTGTATGTTCACAAAGATGCCACATTGTCTTAGTGTTTGTTCAATGTGTGATTGCGTGCCATTGGTTTACCATATAAAAAATCTAATAAAAACATTTTCTTTTGTGCCTTTTCCCTTTTTGTATCAACTCAAAATGTATAAATGCAAAAAAAGGTCCATACACCTAGAGGCTTTTCGCGTTTCTCCATGAACCACATTGCACCTCCAAGGCTAGAATATCCCTTTCAACATATTGTAACCTCCCCTAATTACCTCATATATTCTCCTCAACCATGTGTACATCACTCTTGCTTGCTAGCTATGTTTGTGCTATATAGAACACCAAACACAAATACCAACATGATGTTAACAAAAAAACACATAAAAAGAAACTACATTGTTTACTCTTTCAAAGGTTTCCCCCGTTTTTTTGTCAAATACTGTTTTATATAGCATTGTACTGGTATAGCTTTGACGTACAGTTGTGTTTTGTTTTAATAACGGTTTTAGTAGGATTGTTCACTTGTGGTTGGTTCACTTGTTGACCACCTTGGTTGGTGCATTGGTTCTCTATGGTTATATAGAGGTTACATTTAATACACACTTTTGTTTTCCTGTGTTGAGCACACAATTTTAATCATTGCCATGTTTAGCACTTGTCAAGATAGCTCAGCGGCAAGGTTGCATGTGTTTCTCCCACAGCTGGAAACAAGATGACATAAAGCAACACAGGTTCGATCCGCGGGTCCGCGCTTAGAAACCTCTGGGTATCAAGCGTGTTATAAATACGCAACTAAGACATATTCCTCTAACTATCCTCGATGCCCCGGGCTGTCTGAGCGCTTTAAAAATGCAAAATGAATAAATAAACAAATAAGATCTAAATGCGATGCTGGGATGGTAGGGGAAGAAGGATGGGGAGATGGAAGAGACAAATATTTCCACACAGGATGAGTATTGACTTCTGGTGGATAAGGAGGGGCTAAACATGTGTTTTTTTTTATGTGCCAGTTTGAGGTCCAAGATCACATATCGCAGTCAATTCCTGAAGTCACTGGGGGAAGCTGAAGCAGTGGCGAGCACAGGTTTGGAAAATGAGGCACTGCAATCAGGGAAGGCCCCAGGGGTGACAGCAAGAAATCATGTGGATCCCCCCACAGAGGAATTGGTAGCAGGACTTCATGTGGATTCCTCCTCAGATGCAGGGGAGGCTGGCCCTTACGTGGGCTCCCCTAAAGAGGCAATGGAGGCACTGTAGAACAGGAAGACATGTTACTCAACTGCAATGAGGGGGCAGCCCTAGCAATATTCTGGAGGCATTTAGGACGTCTTCTGCCTCGGTTGGGGCATGGAGAAGGAAGTGACCTCCGCCTCCATGGAAAGGTGCTGTTGAGGATGAAGAGGAGGTCCCTCGGTAGAAGACCATGGGGGATGAACAGCCTGCAATGGTGCCACGGAAGCTGGGGGACATACCTAAGGATGGGAGGGGCAGCAGGTAGAATGGGTGGTTGTGGTGGAGAAACAACTTATTCTTTCACCTGCTGTGGTAGAGGGGGAAGGCCTTCAACAGCAGGACATCCAAGAAGTTCCAAATTCACCCCCCACACTCAAATCACAGTGCTCTGGGAGTAGGTCTATTTTTCCATGCTACTAGGGGAAGGGAAACTATTACTGGGGGGAAGCCTAGAGTGTTCTGCATCCTGGTGGACTTTGGGAAGTGTGTCAAGTAGAAGGGAAGGGCCATACCCCAAGGACAATACCAATGAGGAACGACCGCAAAAGTGATAACATGAAGGTGTGCCAGGTGGACAAGACCTTAATGTCCATGGGACTGCTAGAGACCATGCAGCCAGTGCTATCCCCTTTAAGATAACTTTTTGGGCTATATTTTTAGTATCTCATGATATTTTTCTTTTCGTGATATAGTGGTATGTTGTTAGCTCTTGATAATATATTGTGGTAAGTTTATTGGGGTAAGACCAACTTCAGAACACTGCCTAGTAACGATTTTAGCAAAGTCACTAATGGTAAGCAATTACTGGCCTTAGTTCACACTTACCTGCTTGCGTATCTTACGTACAACCCACTGTGTGCCCTTTTGGCTGTGTTTCAAAATACATTTGTCATGTCACATCACAAAATAGTTGTATTCACACACACGCATAGCACTCCTGAAAAACTCAAATCACAACAAGCAAATTACCTTATGTTTTACCACATGTGGTGATGTGAATTATTACCTGCAGGAAAATGAGCTTACCACCTGTTGAACCTCAGCCTAATGTGTGGGAGCGAGGGGCCAGCAGGCCCCCCGCATCCTTGACTTCTCAGTACAAAACTCTGACCAAGTGCCTCCAGTAGTGGGTTAGCCCCTTGCCCTTATGCTATGTCGACTTTAGTTAACATTCACGTAGATGGGACCACTGAGCAGGACACAGGGCATCCATTTTTGTACCCCCTTTCGACTCCATCTTGGTGACTAGGCCTTCTGCGATAGTACAAAACGCTTCTCTTCCCTTTCTCGCAATGGCCAGACGCGCAGGGCACATGGCCCCCACCTCCTTCCCCACTCTGACTGGAAAACTCTGCGGCTCCATTCTCACGCCGCAGCCGGAGGTACTTGCAACAGATAATAAATGTAACACATCACTCTTCCTCTGAGATCACTGTCCTGCATGTGAACCAGCATGAGCTAAGCACATAGCTCGTTCATCTCCACAAACGTGTCCTTGCCCCCACACCCTTGCCAGTGGAAACGTACTGCCATTGTGACCCTGTGCCCCTGCAAGGTATTCCTTTCATGTGCCAGACCACTGACCACGCCATGATGCCCACCCAACAGATCCCCAACTAACATTAGACCCCTTCTGCAGTATATCGTTGTCTACTACTAACAAATGTCACATACCAGAGATTCTTATGAACACAACCCTCACTTCAACCAGTGTATTATGGTGGTCAAGGCCCTTAATCTAAGGCCTCTATAATCCGATGTAACTGATAGTATAGATGCACGTGTGACGTTTATAGAGACATGATTAGTTATTCAAAGACTTTGAACAAGTATTAATTAGTGCATGCATTTTGAGAATATATTATGTTAGTTTAGCTAGTGACCACCCTGCTTCACAGTGACCTGACCTTCACCCATTCGGAGCACAGATGTCTGACGTCCATCCTCTCGCCAACCAAGCAGCCAACCCGGAGGAAGAGATGCCACCCACACCATGGGCACCATATGGACTGTCCAATTCGGGACCAACATAGTATCTTATGTTGGGTGCGTCATTTGCCCTATAAAATGTATTGTAACATTCATTTTGGCCAGAGCGCTCTCAGAGGCAACAGAGATCTTTGAATGCCATTTACTTATATAAACCTTGACTTGAACTCTCGCAGCCTGTTCTCTTTGCCTCATTCCCCGTCTGGGGTGTGTCAGTTGTATTCCTTTGCATGAGAAAGACGGGGATGGCACAAACACTATGTTCTAACACAATAATTCAGGCATATAATGGGAGTTCTGAGGCTAACTTGTTTTTTTCTTTTGGGACTTTATAAAATGTTAAAATTCAGAAAATTAACAAACAGGTGCATTATGCTGTGCTACTTTTTACAGTAATTGGTACTTGAACAAGGATAAAATACATTTCATTAGAGAGTTCACAGACATTAAATCACTTTTATAGTAATAAGCTTCAAATACATATGTGTTGCTGGCTGGCTAACACACAGTCGGATGTAACCTTGAATGTTTCTCTCACAATTCTTGGCAGCTATGAGCCTCTTGTCTTAACTAAAGCTTGCTACATAAATGGGAATCAACATAAAATATAAATTGTGAATTACTTTACGAAAACAAACATATTTCTATCTCATAGCAGCCTGTAAAATATGTCTTCCATACATTACACGCCCCTCAATTACTGCATAATTACAGTGATCTGTTCAGGCAGTGGATTCTCGGACCACAAAGATTAGGATAGCCCTTCACTGCCTTGGCCGGCAATACTCCCCTTTTCTGTCTATTGCACAGGACAAAACAGGAGAATCCTTATCATGTCCACTCCCTTTTTGCCTGGAATGAACGAGCCGGCCTTTCGGCTCCCAAGTCAGCCAGAGGGAAAGAGCCCTGGAGACAGCTCTCTCTCTCTCTCTGCCAGTCCTTCTGCTCCCTTTGCCAGCGAGTGAGTGAATGACCCAGCTGTTTCCGCTCCAGCCCTTTTTCTAAAATGCATGTGTCATTCAAAGAACCTCTCCTTGACAAACCAGCCCATTAAATAGCACATGATTTCCTTTGTGCATTTGACCGAGCTTCAGGCTACAGCGCTGAGTAAATTGTTACATGTATCTGTGCTATTTCCTTCGCCCCACAAATTAACAATGGAGCCAGTTTAGTTAAATCAACTCACATCTAAACCCTGTCATGTAATCACTGCAAAGAAAATCTAATTCTACATGCCTTTACATTTTATGAAATGGACCACTTAACTAGAATGCAATAATGTTTTGCACTCATAAGTAATGGTCTAAATTGCATCAAATATTAGTAGGGAGTAGTTTATTGGGACCTGGGATGTTAGTAGCATTAATATGTTGATTTTACTTTCATTACATTTAGTCAATTGCTGTGGTGTGGTGCAAACAATAAAACCTGTTGTGCAGGGTCAAATTCAAATTGGCTGGTATGTGCTTTATGCATTATAATGCTGGCATCTATTAAGCACAGCTTGAGCCTCACCCATGAGTCTCACACCCTTGGACCTAGTTAACATTCAAACCATTGCTAAAACATGGATGATGAAATGTGGAGCTACCCTTGTTGAAATTTAGAATAGGGAAAAGTATTTCCCTATTATATTTCCATACCCACCCTCCTTTTTTTCTACTGGGACACAACCAAAATCACTACAGGAAAAAAAGAAAACATGCAATAATCCCGGCTTCAACACATGATCAATGTGTGATCTTGGGCACGATTTTGCCATGATCTTAACAGTTAAGAAACAAACAACATGAAAATGGTAATACTCATACAAAAAAACATGATATCTCTCTCTTTATATATGTTTGGGAAAAATATTGTATTTTCTTTTAATTGGTGATCTCCTATTTGTTTTTTTTAAATTATATTCTAATCTTGTTTTAATAAAATATCGAAAGAAGATTTTCTTTAGTTTGATATTTAACAATAAAGTCGAAATTGTTCAGGAAACTGTTTCTGGTGAAGTGAATTTCCATCCTTTGTAGGTGGAAAATTGTTCAGGGTCAGCTCCTTCACCTCCTTTTCCGGTCCAGAGTTTTTTCTAGGGGACGCCATTCCAGTGCCATCCTCCAGATCAGCACACTCCAAGGATCCTGCAAACTGATGGGGAAAACAACAATTTTTCTAGATCAAAAAGAAAAAACAACTTAAGAAGCAAGTACATCTAACCATTTACTTTTCCCTTTTTAATTAGTTGTTTGAAATCAGATGTAATTATGCACACAAATGGACATAAAACATAAAATACCATGTGATGCAGCAAAAACATCTCTTTAGGACCATCTACAAATAACATAAATTAAACACACTAATGCCACACAGCGCTTTTTCAGGCAACTGTTTCAAACACAACCTTAACACAACATCTAATACAATAACCAAATTTACCTATAAATGAAAAATAAACAAACAAAGTCTTTACCTATTTACAATGCCCCTTTCTCTTATTTACCTATGCATATTTTGTTCACTAATTTGATATATCTTTCTCCTTTTATCCCTTAAACCAACATTTTGATATCTTCAAATTATTTACACCTATTCAGCTGTTATGGTAAGTCTATTTAATAGGTAAGCACTTTACTTTCCTACCATCACATTTTTCACTCCCTGCTAGTCTCAATTCACTCTAGCCTTTTCACCTCATGTTTCATGTGGAAGTACTTAGTCGGGTTAACATGGACAAACGGATCCACTGTTAATTCTCCCTCCTTTCTAGCAATTCTGTAAACCACAGGGGAAACCTTATCTACAATTCTATATGGTGCTTGCCATGCTTCAAGAATAGTGTTTTTATACGTACCTTTCTCAAAACTGACTTTATATACCTAGTCTCCTATCTCATATTCTCTCACAGATGTCTTCCTATCGTAATATGACTTTGCATGTCAGAAGTCTTTTCAAAATGTCTGTGCGCTAAGGCATATTGCAAGTGCTTTCTCAGTTCTTCGACCTATTCATGGATCGGGGCCGCATTTACAAGAACCTGTTCATTTCTCCAGTAGAGCAAGCAACGTGGCAAAACCATTTTCCTACATGTCAAATATTTGTGAGGGCTGGGATTTGTTGATTTAGAGGGTGTGGATCTGAGAGCCATTAGCACCAATGGAAGCTGCAAATCCCAGCTAGATCATGCTTCAGCTACAAACTTTTTCAACACGTCATCCATCAATCTGTTATACCGTGCTACTCCCCCTGAAGAGGAGGGCTAGTAAGCAATGTGTAGCTTCCTTTTCACACCAAAGATTTGCCACATTTTTGTAATTACTACACTAGTGAAAGGACTTTCACGGTCTGATTCTTTTCTTTGAGGAAAACCATATCTTGAAAAAATATGATTCACAAGTAAAATGGCCACCATTTGCGCACACTGCAGTCTGGAGCTGGAATGCAATCCACCCATTTAGACATTAAACAAACTACCATCAGCATGTACCTCTTTCCCCTTGCTGATCTCCTCACATGCCCTACATAATCTACTTGCAAATCAGACCATGGGAGTGTCAAACCCCTTTTCATTAATGGTGCTCTATGGGCTGGTGATGCAGACTGAAACTGTGCACACACTAAACGACCTCTGGTGTAGAGATCAACATCTTGAGACATTTGTGGCCAATAGGCATAATCATTTAAAATGTCCAAAGTCGTCTGTGAACCTCTGTGGCCTGCAGTTATGGCATTGTGGGCATGATGTAAAATCAATCCCCGAAATGACAAAGGCACTACACATTGGATTTGGCCTGTCGTGGATTCTCTAATCATCAGTGCATCTTGTAATCTCATTATCTTTTTGTTTTTTAATAAGACCCTCAATTCCTCATTTCCTTTGCAGTCCTCTTCAGTCAGTGGATTGTGTTCTGCATCTAACAAATGCTTGTAAAATGGGTCTAGAATGGGATTATCCTTTAGTGCCTTAATCAAGTCTTGATCTGAAATATCAATACTCTATTGTGCCACAGGCTGTTCAACAGTTTTCTGAATTTTGGAGCGTGTTATCACATCTACCTGAATTTCACCAATCAGGTGGTCAATAGAATATACCTCTCCATTACAGCTACAATTTTGGATAATTGATCTGCCTCATCATTTCCTTCCTTACTCTCACCTGGTGTTTTCAAATATGTTCCTCCAATTTATTATCAGGTCATCTTCTGGCACAAGTTTGTCTATAGCTTGAATAATCTTGCCATGTTTAAGTGGCTTCTTGTTATATGTGAGCATGCCTTTCACTTTCCCACAAGGTAAATACTCCACAAAACTAGTTCACACATAATCAGAATCATTGACTAAAACTATTTCTCTGAGTCTATTTTCTACTGCTGTAGATATTGTCTCATACATGGTGGCCAATTCTGCAACTTGACTGCTATTGGGGCCTATCATCATGCTCACTCTTGGAATTCTGTCACATTTAAACCAAACATTTCCTATTCCTGCCACAATTTCTTTTTCAGCATCATTTTTTATGTGGTATGCACATCCATTTACATATACAGTTGTTAAATCCTTACATGTTTTCTCATTGAAAACCTTGTGTGGGGAATGCTCAAATTCATTTAAACGTGTCTCTACCTCTGTGTCATCATGCACACAGACAGCTGTAGAATCATGTAACTTTGCAAGCCTCTGAGCAACTGTGCTTTTTTTTATTTTGTCCATATTTCACTTCTACTGGAAATCCCTGAAATGCCAATGTCCGTGAGGTGATTCTTGACTCCAAACTCCTCTTATTTTGCAAAAATTGCAGAGGCGGGTGATTTGTTTCAACAATCACCTGCTCCCCTTTAATTATAGGACAGCAATTCTTGTAATTCCCAGACAGTTGTCGGAAGTGCTTTTTCACATTTACAAATGTTGGTCTCTTCCTGTGATAATGCTTTCCTAGCATATGCAATGGTTTTATTATTCACATCATGGTTTTGATACAACTCTGCTGACATACATTGATCTGTGAATCCTATTTCTATTGGATATAACAAACATGGCCCTTTCATTGGACACCCTTTTAGCATGGTCACTGCCTCATTTTGTTCCTTTTCCCATTTCCAGGGTACACCCTTCTTCAGTAATCTCGTCAAAGGTTGTGTAATCTCTGCATAATTTCCAATAACCTTTCTGCTGTAACGTGTCATTCCTAACAAACTCTTTAAACTTTTTAAGGTAGTGGGATCTTTTAGTTTTTGAACTTGTTTCGTTTGTGGGTTTAATCCATGCTCTGTCACTTCACTGTGCTTTCTGTAAATATAATTTTGCGCCAGCCTGCTGTAGCTGACTGAGTACATGACTAATCTCATTGAAATGGCTTTTCAAATCTTCATTATTGATTAGCACATCATCCATATAAACTATGGTTCCTCTTTGAGCTGGATCCGGGAGTGGCTTGCTCAGGAATATCCCAAACTTGCTCCCACTATTGACATACCCAATAGGGATCCAGGGCAATGCATATAGTGATGTGTAAAATGAAAATGCAAAAATAAATTTTTGATGTCTTCAACTAGTGGCACACACCATTATTCAGCTGTAAGGTCTAAGGTGGTAAATACCTTTGACCCGTGAACCTGTTCAAGGCCCTGTCAATAAAAAAACAGGTACCTTCTTGTTCAATTCTCAGAGATCTGCATGCAAGTGTCATTGGCCTTTGGGTTTTAGCACACCTAATACAGGAGTATTTGATGTACTATGAATTGGACTAATAATTCCTTTAGATTCTACATTTTGGATTATTTCAGCTAGTGATTCAAAACATGCCAGGCTAACCTATATGGATGCATAAATACTGGCTCCCTGCCATGTCCTTCTGCTAGTGTGGCAACATGCAAATCGGTCAGCCCACAGTCATAGGCATCTTTCGCAAAAACCTGTTTGAACTCCATAAATATTTTCCTCAATTGGTCTTTTTCTTCTTCATTTGTGGAAGCATCTGCAGCTTGAATCTGCTCCTCTACAATTTTAGAAAACTCTAGGAAATCCTCCAAAGGAGGAACATCTGTACTTTATTCTAACCGGGTGTCAGTGTCTCTTTGGGGAGTTGCTCCCCCCAAATATTTTGGAATATTGACCTCCACTTTCATATGCTGCTTGTCTCTCGATCTACAATCATCCTGATGACAGCAAACCATTTCACTTGGCTCAAAAGGGTACATAGCCTGAACTTTACAGATTCCTTTAGGCTTAGACTCCAATGGTTTTGGAAATTCATCTTGTGCAGTCACATAGCTTTCATGGATGTTCCCGATCACTGGGTTACTGGGTTACTGAAATCAGCAGTGTAGTAAGATTCCTGCACGGTCATTCCTAATGCTGAATTATCTGCCAAATGAATGTCTTGACACCCTTAATTGTCCACCAGGATTTTAATGGGTCCATCCCCAATCTCTATCTGTGGTGTATATTCACATTCTAATCCTTGTTGCTTTATGTATTCATTTAGGCATACAAATGTATCTGTTGTACCTTCCTGTATTTTAATGCTACTGTAAATTGTCTGGTAAATGCGGGAATGAAAACATTATTTTTCACTTGAAGCTCAATTGCATATGGCGTCATTTGGGCACGATGGTAAGCTTGTCTGTTGTCTTCAAATTCAGGTGCAGCTCCACACAATCTGGAACAGACCTTTCGATTTTGAAACTCTAATACCATACACATTCTATGCATGATGTCATTTCCAAATAGAATTTGTTTTGTGTTCCGCTCCTGATCCACACATTGTGGTAAATACTTTTAGAGCTGATTCTAATCTTTAACATGCATTTTCCTGCAATTCTTTGTCCCAACTCAGGGTGCAGTTCCACCCAACTAGGCCAAAGATGTGTTGGTTCTTTACTTTGGGATCTCATCCCTGTCAACTATTTGCTGTAGCACCTTTTCACTAATGAAACTCCTTTCATGCTCAGAATGCCCATTCACATGGGTAGGTATCAATAGATGCCCTTCTTCAAAGTGTATTTCTGAGATTGTTGAAATGCTTTTTACCTGATTCAACTCTGGAGTAATATGTGGTTTGCATTTTTCTTCATTTAGATAAAAACACAACGTGGTTTCATCTATTTCTGATTTTTTTTCTTAGGATACAAATACATCTCCAAAGATTGCTTCTCGTTCTCTCCTCGCATTTCATCCTGCCACATGAGAATGACAGTGACACTAGGCAGACTGAAGATGTACTTCCACTGCACTTTCTGATTTAGCAATAGTGTGGCGTTTTTTTCCACTATTGCTTTGGATCATTATTTTCTTAGATTTCAATGGCTTTTTATCTAAGGACCAAAATACCTGCCATCTCGGAGCCGCTGCCACCGGCCCGCCCCGTCTGACACTGATCGGGCTACTTGGGTTTGCCCTCTTTAGCCTGACTCCTCCTGGCTGACTAATTTGGATTCTGTCCAACCTCACTGCCTCTGAAGCTTGAAGTTCTCCCATCGCGGCTGCTTAGGACTCCAACCCTTCTTCGCTGCCAGCAACCCTTCCTACTCTAGTGTGGGTCCACTCACAGAACTTCACTGCTTCTGCCCACCCACCTTGCCTGACTCTGTTCTTCTCTTGTGCCCACACCACTCCTGGTCCCATTGCCTGCGGCCCTTCCAACTCAAGTGCGAGTGCAGCTACAGTGGATCCTTGCATTGAACCATCCACTACCTGTTTTCCTCCTCTAGCACCTTTCTGCCAAACCTGGTACTGCCCGCAGCCCCCCCATCCTCTCCCCATCACTCTCCTAACTAATTTCCCTGACCACTGCCCCCACCTGAAACTGCCACACTGACCTCTGCTCTCACCATCACAAGACTCTACAGGATCGACCCGTACGTACTTGCCCTTTCTTTGAGTCCTCTGTTATGCAATTCTCCAAATCTCCTTCTCCTCATCCTTCCTTCCCTCCTCCCCCCTTTCCCCTACTCCCACCTTCTCCTCTCCCTTCTACTCTCCTTTTCCCTCCTAATGCCCAGCCCTCCCCCTATCCCCCCCACACTCCTCCTGTTACTATCCTTCCATCTCTCACCGCCCTAGCCTTCTATAACTCCCTACCGTCCATCACTCCACCCACTTGAACATGGCACTCTGGAGCGCCATATTCATCTGCAACAAAACCGCAGCTGTTCTCGACCTATTCTTTCACCTTAACCTCCATTTTTTATGTCTAACTGAAACCTGGATCTCCCCCCATAACACTTCTGTCCCTGCTTCCTTAACCACCTCCTCTTCCTCCTTTACTCATACCCCACGCACTACTGGCCGTGGCGGAGGCGTTGGCCTCCTCTACCACCCCAAGTACATCTCCTCTTCCTCCTCACCATCTCTCCCATCTTTCCCTACCTTTGAATTCCTCTACAAATCTTTCTCCTCGCCCCACCCTATTTCTTTTCTGATCATATACCATCCCCCTGGCCCTCTCTCTTCCTTCTATGAAGATCTGGATCACCTCCTCTTGCTCATCTCTCCCTCCCCCTCTCCTCTATCCATGCTTGGTGACTTCAATCTCCATCTCCCTTTTCCCCCTCAATCCTCTCCCCTCTTCTCTATCTTTGACTCCTACCTCCTTTCCCCTCTTCCTTCTTACTCCACCCACTCCTCTGGCTCCACCCTGGACCTCATCTTCAATTCTTACTACCCCTCTTCCCCTGTCTCTACACTTCCTATCTATCTCTCTGACCATGCCTTACTCTCTTTCTCCCTTTCTCCTCTCCCACGCTCCACCCCTCCTAACACCTCCCCTCCAACCTACTCATGGCGCGATTTTCGCAACTTTGACCCATCCCTCTTTACTGACACTTGATCTTCTTTCCTTCCAACTCTCCAAGACTTCTCCTTATTATCTGCGGATGATGCTCTATCCTCCCTCTCCTCTGCTATCTCCTTCTCCCTTGACAGACTCTACCCCCTTTCTCTTTTCCGCCCTACCCGAAAAACCTCTTAACCTTGGCTTACTCCCCAACTCCTCTCCATGCAACGCTTTCTCCGTCGTCTCGAGAGACTTTCGCTCAAAATTCCCTTGCTTTTTAACCAAACCTCTTACTTCTCATACCACGCACTCTACGACTCTTGTCTTGCCTCGGCTAAATCCTTTTACTTCTCTAACTTACTCCAATCTCAAGCCACTCACCCTCGCCGTATCTTCCAAACTCTTTCTCGACTTCTCTCTCCCCCACTCCTGATCCCTCCTCTAATTCTACACTCTCCCCTTCTTACTTCTCCAACTTCTTTTCCTTTAAGAATCTTACCCTTCATCAAACAATCCACACCCCCTCTGACTTCATTTCTACTCCTCCGCCCCCCCTCATCCTACATGTCCATCTTCTATCCCGTCTCCCCTTCTGAAGTCTCCACCCTACTATCCAAAGCCCACCCCACTGCGGGCCCTTCTGACCCTCTCCCTTCCCTTCTCGTCCCTAAGATTTACCCTCTTCTTAACCCCTACCTCACCTCCTTCTTCAACATCTGTCTCTCCTCAGCTACTTTTCCCTCTGCTTCAAGCATGCTACAATCATCCCTATTTTGAAGAAGCCTTCTGCTGATCCTCTTCTCACCTCTAACTTTAGACCCATCTCTCTTCTCCCATTCTTCTCCAAGATTCTCGAGCACCTTGCCTACTCCCAGTTCTCATCCTTTGTTACTAACTCCTCTCTCCTACCACCCTACCAATCTGGCTTCTGTCCCAAACATTCCACAGAAACTGCTCTCACCTCTATTCTCAACTCCCTTCTCTCTGCTCACCACGCCAAATAATCCTCTATACTTATTCTCCTAGACCTCCCTGCAGCCTTTGACACTGTCGATCATCCCCTCCTTATTCACACTCTTTCTTCCTTTGGTTTCAAAGGCTCTGTCCTCAACTGGCTATCCACTTACCTCTCTTCACGCTCCTTTACTGTCTCCTGGGGCGGTCGCTCCTTTCCTACCTATTCTCTTGAATACAGTGTACCCCAAGGGTCGGTACTTGGTCCTTTCCTCTTCTCTCTTTACACCTCCCTCATTGCCCCTGTAATCTCCTTGTTTGGGTTCTCCCACCACTTTTATGCCGACAACACTCAACTCTTTCTCTCTTTCTCCTCCTTCTCACCTGACCTTCACCAAAAACTCTCCTCCAGCCTTACTGCTATTAAAAACTGGATGTCTTCCCGATTTCTCTCTCTTAACACGGACAAAACCAAAGTTGTATTCTTTCCCTCTAACTCTCTTAAACCTCCCTCCACTCCCCCATTCATTCACTTTCCTCCCTCCAATCTTCCTATCTCTCTTCAAGCTCGTAATGTAGGATTTCTCTTTGACTCCTCTCTCTCCTTCTCCCAACATATTTACCTCACTTCCCGTACCTGTCGCTACCACCTCTTCAATATCTGCAAAATCCGTCCTTCTCTCACCTTCCACGCTACTAAACTCTTAATCTGCACCCTCATCTTCTCCCGCCTCTTCTACTCCTCCTCCCTACTCTTTGGGCTTCCTACTTCTCACCATGCCCCTCTTAAATCCATCTACCACTCTGCGGTTCATACCCTAGGTCTACCTACCACCCGTGACTCCATCTCTACCTCTCTCTCTTCCCTTGGCTGGCTTCCTTTCCATTCCCAACTTAAATTTGAATTTCTCTGCCTTGTCTTTAAATCTCTCTGGTCTCGCTCCCCTTATCTCTCCTCCCTTCTCTCCTTCTACTCTCCCTCCCGTTCCCTTCGATCAGCTGACCATTTCCTTCTCACTATACCTCCTTCCCCCTGTGCCTCCTCTCGCTTCCGCTCCTTCCAACTCCGAGCACCTTGACACTGGAACTCCCTTCCTCTTGCCATCCGCTCTGCCCTCACCTTCACCTCCTTCCCCTCTTCCCTCAAATCTCTCCTCCTCCATTCTCCTCCCTGAATCACCTCCCCCTCTCCTGCTTCCCCCCTCCACTCCCTATTCTTCCCCTAACTATCCCCCCTCCTCCACCTCCCTCCCTCTCACCCTCCTCCTTCCCTCCTCCTACCATTTTTCACCATTCCCCTCCCATGCACTCCCTTTCCCCTTCCCAACCAACTCCCTCAGTTAATTGCTCTTTTCATTGTTTTGTCGATTGATTCATAATGTATTTGCTTCAACTGTTGTTTGTTTATGTAATATGTTGTTCAATTGTACAGCGCTTTGGCGTAAAGCGCTTAATAAATCAATAAATACAAAAAAATACCTCATTTACCCCATCAATGAGGGATGATAATCTCCTCGAGCAATGTCTCCCTATGAGAAGGGTATTTCATTAATGGGTGTGACCAACACTTCCTGTCTCATCCGATGCTTCCCTATCTTTATGTCAACCTCAGTGGCACGATATGTATCTCTTCCCCATTGAAATTGTGCACAGGGTCTTCATTTTGTCTCATTTTGTGGGGAATTCACTTCATTGATACTTCTCACCAATTCTTTTGACATTATTTTTGCTTGGGCACCTGCTTCAATCATTGCAAATACATTCGATTTTTCTTCATTCGAGATAGGAACATAGTAGCTATTCTCAACCTTGTCTAGTAGGCATGAAACATTTCAGGACTTACTTTTCTTAGCTCATTTTTACTTTTTGCTAGGCAAATGGGCATATGAAATGACATTTTACCCTCCTTTTTGCCCACTTCATTTTGAATTTATGTGGCTATTCTCCTGGGCTCAGCACCCATTTGGAGTGTAGCCACTCACTGCCCCTCTGACTTGGGACCACTAGTGTTCACAACCCAATTTCTCATTGTGTCTTTCCCATTGTCTGGGTCCTCTCTACTTACTTCCACATTTCAACCTATTGGCTGTGTCGGTTTCTGGTGCGTGACACTTGTCTGCATTTTGTATGGAGCATGTCGTTTCTGTCCCTTGGAATATCTGTAGCTCAAAATAATCCTCAGGTCACTTACCTGCACCTGCATTTTGGGCAATCAATTGTTTCCTCTGTGGGGGTATCAATAGTATTTTGATTATCAAGTAAGGATAATCTATCTGTTGAATCTAATTATTCATTTTGTGTTTCATTTTCACATGGATATTCTTTTTATTTTTTCTTCTCTGTTCTTTGGGTTTTTCTTGCTCATTTTCCCTTTTTGCTCTTCATCTTCACACACATGAATGGTCTGATTCAACTCCAAATCGAATCATGCTCCCCTTTCGCGTGTGTTATAATTCCCTGTTCATTTAACTTGTATTTGTTTGTTTTCTTTTTTTTTTATCAGCAATCAATTCAGTATTTTTATTCAAAAGCAATTCATGGGCTTCTGTGATTTCGTCAGGGAAGAGGTGATTAGCTAGTCACATGTTATTGCTACATACAAGATCACTCTTATGACTTCTGCACTTTCACTTGGCTGTTGTCTTTGAACTGCACATAATTTCCCTATTTGTTCAGACAACATTTTGAGTTGGGCTTCTAAGCATTGAAACCTGTCCATGTCTCTGAATTCCTCTCTTTGTTGGTCTGGGCCGGTAAGGATTAAACTCGCCCTGATTAGGCCTGTTGTGATATCTTTCAGGAGATGGATTCCTCTTTGTGTTACCTCTGAATTCAAATGACACAGGAGGTGGAGAACTATTTTGTGATGTGACATGACAAATGTGTTACTAATAAAGGAGGGATGTTGCTCTAATGTGCCAACCAGTAGTTAAGAGGTGTTGTTAGGTTTTGATGGTGAGTCAAGATTCAAAGAATTTTCTGACAAAGTTCTGTTTCCAAAGGAAGTATATGCGTTTTTAATTCAAAAAAGTATACAAATCTACCGAAAGTGAGGAAGGTAGTAATTCCCCAAAAACTTTTATTGATTCACTCTGGTTTCCAATCTGGTTCTAAGCTCTAAACACATGTTAACCCATGTTTAATCCATTGGTTCATCAGGAGAGATTTCATGAGTAAATTGTTCTAAAAATCAACAAAGATATATTAAGTAAACATTTCTTATGGTGTTTCATTCTAGAGTGTTACATAATTCAACAATATGGTCACAATTGTCTGGAATTCTCTTGATTTTGAAGATACATAAATTAATTTTATCTAATTTGTAGATGTTTGTGATAATTTTACTACATTCATTTAAGTGGTCACTTAAATGTCTAAATCTGGTAGTTATATTCAAACTAGGCAAATGACTCACCCTAGGTTTCTATTGGTCCTGGTGTCTAGGTTCTTAAAGCTCAAAGTGTGGTCACAATTCTTGTCTATAGTTCTCTGTAGTTACAATCATCATACTGGCAAAATATGGATGAGTGCCCCAGGAGGGTGGGGTATGGGAGAAGACAAAATAAATGTTAAGGATTTGATTTTAGAAAGATTAATTTAAAAAGGTGGGGAGTATAAAGAAGGTTGCTCTTCTAAACTAGTGGCTTCAATAATATCATAGTTTTAACTTCCCTTGTGTGTCTTTTTTGAGGAAGGAAAAGTGGCTATGGTAAGCCAGCTGTTGTCCTGTTGCTTCCTGTTGGAGGCACAGGTTCAGATGGAGACTTGCACTTTTTGTAGCCCGAGATCTAGGCAAAATACATGATGACGCCATGCGCAGTCGCGTGTGCATGCGCAGCAGCGTCATGACATCACCACTCTAGTATACGTGGCCATTTTGTGTTGAGATTTGTGTAAATCAGAAAGTTAGGCAGTGTGCTGATAGAATAGCTATAATTTATGTTAAAGAATTAACCTTAAAATAAACATGGTTAAATAGAAAAGGGGAATGAGTTTGAAATGGTTGGTATTGAGAAAAAGTGGTAAAGGTTAAAGAGAAATGAGAAGTAGAAGGTGCAGTGGGAGGGCTGACTAGGAACAACTCATTAATTCCCAAAGTGAAAAGTATAGTTATAAAAGGTGCGTGAAGTGCATGATGATGACTAATGACAATAACATTATCACATTAGTTTACAACCAATTGTACATCTCTGAATCACAATTCAAACCAGTAATGCACGTGTCCAAAATGCATATCCACTGTGATTCCTTTTGGCACAGGAGGATCTCTTTGTTTCCTCCTCTTGGTGGCTGTTTTACTAGTTCCAGGAAAAAAACCTGAAGGTCTTCCATGACAAGGTGTTGGTTGTCTGTTATTACATGAACTGAAAGGGGCTATCTTAGGTCTTTGTTCCGGGTAGCCCTCAGGTGCTCAAAGATTCTGACCTTGAGGGCCTGAATTCAAATGACGCAGGAGGTGAGAACTATTTAGTGATTTGACATGACAAATTTATTTTGGTTGTGCATCAAAATACATTTGTCATGTCACATCACAAATAGTTGTATTCACACACACACGCATAGCACTCCTGTAAACTCAACTCACAACAATCAATTTACCTTATTTTTTACCACATGTGGTAATGTGAATTACCGCCTGCAATAAAATGAGCTTACCACCTGTTGGACCTCAGCCTATGTGCTCACACAATAATTCAGACAAATAATGAGAGTACTGAGGCTAAGTTGTTTTTTTTTTGCTTTTCAGACTATTTAAAATGTTAAAATTCATAAATTGAACAAACAGGTGCATTATGCTGTGCTACTTTTTACAGTAATTTATATTTGAACATGGATAAAATGTGTTTCATTAGAGAGCTCGGACACATTAAATAGCTTTTCTAGTAATCTTCAAGTACATATTTGTTTCTGGCTGACTAATGCATAGTCTGATGTAACCTTGAATGTTTCTCTCACAATTCTTGGCAGCTATGAGCCTCTTGTCTTAATAAAAGCTTGCCTCATAAATGGGAATCCACATAAAATATAGATTATGAATTATTTTAAGAAAACAAACCTATTTCTATCTCACAACAGCATGTACAGTATTTCTTTCATACATTACATGCTCCTCAATTACTGCCTAATTACCTAGATCTGTTGGGTCAGTGGATTCTCGGACCATAAAGATTAGGATAACCCTTCACTGTCTCGGCCGGCAATATTCAGATTTTTTTGTCTACTGGAGAGGACAGGACAGGAGAATTCTTATCATATCCACACCCTTTTTGCCTGGAAAGAACGAGCTGGCTTTTCAGCTCCCAAGTCAGCCAAAGGGAAAGAGTCTGCTGTCTGGCTGCCAGTCCTTTTGCTCCCTTTGCCAGTGAGTGATTGAATGCCCAAGCCCTTTCTGCTCTGGTCCTTTTTCTAAAACTCATGTGTCATTCAAAGAACCTTCCCTTCACAAACCAGCCCATTAAATAGCATGTGATTTCCTTTGTGCACGGGCCATACCCTAAGGACAACACCAATGAGGAACCACCACACAGGTGGCACATGAAAGTGTACCAGGTGGACAATTCCTCAGTCTCCATGGGACTGTTAGAGACCATGCAGCCAGTGCTATCCCCTCCCACAGTGGTGAGAATGAGGGTGCAGGTAGTAGCCATTGGCCAAGGTGCATCACTGCAGCAACTTAAGTAACAACAGTGAACACACCTTTGCACATGTTGAGCCTTCCCAATCAGTACCACTAGCATATGCAACTGTGGTCATGGAAAGCATCTGGTGCCAATGCTGCCCCAACAAGTGGTTGAGGGTGGTGTGCCAACGACAGCACCTTTGTTTGGGCAGCACCCCCTTTACTCCATAATGAGGTATATAGAGGCATACTGCCAGCATTGTGAGCAGTGTGTAAGCTGAGGGGAACTGGACAATATAGTGCTGGTGGGTAATAACATGAAAAGACATAGGAAGCTCCACGACCCGTCTCTCCTGTGAAATGTTGTATAGGATGAAAGCAATGAGGCAGTGATGGCAAGCCACTGGCATAAAAAGGTGGGATCCACATTTGTGAGAGTGGTAGTGGTCTATGAGAGAGCTTCAGCACGTTAAGAAATGTCTTGTGACAGAGCGTGATCACTTTTGTGGGTGGCTCTGCCCTGTGAAAGAGCCTAAGAGCAGCTATGAGTGCTTGCACCCTCCGAAAGAGCCATAAAAAGTAAACGGGTGCTGTGCCCTGTCAGAGAACCTAATGGCCATGGTGGCTAGCTGCACCCTGTGAAAAAGCCTAAGAATCTTAGTGGGTGACTGAACCTTGTGAAAGAGTTAGAGAAACTTAGTGGTTAGTTGCACACTACAAAAGAGCCTCAAAATCTTACAAGGGCAATGTGTCATGTGAAAGAGCACAAACAGTTTAGTGGGTGTTTGTGCCCTGTGGCGGAACATGACAATGTTTAACAAGTGGTGTGATCATGAGGCAATGCAATGATTCCAAAACATTATTCACATTATAGTCATTGATATGTGTAAGTTATCAACAGGTCAAGGCCTCTCTTTCACTACTGCAGCTGTCCGTTTCCCTACCACATGCCTCATGAAACAGCCTTGCTACACATTTCAGTGTCTGAAATATTTGGAGAAATAAATCCTCATCCAATCTGATGTGATGGTTAGGTTTGAGGTCTTTCTTTAGTCTTATCCAATAAAATGAATGATCATTTTTATAAAGAGCCATTGTTTAACATTCATCACTGCAAAGCTTCTGCTGCGGTTAGAGACAATAGCTACAGCCACACAAAACATTCTCTCGGACTGAGTATTAATGGGTGGTCAGAGTAGCAATTCACCAGCAACTAGCACACATGCGGTCGTCCACAAGAAATACTTTCTGCACCAATTCCCTTGTGCTCGAGTACCTGTATCATGGCTCTGAAATTCTAAATAACAGTGCACTTCTTATATCAGAAGACTTCAATGCTTTGCATGGTATTGTGGAGGCTTTGGATTATGGCTGATGATAGGAAGCTGTACATTAATGGGATATCCAAACTGGTTTGAAGAGTTCATATCTAAAAGGCCTACCATCTGATTCCTCTTAATAGAAATCCCAATTAGGGATGCCACACCTTAGAGAATGGTATATCCTCTACTATCATCAACTACATATTTTTCCACATTAAATATGGGTAGGAAATCTAATGCCAATTGCCATCCTGAAATTCATCACCACCAACATACTCTTTATCTGAAGATTAACTATGGCTCCACTGTGGGCAGTGTGAATTGTAACCCCTCTGTTTTAACAAATAACCCTAAGAGAATTAAATGGTCCTACAATATGAGTAATTAACTTACTGACATACTTACCAAAAAATGAAGTATATCATCATAACATGCTTGGAGGAATATAGTAGTGATTGAACTTGTGTTAGGGCTTGTGAGGATCTGATGTGCTTATTTGGGGTACCACTATTGAAACCTGAATCAAACAGACCAAGACCCGCTAAATTCTGGATACATCAAAACTGCAGAAATAAAACACAGGCTCAATGGCTATACAGAGTTCCTAGCATTCAGGAGAAGTTAAGCATGGCAAGATTGGTCTTAAAGGATCAATAAATGAAGATCAATCAGGAGGTACAAATGGTGGTCCTTCCTTATTAGGGCCACAGACGATAACGGCTCAGCTGGGTTTTGGAAAGGTATACCTGAAAAAGGTGGTCCCAAAAGAAATGGGAACTTAATAGAATGCCATTCCATAGGCCAGCCGTGGGTCCTAGTTCCATTATGAGCATCACTCTGCAGCAAAGGATGAGGGGTGCAACAGCACTGCATTGATGCCGTGTATCTGGAAGGAGGTGGAATGTGCCTTGTGCCCAAGACTGGTGAAAGGCTGTGGGATATGACATAGTTCCTGCTGATATCTATAAGAGTGAACTGGATCTACGGCCCCCATTATCAACCGTGTTCTTTACGCATATTTGAACATTGGAAAGCTGCCTGAAGGTTGGAGCACTAGGGGGATTGTACCCATATTCAAATAAGGTAGGTGGGTTGTTCTGGATGCTGGTAGGCTAATTGTTCTGCTATCTAAGACTTCTAAAGTGTTTGGGAGAAGTCTGCTTAGTGTGCTTGGTGAGTGCATTGCTACCAGAGGGCTGTTGAGAGATATTTGGTGTGGCTTCAGGGTTAGGCACATTATGACGTTTAACACCTTAATTGTGTTATTGATTTTATCGACATATGCTATTGGCCTGAGTTATGTAATCTGTGCAGCGTTCATGCACCTGACAGTCACATTTGACCACATAGATAGGAGAAAATTTGGGGGGTCCTTGATGGCGGGCGATTGGTGGTGCATTGCTAAATGTTGTCATTCATCTTCACACCAATAATACAGCCACAGTCTGCAATGCCAGGAATGGGAAGATGGCTAATGAGCGCAAATTTGAGAAGTGAGTGTGTCACGGCTGCTTCCTGGCGCACACTCTAATTGATATAATAACTCCCTGCCTACCCTCCTGAAGAATATTCTATTGAATATACCACTCATTGATTGGAAACTCATCTCGACTGCTATTAACGTGGACGATGCCTGTGATTTTAGCTAGGACTCCCAACAAACCTTAGCAAATGAGTTGTTGCCTGTGTCTCCTATATGGCATGAAAGGGTTACATATTGAAGTTTAAAAGATCAGACATTGTGGAGATCAGCCAAAAAAAATATATATAATTTAAAAAAAAGAACATGGTTGGAAACGATATGTTAATAAATAAAAACTAAGGTCTCTTGGGGTACCACATTCCGGAGTCACTCTTTAAAATGGTGAGTCTGCAAACGTATTCTCTTTGCAAAGGACTACACGCATGCTTGTTTTGAACCAGGTGCCTGATTGTAGCTCATGGAAGAGAGCACTCACACCATCGCATGGACTATGCAAACCAGCAATATGTGGGCGCTGCGTTTGCAATCTGAAAATGCTGCTTGTATTGGCCCTGCCCACCAAGTGCAGCAAGCACGCGGCCCTCGGATTTCAGCTCTTAGATACTACTGCTTCAATATCTGTGTGTGCCTTGCAATTAAATAATGAAAGGCTTATTTTGAAACCATAACACAATGAAAAAAAGTATGTATTTGTGTTGTTTTATAAATCAATGTTGTAATTATTTTTAAAGTGGTTACCAATTTTCTAGTTTGCATCGTTCTCATTGTTGCTACTAATTCTAATGTAAAATTATCTCACATTTTGTTGCGAATGAAGGATTACTTTTATATAATATGCAGCTAAGATCCTATATTTATTTTTTTACTTTTAGTGGTTCAATGTCACATGTTTCTGTGAATGAAGGAGTACTTTATATAATACCCTGCAAAGCTCCTATTTTATTTACTTTTTACTTTGAGTTTATCAATGTTTTATGCTGAAATCAATACCCACCCTTCTGCCTTCCACCAGGGACAGCCTGAGTGTTCAGCCATGCTACCAAATGATGAGGGTAGCTGGTCTTTTAAACCCCATGGGCCTGATCCCCAAAAGTGTTTTACAAAGTAAATGTCCCTTTGAAACACACATTGTAAATCAGGTCCCTTGTGGATGGCTTTCAATAAGGAGCAACATATGTTCCTTGCAAAGGACCTCAATGAGGAGCAACTTTGAATAACCCGAAATTCGCCAAGCTTTGCATAGGCCTTCAAGTCAGAGCCGTCTTTTTAGGCCACACAACCATGTGTGAACTGGTCCTAAAAGTACTTGGGCGTCGACCTCTTATTTTTGACATGTATTTAAACAGAATGCTCGTCATCCCTCGAGAGTAATGAATTGGAATGTGCCACTAGTTGCTTCCAGATTGCGATCGTCAGAAGCGAGGTCCGGCCATCAGCGCCGGGTTATTGATTATGTAGGAGTGGGAGGCTGGGAACGGCTGAACACAGCAGTTTTCTGATCAGGAACTGGCAGCGTGGCAGCTTTCGGCCGTCGAGCACGGCTCTGAGCACCCCGTTGCTGACGGGAGGGAGCCTCGGCTGTGATGCAGTTTCATTTTCTGCTTGCAACCTGGAGGTGTTCACTTTAATAACAGCACTGTGCGCGGCCCTGTTAGTGCGAGATCACGCGAGGCGCCCAGGATAGCATCAGAAGCTGTTTTCTTAGAGATAAGGGGGAAGCGGCGATATCTGGGGATTCACGTACGAACAGGATAGGGATATAATTAAAGAGAGAGAAGCGGAAATGAACAACAGTTAAGGTCAGATTCGCCATCTTCCGCCGGTGGAATCTGATGCGGGAAGAGGACAGATAGAAAGAAAGAAAGAACACTGTATGTGAGTTTGCCAAGGAAGGGGGTGCGCTCTTGAGACGCGCTGCGGTACCTTCCCTTGCTCCAACGGTGGGTCAGATTTCGGCGGCAGCAGCATCGGAGACCAGAAGAGGGGCAAGGCTGCTGTGGGATTAAAGGGACAGCGCTTCTGGTGTTCACTGGAGTTCACCAAGCTATTGCCAAGGGTGTCTCCTTCACACGCTCTCTCTCTCGACCTCTCTCTCTTTCCCTTTCTACCTCTATCTTTTTCTCGTTCTTTTATTCTTCCATCTCTGTGACCTGCCCTGTTCTCTCATGTCCACTACCCACTGCCTCCCTTCTTATCTCCCAAGTTCTAAAATTCCAGATGGTACTTGTCTCTCTCTTTCTCTCTCGTTCTCTCTCTCTCCTCTCTCTGGCTTCTTCTTCTTCTTACTGATAGATTTTTATCCATCAGCTGTGATTTTTGGATACCGAGGCTTGAGCCTCATTACTCCATCTTCTCGGGTTGAATATGCAGTTGTGGGTTTGTATTCTTCTTGCTCTGTGTGGTCTTGTCACAATAGGGATGGTTTCACAGGGTCTTCACAGTATTTCACAGGGTCTTCTCCTCTCTCTCGCACGCCAACCTTTCTTTCATTCGTTCAATTCAGTCTTTCTACACTTTCTTCTGTTCTCTTTGTGTCAGCGCCCTCTATCTCTTTGACTCGCTCTCTATTACTTGATTTCTCTTTCTCCATGTTCAGGGACGTCATTTCACCAAAATGCCAGAGGTAGCAGAAGTGACATCACATGACCCTTGACCCCTGATGACATCACAGGAAGTGATGTCATTTGACCCCACCCTGAAGTGATATCACGAGAAGTGATGGAACACAACTTTTCACCCGTTGACAAAACAGGAAGTGGCATCACATAGCATTGTAACTACAAAAAATATGGTTACGATATCACTATAGTGTGATATACATTTCATACAAGAATGGATCGCCATATGTATCATTAAGATCAGTGTGTATAGGCCCATATTACCAAATTACTGTGAATGCAAGCAGACGTCCATGACCAAATGATAATGATGTGTTATTATAGAGCACTTACGCTTAAGTGCTTTATATAGAAAAAATATACACCCAATATCACCCAACCTGCGTTGGTACTCATTTATCGACCTCAGAAGGATGAAAGGCTGAGTAGAGGGGGTTAAGAACAGACTAAATCAGTGACTCACCCCCTGAAGTGTGCCTAAAATAAACCTTTAATGAGTCTAGCAATTATTGTATAGAATTCCAGAAAGATGCATTATTTGGTATTCCTATTCTTTCTTATTTAGGGTCAGTGCTGAAAGTGTTAGACTTAGGGCCTGAACAAGAAAGCCAGCCACTCCAGAAGTAAAGAGCCACATGGTGCTGGCCACAGCCCAGGAGCTTACATTACAAAAAAAAATACAAAAAAAAAAAATGTTACTTTTTTTCTTTTCTTTTTTTTTTAGAGGTCGCAAGGGTGACCACAGTGGTTGCAAGGGAGACCTCAGAGGTCGCACTTCTGACCTCTGGTGAGCCCTAAATGACGTCCCTATCCATGTTGCCTTTAGCCCCTTAATCTATCCCCATCCTACCGTGTGTCTGTTAGTATCTCTCCACTCCACCTCTTTATTTCATTTATTTCTGACAAGTACTTTTTTTTTTCTTTTTTTTTTTACCAACGCCATGGGTCTTTTTTTCAATGCGCCATGGGAGTATTTCATTGTATTCTCGTCCTTTCCCACCAGTCATTTTTCAGTCTTCATTGCCAATGAAGTTCACAGATACTGAGACCAGAAAAGCATCAGGGGGTGGGACATAAGCGATGGAACAAAGACAGCTGGAGTCTCTCCATCGGGATTTCAGTAGAAGGCACATACAGACAAAGCACTGTCTCCCCCCTCCCCTTCATTTCACTAGTTTTAAGCAATGGGTGGGTCCAGAACACAGAATGGCGAGGACACACATACAGCTGGCAGCTTGGTAGAGGTGAAGACACTGGTTGAGAGGGGATGGGTTGAACTAAGGCCAACTTCTGCCCATGGTGATTGGGTTACAGACCACGTGGCCATGCTGGACACACATTTAATGCACTTGGATGTGAATGGACATGTCAAGATACAAGGTTGTCCTTGATGAAAGGGACTGTGCGCAATCTGATTTAGCTTAAAGAATTGGAGGTGGAGGTCAAGGTGATTGGGATAGTGCTTTCAATGTGTGACTGCACAGGCAGCCCATTTTGTCTGTGGTTACTGAATAGTCGATGCAAAACATGAGTTAAGATATTGAAGTTACCATTGGGAAGATCAAGGGGCACTGCCTGATGCATAACTATGCAGGACACCGGTGTTATGTATGTGTAGACACAAAGAGCTTGGTCTGTCATTTTGTAAAATATATTTATACCTAAACAGCATAAATGTTAGGTGGTGAGGTTTTGCCAGAGTGAATCTTGAGAGGAGGATTGGTAGGCGTGGCCTCACCGGGTTTTGAAAAGATGGCAGAGTCAGGCATCAACTTGGAGCAGAGCAATAATTTGTGGCTGAGTGTAAGATCAGCATTGGCTCGTGTAGAGGTTGTTCTTCACAATTCTGCATATTAAATGTTGTTTTACCACCAACGTAATTATCAAGTGCCCAAGGAGAAGTGGACTCCAATATCCAGCATCCTGCGTTCTTGACAAGGTTCTTTTGTTAATACAGAAAGAGTATGACACCCCCCAATCCCAGCATGAAATGGTCTTTGACAGTATCTGTTAGTCAGATGTTTAAAGAGAAAGGACTTGTGTTCTCAGCATATAATGTGAATCCTCTACATTCACTTTGGGTGATATATTCGGTATCCCAGCTTGAAGTACTTCCACCTGGGCATGGCTTAGACCAATCTGCCCTGAACTTTGGTCTTTGTCTCCCAACTTGCAGCCTTGTCTTTGCTCTGAATATTACCCCATAGCATATTTGTTTACGTCCCTCTGAGACTTAGGACTGCGCTATTAGAAAGCAGCACGTTCACACCGCGAGTCTCTCTATACACTCTGGTACTTATGGCTCAAATGACCATCATGCAGAGTTGTCATTTGATGATATGCTCTTCCTTCACTTCTGGGATTTGGCATATGGTGTCCCAGTATGCCATGTTATAATTAATGTCTTCCATTTCTCCTTAGGACTTACAGTCCTGTGTTGTCAGACTCTAAATTCTCTAAAGTTTTCTGTGAGTTATGACTTAGTTTCCCAGAATGCATCATTATCATGAATTGGACATTTCAATTTCTTGGGTTATCTATGGGAATCAAGACTCATTTTAAAGCATGCAACATTGTGTCCCAATGACTGTCTCTTATAAGTTTACTTGCCAAGGTGCTTTTGGGCCTCTCCCTTTAGAGCCCACATTTCAGCATTACTGCTTGCCCTTTATCTGTGTTGCTCCTCACTCCTCTTCCAATGGTATCAGTAGGTCTCGTGAAAATGACATGCTTGGCTGTCATGGTTCCTCTGTCTCTGTTCTGCATCACATCTGCCAGTCATCAGTGTTCGTCTGCCGATCTTCCATTCATCAGGGTTGTGTTCCATGTCCTCTCCACTGCATACATAGTCAGTGTCTGACATTACGGAGACCATGTGGCACTGATCTTGGTTCTCATATCCTGCGAACAGCACAACGCAGGCAATGGTTTCTTGAACTCCCCCTCTAGTTTCAGACACTTTACTGCATACTGAGTTCATGCCCAGCACAGATTGGTCCCCACAGGTTGAGGGACACTCGCTATGACCATGGCATGATTTTTACGCTGCCACTGTGCATCTAAGTTGCCGGGCTGCAAAGGACGGGCTGCGGTCCACCCACCAGCAAAACCTTCATTGTTCTTCTTGCAGCCCGGAGTGGCAAAGCCCGGGCTGCAAAGGGCCGGCTGCTGTGCCAATGTTGTGCGCCGCAGGTGTGGCAGTATCAGGACTCCACCCACCAGTAACATCTTTTTTAATTTTGAAAAAGTTTGTAGAGAAACTTGAGTTGAATTGACAAAAAAAAACACTTGGGTAATGATGGGATGGATATTTGACCTGCAAGAAGCTTGTGAGGTAAAGTATGGATGGGGGCTTTTAGGTACTCCGGGGGGAGTCTGTGAAGTCATAAGGGGACAAGAGGATCTACATACTTAAAATTGTTGGCTGTGTTAAGTAGCACAGGATCTGGTCGATGACCCTGTCAGGGGTGACCTGGGACCCCTCCCGAACTAGGACACAGGGGCTACCTGGGGGTACACCAGAACCAACTGTGTCCCAGAGGCTTGGAAGGAGAGGCAGGGTGACGGCTCAGGCCTAACACCCCTCATGTGCTATACCTGTTAAACTAGATCCACTCTTTGTCACACAATGTAATGTAATGTAACTTGTAAAGCACAGCTAAAACACCAAAGGTTTCCTGGCGCCAAGTCACACCTTCCAGAGAAAGTCCAAACAACCAAAAAGGAGAAACCCAAAACACCAGAGGAAAAAGAAAAAGTCTTCAGTAATTTTCAAAAGGGAAGATGTTCTGGAAAAGCTCAAATAGCAAGCTGCAAAGAATTCCACAAAGCATCATCATCAAGAACCTTTTATTTGCTTATAAAAAACTTCAAGTTTGCAAACATACATTAAACCATAGAATTCTCCATGAAATTACGCATTTGATTCTTGGGTGCCTGAATAAAAAGAAAACCTTGATGTTAAGGTTAAAACGACAAAAAGGGATAAAAACCCAGGACAGAAGAGGACATTGCACACAGCCTCAGGACACGTTCGTACATTAAACCTATGGACACCCCTTGACAAATTAATTACAATGCCTGGGTATATGGGGAAAGACATACGATATTGAGGTTAAAACAACATACTAGAATGTGGGTTGAGGAGAGCATCGTTCGCAGCCTCAAACCAACATTCTAACATTAGATCTTAACACATCCCTTGATGTAAGTGCTACAATGCCTGGAAGCATAAGATAAGAGCAATCACCTTCAAAATGTATTTCAGAGCCCTGTTTCTCTGCAGCCAAGCCCTCTGTCGATAGCGCATTGTTGTGAAGACAATACAGCTTGTTGTTGGTTTTCTAAGGAACCATAACCATACTGTTTCCTCTATGGAGCAGAGTCCCACAGTCCTCAAGACTGGTCTCAAGTATAGTTTTCCTAGAGATATTGTACTAGGGCAGAGCAATAACAAATATATCAGGATTTCAGATAATGCTGCACACGTGGGACATGTCTCCCTCTGCATTCTTCCAGGATTTTTTTAAATGATGCTACAGGAAAAATCACTATCCTCATCGGTAAGTACAGGGATCTTTCAAATGCTGGATTGATTAGATCTAAATACCTCTGAAGTCCCTGTTCCAGGCCCAAATCAATGTATTCTTCCCCTAGCCTTAAGTGTCTGAGCTTTCACCACTAACTGGGCCTTTGATCTATCTTTCATATATTTTTTCCAGATCCCTAACAGTGCAATTAGAGCAGGCTGTATGATGTCCCCAAAGCTCACCCCCATCAAGTGCAAACAGGGTATTCTTAACATGAAACACAAAACAGGGGCAGCAGCCAGAAAGACTTTGCCACCAAACGTGGATTTACGAAAATGTGGGACCAGCAACAAATAAACCATGTCAGTGGCAGAGCATAAACTCTGACACAGAATATATCTCCTAATCTTCTGACAAAGAAAGGAGGCTCCACCACCATGATAGGCCTGATGAACCATGCACAAAAGTGTAAACTTAAGACAGGCCTCCATAGGGAGACAATGGAGTTTGCCAAGAACCATGGACGTCCCAGTAAATTTAGGGAGCCCCATGGCTAGCTGGGCTGCAGAATTCCGAACCACCTGTAAGCACTGAAGAAGGCTCTTTAATTGTGCCAACAGAGTGGCAATGCAATAATCCAAACTCCCCATTACTGAGTCGGAAACCACAGTCCCACGTAAATGAGCTGGGACGAAAGGCTCAATCCACCTCAGCAATTTAAGCTTAAAGAGGGCAGCAATACATTTGGCATTGACTTTGAGCCCCGGCTGAAAGAGAAGAGTCAATTTTAATGTCAAGATTTTTCACAATCTTAACTGGTGAAGGGAAAGGACACAGGGTCGCAGGCCAGACATCTGCAGACCAAGGACAACAGTCAATAGAATCAGCACCAAAACCATAGCTTCTGTTTTTTTGGCATTGAGCTTGAGCCAGGTCATTTGCATCCAGGCTCTATTGTCAGCCAAGCAATTCCTAAGTCGACTAGCCGCAAGCTCCTGATCCCGATCAAAATGCAAAACAATTTGCGTATTATTCACATAGCTGTAGAAATGACTGCCATGTGCATGGATTAGTCTAGCTAACGGTACCATGTAAACGTTAAACGATAAAGGTGAACCCAACAGGAAAGAGCATAAGGGGCCAATGAAAACAGAGGCAAAGAGACAGACTGTGTACAGTCTGACGGAAAGGATTAGAACCAGTCAAAGACAGTCACACCAATTCCAATCTCTTCCAGGCATCGACACAAATGGTGTGATCAACTGTGTCAAATGCTGCAGAGAGATCTAACAAAATAAGGATCCCTACTCCCCCCTGATCTAAAGTGAGATTCAAATCGTCAATGACAGAGCCCAAAACGGATTCCGTACCCATAAAGGGTCGTAAACCAGATTGAAATGGAATCAGGATAGAATTGGGCTCGAGAGTCTCTCAGCTGGGGAGTAACAATGGCCTCCAAAATCTTCATCAGAAACCGTAAAACTTGTCAAAATTGCTGTGTTTAGGGATGCCTTTTTCAACAACAGGGAGACAACAGCATGTTTGAGAAATGCTGGGATGAAGCCGGTTTTAAGGGAATGATTGACCATTCTGGTGAGAAAAGGTGCCAGCACAAAACCGAGGGTTCAACACCCGATAGGGATCAGGACAAGAGAGGAAGCAGATGTGAGAGTATTAACAATATGAAAAAACTTGACCTTCCTCCTCCATGAGGAAGGTAACAAAGATACTTTCAGATCTCAAAAGATCTCAGTGTCTTCTAGTACAGTTTCCTGCCAGTGTTCTCACATTTCTTTTTTAGAACTAAGAGACCTAAAGTGCACTGCAATGGTGGCAAAATGACCAAACAAACAGGAAACCAGTAATACTGTAAGTAACACCAACTATGAACCTTCACCACAACCAAACATCATCTAGTACACCAGAAAAGCACACTCACTGTTGAGAAAGAAAAAACAACTTCCATGCTCATAGCACACAGAGAAAGAGCAGAGAAAACACAAGCTATTGCAAACAACTCAGTGCTGGAAAACAGGGACGTTCTTACAGGGTTTTTTAAGCTTGTCCCCTATGTAAACCAGCCAGTGGGGAAAAGAAAGTCATACGGCCTCATTACAAGTATGCCGAGCTGGAAATAGCGTTGCTGGTATATCCATACCGGCACCTTTTTCCAGACCGGTGTAGTCGGAGTAGTGATGCCAGTATTGCCGGCATCCTCAGGGACCCGCTGCAGCTGGCAACACCGTTGCCGGTTACTGCTGCGATACACTGCAGCTGTGCCAGTGATACCGGCATGGCGGAAGTAAGCTCACATTCAGAGGTGCACGTTAACATGAATACCGGCATGTACATGCCAGTAATAATGTGAAAATCATGCCGGAAACACTGGCATCACAGACCAGGTGTTAAGTGGATCCTGGTTTGTCCAAACATGCCACAGGTGCACACAATGAGCACAGGTGGGGCCAATTGCCTGTGCAACAGCACAAAAAGACCACTCCACACTCCACACCACTTCCAAAACCATTATGTTACCATTAGCACTAGCAGTAGTGGAGCTGGAGGACATGCTTGCAGAGCGCTGATTGAAGAGGCAGTAAGGCGGAGGCGCATGTGGAGAAGGAGGAACATCATGGCCAGCAAATCCCCAATGTGCAGCAGGTTGTAACCTGCAGGCAGCCAACAATCACTCGCCTAAGGGCCACCCCATTAAATCTCACCCACGCTCAGATCCACACCCTGTACCGGCTAAACAGGGACACCTGCCATACGATAGTGGACCTGATACATGATGACCTGGTGAGCCTAATTAACATCGGGACAGCCACCCCGTCCCCCCTTGCTGAAGGCAGTGTCCGTGCTACACTTCCTAGCCACAGGGACAAATCAGCACACAGTGGGGCAGCTGCATGGAATTTCCCAACCCTGTTTCTCCTGTGTCCTCTTCCAGGTGCTAAATGCACTTCTGTCCCACGTACGCAACCACATCAGCTTACCACAGACTGTGGAGGAGGTGAATACAACTAAAATAGCATCCCATGCACTTGCAGGCATGCCTGAAGTAATTAGTGCAGTAGACTGCACACATGTGGAGCTGGTGGTCAGGCATGCTGTGGAGGTAGTGTACCGCAACAGGAAGTTGTACCATTCGCTCAACGTACAGATGGTATGTGATGCCCGCCAAGTAATCACACATTGCTCTGCAAGTTTTCCTGGCTCCATGGTGCTGCACAACTCCACGCTACCTTGCTACATGGCACGACACACTGAACACCATACCTGGCTACTGGGTGAGTCTAACTACAAAGCCATGTGGAGTGTGGAATTGGGGGGCAGTAATCAGCACAGCCAACCTGGCTGCTGGGTGAGTCAAACTACAAGGCCATGTGGAGTCTTGAATGGTGGGGTGCAGTAATCAGCAGAGCCAACCTGGCTGCTGGGTGAGTCCAGCTACAAGGCGATGCAGAGTGTTGCATTGGGGGGAGGGCAGTAATCAGCACAGCCAACCAGGCTGCTGGGTGACGCCAACTACAAGGCCATGTGGAGTGTTGAAATAGGCCCAGCATGAGATGCATTATCAGTGGATGTGCACACTGCAGGCAACAATCCATCATTACTCCAGTTGCAACATTCTGTTACCTTTACCAAACATCTGTGTTAAAGTACACAGAGGCTGGATAGGCCGATCGAAAGGCAAAGGTAGATGCAGAATAAGACCAAGGTACCTTGCCACCCGCAACCTGCACATTAACATTCCTCACACATAGAACGGGACATGACCATACACAGCATTGAGAGTGTTTGAAATTTGCTAGTGTGTAGGTGTAATTGAAGGTGAAACACAGTGGTAGCATGCCAAAGGGCAAGGCCTTGACAGCTGTGCCTCCATTCATGTAAAACATACAGTGCGTACACAGCTGCATGTAATTCAGGCCAGCATAACACTGAAACCACATGTACCAGAATGTCCCCCACCATAGTGACCATAAATGACTGGCAAAAACACAGTCAAGTCACAAAGCCTGAGATTTCAGTAGCTGTCACACTAAATCATTTAGTGACTGCACACACATGTCACAGGTACACAGCCTGTTAGCTCACTACTCATGTCTCCTTAAGGGACACCTCCAAGTAGAATGTGTTAGGACCAGTATGTACGTAATGGAAATACCTTTACTACCGAGAATACATGATTGTGATTTCTTGGGCACACCCAATTCAGCATTTACCATACATGAATACACTCACAACCCTTATTGCTATTATGTCACCCTTAACCCCTCACACATCCAATCGAAAGATATGTGTTCTGGACAAATGGGTTACGATGCACAGTGATGTCTACATGAAGGACTGCAAAGAGGGACTGCATACCATGATTACCACTAAATCACCAATGCTAATCATTTTAATGTCTAGGGCCCTCAATACGATACTGGCGCTAAATGGTTGGTGCCGGTATCGTAACGAGTCCGCCAATGTTCAATGGGGAATTACCACCCCATTCCAAGGTTGGCGGGGCGGTAATTCCCCATTGAACATTGGCCCTTCCCCATTCCCATTTTTGCCCCATAGGGCTCAATGGGACTGGGGAAGGCGCTAAGTACGGTACCGCAAATTGCGGTACCGTACTTAGTACCAAGGTCTAGACCAGCCGTTCAGGTCGGGTCCCGCAAAGGGACCTCGTAGTAAGGCGCTAAGTGTTTAACGGCGCCGCAGCCTTTAACGGCGTCAGGCCGTTAACGGCGCCGGGCAAAATTCTGCTGGTATATGCCATGTTGCACAACGCGTGCATCTGGCGCAACGTCCCCTTGCCCCCTGACATGGACACGCTGCCACCAGAGGCTGAGGACGATGATGATGATGAGGAGGATAATGCACAGCGCCACAATGGCAATGATGGACGTGCCACACGGCGGGAACTAATTCAGCACTATGTTTGAGCAGCTACGACAAACATGGCACTGGACATGGATCACACTGGACAATTGACACTGTACATTAATAAATGCACTCACGCTCAAAGAGCAATGGCCAGTCAGGTTTTTTTGCTACTCCAGAGGTATTGTGAGAATATAAACTATGTACAATTGTGAACGTCATTACCTAACACTACCATCCCATGCTACTATCCCCACACCCACTCCCCAACTATCCCTCCCCACAACTCCTCCCCAACTATCCCTCCTCACAGCCCCTCCCCAACTATCCCTCCCCACATGCTGTCATGATGCCTCCCTCCAAGGAGCCAGACCAGGCCCAGCTACCCCAGAGGCAGACATCATGTCCCCGAGGGAAGTCTCAGCAGCCCCAAGTAGGGGCCCTTTGGACTCAGTCCTGGCGCCTTTGGCTCATAAAAGATGACTTTGGGCCTCATTACGACCCAGGCGGTAAGTTACCGCCTGGGTCGTACCTTTACCACCATGGCGTAAACTATGTTTACGCCATGGTGGTTGGCGGACTTACCGCCCCATTCTGAGGTTGGCGGGGCGGTAAGTCCCCAATCCCCATTTACCCTTCCCCATTCCCATTTTTGCCCCATAGGGCATAATGGGAGTGGGGAAGGCGTAATTAACAACATGGTCCCTTAGCGCCATGGATTTTAACACCTGCTAAAAGCAGGTGTTAAATCCTCCATGCCGCTAAGGGACCTCGGAATCAGGCGATAAGGGTCGGCGCTGTTTACGCCGCCGTAAACCCCTTACCGCCTGGGTCCTAATGAGGCCCTTTGTGTTTAAAGGTGCTTGGTGTAAACTTACCTGATGCAGACCATGCTGCAACATCCGGGCTATCTAGAGGCCTGAATGGGACTACTTTATCTTTGGGGACTACTTAACCACACGGGTGTGGCCGGAGGAAGAATACATACCTGAGAGGAAGGATACATACCTGGAACTACTTCGAAGGCTATTCAAGCCACGCCCAAGCAGCAACTCACGCTTCGCGTTGTTCTGCATCTAGCAGCTGGACACTCACCGTGTCTGCTCCTGCATCCTGACTTCTGCCACGCCCGCCAGCATCCTGGAACACCTGCAAAGGGAGAAGAAAATAGGAGAAAGAAGAGTCCTTACCTGCTAAAACCGCATTCCGGAGACATTTCGCTGACGATCCTGAAAAGGAAGACATTCATTTTAAAAGCACATCGCATCGATCACTGCAGCGCCGCATTCCAGTCACCTTTACTAGGCGCCTCCATGTTCATCAGCGACCTTCTGGATCCGCAACCACATTTCAGTGCCTAGGGAGAAAAAGACAAGAACAAAGGTGAGCTAGGGAAGAGAATAAGAAAACCTTAATTTGCCATCATAAGACTTACCTGTTGGGTCATTCCCACTTCATTTCGGGTCGGTGCCACATCCTGGCATTTCCGGACCCCGGCCCCTGAGGGGAAAAAGAGACATCAGCGTTAGTGAGCGAATGCTAAGACATTACCTGAACGCTCATTAAAGGCTTACCTGATATCTACTGGAACTGCACCTTTCAATTCGGGTCGGTGCCATATCTCCGGCATTTCCAAACCCCGGCCCCTATGGGATAAAAGACACAAGCATTAGTGCATTAATGCAAGGACACTAAAGGAACCTCTCATCAAACAACTCACCTGAGTGTCCTTCGTCGGTTCCATTGCTCATCTCGGAATCTTTGTTCTGCACCTGAAATAGAGACAACGGACAATTATTATTTCGGGCTCATACTTATAAACAGAATTCTCACAGAACTTTACCGGGAAGGTCAAGCAAACTTTAACTCTCTACAATCCATGATCCAGTGAAGTAACTGGATTACAACGCGCCCCTGCATCAGAAGTAGGATGGAGAGCTCGTTCTTTCAGACCCTAAGGTGAGACTTCACAGGGAATCGCAGAAGGGTTTCGTGGAGGGTGAGAAGGGAGTGGGAGGCTTACACATTATCCCGCAGATTGTTAATACTCCCTTTTCACACACAGAAGGATATTTCTGCGAGTCAGACAAGCCAGATTTGAAGGTCCGGTCCAGTCCATCTTCTGAGTCCTGCGCTTCACCATAGAAGAGGCAACAGCACTCCAAACCAGGCCTGCGCCTTCGTGGGAGTCAGGTGAGCGTAACACATGCATCACATTGCTGCCCTGTCTATGCCCCATTTTTGTTGGAGGGATATGTGAGCTGTGAGCTGCTGTGACCACCACAAAGCGCTGCTTTGCCGGGAACGAGTGGGTGTCATGCTGGAGGATGGCCCCAGTGGCGTTGCTATGTGCCGTTGTTCGGCAATTGCCTGGACCAACATAGGTATGGACTACACAAGGGAAGATATGCTGCAATTTCCCTCCCTCACACGCCATGCATGATGGTACACACCCTCTGTTGCTCTGCCCAGCATGCATACAGTGTTCCTGGCAGTGTCCTGCATTGTCTGCTGCATGAGCTGCACCTCTGCAAGGTATTGCTGCACCATTGTGTGCATTGCTTGTTGACGTTCCGCCATCCTTGAGAGGCGCCTCTCCATATCATGTACGATACACATTGGTGGGTGTTGTATGGACTGTGGGCTACGAGGGCCTATGGGACTAAATCCAGCAGCATCACCATAGCTCTGGTCACTGGGTATGTCCTCCAGACCACCTTCATCCCCAATGTTGTCTGCTCCACCCACTTGTGGAAGTGGTGCAGGTTCACCCTGCTGGCAGGGTGGCTGGCCGACAAGTGAATCCTGCTGGTGGGATGGATGGCCAACAAGTACATCCTGCTGGCAGAGTGGCTGGCCAACAAGTACATCCTGCTGGCAGTGTAGCTGACCAACAAGTAAATCCTGCTGGCTGGGAGGCTGGCCGACAATTTCATCCTGCTGGTGGGGTGTTTTGAACGCAGGTGCCTCCTGCTGGTGGAGTGGCTTGACGGCAGGTGCCTCTTGCTGGCGGGGTGGCTTGGTCACAGGTGCCTCCTGCTGGTGGGGTGGCTTGGTCACAGGTGCCTCCTGCTAGCAGAGTGGCTTGGCCGCAGGTGCCTCCTGCTGGCGGAGTGGCTTGGCCACCGGTGCCTCTTGCTGGGCTTGGGCATTAGTGATGGGTGTGGGTCCATCAGACAGACATCAATACTCAAACTTTCTGAATCATGTGCATTGTCATAGATTTGGTGGAGGACATGGCATGGTGCACACATGCATGTGTCGGGGATGCAGTGTGTGTGCATGTGTGGTGTGGGTACATGGTGTGAGCAGTGTCTGTTGCCTGTGGTACTGGTGTTTACCGGTTTGTGTGTTTGGGGTTTGCCACACAAGCTCTGTGACATGTGTCTGAATGTGAGACAGATGTGTTTCACATGTAACTGCACATGTGTCGTTGATTTGTGCATCTTGTCATGTGTTGTTGCTGTGGGTATGTGACACTGAAGTCACTTTGGCCAAGTGGTAGCACGGTGGTAACAACAGCAGTAGTGCATTGTCTGAGGGATGTGTGTCTGAGTGCAAGAAGATGGAATTAGTGGGTGCAATATAGGGGACCTGTGTGATGTGTGATTGGTGTATGGGCGGGTGTCATGGGCATGTGCAATGTGCATGTGTGCAACAAGGTTGATGATGGGTGGAATGCCAGCAGGTCCTCGGATTCAACATACTTGACATATTGGCTTAACCATTTTCACTGGGGTTACAGGATGTGTGATGTGACTTTGGCCTTACAGGGACTCACCGGCATCATTGGATAACACATCTCCATCCTCTGCATATCTGACTCCCTCTATCGCCCCATGTGCATGCCACTGCTGCATGTTTCCTCCCATGCTTGCAGTTTGATAGGGGATGTGGTCATCCTCCAGTGGCCTTGCCCTGGGCGTGCTGTGCGGTAAGGGGGTTGTGCACACAGAGACGTAGATAGTCCCACCTCTTTTATCAGTCCTGCACCATCCTTGGTGTTGTGCCCACCGCTGACACCTTAATTGCAACCTCCTCACATATAGCCTTCTTCCTGGTCTGTGTTTGTCACCGTAGATTGCTGCAGAACACTTTGTCAGAGTGTTCTACAAGTGTGTCGGCAAGCATGATAAGTTCAGGTTCACTGAACCTAGGCTTGCGCTTTCAGACAGTAGACATGTCTGAGAATATGAGTGGTAAATCAGGTTTAGCCTCACTCTCATGTGCACTGAGTACTGCAATGGATTGTGTTTTATAATAGCCGCTGGTACGTTTCCTGTTCCGGCGATGATGGTTTTTTTGGTGCTGCTAATACCGACCGGTGTGGTAACAGCGGTATGCGCGAAACCGGATTTGGATTCAGCATCAGCAAGGATGCCGGTATGAGGGGTTTAGGGCCTGTTACAGGCATGCCAGTGCTACCGTTTCCGGCATGCCGGTATGCGCGTGCACGCTGACTCGGAATCAACTGTTGATTCTGGCAGCAGTGCTACATGGACAGAGTAGCACCGGCATGCCAGTAATTCTCTTTTTTTACCGACCAACTCGTAATGAGGCCCATAGATACAGGTGAGTATTGGAAGCAATCGGAGGTGGGATTTTGTCAGAACCAGGAAGAGCACAGTGCATGGGTATAGTGAATGTAAGATATGGTAGATGGTATTCAGGTGAGGTTAGGAGGTATGAAGGTGGTTCGAGAGACCAGAGAGAGGACAGACATCGCAGCAGAGTGCTGGGAGTTGGTGGCAGAGTTGTTTCAGAGTGCAGTTGAGGTATTGGTAGTTTAGGGAAATCTGAAAAGTATACACAGAAAGAAAAAGCATCAGTTTAAAAATAAACATGGGGACTGTGTCCTGTGAACAGCATTTGAAAAAATACACGTGCAAGAAAGTGCATAATGTTTGCACCCCTACAATAAAAATATAACTGGCAATGCCTGAGATAAAGATTTTTAATTATACAAAAGTATTCTGAAACTTTTCTTAAAATGGAGAACTGCTCAATCCAAAGTGAAAAGCACTGCATTGAAGACAGGAAGGGTAATTGAAGCTGCTTTGTTGCAGGCCTTTTATTGTATATATCTTCCCTTGCAGGACCAACAAACTGTATTAAGAAACATATAATGACATTAAAGATGTGTCTTAAGAAAAAGATTTGATTAGCAAATGTTTTAAAATGACTTTTGCCACATGGAGAATCCAAATACTTCTAAAAGCTACATTTCTGAATCAAGCATCAGCTACATGTCCGAACTTCCATATCTCATTCTGTTTAACTCACAACCCTCTATCAACCGAATGGGAAAACAGATACCATACTTTCTCAAAGAAATAGAACTTTGAAGCAGAACAATAAAGATATGACTGACCTGTGACTGGGTGACAGGAAAGCAGGACTTGTTATACATTCTAAGTGTCTTATTTATGCCCTGCTTCTTTGTGTTTGTTGGGCTTACAAACTTAAAAATACAAAGGAATCCAGCTCGGCCAGTATCTCTCTCTTATCTGATATTTCAACCTCCCAGACCACTCCTGAAAGAAGGAATTTGACACCTGGGGAAAGTAGAATTTCTTATCTAAGATTCATCAGGCCATGGAAAATACTCCAAGGGGCCAGGTCTGAAGCCATAAACTCCCAGAAACTTAAACTACAAAAGGCTTTACCACAGCCAGGCCTCTGAAGTTATGAATACCTCCAGCTCGGGACCAACAGAAAAGACACCAATGTTCTGTTATTCACAGTCTAAGCCGCAGATGACATGTAATATTTTGTATTAAAAAAAGCTGTATTAGAAATCATATTTCTGGTAATATCTTCCAAAAGAAAAGTCATAGAGAGCTTTTGTATTTTCTAAATGTTCCACTTGAAAATGTCTCTTAGATGAACCCAAAACAATTTTTTGAGGTGATTATCTTTATGTTAATTAGGCAAATTTGATGTGCAGAAATGACACATGGAGGTGATTAATATGACTTAGGGTCCAGGTTGGCAAGCCTGTTATGTTGAGACAGGGACATCATTTCACACAAAACACCACTGGTAGAGAAAATTACATTAGACAACCCTTGACCTCTGATGACTTCACCGGGGCACGTCTAATGTGTTGTCACTTTTGGAAAACTTTTGTATCACATACATTGACAAATTAGATTGGAGAAATCGTTCGCACCACAAAAGGGAGTGATATCTGATTTAACAAACACTGAGTGAGGGAGAGACTAACTTGCTCACTCACTGACTGATGGGGAAGAAGGAGAGAAAGAAGAATTGAAAACAACAGGAAGGAGAAGGAATACATCCTCTTCTTTTCGACCCATTTTGGATTATAACCCAAGCACTTTAAGCGAGGCATACAAAGAGTTAAAGTCCCAGGCCTTCTTCAGTGAAAGAGACAACAGATATGTTGTGGAGGAATGCTGATCTTGCCTTGTTAACTGATGTCCACCTATTCCTAGAAAGGGAGAATTGGACCAGTCCATAAGAGGGTTCCCAAGTGCCTGTGAGACAGTCACATAAATTCATAGGTGAATATGAGCTAAAGTTTAAGTAATTATGAGGGAAGTGATACTATAAAGAGTACTAGATTAAACTCTGGCACCTGTTACTTGTCGATACTAAGCGGTGGGAATATGTCAATTGATTGTGCATTCTGAGAAGGTAGGGAACATTTCAGAAGTGTTTGTGCTTCTGGAAAAATATATATTTCATAGGATAGGTTTGATGGCGTGCATACAATGAGATCCCTTCACTCCTTCTCTATGTAAAGACGTTTAGTGATGACGATTTATTGAGGAGTCAAATGGATATTTCACTGTGTGCATACCTAGAAAAATAATATAAGTGAAGTCATTCCTGGAAATACCATCAAGCAGACCATTTTTATTAATGCTGAGTTGTTCAAACAGGCAGAGGATGATTATCCGCTACCCCTGTTCCTGTTTTTTAAAGTTGTCCGTTGAACGTGAGAAAGGTATGCTTTTACATGGTAATTAAATAGAAACATCACTGAAGGGAATCTGGCCAACATATATGTTGAATGTACATTTTCTTTTCTACAAGCCATTTTCATATTTGAAGGTCCAGTCGTGTTTTGCAATTGAGTTTGTAGAAGGCTGCTGAAATGCTGACATTTCTAGAGAGTAAGGGGTGGTTTCTATTTTGAATAAACAGGAAGTAGAAATATTTGGATGGGCATCAATGCTTTGAACTAATTTGCTTTTAAATAAATGAAAGATTCACAACTGGATTCTCATGTCAATCCATGGTGCATATGTGCTCAGCGTGAATTAAATATGTAGTTACAGATGGTGAGGTGCGTTTTACAAGTGTCCCTATTTCTATAGCTGTAGCATTGAAAACTGAGGTGACTAGTATATTGATTATCTGTTCATCATTGGCATTGGAATTTCATGGACGTATAACTTGTTTATCTTTAAACTGATTACATTATATCTAGTTGTGTCAGTGCAACCCTCTGTGTTAATTGTTCTGAGAGTGGAGGGAGGCGGTAAGGAATCAATCCTGTTAAATTGGGGTTCCCACTTTCTTAAACAAATATTTCACAAATGATGGAACATTGTGTGCGCCTGCCTTGGGCTTCTTGGAAAGTTCACCTGAATTACATTTTGACCAATTAAAACATACATCCTACAGTAGTGAGATAGGGTGCTGCCAGCTTGTGAGGGTGAAGCAGTGGGTGAGAGTGTGTTTGTGAGATGGAAGGTAGTATTGATGGAAGATTAAAAGAAGTAGGGAGTGATGGTAGTAGATAGAATGAGAGGTAGGGGTGCTAGATGAGAGTAATGAATAGTCAAGGGGTGTAGTTTAGGGTCACAAAGGAGAAGTGTGCAGGTGATAAGTGAGGGTGATTGTGAGAATAATGAATGTGAAGATATTAGGTAGGTCAATGAAGAGAGAGTTCAGTAAATAAGGGTCAGCAGGACAGCATATCCCTGGAAGTGTCAGGAGGGCACCATATCCCTGATTAGCATAGTGAGGAGAGGTGAGAGTAGCAGCGTAAGGTGGGTTGATAGTAGAAGAATTGGGAAGGGTGAGAGAAAATGAGCTGGAGGAATTAGAGTGAGAATGTGGAACATCCAAGGGACAGAAGGCGAGAAGAAGAGTGAGACAGCTGGAAGTCAGGGTACTGGAGTAGAGTAAGAGAGGGAGGAGAGAGGAGTAGTAGTATGAAAGTAGAGGAAGGGAGAGAATGAGAGAGAGACAGGAAAAGGGTGTCTGTTATTGGCATAATAACAAAGGTTATTTCTATTCAGAAGATATAGGGAGTGTTAGCTAGGTAACTGTAGTATTGAGCTTGTTTTAGCACATCATTGCAATCTACAGAATGTTTACCTGACTGGAACCTTGATGTGTGCTCAAGGTTCCAGCAGTGGCAGTTAGGGATTAGAGGATGGGAGATCAAATGGAAAGGATGTGTTTCATATAGCTTCTGACCTCCCTTTCATACTTAGACCCTGAAACAATAAAGCAACTTCACTTTTCTACTTACCTGTGTCAGCCTGTCTCCTACTTGCTTGTTACTGATGCGTGACCCTAATACTACAGTAACCCACAGAAGAACCACAGTCAGAGCAATATTGATAAGGCTTTGGCTGTTAGGCTATCACCTAAAATACTTTTATTTTGAGATAGCCGTGGTTACCAATCACTAGCTGACCACACTGGAATTTTGGGATGTTTCAACTAGGGTGATGGACACCGATAGGAGAGGAGGGAGGGATAATCAACAGTGTAACCTCCCTTCTCTAGCCTCGTGCATTCCATTGAACTAGTTAGTGCTCTAGTGCAGATATTTTGCTTGGAAACTTTCAGGACAACACTTCAGGCCCCACAGGAAAGATATCAAAAATATTTAACTTGAGAAGTGGTGCTTTGTGAGACGATATAAGAGCTCCAGAATTCAAAGAGCTGCCCCTGGCGTGATACAGCACAGAGTACAGCACTACTGCACAGGTAGCATTTTTTTTTATGCAGCACCACCACATGGGTGTGGTCCATTGCTATATGTGTTGCCAGAGTAACATGGACATATAAGTAAAGACAGGCTATTCAGTCAAAAACGATTTTACATATAAGATGCAAATCTATTTTTACAGTTAAAAGCACACATGTGCACATTCAAAAATGCACACTATTTTTCACCTGAAATGCCTATGTTGCAAGAGACACATTTGAAAATTAATAACTAACCTTATTAATAGCTAACCTGACTAATAAAACTTCATTTAACATAACCCACTAATAAAAATGTGTCTCCACTGCAGAATTAGGTCTACTCTGAAAGTGAACATTTAAACGCACATTCATTTTTTATCTCTGCTGCTCTGTCCACATAACTACAGGAAGCAAAGAGCTCGAAGGAACAGGAAATCAGTTTGTTACAATTTTTACTGTAGAAATGAGCCATTGTGTAGTGAGGGAGGAGATGACATGATTGATTCTGATTGGAGCAGCGTCATAGCAAGTATCATGCTAGAGGCTGTGATTAGAGTTTTGCTGGGGAAGCTTGAGGAGAGGGGGAGGGCAATCGAGATCTTGCAGAGCTGGGAGAAGGACCTGTTTCCTGGCTGAAGCATTCCTGCTGCAAAAGCTGAGAATTCCAGGCAATAACTCCGGTTTGGGAACGGCAGACGCTTGTTTTCACTGGGGTTAATCTTGAAGGGAGCCAAATTCAGAAAGAGAATAGCTGGAGAAAACTCATGCTGAACAGATAAGGTAATTACAGAAGCGTGTGGGAGCTGTGCGAAAGTGTGCGAAACTGTTCAGTCAGTGTATTTGAGGGAGTCCCAGTCCCTTATCAGCATATTTAATGTTACCAATTGAACATATTCTCGCAGCTTTCTGTTCATTTTATCACAAATAATGTTGTACCATTTCATTTATTTCTGTAAAAAAAAGTTAAACTGTGTTTAAAAGAAATTTCTATAATACAAAAATATCTGAAAACAGATAGCTAGTGTGTATTATTTCTCTCTTTCATTTTGCATGGGAAAAGGTTTAAACTGGGTAGATTTTTAAACAGTGCAATTGTCATTTTAAAACAGATGTGTGCATGATTATATTCAGAAAGGACAGTTGTGAGTGACTGTTTGTAGCATAGCCGGTTGGAGGTACATGAGCCAACGGGACGAGAGACTCTCTGGACATAGTTCCATACCGTATATAAGGTAGTGGAAATTACCACAAAAATACCACAATAGTCCATGGTGGCACACAACACTAACACTGAAAATGTGGTATCCCTAAAATGTAGGCCTGAGGTCTCTCTAGTGATCAAGAACAATCTAGATAAAAAACAAGGGATGTTGGATATTGGGGCCACAAATAAACCAACCACTATACCAACCAACCACGCAAATTATTGCGCACATTATCTAAATAGGTCTGAATTCTGAAATAATTCAATGTATTATTGTTATGTGTGATCCAATATGAATACAGAGTGTGATTATTGCTAAAGGTATTTTGGCGCTAAGAAAATACCGCAAAGCCCCAAATATCCACAAAATACCCAACATATTTATGGTGCGTTGGCCGGGAAAGTGATCATAGAGTCCCTACTGGGCGTGGCAAGCGTGTCTCACACTGCCATTTGCACATTAAAGGGAACCCATTTTATAATAGCAGTGTGCCACTAAAAACTAATTTCAGAATGTCACAAAGGGAAACCACATTTTCAGACCTAGAGCAATATTTAGAGGCAAAGTTGTTTGCACATGGGACGTGGTCGTCGAACAGCACCTTAGAATGGCGTGACTGCATTCAGGGTGAGGTGCAGAAAGAAAAACTAGACAATATTTTTGCAGAAGGCAGCATAATTCAGGTCTGCCTTACAAGATTATTGAATGCAGCCGATAAAAGTGCAGAGAAAGACTGTTTAATACGGCTATGCGGCAAAATAAAGTTTATTTTGAATAAGTTCCTGCGAATGCAGGAGAATGATACCCAGCTAATTACCAGGTTAAAGACTGAATTAGATGGGGCAAGTAAAAATCAGGAAATGTTAAGAGCAGAATTGAATGTATGCCAAAAAGACATGCAATTAAAATGCAGAGACTTTGATGCTCAGTTATCCAAAAGCAAGAAACCATTTGACGATAGTGAGCAAGAATTGGTACACTTAAAAGCCTTAGTGGACCACATTAGACAGGATAAAGATGAGGTTGTTTCAGAAATGCAGATTTTACAAAAAGAACATTGTGAAAAAGAATGTGATCTCCAGAGAGCAGAACAAGAAATGATTAAAATGATTCAAGAAAGAGGCAAGAGAAATAAAGAGTTCAATGAATGCCAAATGCAAATGTGCGACATGCAGGAGGTGATTAATGAGATGAGTGATGAAAACAACTATTTTCAAAATGAAGCAAACAGACTCCTTAAAAAGTGTAAGGACTTAGAACAGCAAATGTGCATTCCCAGGTCCCAGGAGAGGCGGCAGGGTACCACATTCAATGGAGTGGAGGTGAATTCTAGCTCTGCCCAAAGAGCTAGTGCTCCAGTGACTGGGCCGGTGACTGAACTTGGTTGCAGCGCCCTTGGGAGATTTGATACTCCCATTGGGGGCAGCCACCAATCTCATACACCTGAAAACAGGATTGAATCACAAAATAGTGCAATTCCATGCATTGCAACAAGTAGCCCCATAAAAATAATGAAATCCATTAAAGCCCTGATCAAACCATTTAAAAAGGGAGGTGAATGCTGCATTGAGGATCACTTAGAAGCGGTGCATGACATTTTTAAAGCACTCCAGATACCTAAGGAACAGTACAGACAATATTTTCATTTAACTTTAGATGCCCCGACGGCCAGCATCATAAGGGGATTAAATGAACAGCAGAATATGACCTGGTTGGAGTTTGAAAAAGAAATTAGGCGTCATTTTTCTCCTTTTCAGTCATTGCAGGAGGCAAAGAAAGTCGCTTACACAATTACTGCTGGTCCTAATACATCCCCTCGCCAATTTTTACAAGACTTAAAAAGAGCATTTTCTCGCTTTGATGTATCTTTTGACCCAAATTCCAATGAGTTTAAAACTGCATACTTCTATGGGCTACAGAAAGACATCATATCCCAATTGGTCCGGGAATTTGACCGTGACAAGTCCCTTGAATGGATTGTACATCAAAGCACAAAACTACATGAGGTACTCTATTGTCAGGGTAGAGTAAGTGATAAAATGAAAGATACTAGACCTAAATCTAAAGAACCCTCAGCCACAGTAATGGAAATCAGGTCAGCCAAAATGTCCCTTGAGTCTGCTCAAAGCCAAGGTAAAAATAATGTGACACCTGAACAAAGGGGTAATCAACAAAGATCGCCATTTCCTGTACCAATGTTCCAATCACATGATCCTAGTAATAGAGAGAACTACATCAGCCCTAGGTATTTAGGGGACAGACCCCGGGTAGGATATCGGCCTGATATGGCAGGTATGAACAATAACCAGAGACAAAATCAAGATCAAAGAAATGATGGTCCCTACCAGTCATTGGGGACACAGAGCAGATTTGATCCCAACACCAGGATATATGGTAATCAGGATACACCCCGATATGTGGATCGATTTACTGATAATGGAAATCAACATAGGGGCCAGTACCCACAATCTGAGAGACAGGACATGAGGCAAAACGTGAACTACAATCCACGTCAGTACAATGATTCCCCACCAGGGGACTATAATCAAAGGATGGGTGCAACCCGCTCCCCTCCACAAATGAATCAAGAGTTCAGAAACCATCCCAACCGACATCAATCACCTGAGAGGTATCAGAATAGATCCAATCAGGGGGAAAACAACCAATATCGACCTAGGCCACAGAAAGAGGATCCTAGAGAGATGGAAAGGTTCCAGTGCCTTGAGGCCCAAGTGAAAATGTTAGCTGAGCAAATAGGAAAGCTCTATACAGCGCAAAAACAACCTTCCAAAGAGGGGGCTGATGGCCATAGCAATGACCGGGGGGCTTCCGAAAAGTGACTAAGTACTCATGATAACTCCAGTGCCAAAATGAAAGATTATGCTGATATAATTTTGCATAACGACTCTGAGATGCCTAATGGATTAAAAATGAAAGTGCCAGTAAATGAACTTGTGACAGAAAGTGCAAATACTTCAAAAAAAGAGGTACGGTTTAACCTAGAGCTAAATAAAACAGTAAAGATTTGCACAAATGAAAAAGAAACATTAGGAATTCCAAAAGAACAAAGGGACAGATTTAAGAAAAATGACTCATGCATGGGGAATACCAGTGAACCGGGAGTAAGTGGGGATGCTATAGCTCCTTCCCTGGGCAAGCAAAACAATGACCAAACACAGACAGAAAAAGGAAATACTCAAAAGGAGGGTACAAGTCAATCACCTGAAGAATTCTTTGAACCACATATTTTTGAAGAGGCTGAAAGGGCTGGTATCACACTAAATGATCACAAATGCACAGAATTAAAAAATGACAAATTGCTGAATGATGTTGTTACACATGTTCAGTTGGAAGGTTGTAATGTGGTCTGTGATGTTACCCAGATGGATGGGCGAACAGTGGCCACACTCCAAAAAACCTCTGATCATGGAGAAATGAATAAAGTCTCTCGCGCAGAAATGGGTAAAAAGGAGGGAAACATGTCTTTCCATTTACCAATGTGCTTAGCCAAAAGTGAAAAAGACCTGAGAAAGGTGAGCCCTGAAATCAGTAAGAATTCACACTTCTTATGTGTATTAGAAGAAGTTGAGGACAGATATTATGCACCCATCACTGTAGAAGAAAAATGCCACACCTTTGCTATGATTGACACTGGCACACAGGCCATAATTATGTCCAAGGAGCTGGTAAAGAGTATCAATGAAGGGAGACCCCCACAGAGTCAGATCACAGTGAAGGAAAATCAAGGTCCAGTGCATAACTTTAATGGGGAGGAGGTGCCCATCATAGGTGTAACTGAGGTTGACATAAAAATAGGAAAGCACAGAATAAAACAAGAGGTATTGATCACATCTATTTGTGAAATTCTTTCTGATGGGGACAGATTGCCTGAAAAGATTGTCTCCTCTCATAGATGGGGTGAATGGAGTGCTGTGGTCCTTAACCAAAAAACCATTGAGGCCTAAGAAACTAAAATCACAAAACAGCAATATAAATGAATGTCACACTGTTGCCAAAACAAATGATGCTGTGGAGGTATATCTCCAGAATAGCTGCGTACCTAGTGTCACTGTTATATTAATGTGTCAAGACAAAATGCAGAGCGACAATGAAAAACTACCTGTACAAATATACTTGGACCCAAGGAAAAATTGGCAGACTGCCATAGATGAGCACACGTTACGTTTTTATTTAAAAGAGAAAACATGCAAACAGAATATTGCTCCTAAAACAGATTCAGAAAAACACATTACCACTCTGGCAGAAATACACATGGAAGATGAGCAACCATGGGTTCATGTTGGTATAAATGACTATTTTAAAACACGCTTGGACATGAAAGGAGTTTCATTAATGAGAAATTGTTGCAAAAAATAATGGAGAGGGAAGAAATCCCGAAATTTAGGATTAAAAAACAATATGTTTCTGGGTTGGACAGTCCAGACTTTGAAAACCGAATTGCAGGCAGATGCATGCTTAAAATTAGCATTGGGCAGAAAACAATTTACCATAATGTATGGATAGTGAGTGGAGCACAAAATGAATTTTACATGGGCAATGACATCATGCACAGAATGTGTATGGTGTTAGATTTCCTTAATCAAAAAATATGGTCACGCCTAGGTGGTCTGGCACCTGAATTTGAAGACAAAAGAAGGGCTTATCATTGTGCACAACTGGTTCCTTATGCAATCGAATTACAAATGAGGAAAGATACTATTATTCCTGCATTTACAAAACAGTTTGCAATAACACTGAAATGCAAAAATGGACAGCAGATGAAAGGCTCAGATGCATTTGTATGCCTGAATGAATCCATAAAACAGCAAGGCCTGTATTATGAATACATTCCATTGGTAGACATTGGCGAAGGATCTGTAAAAATTATGGTAAATAATAAAGGTTGTCAGGATATTCATTTAGAGGAAAACTCCCCATTAGGAATGGCCATACAAAAATCACATTATACGGCAGATTTAAATAACATGGTGATTGGAAATATCCCTGAAAAGTATGTAGATGCCAAGGGTGAGTTGCCGAACACCTGGATTCTCAGCCCAAAGGAATATTTAAAATTCATTCTGTGTATCCTTATGATTCAAATGAGACAGTGTGCTGCCATCAAGAGGATTGCATAATATTTAATTTAAATGAAAATGAAACAGAAAATCAGCCCATTGAAGTGGAAGCTGATATGCCAAAATATTTAAAAGTGGCAGCTTTACAAAAAGACACAGCCACACAGTTAGAGGAAAGCGCCGAGATTCCCTTACCAGAAGATTTTCCAGAATTTTCCAAAATGGTAGAAGAGCAGATCTCCTTAGCGGATGCGTGTGAAAGCAATGGGGATAGGGACAATCTGAGGGAGATATTTATGGAGTTTAAGGATGTATTTGCAAAAGATGCTTATGATTGTGGTTTAACTGATTTACATGTGGCCACACTACCAGAAGGGTGTAGCAGAAATCCAGTGTTTGTACGCCAGTATAGACTACCGCTGGCATGTTTAGAATCATTGGCAGAGATTATTAAAAATTTGGAATCGCGGGGAATCATCAGGCCCATTCATAGCACATCCAATACACCTGTTTTAGGTGTGTTAAAGCCAAATGGTCAATGGCGGCTATGTGCAGACTTGAGAGAGTTAAATAAAAGAGTACCAGTATCTAGATGGCCACTGCCATTCATTGATCAGGACCTAGCTCAGGTACATGGTTCAAATGTATTTACCACATTAGATCTCACCTCTGGATATTGGTGCGTGCCATTGGCAGAGGAGATACAACATTTATTTTCCTTTACATTTGACAGGACTCAATATGCCTGGCTTAGAGCTCTGTTCGGGTACATCAATAGTGGGAGTGAATTTGGCATATTTTTGAGAAAGGCCATGCCGGATGCAGCGGAAAGAGGAACAATAGTTTACGTGGACGATGTCCTGATAAAAAATGAAAGCCTGAAAAGCCATTTTGATGAAATAAGACATGTGCTTGGCCAATTGCAGAAAGCAGGCGCCAAAGTATCTTTGCAAAAAGCACAATGGTGCAAGAAAAAAGTGAACTTTCTAGGGCATGAAGTGACTGAACATGGGCTAAATCCACAAAAGAAGAAAATAGAGGCCATACAAAGATTAAAAGATCCTAAAAATGTGAAAGGAGTAAAAAGTTTATTAGGGATGACAGGCTATAACAGAAAGTTCATTGAAAATTATGCAGAAATCACTCAACCATTGACTAAACTGCTTAAACTGAATACTCCCTGGAAATGGGAAAAAGAGCAGTCTGATGCAGTGGCTAAATTAAAGGAATGTCTTGTAAAGGCACCATGTTTAGCATACCCCATAAAGGACAGGGATTTCTTTATAGAAATAGGTTTTTCTGAACATTGTATGTCAGCAGTGTTATCACAAAAACACGATTTGAATCACAAAACCATTGCCTATGCAAGTAAGGCATTTTCCCAAGTTGAAATGAAATTTAATGAATGTGAAAAGGCCCTATTAACCACTGTGTGGACGCTACAACATTTCCGCCCCATTGTTCAGGGAGAAAAGGTGATTATTGAAACAAATCATCAACCTTTGCAATTTTTAGAGAGTAAAAGAATTAGATCAGGTAATCTAGCGCAGTCCAGAATCACTTCATGGACGCTGGCATTACAAGGTTTTCCTGTAGAAGTGAGATATGGACAAAATAAAAAGAACCCAATTGCTCAAGGGTTAGCTGACTTACATGACTGCACAGCTGAACAAATACCAAATGGAATGGAAGTGGAAACTAGTTTGCAGGAATTTGAACAATCACCACACAAAGCTTTTGATGAAAAAACATGCAAGGATTTGCCAACTGTATATGTGGATGGTTGTGCTTTTCACATTGAAAATGACAGTAATAAACAATTAGTGGCAGGAATAGGAAATGTCTGGTTGAAATGTGAAGGCGTCCCCAGTATAGGGATGTGGATTGGAGCTAGGAGCAGTCAGGTGGCGGAATTGGCAGCCATTTATAAAGCAATTGCTACTGCAGTTGATAAAAAGTTCAGTGAAATTGTCCTGGTGACTGATTCTGACTATGCACGGAATAGCTTTGTGGAGTATTTGCCTGGTTGGAAAGCAAGAGGCATGGTTACATACAACAAAAAACCACTTAAACATGGAAAAATGATACAAGCCATAGACAGATTGGTGTCAGAGAATAATTTAACAATATACTGGAGAAAGATTCGTGGGCATTTAAAAACACCAGGAGAGGATAAGGAGGGAAATGATAAGGCAGACCACCTGGCTAAGATTGGGGCTGTGATGGGAGAATTGCTACCTATTGATTATTTAATGGGTGAAATACAAATTGATGCAGTAACACGTTCTAAAGCACCAAAGGAGGTAGATCAACCAGTGGTACAGTGGAGTCATGACACGCCAGACCAAGATTTGATTGAGGCACAAAAGAATGATCGAATTTTGGGAATCTATTATAATCATTTGATAGATCCTTAACAAAATCCATTAACAGAAAATGATTGTATGGGAAAAGAAGAGTTGAGGGTGCTATTAAAGAACAAAACACGAATTAGATTACAGATGGACTCATGATTAGAGAGTCCATAACAGGACAAATACAGTGGGTGGTACCCCTTTCATTCAGAGGGCTAATGCTACACCATGCACATGATGCCATAACTGCAGGCCATAGAGGTTCACAAAAAACATTAGAAATACTAAAAGATTATGCTTACTGGCCACATATGTCCCAAGATGTGGAATTATATACTAGAGGATGTCTAGTATGCGCCCAATTTAAACCTGCTTCACCAATGCATAAAGCACCATTGATGAAAAGAGGCCTAACTCTCCCATGGTCAGATTTGCAAATAGATTATGTAGGTCCTTTAAAAAGGTCGAGCAGGGGAAACCGCTATATTTTAAGTGTGGTATGTTTGATGTCGAAGTGGATTGAATGCATTCCTGCACCAGATTGTAGTGCGCAACAGCAGCCACATTGCTGGTGAACCATGTGTTCACAAGGTTTGGGTTGCCACAAAGAATTGAGTCAGACAGAGGAAGTCATTTCACAAGTACTCTAATGAGTAAGGTATGGCAAATACTAGGTGTGAAAAGGAAACTACATATCGCATATCGGGCAGCGTCTTCAGGTACAGTTGAAAGGAGCAATAGGTCTGTTGTGGATATTTTAAAGAAATTCGTGGCAGAAGCAGGTTCCAGCTGGGATTTACGTTTACCGTTGGTTTTGATGGCAATCAGATCAACTCCTGCCAAAGCAACAGGTGTTAGCCCCCATGAGGTCTTGACAGGTAGGAAAATGGTGTTAGCACAACACCAACTATACAGAATACATGAGCAGATACTTGTGAGTGCATCCACAGTTCATGAGTACATTGATGAACTGAGGAAGCATTTGCAACATGCATTTGCTTTTGTGCAGAGAAATCTGGAAAGGGCTGCTGACAGTGCTAAAACATACTATGATAAAAGAACATCAGTGAGAGAATACAGTGTTGGGGATCAGGTGTACAAGTTTCATTTTGGAAAAAGTAAACAGAAAAAATCTAAATTTCTAGCAGCCTGGCAGGGGCCATTTCGAATTATAGATAAGGTCTCTCCTGTAGTTTATACAATTTTGAAAAATGAAGGTGAAACGGCAATAGAGCAGTTCGTCCATGTAAATCAAATCAAACCATGCCATCCCAGACATGAGATCAGGCAGCTTGAGCATGTAGAAACAGATAAAGTCCCTTGAACACAAAAAGAGAAAATAAATGGGTACAATCAGGAGGCAGTGACAGAGAAGTTAAAAAGTTGATTGTTATAATGGCACATAAACACTGTAATATATGTAAAAATATATAATATAAAATAAGTAAATAAATAAATAAATAAATATATAATGGAAGCTCATGGTTGGTGTGCAGAGAGAAAATGTATTAAATATTGAATGCTGTTTTATATGTGCTTGTTTTCTTTTTAACTTGTGTTTAATTTCAGGGGAAAAAAAACAAAAAAAAAAAACAAAAATGTTTTTACCAAGCATGTTTTATTTTTGGCAAAAGGGTGAAGTTAGTTTTGTGCTATGTACTTAATTTGTTTCTTTTCTATTTGATTTAGAAAATTAACATTATTTGGTAGGAGGTTCCAGGATCAGAGGCCACGGGAGACGATGGAGTCCTGGAGTCCCCTGGATGAAGACCAAAAGATGCCTGCCTCCAGGTGGAGGTGAAGACAAGATAACCAGAATGCCAGAAAAGATGACTCCTATGGATCCAAGATTGCCAAGATGAAAGTGTACTCGAATGAACCAAATGACATCGCTGGTCGGGACATATCAGAGGCGGACAAGAGTCCTGACATATGGAGTTCCACGTATTTATTATTTTAATTATTTATTTTATTTTGTTATATTAATTATTTGTTTTAGTTAGTTGTTTTATTTTATTGTTTTTAATTGACTTGTAAAATCGAAACTTAGAGTAATGCCACTTCCACTGAGAAGGCAAATGTAGAACATTTTGTAAACTAATGAACTCAGATGAATACTGTGTTGATTGCAACTTTTTCATTGATGCACATGAATATTCATTTTGTTGGATTGCTATATTGTGAAAAGAAGAAAAAGAACAAGTTGTTTTTAGGAATTGGCTTGGATCGTAGCCAAGTTCTAAAAACAAAAGGAGGGTATGTAAGGATATTTGGCGTGTTACAGCACAGAGTACAGCACTACTGCACAGGTAGCATTTTTTTTGATGCAGCACCACCACATGGGTGTGGTCCATTGCTATATGTGTTGTCAGAGTAACATGGACATATAAGTAAAGACAGGCTATTCAGTCAAAAACGATTTTTACATATAAGATGCAAATCTATTTTTACAGTTAAAAGCAACCATGTGCACATTCAAAAATGCACACTATTTTTCACCTGAAATGCCTATGTTGCAAGAGACACATTTGAAAATTAATAACTAACCTTATTAATAGCTAGCCTGACTAATAAAACTTCATTTCACATAACCCACTAATAAAAATGTGTCTCTACTGCAGAATTAGGTCTACTCTGAAAGTGAACTTTTAAACGCATATTCATTTTTTTTCTCTGCTGCTCTGTCCACATAACTACAGGAAGCAAAGAGCTCGAAGGAACAGGAAATCAGTTTGTTACAATTTTTACTGTAGAAATGAGCCATTGTGTAGTGAGGGAGGAGATGACATGATTGATTCTGATTGGAGCAGCGTCATAGCAAGTATCATGCTAGAGGCTGTGATTAGAGTTTTGCTGGGGAAGCTTGAGGAGAGGGGGAGGGCAATCGAGATCTTGCAGAGCTGGGAGAAGGACCTGTTTCCTGGCTGAAGCATTCCTGCGGCAAAAGCTGAGAATTCCAGGCAATAACCCTGGTTTGAGAACGGCAGACGCTTGTTTTCACCGGGGTTAATCTTCAAGGGAGCCAAATTCAGAAAGAGAATAGCCGGAGAAAACTCATGCTGAACAGATAAGGTAATTACAGAAGGGTGTGCGAGCTGTGCGAAAGTGTGCAAAACTGTTCACTCAGTGTATTTGAGGGAGTCCCAGTCCCTTATCAGCATATTTAATGTTACCAATTGAACATATTCTCGCAGCTCTCTGTTCATTTTATCACAAATAATGTTGTACCATTTCATTTATTTCTGTAAAAAAAAGTTAAACTGTGTTTAAAAGAAATTTCTATAATACAAAAATATCTGAAAACAGATAGCTAGTGTGTATTATTTCTCTCTTTCATTTTGCATGGGAAAAGGTTTAAACTGGGTAGATTTTTAAACAGTGCAATTGTCATTTTAAAACAGATGTGTGCATGATTATATTCAGTATGGACAGTTGTGAGTGACTGTTTGTAGCATAGCCTGTTGGAGGTACATGAGCCAACGGGATGAGAGACTCTCTGGACATAGTTCCATACCGTATATAAGGTAGTGTAAATTACCACAAAAATACCACGATAGTCCATGGTGGCACACAACACTAACACTGAAAATGTGGTATCCCTAAAATGTAGGCCTGAGGTCTCTCTAGTGATCAAGAACAATCTAGATAAAAAAGAAGGGATGTTGGATATTGGGGCCACAAATAAACCAACCACTATACCAACCAACCACGCAAATTATCGCGCACATTATCTAAATAGGCCTGAATTCTGAAATAATGCAATGTATTATTGTTATGTGTGACCCAATATGAATACAGAGAGTGATTATTGCTAAAGGTATTTTGGCGGTAAGAAAATACCCCAAAGCCCCAAATATCCACAAAATACCCAACAGCCATCACCTAAAATACTTTTATTTTGAGATAGCCGTGGTTACCAATCACTAGCTGACCACACTGGAATTTTGGGATGTTTCAACTAGGGTGATGGACACCCATAGGAGAGGAGGGAGGGATAACCAACAGTGTAACCTCCCTTCTCTAGCCTGGTGCATTCCATTGAACTAGTTAGTGCTCTAGTGCAGATATTTTGCTTGGAAACTTTCAGGACAACACTTCAGGCCCCACAGGAAAGATGTCAAAAATATTTAACTTGAGAAGTGGTCCTTTGTGAGACGATATAAGAGCTCCAGAATTCAAAGAACTGCCCCTGTCCGGGAGGCTAGAAAAATCATCAAACAAAGACACTGACAAAAACCCAAGCACAGATCATCAATGCACAGGTACACTTCAACAAAGCGAATCAAGCAGCATTTGACATCTTAGCGCATGACGGCCTGAGAGAAGCAATCAACTCCCCTAAAGTTGCCCAGGGTCTAAGTTCAATTTTTGAAAATGGACTGGAGTACACCTTAACTGCAACAATGATAAAAAGGAAATGTCGGTGTCTGGGAGATGTTGGCCACTACGAAACAAACTAACGGGTTTATTTTTCATGTACAGCCCAGTTTGGGTTTGGTGGTTTGGCAGTGTCCCCTAATAATGCAACATCTGGTGTGGGTACACAAGCTCCTTTAATAAGTCCTTCAGTACAGTCCTTTGCAATGAGCCCCATTCTTGCTCCTGCAACACAATCTCAGGTGAATGAGAGTCCACTGCAATTGTCGTATGATCACCAGAGGTTTTAAGTCATGGTTTAAAAGACACAAATGACTCAACATTATCAGCATTGAATTCTGTGCTAAACTCATTGGTGAACGTGTTTGAATTAGTAAAAGGTGAAGCCAAGGTACATTCCGGAATTCTAATGGAATTAACAAAAGAAGTGGGGGGATGTGATTCCTCCTTAGTAGGTTTGAAAACTGTGTTAAATTCCACAGCGATTGACTCCCTAAAGGAATTCAAAATGTAAGTAAGAAGGTAGGAGTCAAGCATAAATGATCTGCATGAAAAAAATTCTATAACCAACCCCCAGATCGAGACCATGAATGGAATCGTATTAGTCCTGATTGATACGTAGTACAACAGCACAATAAAAAGAAGGATGAAATGGTGCCTCCATTATTGGAAGAGGAGGTCAGTCAGGAGCTGGACAACACCCCTGTTTTGGAAGAGTTTATGAGATTGGTACAGGCAGCTAATGTTTTGGTTGTCAACAGAGGTAAGAATGTGGATTCAATTGAGATTGTTGATACTCTGGATTGTTAGACACAAGTACCAAAAACAGAATAGATGTAATGGGAAGAAAAAGAGCAAGAGGAAACATCTAGCAAATGCAGGAGGTCGAGAATCTCACCCACAGCAACCTGAACCCAAATCAAAGAAGCAAAAAGCTTGGAAGATCAAGAAAGCAGTAAAAACAATATTTCTCAGCACAATGACTTTACCAAGCAAAGAGGGCACCAGAGAGGTTTGAAGGACTGTAGTAACTTTATAGGATTCAGATCAGCAAACCACAACTTTGTAGGTCAAGAGATGCAAAGAGGCCAGTGTTCGGCCCACATTGATCAATCTCTAAATATTAAACCTACTACGCATGAGATCATTGTACCTGTAGTAAAATCTAGTGGGAGTCAATATTCTATCGAGGTAAAAAGGCTCATGAAGCTTCCCTAAATACTTCAATATTACTAGTAAATCAAGTGGTAGAAAAAGATCCAAGCACTAATGATAATTATGGACAAATCAGCTCAGATAGGGATCTTATGGAAGATGAAATGCAATAGAAGCCACCCCCCCCCCCACATTATAGACATGGATGGTACAAACAATCAAGAAGGTGCAGCTAAGCCACAGGCAGGGTCCAATTCAGAAGTATCAGTGAGTCAATTGTTCCCTATTCCAAGAGTGTGGTTGAGACAATAAAAAAAAAGAAAGGGACACAAAGCACTAAATCAAAGTGCTATCTTGTCAATTCTACAGGAAATCCCAGACCTGTATCCCTTTTCCACCTATGCCATTGATTATGTTCTCTTTCCTCATGAAAAGTGCACATTTATAGTAGAAATGGGCCTACAAACTAGGTTGTGTGCAAATGTTGTCCTGGTGGCAAGTGTTGAGCTCAGAAAACTGGGCTATCAGATCTCGTTTGAGATCATTAACAATAATGTTCACAATGGCAATCAGAGGAATAAAGCCAATTAACATTCTTTTGATGGCGAAACATGGCTTCTCAAAAGAGATTTGAGGACATCTATACAGGCTCTAAAATATAGCCCTGACACAAGGCAAGCTTACCAACTAGAACTTAAGAAATTGTGCAATAGCTATAAAAACTGGTCTTGGTCCTATAGCTATTTACATCATCAGAAGGATGGGGAACTGATTTTAGGAACTATGGGAAACAATAGCTCCCGAAACTTCTGGTCTCTAGTTAATTGCCCACAGGATTCTCAAAGTTTCATCCAAAACAATGTACGTGGTAGAGATGACTTGGTGGAATCACTTTAGTAATTTGTACAGGAAACTCTCTCCATTGAAACTTGAGTTGAACTCAAACATAGTTTGAGTCTATATTTGATTCAGTAAAGCATATCAGAATTCATTTGTAAGATCTTTGTCTTCTAGGGCGCTGGGCCCGAACAGCCTTACTAACCAAATACTTAAGTCTGATGTCAAACTTTGCTTTTGAACTTTGCTCTTTCTATTCAATGAGGTGTTGAATAGTAGGTGCCTTCCAGAATCATGGAAATCCACGTTATGATCCTTATATCTAAGAAGGGAGACCAAGCGGATTCTGTGAATTACCACCCGATCACCCTTCTGGATGCAAATAGTACAATCTTTGCCAGTGCAATGTTAAGGAGTTGGAATCCTGGACATTGGGCAAATCCATACTGTTGAAACATTAAATAGGTTTTTGAACTGGCCTTTAACCTCATTGACTAGTAATGAGCATTGTGTGTGAGAAGTCATGGTCTAAAGTTTGTGCCACATTGTATGGTGCTTGGATAGATCTTTCAAAGCCATTCAATACAATAAACAGAGAACACCTGTGGTCAAAGTTGGAACTATGAGGTCTGCCTAAGTGTCTGCTAACGATTATCAAGAGTCTTCATGAAGTTTCACGATTGCAAGTAAGGTTGAATGTGCAATGCCTTCTGTCCACCCCAGTCTCAACAGAGAGAGGTGTGAGGCAGGGGTGCATAATTGCCCCCTGCCTCTTCAACCTTTATCTCACTGACTTGGCACAAATATTAGATCATCACACTTTAGGCAGCCCCAAAATTGATTTTAACCTAGTAATTTGATTGCCTATGTGGATGATATAGTCATGTTGGACTCTACTCTGACATGCCTCCAACACCTCTTGGGAGCCCTCAAGGAGTATGCAATAATAAATAACTTACAAATAAATCCAGATAAGTCTAACATTGTAAGTTTTACGAAACCACTTAAGCATTTTCCAAACTTTAAGTGGATACTTACAGATCAAGAAGTCACTGTTTTAAAAGAAGTTATGTACTTAGGCTTTAAATCGAATTTTTATCTACCAATTGCCCACCTAGATTTGAAGTAGACAACACACTTGTGCAGCTGGTTTGCCAAATGAAAAAGATTTTTTACACTTGTACATTTTCGTTAGTTCCCTTAGTAAGGTTTTATACAGTCACAGTAATACCTTCATTAACATATCCAATGGATATAAAACTTTTATCTTGAGCAATGAACTGGACCACAATAAAGGAAGAACTATGGAGGAAGGTCCTGAGTTTTCCCTCAGAGTCTTCTTATGGCAAGTCTGAGGTATGATTTGGGTCTTCAATCCATGCAGGCATATATCGATTGGAAGGTTGATTTGTTATATAGTTCCTCAAAAGAGCTCCTTGTATGAAGATATCAGACTTCAGCTAAATAATGGGTCCAGCCCAGTCCTTGTACACCTGAAGTGCTACATGACTAAAATCTTGCAAGGGTGTGACTGTGCAGAGAAAGATTTTGTCATGAATCCTGTGCGCCTAAAGGAAGCTTTGGACAGAATGGACTGGATACGTACAATAGCAGAGGTGCGTAGCTTGGTATGAGCAAAATCGGTATCCTCATATGACAAACCTAGAAGGTTTTTACCAATGAATCCTAAGTGATTTCCAAATTCAATCTGGAGGCCAGGATGTTTATGGTTTCACCTAAATGTTCTTTCTACAGGGGAAATCCAGTTTATTCCGAACAAGCAGATCATTCTTGCTCGTTATTTGATAATACAGGAAAGCAGACTCTAAAACAAATAATGATCGATTGTAGAGGGACCTGAGAGACGAGCGTTAAGCTTCTCAGCCAGTTCATAGACAAAGAAGATTGGTAGTCTTCAGAGAATTGCTGGGAGAGAATGAGCAGGGCATGAAGTTTGTCTCTCTATTGAAGTCCTGAAAGTGTTGAAAGAATTAAGTTTTATAAAGAAATTGTGAATTGTTTTAATGTATGTCAAATGACTGTAATGTTATATAATGTGTATTGTGAAATGTAATGTCAAAAGTTGAATTCTCGGCTACAACACAATAGAAATAAAAGAAATTGGGGATAACAAAGGGGGTGAAATTGGTTACTAACAATTAGTATTGAGGTAAATAGAGTGGATTAGATTTGTTAGGGTACAGGCCACATAGATGCTGGTAGCTGGAGGCACACTAACATCAGTTTCAGAAAATAATGCAAAATTGAAAGCTAAATGGCAATGCTTTGCAAGGCAGAGCAAGCAGTGTGACAGTGTGATGGTCCTTGAAAAGAGCATGATTGTAGGAAGGATAGAAGGAAGTAGAAATGTTGCATATTCCTCTGGGCTACAGGATGCAGTGATGAACAAGAATCCTGTCCAGGGGTTGCCAGGGTAAAGGCTGGAAAATTATGAGAAGTGGTGACAGGTGACATCAGGGAGTAGGAGAGAAAATATTAAACAATACATACCGAGACATATGAAGGGGCAGTGTTGGTTGAAATGGGTTTAAAAGGTGTAGGGAGAAGACACAAACAGGAAAAATAATTTTTAGTTGTCTGCACTTTTTGCTGGCATGAGTTAAAAACCTTTGGGTTTTGATAAGACCTGCTCTGCTGCTTCTGATCGAATCAAGTGAGAAACCTTGGGACTTGTTAATATTGCTACTTCCAAATATAAGGTCTTTGGTTTTCATGCTATTCCTGAACTCTGATGTTGTGAAAGGCTGGGGCCTGGGGCTGCTGGTGTTCAAAGTCTGTAGATACCTCGCAAATATCCCATGGTATTTAAAAAAGTAGTAAAAGGGAAGGGTCTGAATGTCTCCTACAAATTTGGTTTATTGGCCGGGAATCATTTTAGCTAAGTGCATCAGTCAGATGTGGCAACATCCTATTTGACGATAGAGTGATCTGCTGGGCACAAGATGAATCATGTTTGTCAATAGTGCTGTGATTGAAGAGGTTTCTATGTTGACACATTGTGCTTTACATGGACAGTAGGAAACATGTCCGAGATTATTGTGGCAAACCTGGGTTCGTATGCAGAAGCCAAATTCTTTGCTCTAGCAATGCGGTCTTTAGATACTACAAATGTGTGGAGTCAGCGTTTAGTTACCAAGATAGAAAAGGAGATCTCTGAAAACTGATTTGAAGAGGGAACAGTTTTAAACACGTGCCTGGACATATTTTTTGATTGTGGTGAAAACATTCTCACAATTCTCAAAAAGACAGCATAATCAAACTGACTTGGAACTTAAGGGAAGGCAGATGCAGTAAAATTTGAAACAGATCAATCATTTAAAAGGGGAATTAACTTAGGTCCGGTGGATAGGGATTTTGGCATTGCAGAAATTGATATGTTACTTATGGAAAACAGGCAATGTAATTGGGATGTGCGGTTCTTAGAAAGTGAGATCGCTCTTTTCATATCAGAGTCTGAAAATATGTTCCGACTATTAGGAACATATCACAGAAAATGAATACTTTAATCATAAGATTGAAAAGAGAACAATCCAATATTGACACCTTTCATGATGAAATGCAAATGTTGAATGAACAGCTGCGCGGAGTAAAATTACAGAACACAAAGTTAAGATGACAAATTTTACATCCACATCATTATGAACTGCATAGTATGTCACTTAATTGACATGTGCCAAACCACAAACTGGGAGCCCAGCCAGCCCAGCCAGCAGAGTCACGCTTGCTAATATCTCGCCAGCTTCCAGTATCTGAGGAAAAATATAATGTCGAGAGGGATAGACAAGCTATGCGATAGAGGGATGCCTGCACTGCAGGGAGAGAGGTGAACTCACGCGAGCAGGCAATAGAAAAAAACACATAATTCAATGCTTATTGACCAATTTAAGATTATGAAATCACTTAAAGGACTAGTTAAACCCTTTAAAAAGTACCCAGATCTATCCATAGAAGATCTATCAAGCAGGTTGTACAAATCTATCAGACCTAAAAAATCCCAAAAGGATCAATATGTTCACTTCTTTCATTGGAAAATTGACCAAACACATTCAGATTTTCTGCGTAGTTTAAATGAACATAACATCTCATTTGGGAAGGTTTACGAGCAAGAGTTAAGACATTTTCTTTTGCCAAATAAGTCCCTGCAAGAGGCAAAAGGGCAACTTATGCATCGTCATCCATCTTAGATGAGTCACCTAGGTAATTCCTACAAATGCTAAAAAGGGCATTCATGCGAATTTGATATGGTTTGTGATGAGAATTCAAATGAGCTAAAACATACTTTTTTTTATAGCCTACAACAGCCGATGGAGGCCCAGTTATCGCATCGCATGAATTCACAAATGAAAAAAGTATACCTTGGATTATGGACCAAGCCATGGAAATTTGGAAGGGTATTTCTCACACTGATAATGAATGCAAGGAGTCAAAGCATAAAGCAAAAGAGACAATGTTTTCTGTAGTTTCAGAAATTAGGTCAGGGAGGAAAATGGCACTGGGGACAGGTTAAAGAAAAAATGACACCTTGCAGAATCAGAAAAGTGTGGGACCAAAGGGAAGAGCAACACCACAAAAGCTAGCATTTCAATTTACAATCCATTAGAAAGGCATACATACATCAGTCCCCATTTCCTTAGCAACACACCACTGGTAGGTTTTCAGCACAATACGGCAGAGACAAATAGCATCACAAATCAGTCACCACCTTCAGGTGTTGGGAGCACAGAGTAGATTTAGCTCTGCGATAATGACATATGGGAACAGCAGACATAGCCAAGATGTGTGGATAGATTCATTGAAAATGGGAATCAACAAAGAGAACAATATCAGCCTAATGAAAGCCATAATGTGACATATAGTCCAATCTTCTATGTTCAAACTAAAGCGCAGGGTTGTTATGGACCGAGAACAACCCCACAATTTTCCCCTCCTATAGGAATTCAATGCAAATACTAACCAAATCCAGCCCTCTGGGGCAATCAGAGTAACCAAAAAAGGCCTTGTCAATTTGAATATAATCAGTACAGACCCAGCGTACAGAGATATGATGACATGGCTCAAGAAAGGTTTCAGAGCCCAGAAACACAAGTGAAGATAATTGCTGAGCAATTCGGGAGACTGTGCGCTAGCCAAAGTGATCACAAACAAATCACAAATCAGAATGAAAAGCAGAAGAGTGACAGTGCCCAAGAAACCAGCAAATTACTAATCAGCCAAACACCTCACACTGAAGAACAGATGTAAAATACAACACCATTATATGAACACACAGACCTGCATATGACTTAGATTTGGGGAAACAAAATGGCAATGACATGGGAAATACAAACACACACAAGAAACGACTATGGTTTAACCCAGAGTTAAATACAAGTATTGGCTCTATCCAGGAGTAAGAAGGCAATGAAAGGCAAAAGAAAAATTCATATGGTTACATCAGTTTTAGCGGTGAACCCAAAGAACAGCGGTCAAGAAAACAAACAAAAAAAGTTATATTGCAAATAGGAAGGATGAGTGAAGTACAAATATACAAATACCCCTCAGTGTTAAGGGTGTAGGATGGGACACTCATAATGAGGGGAGTGAAAGAGAAAGTGTTCAAATGTGTGATGAGGAAAAGGGCCATCACATATTTAATTACTTGGATGATTCAGTTCGAAAAGCAACAGTGAGTTCATAGAACACATCAGAAAAAAATGAAACAAAAGTAGTTGAAATGACCCGTGAGGGTCGAATGTATACAACAACACGTGATACAGTTTCAGTACTGGATGAATCTAATATTGTTCATATCTCCACAGAGGTACACATACCTCACAGGACACACCTAGGTGAGTAACAAGATGAATATTTTGTGCCACAGATGTTCGATGAGGTCCAGTTAATATGTAAAGTACAAGTGCAAGATAAGTTCCAAGCACACCATGTACAGTGCCAACACATGGAAAGGAAGTGAATAAAACCACTGAGAAGTTGTGTACAATGTATAAGGTATGTGATGATACTGAAAACAATGTAGAAAAAGCAGACAAGGAATTGGGTGAGGCGGTACCATTATGCAGGGATGCCAGTCAACAGCGAAGCGTCAAAAAGAATCACAGAACAGAAGGGTACACAAAGAGGGCAGGACAATTAAAAAATACTGAGACAGTCACCAGGGGGAGTAAAGCATCAATGCACATGCCCCCGTATTTAGCAAGAAGTCAAGCGGGATTAAGGAAAATCAGTTGTGGGGTCAGCAACAACTCACATTTCCTATGCATACGTGAGGAATGTGAAGATAGATATTATGCCTGTATCATGGTGGAAGAACCATGCACTTTGTTTGCAATGGCAGATACAGAAGCACAGGCTACTATGATGTCAAGGAAAATGTTGGACAGCATAAATGAGGGAAGCCCAAAACATAACATTTTGAAATTAAGACAGATTGAGGGCCCTATGCATGATTTTAATGGTGTGGAGATACCTGTGGAAGGTGCTACTGAAGTTAACTTTAAGGTAGGGAAACATAGACCGAGATAAAACGTGGTGGTCACACTGATTGAGGATACACCATTCCTATTACGCATAGCTTGTCTGAAGCTTCTGTCACCAATAATTGATGTGGTACATGGTGTTCTGTGGTAATAGTCAAAAAAGCACTTGGAGCCAGGTTAGCAGTTCAAATGAATGCCACATCATTGCCATGTCAGAGAGAGAGGCAGAGGTATATTTTCAAAATGGTTGTGTACATAGTGTCACTGTCATTCTAATGTGTTAGGGTGAACTGCAGGGGAACCAAGAAAACAGTCATTAGAGATTCATTTAGATCCCATTTAGATCATTTAGATCCCAGACAGAACCTGCAGACACAAGTGGATGTGACATATTACAATTCTAAGTGAGGAAGACTCTAAACAATCTGATGCTTCAGTGTCAGATCAGGAAAACTATACCTCAACCATTGTGGAAATTAACATGATTAAAGGTAAGGCATGGGTATCAGTGCACATGGATGGATATCTGGAAATGATTGAGTCAGTATTGGCCCTAGAACACAAGATGAGTTGCATTAATGAGAAAGTGTTCAAACAAATGCTTGACAGGAAATATATACCACATTTTGCAATACAAAATCAGAAAGTATTCAGATTAGACATTCCTGATTTGGGACATAGATTTGTAGGGTGATGCATGTTGAACATAGAAATAGGGAACAAAAGAATGCATCTCAAAATATGGATTGTAAGTGGAACTAAGGCTAAATTCTATATGGCAAATGATATCATACACAGAATGAGAATGGATTTAGATTTTCTAAATCAACAGGTTTGGTCGAGAATGAATGGAGCACCACCAGAATTTGAGAATAAAAGGCAAGCATAGATAATGTCATATGTATTTGAACTCAAAATGAAAAATGATGTTACCATTCCTACATTCACAAGAAAGTTTACCACATTTTGCAATACAAAATCAGAAAGTATTCAGATTAGACATTCCTGATTTGGGACATAGATTTGTAGGGTGATGCATGTTGAACATAGAAATAGGGAACAAAAGAATGCATCTCAAAATATGGATTGTAAGTGGAACTAAGGCTAAATTCTATATGGCAAATGATATCATACATAGAATGAGAATGGATTTAGATTTTCTAAATCAACAGGTTTGGTCGAGAATGAATGGAGCACCACCAGAATTTGAGAATAAAAGGCAAGCATAGATAATGTCATATGTATTTGAACTCAAAATGAAAAATGATGTTACCATTCCTACATTCACAAGAAAGTTTACAGTATCATTACAATCCAGAAAGGGACTGAAAATTATTGAGCCTGAGGCATTTGTGTGTATCAATTAATCCATTATGCAGCAGTGGCTAGAATGTGAGTACATGCCTTCGGTAGATGTTATGTTATTTTAATTACTTTTATAATGCGCACTCTCGCTGAAGCATCTTGGTGCTAAAGTAAACCGGAGGGATTTAGAGACCAGACAATAAAGATATTTAAACAAATAAGTTTCTAACAATCGCCGGAAAGCGAGAAGACTTTTTGAAGCCCTAAGTGGGGCCGGTAGAGAGTTCCACATTTTGGCGGCCACCATAGAAAAGGAATGGCCCCCCCACATGCTCAAACTGGTAGCAAGGGATCACTAGAAGACAGGAGCCCAAAGTGGCAAAATGTGTCCTGAGATATTCTGCCCCCAGACCATAGAGTGATTTAAATTGGATCTGTTGAAGAACTGGGAGCCAATGCAATGATCGGAGAACAGGGTAAATGTGAGAACCATATGAGGTACCAGTGCAAAAACGTGCAGCATAATTCTGGATAAGCTGCAGACGATGGAGGAGGTACAAAGGCTGGACTAGGAAGAGGGAATTACAATAATCCAGCTGACTGAGGACCATAGAAGCCATCACTAAGGGCCTCATTCAGACAGGAAGTAATGGGAGAACCTTACGAAGAACATGCAGCTCGAAGAATCCTGCCTTGCAGACAGCCTCAACATGGCCATCCATTAATAAGGAGGCAGAAAGGATCACTGCCAAATTCTTTACCTCGGAGACCAGAGAGGGACATGGGCCAAGCTCCATCAGCCAAAAAGCTGGGGACCAGGTCAGAGTGGATGAGGACCAATCGCCTGTGGGCCATGTGAGGGGTAGACCACCAGGACCTCAGTCTTTTCCCCATTTAATTTCAGCCAGTTACTGCCCATCCACTCACAGCCAACAGGCAGCTCCTAATTTGAGACGTGATTCCCCGCTGGTTAGAATCCTATGATTTGCGTGCCGTCAGCATAGGAGTAACACCTGAAGCCGAAGGAGTGGATGAGCAGAATCAGAGGCTGGATATAGATGTTAAAAAAGGCCGGGGACAAGGCCTAGCCCTGGGAGACCTTGCACAACAGAACCACGGTGGCAGAGATAAAGGAGACCAGTGTCAGTGTCTGACTATGAGCGGCTAAGAAGGAGGCGAACCAGGCCAAAACCTGGCCACTAGCCGGTCCAGTAGTTCCAAATGGTCCACTGTATCAAACACAGCCAATAGGTCTAACAAAATATGGGCACCTGTTCCATCTCCATCAGCCAACAAACGAAGATCATCATACCGACTAATACACTTTCCGTCCCTCGGCCCGGTCGAAACCCGGACTGGAAGGGATCCAGGAAAGAAGAGTGTTCCAAAAAGGAAGAAAGCATGGGAGAGACAAGGGACTCCAGCAATTTCATAGATGTTGGGGATGGTCCCATCTGGATACTGGTGGATAATAAAAGATGTCAGGATATTTACTTGGAGAAAGGTACACCATTAGGGATGGTGATGCTAAAATTCTTTTACACTGCAGATTTGAACAGCGTGGTTATTGGGGATATTCCTGAAAGGGATGTCACTTCACAAGGTGAACTGCCTGAGTCTTTAGACTCCAAACCAAAACGGGTCTCCAAAAGTCAGTCAGGGTATCCTTATGAACTAAAGATCTGATTTGTCATCATCAGGATGATTGCATTCTATTTCACTTGGATGGCAATGAGTCAGAAGGTGAACAGCAAATTGAGGTGGACGCTAAAATGCCAAAATACTTGAGAGTGGCGCTTGTCTAAAAAGATACTGCCACAAAATCAGAGGAAAGCACTGAGATTTCTCATTTGGAGGATTTTACAGAATTTTCTAAAATGGTAGAGGAACAAGTCCAAGCTGCAAATGCATGCACAATGGAATTAGAGAGGCACCAATTGAGAAAGCATTTCTAGAATTTAAGGACGTATTTGCCAGAAATGCATATGATTATAGGCATACGGACCTGCATGTTGCTACATTGTCAGAAGGTTATGGTAGAAAACCTGTCTTTGTGTGACAATATAGGTTATCCTTGGCGTGTTTAGAGTCTTTCACAGAAATAATCAAAAACATATGATATGATATGATATGATAATGCATTTATAACGCACCTTTACACAAGTGTTTCAAGGCGCAATGAGGCAAAGGAGGGGGAACAGAGGGAAGACAGATTACAATCCTACTAGGCCAGGTGTCATTCAGATCACACAAGTACATGGGAAAGGGGATGGAGGAAAGTGCTGGAGAAATCATTAGACCCATTAACAGTACCTCAAATATGCAATTAACAGTACCTCACATATGCCTATAAATATGCATGTTGAACCCCGATGGTCAGTGGCAGTTATGTGCAGACTTGAGAGAACTTAATAAGAAGGTACCTGTGTCAAGGTGGCCCCTTCCATTCATCAACCAAGGCCTTGCACAAATCCAAAGGTCAAAGTTTTTTTTCTCACTTTAGATCTGACAGCTGGTTATTGGTGTGTGTCTTTAACAAGTAACATACCAAATGTATTTGCTTTTACGTTCCTTGGAAAACAATACGCATGGAAAAGAGGCCCCCTTGGCTATATCACAGTGGAAGTGAGATCGGATTTTTTCTGAGTAAGGCACGTCTGGATGCAGCAGAGAGAGGAACTGTGTTTTATGTGGATGATATCCTGATTAATAATGAGAACATGCAATGACATTTTAAAGAAATAAGACATGTGCTCAGCCAATTGCAAAAGGCTGGGGCAAAGGTATCAGTGCAGAAGGTGTAGTGGGGTAGAGAAAGAATACATTTCTTGGGACATGAATTCACAGACCAAGAATTGAACTCACAAAAGGAAAGATACAGGCCATTCAAAGGGTGAAAGATCCCACATATTTGAAAGGGAATGATAAGTTACAATAGGAAGTTCATTGAGCATTATTCAGAAATCACACAGCCATTGATTATATAACTGAAACAGGGTGTGCAGTTATAAATAACTTATCATATCAGATTATATCATATCATGGGCAGAACCACATGAGGCAGGCCAAATTGAAGTATTGTTTTGTAAGGGCTCTATGTTTGGTGTATCTAAAGAAGAATCAGGTTTCTTCCATGAGATCGGGTTCACAACTTAAGCAAGTAAGCGGTCTTATATTAAAAATCATGATTCGAATAACAAGACCATTGCATATGCCAGCAAAACTTTATCAAAAGCATAAACCAAATTCAATTAATGTGAAAAAGCACTATTGACAACTGTTTGGTTGTTGCAACTTTTCCGCCCCATTAATCAAGGAAAGCGGGTGATGGTTGAAGCTTCAACCACTGCAATTTCTGCAAAGTAAAAGTATCAATCAGGAAATGTAGACCAATCTAGAATTACATCATGGGCAGTGGCATTACAGGAATTCCCTATAAAACTGACATATGTGCAGAACAGGAAATATCCAGTGGTCCAGTGGATTGCAGATTTGCATGATTGTGCATTTGTCGAAACCAAAGACAATACAGAACTAGAAACTGAATTGATTGAATTTTAGCATTCAAAACACCAGGAATTTGTTGAAGAAAAATGTAGAAATCTCCCAGCCATATATGTGGATCAGTGTGCATATCATGTGAGCAAAAAATAGTTTCAGCAGCATGACAGACTTTTGTTCCAAAAATCCATTTCAGGTCATCTCCAATGGGCCATTTCGCTGGCTAATGTTACATCATGCCCATGAGGCAATAACAGCTGGTCACAGGGTTGTGCAAAAACATATGAAGTTTGAGAGGAATATTGGCTGCAAGTGGCTCAAGAAGTGGAATTATATACCCAATGGTGTTTGGTGTGTGCATAATTTCAGCCCACCTCCCCAACAAAAAGAGCACCATTAATTAAGAGAGGATTGACACTTACCTGGTCAGATTTGCAAATAGATTTAATTGGCCCAGTCCAAAGATCATTACAGGGAAACAAGTACATGGTGACAGTTACCTGTTTAATATCAAAATGTGTGAAATGTATATCTACACCTGATTGTAGTGCACAAACCGTGGCTACTTTGTTGGCAAATCACATATTTCCAAGATTTGGCTTGCCCCAGAGAATAGAGTCAGACTGCAGAAGTCATTTTGCCAGTGCAGTAATGACCAAGATGTGGCAATTTCTAGGGGTAAAGAGGAAGTTACATGTTGGCCATGCTCCAGTAGTGGAGTGGAGAGATGCAACAGCTCAATAATTCACATACTTAACATGTTTGTGGCTGGACTAGGGTCTAATTGGGACCTATATCTCTATTTTGTGGACATTAGAGCAGCGCCATGAAAATCTACAACTCCCAGCTCACGCAAGAAGAAGGTACTTCCCCAACAATTATTGTACAGGACCAATGACCAAGTCTTGGTGAATGCATCCACTGTTCATGACAATGTGGAAGAGTTGAGGAAACATTTGCAACATGCATTTGCGTTTACGCGAAGACATTTGGAAAGAGCAGCGGAGTGTGCCAAGTCATAGTATGACAGAAAATCATCTGTTAGAGATAATGAGGTAGGTGAGCAAGTATATTAATGTAATTTTGCAAAAGGAAAAAGAAAGAATTCTAAGTTCATGGCATCCTGGCGTGGCCCATTGAAAATTGTGGACATGGTTTTGCCTGGGGTGTAAAGAATACAGAAAAAATAAGTTGATCTGGCTGTCAAACAGTTTGTCCACGCACATCACATAAAACCATTTCAGATGAAAAATGAGATGCAAAGAAGAGGAAAACTGGAGAAACCTATAAGGACTGAGAGGTATAATAGTCACATCAGAAGCAGGATACACCATGAACTATGTGAGCAAATCAGTTTGTGATAGTTCACTTGGGAAGGATACGAGATTACGAGTAAAAAGTTTCATTGTAACAGGTAATTAGGTGTGTTGGTGTGCCTGGAAAAATGAATGAACTATGGTAGCATTAGTAAAAAAAAAAAAAAAAGAAATCATGTTTTTTAAAGGGAAACAGTCTTTGATAAAACTGTGGTTCTCATCCTTAACTTGTCTGTCTCTCTCCTCTGTTGTAGAAATGTCTAACTTGCTTCCCTCCAAAATGTTTACCTGGAGCCTGATGTCCATGTAGGAGTGCCCAGGACAAAGGAAGGAGTACCCGAGACAAGTGAAGGAGGAATTCACAAGGGGAAAAGAGGCTGGCGGATGAAGAGGAGAAACCCATATGACAAGACGGCGGTCGACGATACGTCGGAATATCAAAAGTGTCAAGAATCATATTGAGTAAGCAAGAGCTGAAACTGAACTCATATTGCATTGCCTGCATCGTAAATGAATGCCAGTTAGGCTTTCCAAGGTTAGAGAAAAAAATCACATATGTTTGAAATGCAAAATATTTATTGATATAGAGTGTGCTTTTCCTTTTTTCTCAACCGTACCCAGCGCAAAATGCCTATTGACATGAAGTGTGTCATTCTCCTGTTTTCTCATGTGCCCAATACAAATGATAAACAGATGTGCATTTTTTTGATCTAATATGTGATCTACTTGGTTTGTCTATCTCCTCTTACTGATGAGTTTGAATATAAAGTGAATAACTGAAAATGAGTGGTGAGCCTGTTCTATTTCTTCAATCTAGAAGTTAATGGGCACTGTGAATGGGGTAGTGCAAAGGCTGAAGAGGCCTAGCTAAGAATCCGTTGTATTTCCCCTGTGGGAGACTGCACCAGCCTTGTCATCTTGGCAATAGTTAACCCAACCTTTTGTATAATTCTGTACTACACAAGTTGGTAGAGTGACTGAGCAGTCAGGTTTAACTCAATAGGGGTCAATGTGAGCTGTAGGATTGCAATTTAGAGTTTCACAGTGACAAGTATCCAAATAACACTTAAAGCCTGATTCATGGAAGCATTTTATAATGGCGCAATCCCATAGGAAAATGTTCCATGAATCAGGCCCTTACACTCCAAGTTTCTTGATTAAATGATGATTTATTAATTTAAAATGTCAGTTTGAATAAGCCCTCTTTAGAAGGGAGCACAAATGTAAAACTTAAATAATCTTCAAACTACAGACTCTCAGTTTCAATAAATCAGTAGATACCCTTTGGGGATGGCACACAGACACTTCCTACACCCTGAGGTGACTTCAATAGTTAGGACACTGTGGACATTGATATATCACTGGTACATTTAAAGCAATATTGAGTTAGATGTCAAAAAGGAAAAGGGTAGGGAAGGAAACTATGGGTAACACATTTCTGGAACAGGTAAGCACTTTTGAACCCCCAGTGTAATGTAGATTAACCCTTTCCCAGCTACACAAGTAAAGAATGTATGACATTTTGGAGGGACAGATCAAAATACAAAGTCAGAGGTTTGAAGAGTCTTCAGGGAGCCAGGACAGTCAATGTCAATTGAGCAAAGTTTAGGGGAGCTGAGGCACTTCTTGAAGGTAAGTAAACAGTTGTGCATAATGTTATAGAGAGCTTTGTAGAAAATGAAATCACTGTTGGGCCGCAAGCTGGGAGGCCTGTGATGGGTAAAGCTGCAAGCAACTCTGCAAAAGGCAGCAAAGGTAAGTCTCAATTGAGAGCTAGCAAGCTACACAACAAGAGGAAAGTAACACTTTTTTCACAGTACCTTATTTGTGGAGAAATTGGTTCCATCTGGCTTCTGTTCCTGTTGTAGTATGGCAGATCCTGTTGTTCCTGGGCTTCAGTTGTGGGGACAAGAGGGAGGACGTCTGGGGGCTCCTGCACTACGATTCCAAGGACGGCAGCAGCAATGGGCAAAGTTCAGATCAACAGCAATTTGCGGTTTCAGCTTCTCGCAAATTGCACCACTGTGGTTCTTGGACACCTTTTGGACTTTCCTTGCGTCTGGGGTCAAGAACTCTGTTGAGGTGGCACAGGCTTGGTCAGCCCTGCTTCGAGGGAGGCTGAAGGATCTTCATGGAGCTCGGGTACAGGCTTAAAAATGATGCACTCGATTCTGGTGTTCCTGTCCCCTGGCACTCCGTTCCTGCGGCAGCAATGGAAGTACAGCCAGCAAAGAGAGGATTTCCAGTTGAGTTTGTCTTGGGGATGATTGGTCCCACCAACCCAAGGGGAGAAGTCGTCCTTTTCAGGGCTTCTCTAGTCAAGGCAAATTCAGAGCTACTGCACTGCAGCAGGGCTTCACAGGGCAAACCAACGGTCCAGGAGTTGCAGCAAGAATCTCTTCCAAGTTCTTTTTCAGATTTCTTCATCCAGTGGTCAACTCTGCCTCCCTTGCAAAAGACCTCGCTTTTTATGCAAGTCTCTCCCATTCATTCGCAGCCTAGCTGTCAGACACACAGCAGGGTGACTATCCTCCAAGGAGAGCCAGCCAGCCAACATCACCATTGGGTGCATTCCTGTAACCAAGGAGACTAAGCACAGGGATTTCCGGGCACCTCCCTCCCTTCCTGCCCTGGCAGACATGCTGAAGTGTGAGGCGGTCTTCAGCAGTGAACCCCTGCCAAAGACAAAATGAACAAAGGGACCAAACCTGTTTGGCACACAGAGTAAATCTCAGGAAGGACCTTTCTAACAAGAAATGGTGAAAAAAGAAGACCGGGCCATTTTGACTAAATGGGCACCCATGGGTGCTGTACTGCAACTGCAATTGCAGCCCACGGTAAAAACACACAATGGTAAGAAAAAACAGTAAACCACTGCCACCAGCCATTAATTATAGAAAGGGTAACCTAAAAATGTTACATGAGAAAGTGGACAAAGGGTATACTAAGTAACCCCTCCAGCACTCTATCTAAGTTAGTGTGTGCTTGGTCTACAAAGTTACAAAAGGTAAGTAAAGTCATTTTCACTTTACTGCTCTTGGAAAAAGTAGTTTAACCAAGAGAAGGTATTTAAACCTTTGGGACATCTGAAAGACTTCCCTGTGCCACTGCGCTGAAGGTGTTGTGTGACACAATGTAAAAAGATGATGCCTATGGAGTTTGTCAGAGTCAAAACCAAAAGAAACTGAGTGCTCAAATCAAAGAAAAATACATGAGAGAGTAGGAAAAAGGTCTCGCTATCTCCAGGATAAAACATAAATGTCTTAAAGTCCAGAAAAAGAGCTGGGGGTCTCTAGGGTAGAAGGGAATTAGCACATTTCTGAGAATTCTCCCTAACAGGAAGGGTCTGGATTCCTCCTACATTGCCCTGGCCAAGTGTAACCATTACTCATAAAAGGTGTGAGAAGTGCAATAAAATTCAAAAACTCAACAAACATTCACAGCAAATCCTTAAATAAAGATGGAGTGTAAACTAAGTTAAAATAAGCAAGCACAGTGTTATAATCTTAGTACCATAAAACAAAAGGCAATTTAATCAAATAATCAACAGAAAATGGAGAGAATACCCCAAAGGAGAATGGTTTTAAAGATATTCTATACATAGTCAGTGGGATCTTCGGAAAAGCTGTGCCAGCCAATGGAAAAATGAGGAACACAAGAACAAATGTGTTGGGTTGGTTCTTCAGACTGGAGTCATGGCCAACAGGTTTTTGATCAGAATGTACCCATAGACAGATACCAGGTTCACCCTATGTTGCAATGATAACGTTGACTTTACTCATTTTTGGTGCAAAACCTTTCCAGTGAAGAGGATCCCAATGCTATTGTTGAAGGTGGTTGAAGATGGCTTCACAAGGTCAGATAGATATCTTGGGTCCCTGCTGTGACAAGAAATGTACACATTCTAAAAGAAGGCCACAGGGAAAGGTGCCTCCTGTGGGCGAAATTCAATAGCCACAGGCCCGATTTCACTAGCGACTGTCCTGTGCACGTCGTTCAGATCATTTTAGGGATCAGAAGTTGCTCTCTGCAAGCTGTAGCCAAATAGGTCACCATAGTCTTAAACAGCCATCCAAATACCTCACAGTCTGCCCTTCTCCAAATCCAGTTTCAGTGTGTCTAGAGATTGCACCTTTCCCAGAAAGGCTCAGGCACATTTGCTCAGTCCTCTGCTGGTTCTTTGTGTCAATGTTTTACTGTCTATTACAGTCAAGTCAACGTTGAAAGGTCTTTGGTGGTATTAGCATAGTTGACCTAAAACCATTTGACCTAAAACATTTGTTCGAATTTTAATGACTTTGTTCCTATAAAAACTAACTAAATATATATATGGGGGTGGGTAAGGGTATAGATCAGGTTGAGGGGAAGCTGGGAGTTTCAGGGGGTCTCTCCCCCCGCATTTTAGACTGAAAAAAAGGTCAAACAAATCCCATCAAATGTGATTGGGTCAAATGTTTTGGGTCAATTAGACCCAAACTGTATTTGGCTACTGCAATACACTTTCAAGTATTGACCTAGTCCTTGTGTCGTTTTGGAGCCTCCTGACTGGTGCTTGATCCCACTCTACCCTGAAACATTCGCAACAATCACAAGTAGGACTTGGGGAGAAAATAAACTGTCCACATCAAGGAAGGCATGCCTCACTGTCAAGTCATATAGCACTGTTTTCCCGCCCATCAACATTCCCCAGGGAGAAGATTCCTGAGCATATCACATTGCAGAAACGAGAAGAACAGCTCAGAGGGAACAATGGGGTTGTATCTCTATGACACGTGGCTTGTAGGTCCCAGTGCATGCAATGTGAATAGATGCACTTTTAAACAATCCATGCGCCAGTTACACCCTATTGAGAGTATTTGGAATGTGGTGCATTCAATAGTAGCTGGCCAAGTCGTGACAGAGGCGAGGATTATCCAACTTGGGAAACACTGGAAGCAGAGCTCAGTTGTTGCCAGGCCTCATACTGCCACTGAAGTCTAACATGATCGCGCTAACAACAATGACAAAGAAAAATATGAGAAACCCACACAAACAGATAGAATTTCTCACTTAAAGGGTAAAGGGATAGAGTCCATTTTGACAATGTTTTTACGCTTGCAGCTGTCACAGTAGAGCAACTGTGTACACATAGCGCTGTCTGAGTAGTATTTCCCTATATAACCATGAGATGAAAAGCCTGTTTATGCGCATTGAGTTCAGGAAAAGGTCCTTCCATTGACTATTATGAATACTATTATGAATGATTCAAATTACTACTCAATTGACATTTATTGTTGGTTCTTTCAATATTTATTTACTGGTAGACCTGTTAACTGACATTTATTGTTTGTTTTTTTTTTACATTCATTTACTGTGGCACATTCATTTATATTGGCAATGCACTTTCTTCGTTGTTGCCGACTTGTAAACTGATCTTACAGTTGTAAACGCACCCATCTATTACTGTGCATTCTAATTGCTCTCTTTTCGAAGTCGTTTTTCTCATTATTTTGATAAAACATTTTTTTTTCATTGTTTTCATGATTTTTGTTAACCATTATATTTAATGAAATACAGCATTACTTCTTATATACCAGTCGTTTTGGTCTTTTCACTCGCCCTCTCTTCTGAGTAAGTTGTGTTCCAAAGGGCAATTCAAGTAGGATATCTTTTGATAACAGCCCAGAATAAATATGAGGATTTAACTTTTGATTCAATTTACATCTTTTTGGATTTTTTTGTTTTCATATCAAATTACTACTCAAGCCACAGAGAAAGTGATAAGAAGGGAGAAGCTGAGGAATGGATTACTGTTGACACATGCAAACACATACTATTATTTTCCACACTGATGGTAAATGTGGGTTATAAGTCATACCGACCGATTCACAAAAGGGGGGGGGGGGCATGACTTACTCCAACCTTTGATTACTTTTCTCCTTTTACGGTCCCTTCACCATTACATTTTCAGGGTGCTTGGCATCTGCAGTTACAAAAAAATGAAAGGGATTTCTGATATAGCACCCACTAACCACTGAATAAACACTGCCCTTGAAAACAGGTGTGATGGAAATGTCGTACCTGGGAGAGGTGCCTTATGATAGGAACAGAACCCTAGTCCTTTACAGCACTGTAGCAATGCAAGCTTCTTTTACGGTGTGCCATATCGAAGGACACAGTCTCCAGCAATTTATTAATTTATTTATTTGAATTTATAAAGTGCACTAGCATCCCAAAGGCATCGAGGCGCTGTTACAACAGAGTGAGCTGAGTTACAAGTTATGGCAGTGCTTACTGGTTACAACAGGCGTAGCAATGTTGGCATAGGTCGAATGAAGATGAGTGAGATAGTAAGCAAATGGTACATTCTTGGATGCAAGGCAGAAGGCCTGCAAGTACTGAGTTAAGACTTCATGCTTACAACAGAGAATTGGTTATGAAGTTAAGGCTAATAGTAGATGTTTCTAGGAAAAGGCATGCACTGGTCTTTTGATGAACATAGGAATGCCACAGCAATGTCTGTAGGGATCAGTGAGACTGGTATTCAAAATGAATCCTTTTTGTTGCCCCTGTGTTTTCACCACTAATCAAGAAGGCCTTGGAGCTGGCAACCTCCAGACGCATACTCGCTAAGTCGGTCACAAACCATTGAGACAACCATTTTCCTATACGCCTCTATAAACTCTTATAAAAAACATATTTTCTCAAAATTAAACAAATATGAGAGGAGCCCAGACTTTCTCCTTTGTTCACTGAAAACCACTATACATTATCAACATCAGGTTTTCTTCCAATTCATCATGCAAGGCAACTCCTACTGCCAAGGCAGTAACCATTCTTTATAGTTTTTTTCAATCTAATGGAATTAAGTGTATCCACCTTGTAAGGTTGAAAGGCTGAGTTGGCACTGCCACTATGGAATTTTTTTTTTTTTTCTTTTTATTGAGGCTGGCATCAGTTGAGAGGAGGGCACGTAAATATGAGCTATAATCCCAGGTTCTAAAGGAGCAATTAAATGATCTAAAAAAAAACAGCTTTGATTGACTGATGACTTCAAGTCAATATGGCCCTGAGGATCCAGTCCTGGGCTTTACATTTTACAACTCCTTGTTCTTGTGGACTTTTAGGTCAATGAAAAGGCTTGATGCGAACAAAGACGGCAGTTCCAAGAATTGATTCATTTGTGAAATGAATTGATGGGGACAATAACTCTGCTATCTTAACATTCAAATCCTCTCGTCAGCCTACCCTGTAACTGTCTAGTATTAGTGAATGTGCAAAGAGTGCTGTTTACTGCCCGTCTTGTGTTCGACTCAAACGTGTGGTCTATTGCGCCATTCTTTTCCGTTTACCAAGTGGGTAGAGGCGCAAGAATGCGTTGCGTGGTTTTGTCTGATTGCATATTGGTTTATTTCCCCAACAGATGTGAAATCAGGTTACCATCCTGAGAATTACATTAGAAATAATAAGACTGCATCCCAGAGCCCTACGAATCAACATACAGCACGGTCCCTGAGGGCGCGCGCAACCCAGCCGTCAGCTCTAATCAGCTTCTCGAGCCGTCCAACAGGCAGTAACAGCAGGATGCGTGCAGTCCATCGGACCTTCATTGGGTAATGTTCGCGATTATGCAGCTCAAGAAAGAAAAAATCCTGGACGAAAAAAATACAAATCCCCCTGCGTGCCACACAACACGAGAACAACGCTTGACTGCCCAAGGACTTCGGCTGTGGAATGTACTTCTTGTCGATATTCATAACGAGAGAATTCACTTCTTCAGGGGGGAAAAACGCAAAAAGCACCATTTAGTTGTGGCTATTAGGTGTGCATAAGGAACATCTATACGCTGAAACCAATGCGCAGGAGTGCAGCGCGGAGGGAGATGACATGTGAGGGGGGGACACTGAGCTTGTGGTTTATGTTTGGCTATTGCCTGCATATAACCTATGTAACCTCTTCTCAATGGGCAATACATCAGTCATATCTCCTTTTCCACTGAACTTACCCTATGATTTCCTTATGCATACATCAATACGTGTCCAACTCTTGGCTCTGACAGTTCTGTCAGCTGGCTTTGCAAACCCAGTGATCTCGCCTGATACTGGGGTGTTTTTTTATTTAAAAAGAAAACCTGTCTGGGGGAAAAACGCCACACTAGTGAGCCCACTTGAGCATGATTCAGGTTCATTACACAAACAATTGAGCAACATATTCTTGAGACCTTAGTGCATGCATACCGCTTAACATGACTTATGCCACAAACACTCATATCCCATCCCCCTCTTCTTGTTTGTGTTTTCCCCCAAATGTGTTTGTCTCATTGACTACTGTTTCTTTATTATCACTTTCGCCCCAGCCTTAATCTTTCCTAATAGTTCCTTTCACAACCCTACTTTTTCATATTGACAGACTAAGGTCTGGTGACAAATTGGCAAGGTCACAATGCACCATCTTTCAGACAAGTCTAGGCGCCCAAAGGACTAAGGTGCAGTATGTATATGTTGGATAACATTTAACCACCCATTGAATGTTCATGGCGACGCTAATCCGATTGGCCATGCCTTGCCTGCCAAAAACGCACCCTCTTGGGAACTCATTGAGCTTGCCCTAGCAAGCAGTAATACCAAACTGTGTCCTGCCAGTGTTATTTATGAGCAGCCTGCTGAGAATCAGAGGCTTAACTGCAGGTGTAGATCACTACCTGTGTAATAAAAATGTCTTATCCAAGTGAGCCTTCAGACACTTGATTATTACCTGTTCCTTGCACTGAAGTTCTGTCAAAACAAGCATTGACAAAGACAACTGTATGGCTACTGCAAAGGCATTAGATAGACACGAGAAAACCGTGTTATCCTATGACCAGTTTATCACATAATTTCCCAGCTGTTGTCATTGATTGCCAGAAAACACACAAGCCAAAACTGTTGTCTTTGAAAACGCTTCTTTCTATTCCCCTGTCCATACAGTTCTTCAAGCCAGAATGTGCTGGTAGTTGAGTCAGTTTGCACTACTGAGCTAGCCAGATCCATTATTGTATGGCTTATTGGATTAATGGTACAAGAAGGCCAGAGATTTATCGAGCTCAATTGGTGCCCATCCAGAACCAAAGTCCTTTTTCTCTAACAGTGCATTAGATGTACTATGGAGCAATTGTATTGTATTCTATTGCTAGACTTCAGGCATTTTAGCAGTCTCTTGGCACATGGTTTTGCACGATAGTGGGGTTCGGTTTGGAGTAGTGCCATCAGGAGGAAAGGTGAGATGGACGATGTGAGGTTTTGATGCGAATGCCCACTATCTGTGTGATAGTGAGAGTCTCAGTGAGTTGGGTTGGGGCGCACATGTTTTTTTGTTGTTGCCTGGGGTGCTGGTATGCCCTGTAGTATGCTCACAAGTTGCACCCTGGGAGCATGAGTAGGTGTGGGACGTTTTGCATTGGTGGGATGGTTGGCAGGTCGAAGAGTAGGGATTTGACGTGCCTCTCGTTGAGTGGCAGGGATGTTGCAGTCATTATATATTTTGGATTAAGCAACAAGCGTAAGGTGGAAAGAGAACGCATGGTGAATTGATGTCTAGTTTATCACCAAATTCGTGAAGCACTTTCCATGCCTATCTGTGATGAGGCATCTTGTCTTATCGTCCTCTGTCTTAAACTTTCAAAATCCGAAGGGTTCGCGAATATGCTGCAAATTCACACTGCACCTTTCATGAACAAAATAATTGTCGATGGATCGCTCCATACTCTGCTGTCCTGATCAATTGGGATGCTTGTTTAGGGGAGCCATGTTGCCATGCACACCTGTTAGTCTCAAGCCTCTATTCGGGTTGGACATCATCATGACCGTGTTTAGAAGTGATGAGAGTAAAAGGGAACTCAGAGCAGGAAGGCGATGTAATGGACATGATACGGAACTACAAGACACATTTGGGGAAGTTAAAGGGAATGGTGTAGATGGAACCAGTGGGAGGGTTTTGGGGGCAGAGGAGTAGGTGAGGTGAGCAACCATCGCCGGTAGTGGTAGAGGGAAGAGGTGAGACACAGAGCCAGTGTTGGCGTGGGGTCACGGGTGACAGTGGAGACGGATTACGAGCAAGGGGATCCAGGAGTGAGAAGCAGGCCTTATGGCAGTATCATTCAAACTGTGGGGGGTGGCCGATCTGAAGAAAAAAAAAATATTGGAGTTCTGTTCAGCAGTTAGCGAGCAGCAGCCCAAACCAAAATGGCCCCTGCCACAAAACCTGTTGGCCTAGACTTCAGTGCGACGGGTCCTGAGCTTCAGAAGGAGGGGTCGGGGTGCTGGGACTGGGAAATAAATGTAGACCTCTGTGGTCTCCCTTGCGACCTCTAAAAAAGGAAAACAAAAAATATATATATATATATATATATTTTTGGTAATACAAGCTCCTGGGCTGTGGCCAGCACCTGGTGGCTCTTAACTTCTGGAGTGGCTGGCTTTCTTGTTCAGGCCCCTTAAAAAAAGAAGAAAAATAAGAACAGTGGGTTCCACAAGTCTAACACTTTCAGCACTGACACTAAATAAGAAAGAATAGGAATACCAAATAATGTGTCTTTCTGGATTTCTATACAATAATTGCTAGACTCATTAAATGTTCATTTCAGGCACACTTCAGGGGGTGAGTCACTGATTAGGTCTGTTCTTAAACGCCTCAACTCAGCCTTTCATCCTTCTGAGGCCGATAAATGAGTACCAACACAGGTTGGGTGATATTGCGTGTATATTTTTTCTATATAAAGAGCTTTAAGCGTAGGTTCTATATAATAACACATAATTATCATTTGGTCATGGACGTCTGCTTGCATTCACAGTCATTTGGTAATATGGGCCTGTACACACTGATCTTAACGATACATATGGCGATCCATTCTTGTATGAAATGTACATCACATAATAGTGATATCGTAACCATATTTTTCGTAGTGTACAATGCGATGTGATGCCACTTCCTGTTTTGTCAACAGGTGAAAGGTCGTGTTCCATTGATTCCCGCAATATCACATCGGGATGGGGTCAAATGACATCACTTCCTGTGATGTCATCAGGGGTCAAAGGTCATGTGATGTCACTTCTGCTACATCTGACCTTTTGGAGAAATGACGTCCCTGCTGGTTGCGTTTTTCATTGGAACTCGATCCGCCTTCCAACCTGCTTTTATTCCCTAATACTGGCTCGAGGACCACAGGGCAAGGTAAGTGGTCCTTTTACTTTTATCCCACAGCATTCTGCCCCTGCTCCAAACCTGCAGAGAGGTGTTAGGTGTATGGAGCGGGGCCTTCTACACGCAACAGTGGGATCTGCCTCCACTTTTTTTAAAAAGCAAGCAAGACCCCCAGCAACCATGCTCACTTTAGAGAGCACAGGTGTTAGGGGTCTGGCCTTTCTTTTTAAGTCAAGGTCTTTGCACCCTCCTCACAGCACCGTCATCTGATCCTACCATTGGGGGTATTCAGCCCCTGGTCCAGACCCCTAACATTCTGCACATGGTTATTAGGCATCTGGAATGGGTTAAAGAGGATGGAAAGGGATGATGAGGCAAGTAGCAGCCTCAGCTTAAAAAACAAAAAAGCATGATCCCTAACAACCATGCTCTCCCTCGAGAGCACAGGTGTTACAGGGCTGGCTTAAAATATGCCTCTGCATCCACCATCCTGGTACTGCCAACCCAATCTATGTACCTACTTATTATGACCATCTTATATGTGCACTTTGCCGCCATGCAAAATGTGGCTGGCACCATGTATTTGCTCACTGACTAAGACCCTCCATATATATGTCTTGCTGCCGCCATGCAACATGTGGTTGGCACCATGAATTTGCTCACTAAGACCCTGCATATACATGTCTTGCTGCCGCCATGCAACATGTGGCTGGCACCATGAATTTGCTCACTGACTAATACCCTGCATATACATGTCTTGCTGCCGCCATGCAACATGTGGCTACCATGAATTTGCTCACTGACTATGAACCTGCATGCATATGTATCTGCCATCATGTAACATGTGGTTGGCACCATGTATTTGTCCTCTAACTATGACTTGGTATATGTATATCCTTCTGCCGCCATGGAACATGTGACCAACACTATGTACTTACCCACCTTTGTATAATTTTGTAACTGTAAGCACTTTTGTTTTCTATCACTGTAACCTTTCAAGTAAAGCGCCTTGGCACCTTAGGGTTTGGGCGCTATATAAAATAAATAAATAAATAAATAAAAATCCCACCATCCGGGGAAGGTTGCCCCCACAGAAGGGCCCTGCCTCTGATTTTTGTTGTTTTTGCTGTGGAAAATGCACTTTTGGAGGTAGACAACCTGTTCTGAATATGCAGCTATACCTCAAGATCGACTTCATGAAGGAAACACACAGGCTCAAAACCTGCCTCTCGCTGATCCAGTTTTGTATGTCCAGTGCATACTTGAAGCTCAACCCTTCCAAGAATAAATTCCTACTCCTCACCACCAACACCAAACACCAAGACACACAGACCTGGCAATCAACCATGAAGACTGAGGGCTTCATACCCAAGCTCACCTCCTGCACCAAGTCCCTCGGGTTCCACATCGACAAACACCTTTCCTTCAAGACACACATAGCTAAGAAAACTAAATTCAGACAGTTTGGTATCAGCTCAGCCTCTTGCATGAAGTCATGCCCTTTCTCCCTTCGGACAGCTTTAGATCCACCGTTCAAGCACTCATCCTATACCACCTGCATGGGGGCAATGCCCTCCTCGAAGGCCTCTTGTCATCCTCCTGTGTGCCCCTGAGAAGTGTCCTTCATGTGGCTGCATGCCTCATCAAGGGTCTAGGCAAATACAACCACATCACCCTGGGCCTCATAGCCATTCATTGGCTCCCACTGCATGCAAAAATCACCTTGACGTCTTGCTGCATCATCTATAAGGCAGTCACCCTGAAGTCACCTAGCTACCTTGCAGTGAAACTCAACATCTCTGGTGGACAGCACACCACCACAAACCAGACCATGTGTAGACTTGAAATCCACCATTGCTAAAAGGAAAGCACCAGAAAACAAGCCTTCTCTGCCTACACCCCAAGACTATGGGACCTCCTCCCCATCAGCATCAGACTGCCCCCCACTGTATAACTGTTCTGTTGTTACCTCTGAAATACACTCCATTGTGCATCTGCATTGTTGTATACCTCTGTAAAGCGCTCTGTTGCTTCTGGAAGCTTGAAGATCCACACTCAATAAATAAATAATAATAATAATAATAATAATAATAATAATAATACCTATAGGTCAACGTTAAAGGATGGAACTGAATCTGGTATCCCAAGATAACAAAGATTTTTGGGGGAAAGCAGGGATTTGAAATCAGGTTTTCCTGCCTCTGTTCCAGAGTACAGCCTTGTTGCTTTTCAGAGTGAACCAGCACCCAACAGAAGCAAAGTGAAGCGAGGCCCTCTTATGTGAAGCACAAGTGGGCTCAGGACCTGGCCAATTAAACACTTGACGCTTGAGCGATTGCTTCGACCCGCGCACCCATCACAGTGCATCTGGGCGAGTACGGTTACTACAGTAATGGGCAGTTTGGAAGTGCTGGCCTCCCCTTTATCGTGGTTCATTACTATTACCTTTTAATTAACCAGTGATTACCCTAGAATGACCTTGGACGCAGGCTTAGAAGACGGCAATTAATGAATGCTGTTTTATCTAACACGATGAGAGACTTCTGCAAATCCTTGGCTCCTCTTTCCTCTGCAAGCAATTTCTCCTCAAACAGCGGCTAGACCGTCTTTCTCTCCTGCACTCTCCCCCGCCTTTCGTTAAATAGTTTGCCAATGTTATGCTTTCAGATCCTCCAGAGTCAGCGCTCACCCCACAGTCCACGGCTTATAGGCTGCAGGTCTAGTTAAGCTTTTTCCTTTGTCCTTTCGTCTCCTCGATTTTTACAATTTGCTAAAACGTGTGGATTTGACAGTTTCGGAACAGAAGCCTTGCTGGATAAAGAAGGACAGTGTCTCCTTATAAGATAGTTCGATAATGAATACTTTCAATATAGGAGGCGTAACACCAGGAAAACTTCAAATACCAACATGCCCCATTCCATTTGGGAGAGGTTAGGCCATTCCTGGTTTTGGGCATGTTTGCATGAATGTTAAAAGGTCACCTGGTCACGCTGCAGCCATTTCATTGGGAAGATTACTTGAGTGGGTAATTTTTATGTCCACATTTTCAGGAACCAGTACATCTTGGGTCCTCTGTGGACTTAATAGGCGTCCTTTGTAAGGGCCTGAAACATCCAGGGATTGGATGCATGCCCAAGTTCTCTTGATGTGCACCCCAATGTTGCAGGATGTATACTGTCCTCTGATGCAGTGCTGGAAACGGCAAGCATTTAAAGGGGAACCCACAAGGGCTGGGGTGGGTGCAGCGTTTGGAGTTGGGGCGGAGTTCTGAGTGGGCTGAGCTGGCAGTTGAACTCCGCTCAAAGGAAATGTTCAAAATAATCGTTTAAAAATGGTGCAATTCCTTTCACGGAAGTGGTGCACCCAGAATACTGTTGGTAATTAACTGATTTATAATACATTAAGGGATCCATAGAGATGCTGCAGTGTAGCTCAGCAGTTTGAGTGACCCTTGCTGAGTTGTTATGTATTAAAAACGAGTCAATTGTACTACTAAACACGTGTTATAGAAGGTGTCTGCCAAGGGCATGGGTTGGGCTAATCATTTCAGGGTGGAGATGGGGTATTTCTGCGCCTGTAGTGAAAAACAAAAGTTGTCATCAATGAACCCACAGTTTAATTTCCTAATAACTTTTATCAGCAAAACAGAATCATGTTTTTGTGGCTAGCAGTTGTACCCAGGCTTTGTACAGTAATAAATACTAAAAAAAAAAACAGACAAATGTAGATTTATATTTCATACTTTTTACATTGTCTGCACCATGGAACATATTCACATGCCAAATTTCAGGTTTGTAACATGTTGGAAAGTATGCTGAACTTTTCGAACACACGAGAGAGAGAGAGAGAGAGAGAGAGAGATTAAGAAGTTGACAACTTTTTAACCTCTTTATTAATATAAGCTGTGATAAAACACCAAAGGGGTACAAAAATGACAGCTTATTTGTGTGGTGGTCCGACAAAAACATAAACATATTTCATAGAAAACTAGTGAATGCAAGTTTAAGCAGAATTTGGGAGTTTGGAAATGTCTATTTTTCCTATGAAAGTGCAAGATGCACATTTGGAAAACAATAGTGTGCCCAGTGGGTGGAAAGCCTGCTTTTACCAGAGATGGCCCCTGCCCCAGTGTTAGTCATGGCCCACTGATTCCTGTGGTGTCCCTTTCAGCCAGGAAGAAAACAAAACAGGCTGAGCAAATAGATCTTGCAAACGCGTGAATGACGGCTGGGAAAAGGAGTGCAGTGCAGATCAGATCACTGAGCACCCATTTCCCCTCAGCAGAGCTGGGGGCTTGGTAAAGACCGAGGGTCCGAGATCCAGAGAGACATTTCATACCGGATCTCAGACCCGGCAAGAGCCAGCTCATTGACCAGCAATGCTCTGATGTCATGACATGTACAATGTGTATTCCGCATAGATGGCATCACATGTCGGCGTGACCCTAAATGCAAAGATAATAGGATATTACACACTGCAAAAGGAATCTGGCACCTGCTTATGTAATGGTTTGACAGATTGCCAGGACAGATCACCAGCAGTAGGGTCAAAGTGTTTAGAATTGCCATTCATTGTACCTGACATAGCCTAATGCACTTCAAGGAGCGTTGTCCCCATTGCATGTTCTGTTGCGGCAATTAGGTGGTGCACACGACCCGCCGATAAGTCAACACTATTACACTGCACTACAGAGAGGAGGGAGATGGGATGTGGGTATGGACAATCCGCTTGTGGGCAGGTGCACAATGCCGGCATGGAGCTGCCCTGGCTACAGAACCTCCCGTCCCAGTCCCCCTGAAATTTGAGCTGATGGGCGGGGCTTGTGGACATAGCTTTGTGTTAGACAGAAGAGAGAAGCCTTTCCTGAAACTGGGAGTTTTAAATTGCCATGTGTTCATGCAGAAGAACGTATTTGCACAAACGCAGCATCACTTTAAAGCTGCTGGTTTCAGAAATGGCCTCAATTGCTGCACTGCCTTACAAAATCAAATGCACACATCAGCCTCCCGCCGCCCGGGAAGGTTCATTTTATACTTACACAACAAGAGCATGGGCTCCTTGTGATGTCAATCTTTTGCATAGACTCAATGCACTAGCCTACGATGCACTCCTTTCTTACGGTGTGAAAACATAAAAATTGATATGAGGCTGGGAAGCTCAAAGAAAACACACCAACACAGGTTACAAAGGACATACAAAGTGCTTTATTTAAAAGCTACAACAGTTACCAAAAAGTCAATTGACAAACGGATAGCTATTCGGCTCTCAGAGTAACGTAACGAACTTCAACGAAGGTTCGATGCATTAGTAGAGAGACCGTACATTGGAATACTTGGGCTTTTATATTCTTTATCTAGCCCTGGCCAACCCCCTCACGGGTTAACCATTCTTGGGACCAGGCCTAGGGTTCCTTGCCAGGTCAATCCCATAATGTATGCATCTTGATCAGTTCCGCTGATACAGTTGTTCATTTACACATAGGTCATGGATAGGACAAGGCCTCAGTTCGCGACCCCGACAAGTGGCCTGCAGGCATATTACTTATTCATGTGTGCGGTGGTCACAATGGCCAGAATCTCACTCAGAATGTCATTCGGCCTCCATTTTGATGTTCAGGGTGACTTCCACATTACAAGAGAACCTAAAATGGCGGCTAAATCCAAGATGGCGACTTACACAATTTTTCGTTAAGGTCAAGACCTTGCCGCGGAGTCTATTTATATGATATTTTAGACAACTTGGCGTAGGCCAATACACATTCAAATACTGCGATAGGAGGCATAATATCATTTCAATTCCAACAGACCCTCCTTTTGGCCTATGCCAAGTGCTAATATCATTTCTAATACTTTTGCAAATAACTCCATGTGTTGTCATCCATACATCCCAAATCATTGTCTGTAATATCTATAGCCATTAGGTCGTTCATCAGAACCTCTTGTAACACGAACTCTTTAGATGCTGTATCTGGGGCATATATTCTATGCCCCATTGTGCTCACTGCTTGGGCACAACATCCCCCTAACATTCCACATATACTCGGAAGACATTGAAAACAGCAACAAAGGAATAGCAGGATCCCCAAAATAACTAAAATGACAGAAAGCACCTTCCAACCCCAAGATCGTAAAGAATCCCAGAACCAGGTGCTAAGATTCCAATCTCCTACAGGAATATGTACTTCAGAACTAAGAGTATGCAAGTTCTGTATTGCTTTAAAAATTGTCGGCGAGGAATCTGGTACGAAAACACAGCAAGCGGACCCCACTAATTTGCATACTCCACCTCGTTCTGCCATAATGACATCTAATGCCATCCGATTTTGGAGTGCTACCAATCTTATTGCTTTTTGTTCTAAGGTCATATTGTAGAGTATGTCCGTGGTCCGGTTGATCGTTCTCTCCAGTACCCTTGCTAATCCCCTAATGTTCTCAGAGTTTGTTATTTGTCCCCAAAAGGGCACAACTGATTTCGCTATATCTCCCAATACTTGCCCAGGGGTATCTCCGTTCTTGTCCCGCCGTGGGCGAGCCTTAGAAACCTCCAATGTACTAGCTATAAATACCCCGGGTAACAGTATTCCTAAATAACAGGTTCCCTGCCAATCCTTGGGCAACCAGGGATATGCTAAACTACCACAAACAAAATAAACAGGCCCTCCTACATACAGAGGCATGTTTTCTCCAGTCAAATTTACAATGGTCTTACAACCTTCAAAATCTCCCATTGGCCGAGTGCCATTTCTTTGTACACAAAAGGGGACTGAGTCAGGGCTATGATTTATAGAATAAGAAGGAGGTACAGCATCCTTATTGCCTATCAGAGCCATTTTAAAGGAGATTAGAGCTTGAAAGGGAAGAGATAGTTTATCAGACGGCCTAATAGAAGCAACATTAGGTTTACATCTATTTGCAAAAAGCGAGCATCCCAGGGGAGTTAATTCACGTTTCTCAAAATCATTCAGATTAGTTCCATCAAGGTCCCCTAGATGCTATCATTCCAGCGGCCAAAGAATAGTGCTCTAAGAGAGGCATAGCATGCAGTCGTTAAAGGTAAAGGATGAATATACCATCCCAGTCCCTTGTTCCCATGTTGCGGTAAATGAGTACAAATCCAACAATTACTCTTATTAAAAATGGCATGAGTTGCATTCATTACTATCATTAGAGTGTTATTATGATACTTTTGTCTATGTTGGGAGTCTCTAGGGGACAGAGTGTGAAGGTGTACAGAGGGAGTCAAAGAAGTTGGTACGATCTCGGTCGGTAGTAGAGGTTTTAGAGGATAGATCTCTTCAAAGTACCAAAGTCCTACAGCAGTAGTTGCAAAAATAACAATTATCATTATCAAAACACAGCAGTACCTTTTCGGGGCCCAGTCACATTGTTCATTGTCCAAGTAGGTCACCTCCTTATTCACAAGTCCAGTGCGGGGAGCAGCAGTGGAGGTGGCAGGCATTGTAGTTCCTCAATCGACGACCCCAATGTTCGTTGCTGGCGACGCTACGGTCGCGCGATTTCTTAGTCCTTCCCAACCCTAGCCAGCAGAATCCCTTTTTGTTCAACAGAACTTTCTTATACAAAAGAAAACTTCCAATCACTTCCCTTTTCCAGATGCACGAAAAACCCGTGCCGTAGTTCTATTTTCTTCGTCGAAGGTTGTACCTGGTGGTACCCAAGATTGTTTGGTCCGAAAATAAAGTGTCGTCACTTCCTGAGGGAAGCGACGCATCGGAGGCGACGGAAGTCGCAGAGCTTGAAACAGTGTTTTCCGGAAGTGATTTTTCAAAAGAGTGCGGAGACGAAATGGACTGTTCCCCACGCTCCACGGGCTCAGAGAGATTCTCCGACACACTCACAACGCTGTTTGCTACTCCAAGATCAGAGACTGTAGCATCAGCGAGGGGTTCTGCTTCTTCTGTAACGTGTGGCGTCGGGTGAGGAAGTTTCTTGACATGCGTCGCATGGATCCAGTGCTTCTTTCCAGCCACCCGCACTGCTGTCCGGTGACCAACAGCACCTGGTAGGGTCCCCGCCAGCGAGGCGCGAGACAGGAAGACCTTTCGTAGGCCTTCACTAGGACCCAACTTCCAGGCTGTATATCGTGTCCTGGGCCCGTGAACAGTACAGGTAAAGCTGAGTGCACCTGGTGATAAATGAAATACAGATTTTTAGTTAACTGGTTACAGTAGTCTACAAGCAATACATTTTCCACCTCTCTCAGGGCTTTAGGTTTCGGGAGACCCCAAATGTTAGCAGGTCTCCCCATCACTACCTCAAATGGAGAAAGCCCAGTCTTAGTTTGAGGTGTAGTACGCATAGCCAATAACACAATAGGTAAGGCATCTGGCCATTTCAGTTTGGTATCGGCACATGTTTTTGCAAGCTTATTCTTTAAAATACCATTGTGTCTTTCCACCAACCCAGCACTTTGAGGATGTCTAGCTGAGTGAAATTGTTTCTCAATACGTAAGGCTGTGCATATCTGCAAAATTACTGCTGCAACAAAATGAGGACCATTATCCGACCAAATTACCCTCGGGAGCCCAAATCGAGGAAAGAATTCTTTTACCATAATCTTTGCAGTGGTCATGGCGGTAGCATCTTTAACGGGGAAAGCATCAAACCATTTACTGAAGGCACAAATAATTACAAGAACATATTTCAAATTGTTACACCGTTCCATCTCAATAAAATCAAAGTGAATGACCTCGAAGGGAACAGAAGGAGGCCCAAAGCTTCCCCTTGGAGTTACTGTCCCCTTACCCACATTGTGCTGTGAGCAGATCATACAATTTCGGACATGCTGTCTGGCAATCTCCGGAATCTTGTTGTTCACCCAAACTTGTTGTAACATTTTCGTGATCTGCTGAGCACACACATGTGTAGGACCATGTGCCATAGTAACCATTGCCAGTACGTATGAATCAGGGAGCAGCCATTTTCCTTCAGATGTATCCACCCAAAACCCATCGTCATCTAGTTTGCCCATTCCTTCAGCCCACCTCTTAGATTCTTCTACTGTGGCATCAGTTTGAATATCTCGCACAGACCCAATACCTTCATCCATTATATAAGCATCTCTCATTTCCCTCAAAGCATACATGTCCGTGCTAAGGTCTGTGGCCGTTTGTCTGGCTATCAGGTCCGCAAAAGCGTTACCTTTACCCACATCATCTATGACCTTACGATGTGCTGCACATTTCATGATCGCTAACTGTTTAGGGAGTGAGAGTGCCGAGAGTAATTCCACTATCAAGGGGCCATGCTGGATCTTGGTCCCATGTGAGGTCAGGAACCCTCTTTCCGACCAGAGCCTTCCAAAGTTGTGAGCCACCCCAAAGGCGTACTGGCTATCAGTATATATATTTACTATACGCCCTTGGGAGAGTTCACAAGCTCGGGTCAATGCTATAATCTCTGCGGCCTGCGCGGAGTTATGTGACATTCTCTTAGTTTCAACAACTTTACACAATGTAGTAACTGCATAAGCAGCTGTAGATGTACCATCTGAAAGTTTGAAGCAGGAGCCATCACAAAACAGCTCCCCTCTGCATTGTCCAAAGGAGTATCTATAAGATCTATCCTGCCCTTCGTTTCTTGTTCAGTGGTATACAGGCAGTCATGTAATTCTTCTTCACCGCAAACAGTGTTTTGCGGGAAAGGTAAGAGTTCAGCCGGATTAAGAACACAACACCTCTTAATTTGAAAGTGAGGGGCAAACAGAATTAATTCATACCTTGTTAACCGCGCAGAGGTGAGGTGTTGCGTTTGGGTTTTATTCAATAGGATATCTACAGAGTGAGGTACCATCAAAATCAAATCATGGCCTAGGACCATTCCCTCACTCTGTTTTACAGACGCGGCAGCAGCAGCGACAGCTCGCAAACATCTTGGCAAAGCGCATGCGACAGGATCAAGGGCGGAGGAGTAGTAGCCGCACGGCCTATTCTTCCCTCCGTGTTCCTGTGTTAACACAGCCAAAGCACATCCATCACATTCATGCACAAACAACACAAACGCCTTGTCAGAATTTGGAGTACCCAGAACCGGTACAGAGCATAACGCGGTTTTGAGAAGCTCTAATGATCGTTGATGTTCCGATTTCCATGGCAGTGGCAGAGAAATGCCCTTCTTCGTCAAAGCCAACATTGGTTTTATCACTAGCGAAAAGTTCGGGATCCACAACCTACAGTAAGAAGCCATACCTATTAAGGCTCTGACTTCCTTCTGTGTATTTGGAACAGACATGGCAGATATGTGTTTTATTCTTTCAGGTGTCAATCTTCTCCCCTCCTTTGACAGGAGGTAGCCTAAATAGGCGACCTCCTGACAGCAATATTGAAATTTTTTGAGCGAAGCTTTATGACCATTTTTAGCTAAATGAACAAGCAACAGTACAGTGCCTTCTTTACAAGCACTCTCAGAGTCTGCAGCCAAAAGCAAATCATCAACATATTGAAGGAGCGTACAAGTAGGTGGCAATTCAAGGGTGTCGAGCTGCTCTTTCAAAGCTCTACTATAAATGCTTGGACTTTCAGTGTACCCTTGAGGTGTCCTGGTAAATGTAAATGAGCGTCCGCCCAAGGTGAACGCAAACAAATATCTACTTTCCTTATGTATAGGAATACTAAAGAAAGTGTTTTTTAAATCCACAATGCTGAAGTGTGTAGCCGTAGCAGGGATCATTGTCAATATTGTCGTCTCATCAGGCACAATTGGAAATTCTGGGCGACAACTCTGTTAATAGCACGAAGATCAATTATGAACCGGTATGGAATTGCATTGTCACCTTTCTTATATACAGGCAAGATCAGACTGTTACACAGACTACCCGTAATCTCCTCGATCACCCCACGATGCACAAAATCGGAGACAATGCATTTCAAAGCACGCTCGCCCTCAACTGATATTTTAAACTGGGGAATGCGTGGTAGTTTCACTCCATGGTTCAAAACTATTTTAACGGGCTCAATCTGTAATACCCCGACATCATTGTCATCAACCGCCCATAAACATTCCGGGACAATGCTAAACTCAGGAGGTAAAGGTCGAATCAGGAACTGAGAATTAGGAAGTTGCTGTGGTGAAACCGTCAGCCGTACTCCATCAGAAGAACAATGAATTACTGCGTTCAATTTCTTTAACAAATTCAACCCCAGCAAATTCTCTCCACTGTTCGAAGTGAGAAGAAAAGGGCAATGGTCCGTAAAGGGACCCAAAGAAACAGACACCGGTGAAGAAACCGGACAGACAATTGGTATACCAGAAAACCCTACGGAAACATTTGTTTTCCCTGACAGTGTAATGTTTGGAACCCGGGAATGATCAATGGAGCACTTCTGCGCTCCAGTGTCTATCCAAAACTGGTGTTTCCTATTCCCTAATAATAATTCAACGTAGGGGCCTTTCTGATTAACAGGAATAGGTGAAGGTTCCAAACCCTGCTTCGGGCAATCCTAATGAAATAGAGCCTCGTCAGAAGGAAGCTCTTCAGAAAGGTAGGCAGCAGAAGGGTGATCAAATATGTTCCTCGAGTCCACACTCGAGGTCTGATTTTCCCCTGAAAAAGGTTGCTGAGGATCTTGCAAAAACTGACCTCTATCAGGGCCCCCTGCTCCAGGGCGGCCCCTAGGTTGTCTACCCATACTCCCAAACGCACTGTTTGACCTTTGTCGAAGGGCGGGGCACTGTGCTCGCCAATGACCTTCCTGGCGGCAATAAGCACATAGATTAATATTCACAGGACCCAAAGGAGCATTTCCTTTTGGGACATACTGACCTCTTGTCTGTGTCATGCCTCCTCTGGGGTTTCTAACAATTTGTTGTGATAATACTTTGGTTTTCAAATCTCCTTTCCTCTTTTCAATTTTGTCCTTCTCATTATTAACACGGTTCTCATAATACTGAGCCATGTGCAAAACCTCAGATTGAGATTTTGCCTGCCAAGTGCTCTCAGAGGACATAATCTGTGACTGGATGTCAGGCAACAATCCACATACAAATTTGTCCACAAACAACCTTTTCCCAGACTCTGTACCCAAATCCTGCCCAATGAAGTCAGAAAATACCTGCTCGAATCTGTTAAAGAATTCGGTGGCGCCTTCAGTTTTTCCTTGAACACAGGCCGTAAGCTTGTCCCAAATAATTCTTTTCTCTGGAATGATAGTTTTTAATTTTGCGACAATTCTATCAGGCAAAGTAAGTATTACCTGTGGTGGTTTCTCACCTGCTGGTCTTTCCCCATCAATCCTAATCATATTAGCCCACGTATCTACCAACCCTGGCACATCGTCTATTGTCCGAACCTGTTTCCATACATCTACGGGTAGGAGTACAGGAAATAGCAAGTCAATATCACTTAAGGTGAACACAGAGGACTGCAAGACGGATTCAATTTCTTTGTAAAACCCCGTCGGGTTTTTCCTGATATCGGGGACTGTTTGTCTAATAGTGTTCACTTCCTGTCGTGAAAACGGGATGTGAACGAATTGTGATATGTAATGTGCAGGGATATCCACAGCGGGGGCACCAGTCCCAGCGTTGGCAGGAATCTCAACTTTTGGGACAAAGGTCGGAGGAACCTCTCTCATAGGCAACTGAGATATAGGTACCTCCGGCCGCTTACTAAGCAACAGAGCCAGGTCGAGCGCTAAGGCAGTTGAAGAAGTGTCGGGCGAAAAAGCCCTTTTACAAATCCCCAATAATTCTATGGGGCAACTAACCTTCTTTCTTACACATTCTTCTTGCAGGTACTGTACCATTACCTGAATTACCTTTCTTTGCATTTCTACTGTATACTGACTATACGTGTCATAAACTTCATCTGGCGGAATCGATGAATCCGAGATCCATCGAATCGCGTCTTTGGTACAAATTCGTATTTCCTCATGTGCCGGTCTACGACACGGAAGGAACCGTTTCTGTACATATATTCCATCGTCTTCGTCATCCTCATCTCGTGACTTTTCAAAGTCTTTCCTATACTCAAACAATTTTTCAGCATGCCCATATACTTTCTGCTCTGTGTCCCTCGAAAGTGCCAAAGCATTCAGATCTCTCACTCCTTGTGGAAGATCCGAATTTTGTAATCTACCCCACATCACACATAAATGAGTCCCCAAACCTTCGAAAAAACATTTTTCTCGGGAAAACTATTCAAATTAGATAATGTGGAAAAAACATTAACTTGATCACCTTTCTCCATACAGTGCTTAGCCCATGCAAACAATTCCTGTTTCTTACCTGCAGAAACAGTATTACGAGTGACGATCTTTGATCCTGCACCTGGATCAACTTCAGTCAATACGGGACCACTCGGGAGCGGAGGTGCAGGTAAATTTAATAAAGGTGCAACTATTGGTGCAGAAGGAAGGGGCGGTGCGATAGGTGGAGGAACAACAACTACAGGACTAGGAACAATAGGTTGTACAGGGGGAACAGGAATAACAGCAGGAACAACAGCTGGAATGGGCAGAGCGCCCAAAATAGGACCATACGGAGGTGGCGCAGAGGCACCAGGCCTGCGTTCGTTTAACAATTTCTCAATAAATTCTTCGGAAACATGGAAATCTTTAGAGGGGTACATTTTCTGGATTCCAAGTGAAAAAACCCTATCCATATTTTTAACTGATTCTGAATGTTTTTCTTTATCATATAACAATGCTTTTTCGGCGTTTGTTTTATGACGGCGTGCATGTTTGTCCCTACTCTTAAGCTGCTGTAACGCTTCTTTTTTCCAATTCTGTAAAACATCAAAGGCTGCAGGTCTAGCCTTCTTTTTTAGCAAGACTGATTCTAGGTATTCAATACGGGGGATCTCGAAACTGCCGTTGATTGGCCACTGAAATTCGGAGGCATGTCTGGTCTGTCTGTGCCAAATATCATTAAATACTATACTACCAATGCCATACTTACAGTACATAGTACATGCCGGCGACACCTCCTGTGGTGCCGGGCGGCTAAATTCCAAAGATTGTCGATCGCTGCGGAACAGAGCCCTAAAGCAGCTAGACAATTTCCCAGGCATTTCACAAAAAATTGGTGTTACCTGGTCAATAATTGTATCTGCAGATACAATACGCCAAATTCAAATTGTCAGGGTTAAATTAAGAGCTGGGTCACGACTGCACCTGACCAAACCTAAGGAGGACCGTACGGTTTATCAAAGACCTTACCTAACAAATTTTACCTTGTGTTTGGTGGTTTCGACAAATCTGCCCGCCTCAAAAATGGACCCTCGTCAAGATGCCGTGTCAGACCATACGACTATCGTCCAAGGATCGGATCGTGCAGCGCTGCCGAGGTATCGCGTCTCGTTCGGTCGGGCCCGCAGAATCACACCGTCCGATCCCGGTTCGATAGTCTGCGTCAACCTTCAATGATCCGGCATCAATCTTGAGGGTCCCTATTCGGGCGCCAACTGTGAAAACATAAAAATTGATATGAGGCTGGGAAGCCCAAAGGAAACACACCAACACAGGTTACAAAGGACATACAAAGTGCTTTATTTAAAAGCTACAACAGTTACCAAAAAGTCAATTGACAAACGGATAGCTATTCGGCTCTCAGAGTAACGTAACGAACTTCAACGAAGGTTCGATGCATTAGTAGAGAGACCGCACATTGGAATACTTGGGCTTTTATATTCTTTATCCAGCCCTGGCCAACCCCCTCGTGGGTTAACCATTCTTGGGACCAGGCCTAGGGTTCCTTGCCAGATCAATCCCATAATGTATGCATCTTGAACAGTTCCGCTGATACAGTTGTTCATTTACACATAGGTCAGGGATAGGACAAGGTCTCAGTTTGCGACCCCGACAAGTGGCCTTCAGGCATATTACTTATTCATGTGTGCGGAGGTCACAACGGCCAGAATCTCACTCAGAATGTCATTCGGCCTCCATTTTGATGTTCAGGGTGACTTCCACATTACAAGAGAACCTAAAATGGCGGCTAAATCCAAGACGGCGACTTACACAATTTTTCGTTAAGGTCAAGACCTTGCCGCGGAGTCTATTTACATGATATTTTAGACAACTTGGCGTAGGCCAATACACATTCAAATACTGCGATAGGAGGCATAATATCATTTCAATTCCAACAATGGAGCCATGCACAGTGCGGCCAACATTATTGGCAGAAGATTAAGCATATTATACCACTGTGCATTACATTACATTCCACTGATGCACTGTGAGGAGAGACCAATGCACCGGGGCAGTGCCAGCTTGCTGAACATGTGCAAACTTTACTTGCACTGATGCATTGTGAGTAGAGACTGCTGCACAGGGGCAGTGCCAGCTTGCCGAACATGTGCAAAGACTACTTCCACTGATGCACTGTGAGTAGAGACCACTGCACAGGGGCAGTGCCAGCTTGCCGAACATGTGCAAAGACTACTTCCACTGATGCACTGTGAGTAGAGACCACTGCACTGGGACAGTGCCAGCTTGCTGAACATGTGCAAAGACTATTTCCACTGATGCACTGTGAGTAGGGACCACTGCACTGGGGCAGTGCCAGCTTGCTGAACATGTAGAAACTTTACTTGCACTGATGCATTGTGAGTAGGGACCACTGCACAGGGGCAGTGCCAGCTCGCCGAACATGTGCACAGACTACTTCCACTGATGCACTGTGAGTAGAGATCACTGCACTGGGGCAGTGCCAGCTTGCTGAACATGTGCAAAATTTACTTGCACTGATGCATTGTGAGTAGAGACCACTGCACTGTGGCAGTGCCAGCTTGCCGAACATGTGCAAAGACTATTTCCACTGATGCACTGTGAGTAGGGACCACTGCACTGGGGCAGTGCCAGCTTGCTGAACATGTAGAAACTTTACTTGCACTGATGCATTGTGAGTAGGGACCACTGCACAGGGGCAGTGCCAGCTCGCCGAACATGTGCACAGACTACTTCCACTGATGCACTGTGAGTAGAGACCGCTGCACAGGGGCAGTGCCAGCTTGCCGAACATGTGCAAAGACTACTTCCACTGATGCACTGTGAGTAGAGACCACTGCACTGTGGCAGTGCCAGCTTGCTGAACATGTGCAAAATGTACTTGCACTGATGCATTGTGAGTAAAGACCACTGCACTGGGGCAGTGCCAGCTTGCTGAACATGTGCAAAGACTACGTCCACTGATGCACTGTGAGTAGAGACCACTGCACTGGGGCAGTGCCAGCTTGCTGAACATGTGCAAACTTTACTTGCACTGATGCATTGTGAGTAGAGAACACTGCACAGGGGCAGTGCCAGCTTGCCGAAAATGTGCAAAGACTACTTCCACTGATGCACTGTGAGTAGAGACCACTGCACTTGGGCAGTGCCAGCTTGCCGAACATGTGCAAAGTTTACTTGAACTGATGCTATGGGAGTAGAGACCACTGCACTGGGGCAGTGCCAGCTTGCTGAGTAGAGACCACTGCACTGGGGCAGTGCCAGCTTGCCGAACATGTGCAAAGACTACTTCCACTGATGCACTGTGAGTAGAGACCACTGCACTGGGGCAGTGCCAGCTTGCCGAACATGTGCAAAGTTTACTTGCACTGATGCATTGGGAGTAGAGGCCACTGCACTGGGGCAGTGCCAGCTTGCCGAACATTTGCAAAGATTACTTGCAATGATGCAATGGGAGTAGAGACCACTGCACAGGGGCAGTGCCAGCTTGCCGAACATGTGCAAAGACTACTTCCACTGATGCACTGTGAGTAGAGACCACTGCACTTGGGCAGTGCCAGCTTGCCGAACATGTGCACAGTTTACTTGCACTGATGCATTGTGAGTAGAGACCACTGCACTGGGGCAGTGCCAGCTTGCCGAATATGTGCAAAGTTTACTTGCATTGATACAATGTGAGCAAAGACCACTGCACTGGGCAGTGCCAGCTTGCCAAACATGTGCAAAGTTTACTTGCACTGATGCATTGTGAGTAGAGACCACTGCACAGGGGCAGTGCCAGCTTGCCGAACATGTGCAAAGACTACTTCCACTGATGCACTGTGAGTAGAGACCACTGCACTTGGGCAGTGCCAGCTTGCCGAACATGTGCACAGTTTACTTGCACTGATGTATTGGGAGTAGAGACCACTGCACTGGGGCAGTGCCAGCTTGCCGAACATTTGCAACGATTACTTGCACTGATGCAATGGGAGTAGAGTCCACTCCAATGGGGCAGTGCCACATTTGCAACGATTACTTGCACTGATGCAATGGGAGTAGAGACCACTCCAATGGGGCAGTGCCAGCTTGCCAAACATGTTCAAAGTTTACTTGCACCGATACATTGTGAGTAGAGACCACTGCACTTGGGCAGTGCCAGCTTGCCAAACATGTGCAAAGATTACTTTCACCGATGCTATGTGAGTAGAGACCACTGCACTGGGACAGTGCCAGCTTGCTGAACGTGGTTCCCAACCCAGACTTAATAAACTCGACAACTCTATCAAGCATTCACTATAGACGGCAATAACATCATCGTCTCTAACAGTGTCAAAACCCTAGGAATCTACCTCGACTCCTCCCTCAAACTGACAAGACAGATCAATTCCATCTCATCAGCCACTGCTTACACCTGTAAACTCATCAATGCCAGCAGACCTTACCTCTCACCATCCAACTGCATCACCTTAGCCAGAGCGCTAGTCCTCTCCAAAGTTGACTACTGCAATGCGTTATACTTGGGAACCAGTCAGAAAAACATCAACAAACTACAAGTCATACAAAACAACGCCTTGCGAGCAGCCCTGAACATACCCAAACATGAACACATTTCGGACGCCAGACGCACCTGCCATTGGCTATCCATACCACAAAGAATTGAATATAAAACCATCTCACTCACACACAAATGCCTAGCTAACCAAGCACCCAGATACCTATCCGACAATCTCAATCACCACACCCCAGCGCGCCCTACCAGATCAGCTCAAACACATTGCTTAAATATCCCAAGATTTAAGCTCCAAAAAGCAGGTGGCTCCATCTTCCCCGTGCTTGCCTCCAAACTTTGGAATTCACTTCCACTCGAGCTGAGATCAGAACCTTCCTTTCACAGATTTAGACACAACACTAAAACTTGGCTTCTATCCAAAGAAACGTAAACTGCCTAGCCCTACCTTACTAGCATGCACCAAGACTGTAAATTTGTAAATATGTAATCGGTTTGTACATTTCTGTTGTATTATTCTTGTTGTATTCATCGCAAGCGCCTGGATGCCCTAGGGCCAGGCGGCGCTATACAAATAATAAACTAAACTAAACTAAACGTGCAAACTTTACTTGCACTGATGCATTGTGAGTAGAGACCACTGTACTGGGGCAGTAATAGCTTGCCAAACATAATGCAATGTGAGGAGAGACCACTGCACTGGGGCATTGCCAGCTTGCCGAGCATGTGCAAAGACAACTTGCACGGATGCAATTTGAGTAGAGACCACTGCACTGGGGCAGTGCTAGCTTGCCAAACTTGTGCAAAGACTACTTGCACTTATGCAATAAGCGCACAGGGTCAATCTTAGTACAGTTGCTTGCCCAACCACAGTTTAAGCATGGCCTACCACCAATGACAATGCAGTGACCACAATTTGCACTGACACACATTCCCTGCGTTTGCCAAACATGTGCATTAACTTCGTGCACTGATGACATGTGATCATAGGCTCCTGCACTGGCACAATGGTAGGATACCTTGTAGCCCAGACAATATTTGAGTATTGGCTCCCTGCACTTACAAGCAGGAGTCGGCAGATTTGGCGTTGTCAGAAAAGGAGTATGCATTGCCTTTGCTTGTCAAACATGCATGTAGATTCCTTGCACTGATCCAATGTAAGCTTTGTAAACCCGCGATTGCACAATGCCAGTTTTTGTGCCTGCACAACCAAGTGTGATTATGGACTCCATGCACTGATATAATGCAGGCAGTGCCTTCTTGCACCCACGCGATAGCAGCTCAGGCAGTTTTGCATGCGCAAGGCAAGCATGGGGTTCTCTCCCGGAAGTAGAAGTGAACGTGTTGTGTTTTGCAAAGCTGATAGAAAACGAGCATTGGCTTCTTGCCCTGGCGTGAGGCCGACTTCCTTTCATAAACATGGGCTATTGATCCGATTTTATTCACAAATAAAGATTTATGTAGGATGCCCAATCGAGAAACGCGTCAAGCAATGCTTCATGCGACATAAACTTTGTCGATGATCACCCACGCGCACAGGACATGGATTGGAACACAAGTGTCCTCCTTGTAAAAATAACAATGTTGACTCATGTCATCGACGCATATATAACAAATACCAAAAAAGTCGTGATTGTCAAATGTACCGGACATGATCCCGTGTATTCCCCCGTTTTTAACAAGTAAACCCCATCACGGCCATGTACGAAAAAAAAAACATTCAATCAAAAACATGTTTTTGTTCTAAAATCAGCATATGTAGGAAAGCCATTAATGAGAAGAAGCGGTAAGCCATTTGGCCATATTGTGCCAGCGTTCTAATGCTACCAGAAAAGGGTTCTTACTGTCACGCCTTATTTATTAAAAGCAGGGGGTGAGGTAGTTTATGCATGTAAGACATTGCAGATAATTAAAGGTGCAGGGAGGAAGCACAGCCCTGGCACAGAAGTTGAAAAGCATCAGGAACATCATTCATGTCTCCTAAAGGCAAGGACACCTCTGTCCCCTGCACAGTATCACATGTAAACAGTCAAACATTAAGCCGAGTATCAATATTTACTAAAGAACTTATTCTTCAATTTATAAATGATTAGATTTTGTGAATTTTGCTCCTAGTTAAAGGATTAAGTCACAAAAGGTGTTGAGTTTCGGACCAAAGGATAATATTGAATTGAATAATGTATAACTTGTTAGTTTGCTTTTTCTAAATTCTCTTGGATATTTTAAAATCCAACTAACCTAAGCGTTGTTACCCTAAATTTACTATAAACGTATTGAGTATCTTAATGTTTGAGTGTTTACAGTTGTATAGTGTGCATAGGTTGGGGGTAGCTGTACCTTTTGGATACTTAAAATCTTCCCAAGTTCTAATGTCACCAACCCAAAGTTTCCATATTTTGTGATTCCGTGAAAGAACTCATGTGTATCCCCCTTTGCCCAAGATCTCCTGTGTTATCAAATTGCTTCAGAGTGCTTAAAGAACAGAACATTTCAACTTTAGGAGGTCAGATCTATCGGTTACCAGGCGCTAGCTAATGAGTGTACATTTTTGGACCACCCGACTACCCTGCCATGCTCTTTATGATTCGCGGGTACAACCAGATGGGCGAGCGGTCACATCCTGAACTAACACCCAAAGGCTTAGCACTTCCTCCATGGCTCTCCCACAAGCTCGGACTCCCCAGCACTTTCCCCCCTTCCCTTCTTCACTGGCATGTTCTGAATACTCATAAGGCATAATAGGTTCGCCCCTCACTCCCCTCAGCTCTTAATATTGTGTTGTAATGTACCCTCCCTCCCTGCCCTGTGGGTGCTTTGAAACAGTATATTCTTATTGTATAAGCCCCCAACAAGCAAACAATACATAAATAAATACATAAATAAATAAATAAATTCAAGCTCATTCGTCATGTGCTCTCAACATTTCTGACACATGACACCTATAGGATCTTGGATGCTATGCATATGCTATCCACAGACCCACTCCCCATGAATCCCTGTTCTTCCACACCCAGAGCCAGTACTAGGATTATCACCACTCTCGGCAACAGTTAATTGTGCCTCCCACATCACCAGTGTTTCCATACGTGCTGTAAATGTTGGCCTATCCCCAAGTATATTCCAGCCCCTTCACATGTGTGACATACCCTCCACATACACAAGCTCCCTCTTTGCCATCATCTGGTAAGCCTTAAACATCCATCACAAACGCGGAGTAGGGTGTGAGCAAGCATCCCACACAAAAGATACAGCATTGGCAGAACAAGTGTTGCAGCAAGTGTAGCATAGGTTGGTCCGGTTCGTGCTTCCTTCACAAACTGGTAAAGCATAATTGGGATACATAAAATCTTCCCTCATACATGGGTATTGGGAAGGCATGGGGAAGTGGGCTTACTATTTCATTCATAAACTGGTACAGGTACAGCATAGGCTTGTCCACTCGCAGCTGCTCATTGCACAATAATGGACTGCATTTCTATCGTATCATGATCAACTTCTGCAATAAACAGTCACAGGAACAGCATGACTGCCATTGCACGCTTCTCTGGCAAGCAGTAGATGGACAGGGCCAGTGTAAGTTGCATGTGTAAGCAGAGGTACACTATTGTGCTGATTCCCCTGGAGCCTACAAGCTTCCAAGTGCCATTTTCCGTTCACCGGCTGTTACCATAAAATTCACCTTCTGAGTTGAAGAGTATGTACATGTGTCACAATGCATAGAAATAGTCGCTCTTGCACATGCTTTTTGCAATCCCACAATACCGGTCTTCCTTCTTATGTGGAGGTGTGTGAGGTGTGAGGTTACTGGAATGAGGCAGCTAAGGCAGCTGTTGGTTGACCTGCACATGCGCAATTCCTCACTCACAAAAAGTGCCCAAGGGACCTTAGCCATTGCTCAGTGCAGAAAGTCCCCACCACTACTCTGCCAAAATCTTCCTGGTAGACAAATGAAGGGTGTCCTAGATTAGGGAGTAAACTATGGATGTGGTCCACAGACTGTAGAGTTTCTCACCAAGAAAACAAGTGGTCCTTTTGAGCAGCAGTGCACTTCAATCACAGTATCCCATTATTAAATGTCTCCTCAGCTGGCTTATTAGGCTTGCTTGTAAGTAGCCCTACATTTGTGTGATCAAACTACAAGTTTCCTGGAAAGACCTTTCAAATATTCATTTAGATTAAGACATTACAATGGAAGTTTAATTTGAACCAGCAATTTACTTTTCACTTAACTCACATTACAACTTCGACAAGTTGAGCATTATGTATTTACCCTGAAGATGTACATTTTTCCATCTTGTATGGCTGATGAGATGTTACGTGCCTCCACCTCTTTCCCCCTTTTCCTTCCTACCCTCACTACTTGTCAACCTCTGGCACTACTGTCAGTTTGTTATCCATTCACCCCCTCAAACCCTCTGACCGATGGATGAGAGCCACATGTGGAGAATCTCAGGAGTTCCCTGCAGAAGGTTGTTGCCGCCAAAAGGCCGCAAAAGACCCGAGGAGAATGCTGAGTCCCAAAACAAGCTGCATTGTGTTTCAAGGACGCCTGTGATGCACCCGGGGGAATGGCAGAGTTGGGGAGGCAAGGTCAATCCTGTGGTACTAACCTTGACTCGCAAATCAAAGCAGCACAGAACTGAAAAGAAATGCACACAGCCGGTGAGTTGGCAAGTGACGTCAGAGACCAGTGCGTGCTAAAGAACAAGGTGAATAAAGCTTCAGGAAGGGAACCCAAGCAAGTGTTCTGTTTTGCTGTGAAAAGTTCTGAGCCCAATTGAGGGAGACAACAACATTTTGGATGTGAACTTTTCCTTTAAGAGGTCTGAGCCCGGCAGAGGGAGACCAATGTGGTGAACTGTGTTTGAGAGTTTTAAAGAAAGACTTTAATGTGGAAGGCCAGGTGGGCCTCGATCCAGGTATTGAAATGCTGTTGAGTTAAGAGCCTGAGCCACAGTGTTTCATCTTACCTACAGGAACCACCTTATTCCGAACTGTCCAACGTGGGGGGATGAGTTTACTCAGCCACATTTATTCTTTATATTTGAACACTTTCTTTCCTTTGCATACATATTCTCCTTTTAACATTTTTGTACTAGAGATAGGGCAGGCATTAGGTTTTTTGTTAGTATACACCATTTTTATTTGACAGACACAGCTAGGAGGGTATAATTTATTATTTGATGGTCGAGACTACTCCCATGTTAGCTATAGGGCAGGGTAGGAACTTCTCCAACCCCTTGAAACTTCAATAAAGGTTTTACAAATCGAATCTCTTGTATCTGTCTTCACTTGATACCATGCCTCTCTTACATATGGTGTCATAGTAGGATCTGACTCAATTGAGACATATTCGGGGAAAATAAACATTCCAGAAACATAATCACAGAGCCTCAGACCCCTCCATCGCCACTATTCCCCCAAGGAAAAGAGGGATGATTCCCACAGACTTAGATTAAATCACCCACCTCTGTTGTTAGATAGGATTGTCCCAAAATCTGGCGTTGCCTGAAGTTAGATCTAGATGTCCTAGCAGGAGTTATAGCACCTGACTTTCGGGGAGACATACAAATTCTCACACAGAACCATGGTGAAACTCTGCTTGAGACACATCCGGGGACAAAATTGTACAGGGAATTCTTTAGATTTTTTTTTTACCGTTTTGAGGAAGAAACTGAACCAGAGGAAATGGAGAGAGGCAGCTTAGGCTTTTTAGAGGCTGATGAGACACATATTGCTGAGGCACAAAGGGAAGACGAACCTACCATCCCTCCCAATCTAGCCTTCGCGCAGCATAATGATCCAATACTCGCCAAGGCTTTCTTACAAGAGATTCCTGAGGGAGAGGGACAAGAGAAGGGGAGCCCTTTTTCTTCCCGAAACAGGGATTACTATGTAGAAGGGAAACCTCTTGTGAAGGCCTAGGTGAAACTCAGTTAGTCATACACAAAACCCATCACAAGATCGTGCTACATATCGCTCACTCTCATTGGAGAGAGGGACACTTGGGAAAATCTAAAACCCAAGCTCACATCAGTGGAAAATTTTATTGGACAGGTATCCATGCTGACATAAGGAACTTCATTCAGACATGCGAGATATGCCAAAAAACCAGCACACATATTCCCTTAGCTGCCCCTCTTAATCCCTTACCGATAATAGAGATTCAGGTCTCATGACTTTGGATGGATATCATTGGACCGATGGAAACTTTTAATCTGCATAATAAAAATGTACTCATGATGGCTGATTACGTTACCCGGTACCCCGAAGCGTCCCCATGTGGAACAACACAACTCAAAACATTTTAAAACACCTACTGCCATTATTTTCTAAGGATGGCTTCCCCAAGGAAATTCTAACAGATCAGGGATCCAATTTCATGAGTAAACATATGGGTGAAGTAAAGGAATTTGTACACATTAGCACCTTAAGAACCTCTGTTTACCACCCCAAATGGAGGGATTGGTAGAGAGATTTAACCAAACCCTTAACATTAGTTTGACAAAGATGGTAGATAAGGATGGGAAGGACTGGGATCGTTTGAGCCTGTGAGCCCTATTTGCAGTAAGAAAGACCCCTCAGGCGTCCACCAGATTTTCCCCTTTTGAGTTACTCTACGGTAGAGAACCAAGAGATGTCCTAGACATACCCTGAAAGACCTGGGAGGAGAGAGAAGAAGCACCTACTCCCCTTTCACAGACAGCTACCCGATTGCCAGAGCATATAAAACTCGTCTGGAGCCTAGTCCACGTTCATATGGAGAAACCTCAAGCCCAACCAAAATCCAGCTATAACAAGAAGGTACATTGAACATCCTTTTCAGTGGTGCAGAAAGTATTAGTTCTCTTACCTACCGTTAAAAATATACTTATTTCATAGTGGCATGGGCCCTATGAAGTGCTAGAGCAAACAGTAACCTGAACGTATAAAATAGCCCAACCTGATAGAAGGCAAAAGACCCATATCTGCCACGTAAATCTCCGAAAAGAGTGTAAAGAAAATCTTTCTGCTACTACCTCCTCCATATTGTCCTGTTAAATACTCGAGGAGATAGATAACTTTGAACTTCTTCCCCAAGTATTATCTAAACAAAAACAAGAAGATTTGAAATACCTCATTATGCCATTTGCAGATGTTTTTTGAGAACCTAGGTAGAGTACATGGTACTTATCTTTAAATTAGCACTCCAAAGGGAAAAGTGGTGCATTAGAAACCACATAGACTCCCAGAAGCATGAAAACAGATAGTAATTGATAAAGTTAAAAAAATGCTGGAGGCAAACATTATTGGGCCCTCTTTGAGTCCATGGTCCTCCCCTATTGTGTTGGTGACTAAACCTGATCATTATTAGAGGTTTTGCATAGACTTTAGGCAGGTCAATGCCATCTCAGCCTTCAATGCCTATCCTATGCTACGCATCAATGAGTTGATGGATAAACTTGGAAATGCCACATTCCTATCAACCCTAGATATAACCAAAGGATATTGGCAGCTCCTGGTATGCGGACCTGATAAGGAAAAAATTGTTTTCTCAACACCAATGTGACAATTCCAATTCAAAGTGCTACCTTTGTGACTGCAATGGGCCCCAGACACTTTCCAATGACTTATTGACAGGATATTACAGCCTTATTCCAATTTCTGTGGGGCTTTTATTGATGACATAGTAATGTATAGTAAAACTTGGGAAGACCATCTTTTTCATCTTTCTACTATTATGAGAACCGTCAGACAGACCGGCTTAGCTGCCAATCCATCAAAATGCAAGATGGCTCAACCAGCGGTGAAATACCTAGGCTTTTTTGTGGGGAATGGCAGTGTCCAGGCCCAGCAAGAAAAAGTGAAAGCCAGCCTAGATGCTGCTACACCCAAGACCAAGAGAGACCTCAGGGCATTCCTAGGGTTTATTGGTTATTACCATAGTTTTATCCTATTTTTTTCAGATAGAACATCCAGTCTGACAGAAAAGCTAAGAAATGCGGAACCCCAGAAAATCTGTTGGACTGATGATGACGATGCGTGTTGGAATTGTTTGAAACCGACCTTATTCTAAAACGCAATCCTAAAAGTGGTGAATTTCTCAAAAGGAATTCGTATTACAAACTGATGCTTCCACATGGGGTTAGGAGCAGTATTGTCACGAAAATGCGATGGACTAGAACACCCTATCCTATTCACCAATCGTAAACTCTTCCCATGTGAGAAAAATGACTCGCTATTTGAATTAGAGGCCCTTGCCATCAAATGGGTAATTATTCATCTGAGGTACTACCTTCTGTGGAGAAAGTCTTCACTTGTTACCGACCGCTCACCTTTGGTATGCATAAGTAAACAAAAGGACTCTAACCCTCGAGTCATGTGATGGTTCTTAGACCTGAAACCCTACAGTTTCAAGGTGGAATGCAAAAAATGAAAGGAACAGCGGATCGTCGATTTCCTGTCCCGTTTTCCCTGTGAAACAGATGCAGTTACATCACATAGGGGAAGTATATGTGAGAAACCAAAGGGTGTCTCACCTGCTAGTCCCCAGGGATCTCTCTCTCTCTCTGGAACACAGGGCATGTCCATCACCTTTCGATTCAGACCCTCGGTTGGACCATTGCGGGAGGATCACCTCAGTGATGGGTCTTCAGGGAGAGGCAGCCGGTGATGAGATGCAGTATTCCTCCCTTTACCGTACCTATAATGCCTCCTATGTCATAAGATTCTCCAATGTCCCAACTCCCCCCCCCCACAAAATCTCTGGGCTGAGGAAGAGGGCGACTGAGAGTAATAATGCTAACTCTTACACATCGGATTGGGCATGCCCCACTAACTGAGTCAGGCGAAGTCAGGCACTTAACTCTAAGTGCATACATATGATACCAATTAGCTATCCTCACACGGATAAAAGGCAGAACATAAAAAACACTCTGAGTAAGGTTTAACACGAGTAAGAGCAGAACTTGTAGGGTGAAGGCAACCTACTGGAGCCGAGCAATGGACTGGGGACAAGAGCCATGGGGGAAGGGAATCTCAGGAGTTCCCTGCAGGAGGTTGTTTCCTCCAAAAGGCTGCGAAAGACACGTGGAGAAGGCAGACTCCCAAACAAAAAAGCTGCATTGTCTTTCAAGGAATCCAGCGACCCTGCCCGGTGAACAGCAGAGTTGGGGAGGCGAGGTCAAGCCTGTGTTTCAAACCTTTATTTTTTAATCAAAGCAGTACAGAACTGAAAGGAAATGCACACAGACGGTGTGTTGGAAAGCAATGTGAGAGACCTGTGAGTAAAGCTTGAGGAAGAGAACCCAAGCAAGTGTTTTGTTTTGCTGTGAAAAGTCAGAGCCCGATTGAGGGGGACTGACATACTTTTGGATGTGAACTTTTGCTTTAAGAGGTCTCAGCCCAGCTGAGGGAGACCGATGTGAACTTTGCTTTGATAGGTCTGAGTCCAACAGTGGGGGACTGATGTGAACTGTGTGGTGAACTTTGTTTGAGAATTGTAAAGAAAGACTTTAATGTGGAAGGCCAGGCAGGCCTCGTTCCACGCATTGAATTGCCTTTGAGTTAATAGCCGGAGCCAGAGCGTGTCCTTTTAACATTTTCGTACAGAGATAGGGCCAGCACTTGGTTTTTGTTAATATAGTTTTGATTTGACAGACACAACCAGGACTGTTTTATGTATTATTTGATGGTTGAGACTACTCCCAGCTTAGCTATAGGGAAGAGTAGGAATTTCTCCAACCCCTTGAAACTTCAATAAAGCTTTTAAAAATAAATCGTATCTCTTGTGTCTGTCTTCACTTGTGATACCATGCCTCCCTTACATCCTTACATATGGTGTTAGAGTGGGATATGACTCAACTGAGACACATTGGGGGACCCTAAAATTCCAGAAACATAGTCACAGAGCCTCAGACCCCATTATCACCACTATCCCTCCAAGGAAAAAAGGGATGATTCCCACAGACTTAGTCTAAATCCCCCATGTGGGTTGTTACATCTGATTGGCCTCAAAATCTGGCCTGACCTGAAGTTAGGTCTAGATGTCCTAGCAGGCATTATAGCTCCTGACTTTTGGGTAGACATAAAAGTTCTCCTACAGAACCATGCCAGAACTTTGTTTGACATAGGTCTTGGCCATACAGATTTTACAAATCATATCTCTTGTGTCTGTCTTCAATTGTGATACCATGCCTCCCTAACAGAACAGAAACATGTTATGTTGGATTGAGTTGATGCATAGAAGATGTAGAGAGAGGCAGAAGTACACTTCATCTCTAGTGCCTGACACCTCACCTTCATCATATTGGAAGAACAAGAAAGCCCTGTGTGTGACAGCAGGTATCATATCAATACTGCACCGAAAATATTTTAGATGTTATGCACTTATACAAATGAAATGGAATCCACCCATGCACTGATGAGGTGGAAGGATGTCTGCATACATCACTGAACATACAAGCGCTATAAGTGAAATCAGGCCAGAGTAAAGTCACGTCATGAAGAGAAGACACTAGGATGCATTGAAATGATATATGTATACTTTAAGAATGACGATATAACTGAAGTAACAAGAGAAAGATGTAAGCAAATATGAAGAAATCAAATACACTTACAAGATAAGTAAGAAGAGAATCAGCAAAGGAATATATACAGAAATGCAAGGTAGATGAGACATATAGAAGCTCGCTGCAGGAGAAAATATAATGTGAATAATGTGGCAATGATGGAAGGATGGACGTCGGTTTCATATTTTCGTAAGCTAAGAAGCCTAAAGGCGAGAGACCAAGGATGCAGAGTTGACAGGTGCTGGAAAACAGCTTTGTGCGAGGAACAAAGAATATCTGTTTGGCTTGGGATCAAGGATGCACATCTAAGGGTAACTGCAATACACGAGGGGAGTTAGGGAGGATAAGCTAGAGAAGCATGACATATTTCTCTTAGATTAAGTGAAGGAGAAAACATTTTCAAGTGCCAAGCATTGAACAATTAAAGATGCAGAAAGCATATGCAAGATGGAGAAACCAAGTCTCCAGAGGCCAAGAGGAGTAATAACAACCAGCTAAATTTAATTAAATAGCAATAAATAAAAGATTGAAAGGGAAAGAAATCGTGGTCTCACACATGGTGCAAGACTCAAAAAAACAAGTCCTTTTCATTAAGCTCCAACTGAAGATAGCGATATACCTACACTCCTTTAAAAGTCCCCAGGAAGAGAACAGTCTTCAATGTCAACTACAGAGAATAAACTTTGGCTTAGATCCTAACTGATGAGAGAGGGTAGTCTAATTGACCAAGTGGGCAGTGTTCTGACGTTGCTCCTCAGACCTGGGTTTCGTTTTTTTGCTTGCGTGCTGCTAACGAGCCGAATGTCCAAGGTTGGGAGAGAATGCCAACCAATCATGAGGGCCTACATAGCAGTGTACCATACATTATTTCAGAAGCCGATCCGTTGCTGCTGTTTCTGCTATTAATTTGTATTATACGTAGTAAGAGGTAGTTCAAGGCGTATCTACCTGATAGGGAGCAGACAATTATGTTACTAACACCTAAATAAAATATAAGTATAGATGTTCACTTAACCGATCCCTCCTTTCGATAAGTTTTTACTGTATGCAACATAGGATGATGCCACATGTGAAAGAAACGAGGTATCAATCTTTTGTGTAATTGAAATGTAGATGAGAGTGAGTGAGCTGCAACCTGTTTGTTCACCGGGTTTCCCTACTTTATTTCAGCTGTTAAAAAAGTGGTATTTTGCCATATTCTTTGAGTCTGTCTAGTTATTTGGGTCTGATATTGTTTATTGGTAATTCCATCTGGCACTTGGAGCACTTCAGTGGTGACTGCACACAGATGTTGCACAAGACTTTCCTTTTGATGGATAAAGAACTACATAAGTATTCAGCAAAGATTTCTTGCAAAAGTTAAATCCATATTTTTATAATTAGATTGTTGGCCATCCAAGAAACCGCCACACATATTCCCGAAAGTGGAGCATTCATTCCCACTTCGGAAGAATGCGCCACTTTCAGAATAGGACTTAAGTACCGAAAAGGTTGTTAACGCTTTTAATGGCCTTTTCGGTACTTAAAACCCAGTTGAGAATCAGGCCCTGAGACTGAGACACTGCATGCAGAAACTGCCAAAGCCTCACATCTATGTCCTGCATGGCGTATACTTAAAGAAATACGTTCTTTTGTTTGAACGTCAGCTGGTCACCTTGCTGCTCGGATCGCTGTTATCGTAGACACCATTATAACGATTGCTTACAACTCTCCTTGAAATGCCTAAACCGCATAACATTCTTTGCATGCAGACTCCCACTAGTCGCACCACGCATTCCCTCGACAACGGCATCCTTTACACAAACTTATTGACCATTTCTGGCAAAGCCATACCCCCAGATTTCCCCCCATGGCACCAATATCTCACCCTAGTCTGCTGTTTGTCCTTTGAACAGCCACTGCTACCTGCAGCACCCAACGTTGAAATTAAACCAAGCACTACCATTCCCGCGTTAGCACCGTATAGTGCCTTTCCCACGAGAAAGCCCTTTGCCCCTAACACCTGGACCTTCCACAAGAGAAAAAGATGAACAGAACGGAGATCACAACAGGCCCAACTATTATGAGCTCATTTCTTATTTTAATCTGAACTCATTGCAAAGACCCTCAGAGAAAGACCGACCATCAGAAAAATGGCCACTGTATTTTGCAATCCCCACTCTGGGGCCTGTGCCCCGTGTGGCAAACGTGCACTAACCTTTGTCACCTTGCAGCGCCTCGCCGGGCAATCCACCCGCTGACTTAATGTACTTTTCAATCCTGCCCTACACAAGCCTGTGCTCCCCCTAACAGACCATAATGGTGGGCTACTGGCGAGCCAGCCCCCGCCAATTTTAGCCACTGCTGTGCGCTCTCAGGCAAATCAGCGCTGGTCCTGCAACGTGGCATTTACAAGCAAAGTTTACATACTCCCATTGAAAAATCCACCCGCGTGGAACTTTTCAGCCCTGTGAAAAGTTCCACTTGTGCAGCTGCAACGTCAGTAACCTTTACCGTGGAGGAAATACAGATGGCCCCAATGGGCTCCTAGCTAGGGTGCACGCCCTTGAGCCCTCGAGCCATCAACTCCTCTCTTGCCCCTAAATTCGGCGGGTAAACCATGTGCGCTGGTCCAATGGCTGCGGAAAGTTAAAGTTGTCCTTTCCTCAGGATAACCCGGAAGATAAAACTGCTGGAACTGTTGCGTTGCTGGTGCGCCTGGTTGAAAAGGCCAGAGCCAGGCTGAACATGGCTGCAGATTTGGCTCGAAACAGATCACTCCGCCTTAAACATAGTCCACAGGTGTTTAAGGGAAAAACGTACTGATGCACCCAAATAAGAAAAAAATCAAATACTGCATATTGTAACGTGCAGTCATTTTGCTCCTACTGCGGAGCTGCGCAGCTTCCACAAAAACAGCAGCAGGTCCCCAGGCGTGAGCGAGAGGGTAAAGCGTGCTTTAGCAATTTCATCACCAAACATTGCCAAATTGCCATGGCAGTGCCAAAGACCGCTCTCAAACTGCTGTTTCTCATTTTTAAAAAATATTTATCATTACAATGTTTTAGCGATTAGGTCGCTTATGCCACCAAAGCGCCAAAACCTAAGAATGGCGTGACATTGGCTTGATGATAGAGGCACACCATCAGCCCATTTTCCCACACTGTCTTTCTCATCCTGTGAACATAACCATTTTACTCCTCCCCCCAACACTTTCTATATTCCTCATTTACCATCCACATGGCAATGATATTTCTTTCTTCTCTGCATTTGACCTACTATTTGAATCTGTACTGGCTAAAACACCATTGTCATTCAACTTCATGAATGCCAATATGCTAAAGCTTCACTCCAGCATCTCTGATAACTCACTGGTCAGCCTTCATGACATGTTTACCCGCATTCAGGGGTACGTTATTGATATCTTCCCATCCTTCTCTCTCAACTTTTCTGATCTCTCTACTCCCTCCTCTCCATATGACCACTGTGGAACATCAGAAGAAGGGCGCAGACTCTCTGAGGACCATTTGGAAATATTTGATTAAATTATAATTGTAAGGTCTAACTATCTCTATCGCTGTGGGGTATTCACAGCTTATATGAACAACTAAGGTGCTTGTCAGTCATTTTCCAATGTCCAGAAAAAGAGAATCTGTCCACTGTTCAAAAACTAATCGTATCTGACCCTACCACTAACTTAAACAAAATAAGATCAGGAGAATGACTCCCTTCTCCTGATGGGTGCTCTGGGCACGGGTCTCCTTAATCTTTATACTTTTGGTTAATATGTAATCTTCAAATAGTCTTTTGTGACTCTTTATATTAGGTCACATTAATCTAACCAGAGACTGTAGCTTTCCCCTTTCTCTTGAGAAATAAATGTCCTTGATTCTGGCTGAATTCTCAGCTCTGTGAAATTCTTGTCTCTTTGGTGTACATCATTTACATGTCTCGCCTCTCTCATAAGTCATTTCATTTATAAAAAAAAGCCTTTCGTTCTTTAATTTCTGTCTCTGTGAGGAAACACTCTTTCACTTCTGACTCACGGGTACATTTCCTCTCTTTCCAGGGTAATAAGGTTTCTGTTCTATGCATCTTTCTCTCTCTGATATTTATTATTCTCTTTCTTTCATTTAGGCAGTTTGAGTTTATCAAGTCTGCTGCCCAGTCTTCACATCTATTGAGATGATTTACTAATGGTATTTCAATTCTATTTGTTTCCCTTTCAGGGTTGATTATCATTCTATTTCTGTCATTAAGGTAATTCGACTCTGCTTTGTTTTCAAACATTTTCTGTTTCTACTGTGATGAGTTTCTCGGGTCATGTAATAATTCCCTTTTGGTTTCTTCTCCCCCCTTGGCTCTCTTGCCATCTCTTCCCTCCTCTTCTGCCCCACCTCGGCCTCCTTCCTCACCTCTGCAGGGCCTACCTCTGATTTGTACCCCTCCCCAGAAGGCTTTTAAGGCTGGCAACCTTCTTCATCTTGCCACTCTCAACACTCGCTCTGCTGTCCAACACTCTCCTGACATCTGTCACCTCCTGGAAGACCTAGACCTTGATGTCCTCGGTTTTACCGAGACATGGTTCTTGGCCAGCTCTGTCATGAGCTTTGGCACTCTCCTCCATGATGGCTACAAGATCCTCTTTGCACCCAGATTCACCTGGCCCGGAGGGGGTGTAGTCCTCATTTTTCCTGATTGGATTCCTGCCTCTATCATTCCCACACAGGCACACTTCTCTTTCAAATGCCTTGTCTGTAGGCTCTCTCTCTCTCCTAGCCACTCTCATACTGTTGCTACTGTCTACCGGCCCCCTGGTCTGATCACCTAATTTCTCTCTGAGTGGGCAGACTTCTCCTCCTCCCTCCTGGCCCCAACCATTCAACTTGTCTTTCTTGGTGACCTCAATATCCACCTTGATTCTCCCTGTTCTTCGTCTGCACTCTTTCATGACGTATGTGGTTCCCTCTCCATTTCATCCTCCCCTCTAGCCCGACTCACTCTGCAGGGCACAAACTTGATGTCTTGATCTACTCTGACCTCCCCCTCTCCATCCTTCTGACCACTCCTCCCTCCTGGAGTGACCACTCCCTCATCTCCTCTCATCTCTCCATCCCTTCACCCCAAGCCAAGCCTACCCCAACACTGCCACCTACCATCTCAGACATCCAACCCATGAAGCATGTGTCAGTTGAAGCTTTCGCTGCCGCCTTCTCTCCCCCCTCCACCTCTGGCTGACTCACACCCTGACACAGCCATGTCTATGCTCTACCTCTCTATCGCAGATGCTCTTGGCCCTGTCATGAGGATCCATTTGAAGCCCAAAGCCAAATGCAATTCCTGGTATTACTCTGTCCTTGCTACACTTAGACGAAAGTTTAGGGCGGCTGATAGGAAATGGAGGGCCTCTTCTTCATCTTCTGACAAACTGGCCTGTCACCTGCTCCAAAGGCAATACCAACTCTCTGTCCACACTAAGAAGAGAACCCACATCCAAGCTTGGGTGTCTGCAGCATCTACCAACTCGGCCGAACTCTTTAAAATCTGCAAGGAGCTGGCTAACCTTTCAGCAGTCTCCACCTCTCCTGTCGCTTCCCAGGCCTTTTGCACAGCCCTTGCCTCCAACTTTATCTCTAAACCCAGGATATCCTATCCACCCTCTCATCCCCTATGCTGCTCCTCCCCTCTCCTTCTGTGAACTGTGGTGCTCCAACAGCCATCCCCCCACCTCCCTTTTCTTCTTTTCCTCTTTTCTCCCCCGACAAGGTCTCTAGACAAGTATGATCTATGAAAGCCTCGTCAAAACAGGTTTTTGCCTGCTCTTCCAAAGCCATCAAGGACCATATTGACACCCTTGCTCCTGCCCTGGCTGATTTCTGCAACCTCTCCTTTGCCTCTGGAGCCTTCCCTTCCCCCTGAAGCACACTCTTGAGCACCTTCTTCTCAAAAAACACACAGATGACCCTTCTTGCCCGGCTAACTATCGCTCAATCTCCATCACTCCCATTCTGGGCAAACTCCTTGAAAACTTGGTCATCTCACAGCTTAACCTTCACTATGATTCTGTTGGTTGTCTCCATGACCATCATTCTGGCTTTAAAGCTGCCAGAAGCATGGAAACTGCTCTCCTGAACATCCATGAAGATCGTCTCTCCAACCTTGACTCTAACATCCCCTTTGTCCTCCTTCTACTTTATCTCTCTTCTGACTTCGACATGGTCAACCATGCCATCCTGCTCAACTGTCTCTGTGACAACATGAGTATCACTGATCAGGCTCTGGCCTGATTGACCTCTTTCCTCTCTGATTGACCCTCCCAGGTCCAACTTGGGTCCTTCCTTTCATCTATCTCCCTCTCTACCTGTAGTGTTCCCCAGGGGTCTAACCTCTCACCATGTCTTTTCAACCAACACCTAGCAACTCGTGCTCATTGCATCGCCATTTTATGCTCCCATTTTCAGTGCTATGCTGATGACACTCAACTCATTCTCAGGCTTCCCTCGACCACCTCCTCTCCTTCTCTCATCTCGGATTGCCAATCTGCCATTCAGGATTGGTGTGTCACCAATGATCTCTGCCTGAACGCCAGCAAGACTGAGATCCTCCTCACCGGCATACCTTGACCCTCCTTTCTTCTCACTCTCTGGCTGGCCTCCCTTAACCCTCCTCATACCCCTACCTGCAAGGCTAAGAACCTCAGAGTCATCTTTGACTTCTGTGCCCACAACTCTGATGTCTCTAAAAAGTCAAACTTCCTACTGCACCTCCTCAGAGTTGTTTTACCTTTCCTCTTCTTCCCCCATAAACTCACTGTCTCTCGAGCCCTGGTTCTCCCTAGGTTGGACTATTGTAAGAGCCTCTTTCCAAATCTACCTGCTGCTACTCTCTGCTCTCTGCAACTTATCCAGAACAGGACTGTGAGACGTGTCCTTGGCCTCAAGCCCTGGGATTGTATCTCTCCAGCTCTGAAATCTCGCCACTGGCTCCCAGTGCTGCACGGATTAAACTCAAAATCCTTTGCATTGTCCACAAGACTTTCTGGGGCCCGGGTCCAATATACCTTCAGCTGTCCCCTTCATAAATACCTTCCCTCTTGAGCTCTTCGCTTCTCTACATCTAACTCCCTCAGGGTCAGTCATTTTTCCAAGAAACAAGGTTGGGGTAGACTTTGTCTTCATCTGGGGCCAGCCTCTGGAACAGCCTTCCTGCCACTCTGAAAATTGAGGAAAACCAGCTCTGGTTCCGGAAGCACCTCATGACCTTCCTCTTTGCTTCTGCCTTTGCCCCTCCTATCCCCTGCTGACCTGCTCTCTCTTGGCACATTGCACCTGGCCTACCTTCTGATTTGTGGGCCCAGGTACCTGTTCACCTTGCCACCCACCAACGCTGCTTACTGGCAATTCCTTGTACTGGGGCATGTATCTATAACCATAAAGTCCCCCCTCCTTTTTCTTTCTGCGCTTACCAGACTCACCCTTTCTGTTGCCTTAAACCTAGCACTTGCCACCTGCTGGCTGCACTTCCACTGTTTGTTGCTTGTTATTATTAATATATTTATGTATTATTTATCTGATTTTCTTTGTTCTGCACTTTCCACTTCTCCCTCCTTTCATGCACTTTTCCCCTTTTCCCTCTCCAATGCACTTGCACGTTCTCAATGTCACTGGGCCCATTAAGATTGTTGTTTTGTTCTCCTTTGTTCCCTTCCCTTGGCACGCTCTGAAACAATTGTGTACGAGCGCGATATAAATAAAATATATCAATATTTTATAAAATATCAACATAAATACTCCTGCGGTCTCCCCTACATTTATCGTTGGGGCACCACTCCAGGACTCTCGCGAGTCTTGTGTTTTCTGGCATTCTCTGTTCTTTGTTCATTGTGTCCACACCATCATCTTTGCCTATCAGTACTCGTTCTCCCTTTTGGCTACGCAATGCCTCGTTGGAGAGCCGGATCACTGGTTGTGGCTTCCCTGCAGCGGTCTTGGCGTTGTTATACAGCATTCTGCCCACCACTCTGAATTTTTGGTCGCACCAATAGCAACTGTCCTATCCCAATCGGTTCTGCTTCTCGTTTCCTTCTCACTATGAACTACCAGCATTTTCATTGCTGGCCTGCAGCAGTTTTGGATTTCAAGGGCTCTGCTTTTGGCAGTGGCTCTGCCTCCAGCTGGTGTTATGTTAGCAGGAAGCCTACCCTGCATCAATCTACAATCCTCTCGTCTCATGGACTCCACACTAAGAACAATGAATACTCATCTTATAATCCACTCATCACAGTGGATGTATGATTCCCACTTAAAGAAATACAGTTTTTCTTACTGAGGGCAGCATATTTAAACTTTCTCTTCCACCAAATCTTCACAGGCCCATATATGCCATTTTATAACTTGGTTCAGGGAGTTCCTCAGACGAACGGGACTCCTTGTCCCCTAAGGGGAACACTCTCCTGGTCAGGTCCCACTTGCCTCAACCTCTAGGGAGGGTGTTCTGGAGTGGGCTAACCTCCTTAGCCTCACAGGGGGTTAGGCATTCCCCCTTGGTGAGAAGTGATGTATTCCCTCAATGTGTTACACCACATGCTTACTCACTGCAACCTTTCCATTCTACCCCCTCTCATTATCTCCCTTTCCTCATCACCAAAAGAATGTTCAAACCAAGCCCCATGGTCCTTTTCCTTGACCTAGGCAATCCGTGCTGTATTTTACTCTGTGTTGCTGTGTTGTCCTCTCCTCACTTTGTATTCTCCCACACTCCTGCTCATCTGGCCATGGCAGTGGTGTGGTATCCTATCTTCTGCATTTCTGACTTCACTCCATTCTAACATGCACTTACCGGCACTTCCGTCCTTTGAGTACCATTTTGCTCTCTTTTCCTCATCCCTCCCCTTGCTTTTCTAGTGATCTATAGCCCTCCTTGCCCTAGAGCCACCTTTTGTGATGATCTTAATGTACTCCTCTCCTGCTTTCTGCCTTTCGACCACACAGTTTTTTCGTAGGTGATTTGAATTTTTTTCTATCTTCTATCCATGGGTCTTCATATAATTCCTTTTCTTGAGTACTGTTACTTACTCCATATCCTCACTCCCCTTTCACATCTCTGGTTCCTCCTTGGAATTCATACATTTAGCTATGCCTATCTCTTCCTCAGTATGACCCCTCCCTCTTCATCTCTTCGATTGTAATCTCCTTTCTTTGTCATTTTCTCTCCCTCACTCTACCCCTCCCTCTCTGGCTTCTCCTTTAGGCTTTCTACATCGCGATCTTACAGCATTTAATATCCACTCTTTTTCTTCTGCTTGTACCTCTCTCCTCCCTTCACTTGGTGTATTAGCTTCTCTAGCCACTGATTCTGCTTCTCTACTTCTTTCTCGTGATCTGGTGAATACCCTTGATCTCCTCTACCCTTCTGCTCCTGTTAAAACCTTGCATAAACCATCTCAACTCTGAATGACTCAAACCCTGTACTCGGATTGCCAGTTTTTACGTGAACCTGAACGACGTTGGATCAAGTCCAGGGCTACCATTGACATTGATTTTATGCCTTCTCTTTATTTGACATATGATCCTTTATTATTCTCTACTAAACAACAGTATATTAATTATATTAATGCTCTTTTTGACTCTCTCTCCTCTCATCCTCACTGTCTATTTCTTAAATTTAATTTCATTCCTGCTCCTGCCTCTGGATCATCCAGAAATGTATTTGCTGCGAGCCTCAGATTTTGATAACACATTTTCTTTGAAAATCTCTCTTCTCTCGTCCTTAATCACATCTTCCACTGCCCCTACTATGCTGTCTGCATCTGCTCCTCCTCACTCTGCATTGATGTTTTCCATTCATCACCTTTCCAGCCCTGACATCTCTGCCAGTTCTGTTAAGGCTTATCCCACTGCTGCTCTGGATAATCCTTTAGCCTCCTCCTTAATCCCTATAGCCTATCCTACTCCTTGTTCTTATCCTACTGTCCTCATCAACTCATCTCTTTCATCCTCTACTTTTCCCTCTCCATTTAAACATGCTTCAATTCTTTCTCTTCTCAAAAAACACACATTCTCGACCCTTGCCTTCACTCTGATTTTCACACTATCTCTCTCTTTCTTTTCTTATCTAAACTATTGGAACATGTTGTCTACATTCAAGTTTACTCCTTTGTCAACCAGCACTCTCTACTACTTTCATTTCAATCTGGGTTTTGACTACGTCATTCTACACAAACTCTTCTCTTGGTGGTCTTGGAGTCAAAGCTATCTTCACGCTATGCTAAACATTCTCTTCTTCTTGATTTATAAGCTTTATTCGATACAGTTCACCACTCTATTCTTCTTTCAAGTCTCTCCCATCTTGGTCTGCATGGTTCTGTTCTTAAAATGGTTTCACACCGGCAGATGCTGTTGAGAAGCCAAAGCAAATGGCTGCTTAGCCTGAAAGCTCTGTACCATGTCTGAATGTAGAAGAAGCTGGTGGCAGTATCCTCTAACGAAACTCGTCAGAATCCTTGGAGATTCAAATGGAAACCGTGGGGCATCTTGCGTCCCACTCCGGGAACCTGGGTGCCCTGTGATCCGAGTTTTCCATAGAGTTGGAGGTGGAGGCCTATGACTGGATCCGGCCTGTGGGAGGGATGTGGGCCGCTGAAGCTGGCCACACAAGGCAGAGTGAGAAACCCTGCGTCCCCCACTGTCCCCGACTTGATCGAGTGGGTAGTGGAGCCCGCTGCCACTACCAACACAGCAGAAATCTGAAGATAGCTACAGGGATCTGTTGCGCCACTGGAGAACGGTTTGTGGAATCAGAAAATACACTATTAAGGCTTTTACACCATGCAAAGAGAAATACACTGACACAGGCTTGTAAAGATTCCCAGAATCTTTATTGCAATTCTGTACAGTTTGCAAAACAAAGTACACAAATAGCTATTTGGCTTACAATACATCACAGAGACCAACAGCAGGGTTCAATGTGAGCAGCGAACAGGAATTGCTAGCTGGACATCAGCGTATTCATACAGTTTCGTTATAACGATGTCCAGCCTCTTACAAGTTAATCATGTACTGGGCTAGGGTCCCGCCAGGTTCGTTCCTAATTTACATATCTCGTGCATGCGGTTTACTTATTAATACATTTACTAACAAACACTATTATTCTCTAGGTTTAACTTTACACTCTTTACACATTGCTTTAATACAGGTCAAACAGATTTTTCGAATGTCGTGTTTAGATAGCGTTATTGTTCTTGCATACTTGTAGGTTAACATCACCGATTCAAGTAATCCCCTGATCCCGAGGTCAACAAAGGACAAGGTCTACATGACCCTAACATGTAGCCTGCAGGCAGGTTGGACATTAACTCTCCTACAGAGGTTGAAGAGGTTAAAGCAAGAACAAGAGAACACAGGTCGGCCATTTTAGGCCACAGGGTGACTTTGCACGATAAACTAAAATGGCGGCTTTAGCCTAAAATGGAGGATAGATTCACTTAAGGTCACGACCTTGCAATACGGATTTCCTCGCAAAGCGACTGGGCATAGGCCAACATATACAATGAGGACGAAACAATATTATATCAGTTTTAACAAACCCTCCTTTTGGCCTATGCCAAGCGCTAAATTACCTTCAATCACTTTGCGACTAACTCCACATTCCAACGTCTATACACCCCGAATCATTGTCAGACATACTATTGCCATTAGATCAGACACTAGAGTTTCTTTCAACACATACTCTTTGGAAACCTTATCTGGGGCATATATTTTATGCGCTAATACACTTGTTGCTTGCGCGCAACACCCCCCTAATACTGAACATATACCACGGAGACACTGTAACACTGTATACAACAACAAAGAAACAGAAAACTACCCAAGATAATCAGCAGGGCCGAAAACATCTTCCATCCCCACGACCGTAGGAGGTCCCAAAACCATGCACTAAGTTCCCAGTTTCCCTCAGGAACATGCACTTCTGAACTAAGAACATGTAGATTTTGGATAGCCCTAAAGATCGTTGGAGAGGAGTCTGGTACGTAAACGCAGCAAGCGGACCCCACTAATTTACATACTCCTCCACGCTCAGCCAGAATGACATCTAATGCCACCCGGTTTTGAAGAGCTACCAATCTTATTCCTTTCTGTTCTAACGTCATATTATAGAGTATGTCAGTGGTCCGGTTGATGGTTCTCTCCAATACTCTCGCTAGTCCCCTGATATCTTCTGAATTCGTAATTTGCCCAAAAAATGGCACAAAGGATTTCATGATGTCTCCTAGAGTTTGCGCTGGAGTATCCCCTTTCACACCTCATCGTGGACGAGTCTTCAAAATTTCTGCAGTACTGGCAATAAATACCCCAGGTAATAGAATCCCTAAATAGCAGGTTCCTTGCTAATCCCTGGGCAACCATGGAAATGCCACATTACCGCAAACAAAATAGACAGGTTCACCTATGTACAGAGGTCTGTTCTCACTAGTAAAATTTGCAACGTTGGCGCATTTTCTAAAATTACCCATTGACCGTGTTCCATTCCTCTGTATGCAGAAGGATACTGAATCGGGGCTATGGTTAACAGAATAAGATGGAGGCGTGGCATCTGTATTGCCTGTAGGAGCCATTTTGAAAGAGCTCAAAAACTGAAAAGGACGAGACAATCTATCAGAGGGCCTAACTGAAGCAACGTTTGGCTTACTCCTATTTGCAAAAAGCGAGCATCCCAGGGGCATCAAAACACGTTTTTCAAAACTATTCAAATATTTACCATCAAAGTTCCCTGAGATGCTGTCATTCCATCGGCCAAAGAATAGTCCTCTAAGAGAAGCATAACAAGCAGTTGTCAACGGTAAAGGATGAACATACCAACCTAACCCCTTATCCCCATGTTGCGGTCGATGTGAGCAGATCCAGCAATTGGTCCTATTTAAAATTGCATGAGTGGCATTCATTATTAATAAAAGAGTATTATTATGATAGTTCTGTCTATGCGAAAAATCTCTAGGCGACAAGGTATGCAATTGCACGGAAGGAGTGGGGAGAACAGATACATTTTCAACAGGTAAAAAGCCCTCTAGCGGATATGCTTCCTCCAGATACCATAACCCAAAACCAATAGTTACTAAAAACCCAGTTATTATTACAAAAAGACAACAATACACTTTCGGGGACCCATTACTTGCTTGAACATTGTCTCTGCTAGTGAGATATCTATCTAAAAGTATGGTACGAGCGGTAGCGGGTGCAGGCATTGTCGTCTTCAATCGAAAGAACACCAATTGTTTGTTTGCTGGTGACTCCAGTCGCGCATCTTCTTAATGTCTTTCCCACAACCCTTAACCAACAGAATCCTTTCGTACAGTCGGGCCGAAAAGCAAGCCCTCAAATGAATTCCTCAATCGCACAGTCAAACCGTGCTGTACGCCTATTTTCTTGGACATAAATTATATTTCACAATTTCTGCTGCCGAAGGATCGGATAACAATATGCCGTCACTTCCCACTGGAGGTGGCGAGTGAACGGAAATGGTATCAGAAAATGATTGATCCGGAAGTACCACTGTTGGAGAGTGCAGAGACAAGATGGCCGTTTTGTCTGGCCTTACAAATTCTGGAACGGTCTCTGATACTATCTTGTTGGTTGTTGCTGTTTCAGGCACTTTGATTACAGCAGTGGAAAGGGATTCTGTGTCTTCTGTATCGTATGGCACGGGCTGCGGGATCCGTTTGGTGTGTGTTGCGTGGATCCAGTTCTTACGCCCTGCTACCTGCACAGCAGTCTGGGTGACTAGCAGGACCTAGTAGGGACCCCTCAACCGAGTTGCAAGGCAAGACGACCTCTCGAAAACTTTTGTGAGGATCCAGTCCCCCGGTCATAGACTGTGACCAGGACCCTCGTAACGTACAGGTAATGCCGCTCGCACCTGGTGATAAATTGAAAACAGATTTTTAGTCAACTGGTTACAGTAATCTGAAAGAAGAACATTTTCTATATCCCGCAACGAGCGACTTTTTGGCATACCCCAAATATTAGCGCAGGCCTCCCCATTACCACTTCAAAGGGAGAGAGCCCAGTCTTAGTTTGAGGGGTTGTTCTCATTGACAGCAACACGATCGGTAAGGCGTCCGGCCATTTTAACTTGGTGCCAGCACACGTCTTAGCGAGCTTGTTCTTTATAATGCCATTATGCCTCTCCACTAATCCGGCACTATGGGCATGTCTGGCCGAATGGAACCGTTTATCAATCTGTAATCCTTTGCATATTTGTAGGATTACAGCAGCGATAAAGTGAGGCCCATATTCCGACCAGATGACTCTCGGCAGCCCGAACCTAGAAAAAACTCTTTCAACAGAGTTTTTGCCGTGGTTATGGCCGTTGCATCTCTAACAGGGAAGGCCTCAACCCACTTACTAAAAGCACAAATGACAACCAACACATATTTAAGATTGTTGCAACGTTCCATTTCAATAAAATCTAAGTGGATAACCTCAAACGGAACAGAAGGTGGAGTGAAACTTCCTCTAGGAGTCGAGGTACCTTTTCCTACATTGTGCTGCAAGCAGACCATGCACCCTTGGACAAAGCACTCCGCAATTTTGAAAATGTTATCATTGGCCCATACACTGTGTAACATTTTTGTCAATTTACGCGCGTGGACATGGGTCGGACCATGAGCCATAATGACCATCATTGTAATGTAGGAGTCAGGGAGTAACCATTTTCCTTCAACATTGTCCACCCAACACCCATCATCATCCAATCTTCCTGCACCCTGGACCCATTTCTCGGTTTCGTCTATAGTAGCATCTGCTTGAATGTCTTTTACAGAATCGATACTTTCACCAAAAGTGCAAATATTACAATTTCTCTTACAGCATACATTTCTGAACTAAAATCAGTGGCCGTTTGCTTAGCTATCTGATCAGCGAAAGCATTCCCTTTTCCTAAATCATCTGTAACCTTTTGATGTGCTGCACATGTTATAATAGCTAACTGAACATGGAGTGCGAGCGCTGAAAGTAATTGCACTATTAAAGTGCCATGCTTTATTTTCGTGCCATGTGAGGTCAAGAAACCTCGTTCTTTCCAAAGTCTAACGAAGTTGTGAACCACCCCAAAGGCATACTGACTGTCGGTATATATATATTTACTGTAAGCCCTTCAGAAATTTCGCAAGCTCGAGTTAACGCTATAATTTCTGCGGCCTGCGCGGAATTATGCATAATTCTTTTGGTTTCCACAATCGTGCTTAGAGTAGTGATGGCATAAGAAGCCGTGGATGTACCATTCGGAAGTTTAAAACAAGAGCCATCACAAAATAGCTCTCCTTGTGGGCTATTCAAAGGCGTGTCTTTCAAATCGATTCAACCTTTAGTCTCTTGTTCTGTCATATAAAGACAATCATGTGATGTTTCGTCGCCATCAACAGTATCTTGCGGGACAGGTAAAAGTTCAGATGGATTTAATACACAACACCTCTGAATTTGAATGTAGGGAGCAAACAAGATCAATTCGTATCTTGTCAATCGTGCGGAAGTGAGGTGTTGCGTTTGAGTTCTATTCAATAAAATATCTACAGAGTGAGGTACCATTAGGGTTAATGCATGACCCAGGACCATTCCCTCACTCTGTTTTACAGATGCAGCAGCAGCAGCGAAAGCTCTCAAACATCTCAGCAAAGCACATGCAACAGGATCAAGGGTGGATGAGAAATAGCCGCACAGCCTATTCTTCCCTCCATGTTCCTGTGTTAACACAGCCAAAGCACATCCATCACGTTCATGCACATACAACACAAAGGCCTTTTCATAATTTGGAGTTCCTAAAACCGGCGCCGAACACAGCGTGGTTTTGAGCAAGTCAAATGCTGTCTGGTGTTCCAAAGTCCATAGTAATGGCAAAGAAATGCCCTTCTTTGTCAAAGCCAGCATTGGTTTAATCGTTAACGAAAAGTTAGGGATCCACAATCTACAGTAAAAAGCTATACCTATCAGGCCTCTAATTTCCTTCTGCGTATTTGGGACAGACATGCCAGAAATAGTTTTTATTTGTTCAGGTGTCAACCATCTTCCCTCCTTTGACAGGAGATAGCCTAAATATGCGACCTCCTGACAACAATATTGGCATTTTTTGAGTGAAGCTTTGTGGCCATGTTTTGCTAGATGACAAAGCAGCAACATGGTGCCTTCTTTACAGGCACTCTCAGAATCAGCAGCTAAGAGGAGATCATCTACATACTGTAGTAACGTACAAGTAGTAGGCAACTCGAGAGTATCGAGCTGCTCTTTTAATGCCCTACTATGAATACTTGGACTCTCAGTGTACCCTTGTGGTGCACGAGTGAATGTGAACGAGCGTCCACCTAGGGTAAATGCGAACAAATACCTACTATCCTTGTGTATGGGAATGCTGAAAAACGCGTTTTTGAGGTCAACAACGCTAAAGTGAGTGGCAGAAGCCGGAATAATGGTTAGTATCGTTGTAACATCAGGTACAATAGGGAATTGAGGAGTCACAATTTTGTTAATAGCACATAAATCAATTATAAACCGAAAGGGAATCGCATTATCACCTTTCTTGTATACTGGCAAAATCGAGCTGTTACACAAACTACCCTTAATTTCCTCAATTACTCCACGATGTACAAAATCAGAGACTATCAGAGACTATACATTTCAAAGCCAAATCCCATAAGCATTCCGGAATATTACTGAATTCTGGCGGTAAAGGTCGAGTCAAAAACTGAGAGGCGAGTGATTGCTGAGGTGAAATTGTTAACCGAACTCCTTCCGGAGAACAATGTATTACTGCATGCAATTCCTTCAACAATTTAACCCCAGTAAATTCTACCCACAGTTTGTGGTAAGTAGAAATGGACACTGCTCCGTGAAGGGACCCAGTGTTATCGGTACCGGCAAAGAGACCGGACAAACTACAGGTGTGCCTGAAAACCCTACGGAAACGTTGGACTGCCCTGACAGGGGATTATTTGGAACCCGTGAATGGTCAATGGAACATTTCTGTGCTCCCGTATCTACTAAAAATAGATGCTTCCTATTTCCCACCGCCATCTCAACGTAGGGGCCTTTCTGATGAACGGGAATAGGTGTTGGTTCCAAATCCTGCTTCGGGCAATCCTAGTGAAACAGAATGTCATCAAAAGGAAGCTCTTCAGAGAGGTAGGCGGCAGAAGGGTGATAAAAAATGTTTCTATTATCCACATTCGAAACGTGCTTATCCCGTGAAGGAGGTTGCTGTGATTCTGGTGCAAACTGAACTCTGCCAGGGCCCCTGTACCTGGGCGACCTCTGGATCGTCTACCCATGTTCCCAAATGACCTTTGCTGCAAGGTCGGACATTGTGCGCGCCAGTGACCTTCCTGTCGACAATAGGCACACTGGTTAATGGTTACCGGAGCCAGGGGTGTACTTCCCTGTGGAACGTACTGACCTCTAAATTGATTACCCCCTCTAGGGTTTCTAACAATCTGTTGAAATAGGACTTTTGTTTTCAGGTCACCCTTTTTTTTCTCAAGTTTTTCCTTTTCATTATTCACACGATTTTCATATTACTGAGCCATGTGCAGTACTTCTGATTGAGACTTCGCCTGCCAAGCGCTTTTGGAAGACATAATCTGTAACTGGATGTCAAGCAGCAATCCACGTACAAATTTGTCGACAAACAGCCTTTTCCCTGACTCTGTGCCTAAGTCTTGTACACTGACATCTGAAAATACCTGTTCAAACCGATTGAAGAAATCGGTAGCACCCTCAGACTTTCCTTGGACACAGGCAGTAAGCTTGTCCCAAATTATTCTTTTTTCAGGAACTATAGTTTTTAATTTTACAATAATCCTATCAGGCAAATTTAATATCACTTGAGGCGGTCGCTCGCCAGATGGTCTTTCTCTGTCGAGCCTAACCATGTTATCCCATGTATCTCCTTACCCAGGTACATCATCTACAGTCCTAATCTGTTTCCACAAATCAACTGGCAGGAGCACGGGAAATAATAAATCAATATCACTTAAGGTGAATACCGATGATTGTAAGACTGACTCTATTTCTTTATAGAACCCCGTCGGATTCTTTCTTATATCAGGAATAGATTGCTTTATGGTGTTCACTTCCTGTCTTGAAAACAGGACATGAACAAATTGTGATACGTAATGTGCAGGAATGTCCACCGTGAGTATTCCTCGTGCAGCATCGGCCGCAATCTCAACTTTTGGGACAAATGTCGGAGGAACCTCTCGCATAGGCAACTGAGAAGTAGGTAGCTCCGAATGCTTACTAAGCAACAAAGCCAAATCAAGCGCTAAGGCAGTCGAAGAAGTATCAATCGAAAAGGCTCGCTTATAAACACTCAACAATTCTGCGGGACAACAAATCTTTCTTTTTACACACTCATTCTGCAGGTATTCTACCATAACCTGTATCACTTTCTTTTGCATTTCTAACGTATACTGACCATATGTGTCATATACTTCATCTGGAGTTATCGACATATCCGAAATCCATCTTATCGCATCCTTTATACAAATTCGCGCTTCCTCACCTTTTAATTCACGGTGAGGAGAAAACCGTTTCTTTAAGAAGATAATACCTAAATTATCACCATCTGCTTCCTCGTTCTGTAACTCTTCCAACTCCTTCCTATACACAAAAATTCTCTCGACATGCTCATATACTTTCTCCGCAGCATATCTGGACAACGCTAAGGTGTTCGAATCCCGTAACCCTTGTGGGAGATCTACATCGTTTAATCTATTCCACATTATACTCAAATGAATCCCTAACCCTTCAATAAAAACATTTTTCTCAGGAATACTTTTTAAATTTTCGAGTGTGGAAAAAACATCAGCGTGTTCACCCTTCTCCATATAATATTTAGCCCAGGCAATCAATTAATTCTTTTTATCTGGGGACACAGTATTACGAGTCACAACCCTTGATCCCGCTCCCTGGTCTACTACAAGCGATGCAGAATCACTTCAAAGAGGAAGAGTAGGCACATTCTGGATATCAAAAGGTGGAGGCAAGGGGGCAGGTAAAGGAGCGATGGCTGGAAGAACAACAGGAAGAACAACAGGGAGGACCGGAGGAACTATAGGAGGAGGAATAACAATGGGAAGGGGCAAAGCGCCAGAAGGAGGGACGTACGGGGGTGGCGCGGAGGCATCGGGCCTTCGTTCATGCAAAAGTTTATTAATCAATTCATCTGACGTATGAAAATCTTTTGAAGGGTACATTTTTTGAATGCCTAATTGAAATGCTCTGTCCGTGTTCCTAACTGACTCCAATTGTTTATTTTGATCATATAACCGTGCCTTTTCAACACTTGTCATATGTCGACGCATATGTTTCTCTCTACTCTTTTGTTGCTGCAAAGCTTCTGTTTCCCACTGTGCAATGCATCAAATGCTGCAGGTCTAGCCTTTTTCTTTACCAATACATGCTCTAGATATTCTATATGAGGGATTTCAAAGCTACCATTGGCTGGCCACCGAAGATTAGAGTTATGTCTGGTCTGTCTGTGCCAAATGTCATTAAATGCTATACTACCAAAGCCTTTCTTACAGTACATAGTACATGCCGGTGACCCCTCCTGTGGTGCGGGACGGCTATCTTCCAAAGATTGTCTGTCGCTATGGAATAATGCCCTAAAGCAGGCAGACAATTTCCCAGGCATATCAGAGTTCTGGTGATACCTGGTCAAATAATTGTGCTCGTGAGTACAATGAGCCAAATTCAAATTGTCAGGGTTAAATTAAGAATCGGGTCAAGATTCACCTGACCAAAGGACTGGGAGGCCCGATCGGGTTACTAAGGACAATTCTAAGGACCCACGTGGCTAGTGATTTCGGCAAATTTACCCACCTTGATGTATGGACCCTCGTCATGACGTCGTCTCAGGCTACAGCTCACCTTTCAGGGATCTGATCGTGCTGTTCTGTCGAGGAATTCACTTCTCGTCCAGAGGGGCCATTTCTGTTGGCACCGTCGGATCCCGGTCCGATAGCCGAGCCAACCTTCAACGAGACGAAGTCGATCTTGAGGGTCCCTATTCGGGGGCCATCTGTGGAATCAGAAAATACAATAGTAAGGCTTTTACACCATGCAAAGAGAAATACACCGACATGGGCTCGTAAAGATTCCCAGAATCTTTATTGCAATTCTGTACAGTTTACAAAACAAAGTACACAAATAGGTATTTGGCCATCATTACATCACAGAGACCACCAGCAGGGTTCAATGTGAGCAGTGAACAGGAATTTCTAGCTGGACATCAGCGTATTTATACAGTTTTGTTATAACGATGTCCAGCCTCTTACAAGTTAATCATGTACTGGGCTAGGGTCGCGCCAGATTAGTTCCTAATTTACATATCTCGTGCATGCGGTTTACTTTTTAATACATGTACTAACAAACACTATTATTCTCTAGGTTTAACTTTACACTCTTTACACATTGCTTTAATACAGGTCAAACAGATGTTTCGAATGTCGTGTTTAGATAGCGTTATTGTTCTTGTATAGTTGTAGGTTAACATCGCCGATTCAAGTAATCCCCTGATCCCGATGTCAACAAAGGACAAGGTGTACATGACCCTAACATGTAGCCTGCAGGCAGGCTTGACATTAACTCTCCTACAGAGGTTGAAGAGGTTAAAGCAAGAACAAGAGAACACAGGTCGGCCATTTTAGGCCACAGGGTGACTTTGCACAAAAAACTAAAATGGTGGCTTTAACCTAAAATGGAGGCTTGATTCATTTAACGTCACAACCTTGCAATACGGATTTCCTCGCAAAGTGACTGGGCATAGGCCAACATATACAATGAGGACGAAATAATATTATATCAGTTTTAACAGGTTGGTGCCCCCCCGATGAGTGGAATAGAGTGCGGACGTCCCACCACTAGCCGAAACATTCTCTCATCCTGCGTGCGACGGTGTGGAGAAGCAGACTTGGCTGAGGCTTGGGCACCTGAGGGGATACATGGACGCAATCCAAACCTTGTGCTGAGGTAACTACGAGACCAATTCAACATCCCTGGCGGGTGGTCTGGCCGGCGAGCACCCGAGGACTGCGCTACATGATACACTGGCTTGAACAGCGCCAATCAGCTACGATACTCTGACCAGCATGCTCATACCCGATTGCACACAACATTAAGGGCAGGGTCGGAAGCCCTGTGGACAGAAGGTGAGCCTAAACGCTATAACTTCTCCTCGCATGCTCCCTCCCCTGCAAAAATAGAACCTGCAACACACCTACTACTATCCAGCAATGGCCAGCAGCCCTGCCCGTGGCTACGGATCCTTCTGATACCCATAACAAATCAAAACTGTGGCCAGGCTATCCCCATCCACTACATGGAAGAGGCCACAGATCGATCCGGGGTGGGGCTGACACAGCACCGCTCCTGCTAAGCGAATAAACATAACACAATACGGAGACAGCTGCTGGAGCTTCCTGCCTAGCTTCTGGTCCTGACACCAACCCACGGAGTGAATGGTACGGATATAAAGTGCTGGCTTCCCTGGAACCAAAGACTGGCTGAGTGTCTCTCCTACAGCCCGCTAGGCCCACATCACCCAAGGTGTAGTCTCCTTGGGAGCAGAGTCCGAAAAACTCTACTACACAGCATGATCCCCCAGGGGAGAACCCATGGTGAAGGCCCCCATCTGAAATTGGGCTTGAACGGGTAGATGAGGGCTTGTTGAAGATGCAGAGTCCAGGGATTCCACAAATATTAACAGTAACCTGAACATAGGGCTCTTTCAGATCGGTGTATTACTCCTCTGTCATATGGATAGGGGCTCTCCCCCCTCCCGTCCAAGCGAACAAGTATGTGAAGCCACAACATGACACCAGCAAGACCAGTGACCTACCATTTCCATACTCCTATCCACATACAGGTGACAACACTTGTGCTCTTGGTCCAACAATAAAACTAACCGCTGCAACCTACAAGGGATACCTCGGGAGAGTGTGTGGGTGCAACCACCGACATTTGCTGTGAACCAAGCATCATGCCCAATACATAGATACTACTACATGGCGACCCAGCAAGGCACAACACAACCGTTTAGGCTAATATCCCACCCTGCCCCAGGCTATACAAACACTCCTCCTTTGTATGAAACCGCCTCACTGTGCAACCACTGGCTAGAGGTGACTCCTTGTTCTGGACTTACACTGTTCTACCTGCCTGAGTACACAGCTCTGGAAGCCACTATGACAAAGGGCTCTGGCAGTGGCAAAAGAACTGGCGCAAGCACAAAATGCGAAAAACAACCCCACGCAATGAAGCAAATCTGCAAGTTAAAGCACCTCTGGGACGGCTCGCTGCCGATGCTGATGACCCACTTCCTCCTGACTTATCGGGAATCATGGAGGCCATGGCAAAAGGATTAGCGGCTGTCCATGAGAAACTGGATGACATTAATGCTACTGTAGCCTCGATAAAAACCCAGCTAGCCCATGAAGGCGCCCGCATAACGGAGGCGGAAAACAGAATAAGCACTAATGAAGACAACATCCGGTCATTGCAAGCTGCGGTAGCCATGCTCTCCAACACGATGAAGCTAGCAGAGAATAAATGCGATGATCTTGAATTGAGCTCCCACAAGAACAATATATGTATTGTGGGGGTCCCCAAAAATGCACTTGAGAGCAAGATGGAGCTGGCTATTGAAAACCTGCTCAAAGAACTTTTAGACCAACCAAATCTGTCACCATTCTTTACTGTCGAGAGGACCCACAGCGCGCTGTCACCCAAACCAAAGCTGGGGGACTTTCCCAGACCCATAATCGCTAAAATACTAAGTTATCATGACAGAGATGCAATTATCCGATTCGCCAGACAAAAGAAAGAGCTAAGGCTGGGATCCCAGACAATCCATATCTTCCCCGACTACTACGAGAAACCACTACGAGAAAGGATCATACAATATGCCATGCTGTTCACAGCAAGATTGAAGCTACAATTCCGCTGCAAACTTTATTTCTTTACTGTTCCGAGTGAGGCCATTAAAGTCAAAGAGGTGCAGACCCCTGAAGCCAATGCACCAATAACGACTGAAACTACACACTCTTTACTTTGTAAACTTGGTGTTATTGCAAGGACTGTACTTGAAACATGTGTAATTAGTATTTCAAGGTTTCTGTTCACCTTGACACTGGCTTAAGAAAAGGGTGTTGGCCCCCAGACACCAGCAATGGCTGCACGGTAACAGCGTTCCCTCTAGAAACTGCTTAATGAATGTGTTTAAGTTGTGGTTCTCCAAGACCAGATTGGCTATTGGGGATATTGTGGTGGTTAAGGGAATGAAAGGGGAGGGTGGTGTGCTGGGTTGGGGGTGGCAGTGGGGGAGGTGGGTTGGTTGACAGTAATGGAATCCCCCTCTGAGGGAGTTAGTAAAGGAAGGGTCAGTTGCACTACACAGGGGAGAAGTTAACATTAACCATTAAAATAATGACATACAGAGACAGGTACAAAACACACTCACATATGACCTTGGTACACATTAATGGATAGTACACCACTACGCATGAATGCCACATCAGGTGACAATCCTGAGCTGGAACATCATAGAATTGGGGAACTACACTAAAGCCCGAGAAGTGATTGCCAATTCACATAGACACAACACCAATATCCTTTTTCTTTCAGGAAACTCATGCAACAGAGGACATGCCGTAATATAACCCCCACTTGGGGAGCGAATATATACACCACATCATACCCCACTCAATCCAAAGGGGTCACCATACTTATACATACATCCCTGAAATTAACATTGAAACGCTCCCATATAGACCCTGATGGTCGTCATATAATTATCCACTGTGTACTTGAAGGACTAGAGACCATGTTAATAAAGACATAATGCCCCAATACAGATCCCCCCAAAGTTGTTGTGTACATACAAAACATCTTGGCGGGATACTTTGGATTCCCCAAATCCTGGGGGGCATGACGGGACATTAACCTGATACTAGATCATACCCTGTACAGGTTCAACAATGCGCCCAGTCCCCAAACTCGAGCGGCCAGCCAGCTAAGCTCTGTTATACAGATGTATGATCTCCGGGACGTATAGAGAACTATCTACCCTACAGCCAGAGAGTTCACCTTCTACTCATCAGTCCACAACATGTCCTCTCAAATCGATCTCTACTTAATATGCAGTTCATTAATGGGGAGGGTTATTAAGGTAGAAATGAGACCCCACACTTTATCCGAACATTGCCCTATGCTCTTGACCATGAAATACAGAGCCTCTGAAAGACCTACCTTGAGGATTTAAACTCAAAGCCTTACGAGATGTCGTTTATCAGGATGACATCAAAAACAATATTGACACCTTCTTTGCATGCAATACCTCTGCGGCCACATACGAGGACGTTAGATGGCAGGCCTTTAGGGTATTTATCCAGGGAATGGCAATATCTAGAGAAGCCAGGGTGCTTAAGAGTATCAAGAGAGACCTTGACTAATCGGAAGATCTCCTTAAAAGCCTGCAACAGAGACACTCCCTGAATCCTGATGCCACAGTCCTGTCTCAGATCCACACAGAGCTGGAGAGAATCGAGGCTCATGCCAACAGGGAAACCCTATACTTTGCCTTTCCCTCTGCAGCTAGGAGATATGGCAAGGGAGATAGACCAGGAAGAACCTTATCTAAAGTGGTCCGCTCTAAGCGGGGTAGTGAGCAGGTACACTGTCTATTGGATCCACAGGGTAATAACAGATGGGCTGACTTAGAGGTGGTGGAAGTGTTCAGGGAATTTTATCAGAACCTATATAAGGCCCCTCCATCCAAGGGAGAGTCAGACATATGAGCGGTACTCCATAAAGTCACATTACCAACTTTGAACCCACAGGCCAGGGGAAAGCTCAAACTCCCATTCACACTAGAGGGGATAGTAGATGTCATTGCTTCGCTCCCTAAAAGCAAGGCACCAGGCACAGATGGCCTACCGGCTGAATTTGATCAAGAGTATGCTAGTACACTAGTTTCGATCCTCCTAAGGTAGGGGAGGAGTTCCTGCAGCACCACATTCTCCCGTAATCCCTTAGAGAAGCCGTTATCATGGTACTCCCGAAGCCAGGCATGCACAAGAACGAATATGGCTCCTATAGACCCCTCGCCCTAATAAACTGCGACACTAAAATATATGTAAAGGTCCTGGCCAACATGCTCCTCTGCTTTATTGCTCAACTAGTACACCCTGACCAGGCGGGAGTTATTCCCAGGAGATCCACCTCACTTAACATCAGACGTCTCTTCAACATAATGGCCAGACTGGACCCAGGAGCCCAAGCAGTGACAGTCAAAATTGATGCCCAAAAAGCCTTTGATATGGTCACCTGGAACTATTGGCCTCATTACAACTATTGCGGAATGGGTTAACGTGTGTCGCTAATGGTGGCGGTGCCGTTAAACCCATTCCGCAATATTATGAGGTTCCCTCGCGGTACCTGATGTGGACGTCTGGTTTTGCCAGACGTCCAGAGTGGGTCCCGCGAGGGGACCAGGAAGCTAACAACGGGCCAATCGTAATTGGCCCATTGTTAGCTCCCGCACCCATTCCCATTGAGCCCTGTGGGGACTCAAATGGGAATGGAGAAGGTCCGGGCCCGGGTTCCCTGAAGGTGGAATTACCGGGCCCTCCAATCTCGGAATGCCTGGTAATTCCACATTCAGGGAACCCGGACCCGATTTTGGAGGCAGCCATGGCGCCAATAGCGCCATGGCTACTTCCAAAGTCGTAATGAGGCCCTACATGTTTCTAACGCAGGAGGAGATGGGGATCAGGCCTAATATGTGACAATATATCAAATTGTTTTACACACAACAGTTAGCCAGGGTTTGTGTCAACTCGCACATGTCTGCCCAATTTCAGCTGGAAAGAGGTACCTGACAGGGCTGCCCATTCTCCCCTATCCTCTTCTCCCTGGCCATTGAACCTATGGCGGAGTTCCCCAGGGAATAACACGTGCACCGTGGTATCCACTTGATGGTGCCCCCTGAAATGATCTCTTTATACGCCGATGATGTCATGCTCTTTATTAGAGACCCTCTGACCAACCTCTCCCCGATCATTCAAGATATTATAGACATTGGTGTACTATCAGGATTCACGATCAACGCCTCGAAATCAGAGATATGTCCAATCACCAATAGCACATCTAAATGGCAGGGGCAGCTCTCCCTCCGTTGGGCTCCCAATTGTATCAAGTACTTGGGGGTAACAGTCTCAAAGTCTCACTCAACACTACAGAAGGACAACTATGACACAGTGAAACTAAAATGAACAAATGGAAAACTCTCCCAAATTATTGCTTACTAAAATGATACTGCTCCCCAAAATGTTATATGTATTTGCCAATGTCCCGATCTGGCCTGGGAAGGGTTTCTTCTCACAATTGCATGGACAGCTAGCCCAATTCCTCTGGCATGCCGAAGCAGTCAGCAAAAAATGTTTGGAAATGACACCCACATATGAAAAAGGAGGAATTACAGCGCCAAATTTGGAACTCTATTGGACAGCATTGCAACCCCAGTACGCAACCTACTGCTACACCAGGTCCCTCCACCCTCCACATACCAAACTCGAGGCCCTAGCGGCTTGCGAATCAGACCTTAAAACCCTGTTATTAAACCCACATTATAGAGTCAATGGCCCATTCGACCCTGTCGTGTGCATTGAGAATGGTATTTTCCCTCACGGGCACCACAAAGCCCTACTATAGATGGCTTCCACTATGGAATTCCCAGAGCTCAAACCAACATAGAACAAATCTCTACAGATAAAGTGGGAACACCTAGGTTATAAGAACCTCACAGATCTTTTCCCGGGGCGCAAATTCATCACCTCGGACACTTGGAAAACCGGGCACCGGGGAACAGGTGGGGAACGGTTGCAATTCTACAGATTACGGGCTGCCATTCCTACTAGATGGGCAACCTATCCAAATGAGCCTCATCACTTGCATTGCCAACTAAGTGAGCTGTAGGCACATCATATCTTAAATAGACTCTACTACACTCCAGCACGACTCTCTAAAATAGACAACTCACAATTCCATGGGTGCCCCAAATGTATGCAAGGTGGCATAGACCATTTACACATGTTCTGTTCCTGCCCCGCATTGGAGAACTACTGGACCCATGTCATTGATACAATATTCAAGGTGAGAGATCCACCTAGAATATGATCCTACGGGCCCTCTATTTGGCAGGTGGCCAGCGATTCACAGCATTGACTCTCATACATTTGCCAATTTTGCCTGTATGATTGCCAAAAGATCCATCCTCCTGCATTGGAAAGACAAGCTCCCACCTAACGGGAAAGAATGGTTGAATGCATTGACTTGGTCACAGGAATTTATGTATGTAACTAACCTCCCTACTAGAGCAAAACCATGTGACTTGTGGGCGAGCTTCCGAAATTACCTTAACATCATGAAGGCGGTTTAAATATTGAATCATGCACTACAGGTGTATCACTCTCCCAACCCAACTAGCCGGAGAAAGATGTGTTGTGTAATGTCACTCATACTCCCACTGACTCAGCTCTGTTCCTTTTTCTTAATGATACCAAAGGTACCATTGAACTGTGATATGGGACACGCCCCACTATGTATGCTGCTCTTTGTCAGAATTAAATTTAAAAAAAATGGTTTCACACCTACCTCTCTGGATGCACTTTCTCCGTTTTATGGAGAGGCTAGTTCTCTCAGGACCTCAATCTTTTTCATGGTGTGCCCCATCATTCCGTCCTCGGTACTCCCCTCTTCTGTTTCTTTACACCTCTCATCTCCGCCATTTCTTACTTTGGTTTCTCTCATCATCTCTAAGCTGATGGAGTTCAGATTTCCTTATCTTTCTCATCATTCTCTAACTCTATCTACAATTCCCTCTTGGTCTGCCTGCTTTCCATCCAATCCTATATGTCCTCTCAGTATGTATATCTCAATGCTCTTCTTTCCAGCCTCTACCATTCTCCTCCTCTTTCCCAACGTATTCGCTTTCTATTTCTACATCTGCCTGTAATCTATGAGTCATTTCTCACTCTCTCTTATCATCGCACATCTCCTCTATTTCTCCTGCTTGCTGATTTCAATAATGTAATATCCATTAAGCTTGCCAGTTTTTAAGCTTTCACGTCCTTATTCTTTTCTCATTTATTCTACTGTTCAAGTTTACTACTTGGTCTTCCTGCTAACCATCTTACTTCACTTTGCTCGATCTACCATTCTTCTATTCATTTTCTCTGTACTCTTTCTCCCCATGATTCTATCTCCACAGACTTGGACTCTCTTAGGTGTGGCTTTTTCTCTAAATTGTTCCTAATTCCCATTGTGTCTCTTCTTGCTTCCGTTCCTTTTCTCTACTCACTCTCAAAGCACTGGAATACCCTCCCTCTGTCCCTTCAGTCTCTGGCTTCTTTCGTCCACTTTAAAACTCGACTGAAATAGCATTTGCTTTCAAACTTAGTTCTTTATTTATCAATTTTTCCTTTTTGTACCGCTATTCTACCTTTGTGCAGTGCATAGGTGACAAGAGCAATATAAATAATGTAAAATACACAATACAAAGTCATCCATCTTGCCCAATCTTTTCCAGGTGCCCACTCCATTGAACTCACCTTCAAAGAGTTAAATAGAGTGCTTGCCACCTGCCTAGACTGTGGCTATCCTTCTTGCTCCTTTACCCTCTCTCTCCCCGGTACACAACCTTGGATCTCCACAGCAACAGCTGATGACAATCATGCATGTTCACCTATATCACTGAAACCAATTAGCATATTGCACTTAGGAACATGCAAATGGAATAGATGGGATTGCACCAGAATAAGAGCACAAATAATGGAACCAACTCAGGAAGAAGACAAAGTACCGTTTTATTAACAATTATCTAAAACAGGGAGGTTACAACGAACATCAACGGACGTATATGCTCAGTCTCCCAATGATCTCCACACAAAATATAGTTTTTGCACACAAAATGCGACAGAGTGACGTTATACTATGTGGCAATAGTGGAAAACCTATCAAGGATCAGGATTGGTTAAGGGAGACATCTAAGTATACATTTCTATAAGAGCTAGGATTGTTACTGGCTATCCATTAGCAGGTGGACAACTAATGCTTACCTCTAAAAACATGACATTTCAGAAACATTAGATACGCGGGTTCTCACTGGTCTTCCAACTATAAGGTCCTTCGTTATATGGACTGATATAATTGGTTACCCCACCATGCACTCCTAAGGGATAGGACAAGCCCTAAGCAATTCTGCAAATGAGCTGAGAACCTCGACCTAAATACTTGGGTCACACATGCACACTTGTTGCGCTATTTGAATGTTCAAAGCATATGCAGTTTCCAATCCAGAATGGACAAGTGATCCTAACTCATACATTCAAAATTAATATCATACTTTAGGTAGAGCAAAACAGTTAAATCATCAGTTAAATGTAGTGAATCCACACACTCAGACTAATCATTTTCAAGAATATCATTTTTTAAATGAATATCATGAAGGCAAGAAAAATTCTTGAAAGACAATTGGGAAAAAGTAAACAAACTTAATATGTATATACCAATGCTCCAGTTACACAATAAATAGTTATGGTGTATCGTCACACAAGATTTTAAAATGTGTGTTGTATCATCACACAACATTTTACAACTTTCTGACAACATTAGTAAACATAAACATCACAATAAGCTCCACTGGTGTTATGTTTGCCAATGCGTTTCGGATTCAATGTGAATCCTTCTTCAGGGCCTTAGAGCCTATTGTTTCTTGATCTTGTGGTACAAATTTCCAGCTCGATTGTGCACCTCGAAATGCCTATAGCGTGTTCTAAAAAATCTCTGCATCACAGTCATATGAGACCAGGGTGTGGCTGAATACTCCTTGTTGCTAAGAAGTGTCCGACTTTACAGCTGTACAAGTAGTCCCCAAGATTTCTATTGTTAGCATAAACTCGACAAGTGAAATGAAAAGTCTGCCAGTTTGTCTTAGTGTCCCCGGAATACTCCAAACTCCTATTGTGTTTTCCAAAAGAGCTCCCCAGCCAAGTCATGTGCAACCAGGGCACGACTGAATACTCCTTGTCGCTATCAAGAAGTATCCGACTGTGCAGCTGCACATGTAGTCCTTGACCACCCCTCAAGTCTCTCTGCATCCTTGTATTTTCTCTTGAAGAAGTGCTTCTTGGGTGTGCATATTGTCACCACCCCCCTCACATTTTAATGTGTTCATCCACACTCCAGGCCATGTAATTACATTGTCAATTTGGGTAACAATAGACCCTTTGTCCTATGTATTTTTCATGATCCTTTGGGTACCCGAACTTTGTTCCTTCAGGTGCTACAATGCTGGCCTTTATGTTGTCTCTGATGGCATCATCGTCCTGCTCCTTGGCTACTGGTTCATCCTTGGCATCAATCATGATCTTCATTCCTAATGCTTTCTTTACTGTTTTATGTCTTGTTCAATTATTACCCGGACTAAACAGAATCCAAACATGATCAGCACCAATGTTGCTCCAAGAAACTTAAATAAATTTGCCATCCAACGAGGGATCCATGAGAACAGGAACAAGAACCATCTGTCATCTTCAATGCCATATGTCTCTTCCTTCATCTTTGTGTGCAAGTCTGTCAGCATTGATATGGCATACATCAAGGTCCCATTCTCACCATCGTGAGAAGTTATGAATGTGCAGCATGATGGCCCGATCTTGGTGGAAACACCTCCTTCCATTGCTGTGATCATGTCAAGGACATACCTGTTCTGGAGGGTCATCAGTTGTATGGCCCTCAGTTCTTCTTTTATGGTGTTGAATCCCTTAATAGTAGCATTGATTGTCTGCAGTAGCTCCCACCTGGTGATCTGTAGCCAATTAACATTTACCGCTGTTTGAAGTCCAGGCATAGATATAGTTGTCATTATCGTAGCAGTCTTGTTGAACAATGTGTGTTCATCAGGAATAGCTTCATAGGCCTTTATTGATTTTAATGAGAAATAGTTCTCCCTTTTCATCCTTCGAGGTGCGAGTGATCTTCTCTTTCTGAAATGGTCATCCACTTTTGGTCATTCATCAACGTTCAGATCGCTCTGAGAAATCACTAAAGCTGGAACATGAATGAACACCAAGGAACACACTCCGGCCCAATTCCTGGGCAACTTCATATATGTTCTAGATGCACAGGCCCAATATCGATCCATGAGGAGAGCCATCCCTTTTCTCATTCATGGAACACCAATTGTAGTTTTGCACTCTTTATTCTGTCCAAAATAATTATTTCCATGACCACAGAAACACATTGTCTCATTAACCAATGGAAATACGGCTACTGGGCCTGATTCGTCTTCCACCCATGTCAGTAATTTTGGAGTAATTGGCCCACAACTTCAGGCATTAATTATTTTACCATCTCTATTCCTCGCATTGCTTCCTTCCTCAACAGATGAGCTGCATAGGACATCATTCCATCTTCCCATCCTTTACTCGTGCTAACTCATCCATAGGTCAGCAGCTGTGATCGTTCCTAGCATCCAGGCAGCCAAGCCTTTTCTGTCATATCAGAGAACAGTTCATCCTCTTCATTTCCCCAATGATCACCTTATCTTGTCCTGCAGCAGGGTACACAAGCATCTTGTCTGTCCATCCAGGCTCCTTCTCTATCTGAGTAGTGGTAATATAGTCATCTTGGTATGGGAACGACTGTCTTATTCTCCACGGCAGGGTTTCCCAACTCCTTTGGAATAGTGCCTGAGTAGTGCATGCTGCAAGATGGCTGAGGCATTTTGCATCAGATGCCGACATGTCCTTTGAAATGAAAGTCTTTACTGTAGTCATGGCATAGGGGATGAGAGAGCAGACATAGCAATTCTTATCAGATGCTCTTTCCCCCAACTTCCCCAGGTGAGCTCAATTGTCTAAATACGTATTTATCCCCTGGTTGTCTTTCTCTGCATCTTTTTTTGTAAACTAACATACCCATAGAGATCAAAGAAATTGTCATCATTTGTACTCATAGTAGGAACAATCATAGGAGCTCTTTCTTCAATGGGATCTTTAGTGTAATAGAGACTGTGAAATGTAAGAAAGATAAAGAGAATACAGATACATATATATATAATATGCATAGAAATCTAGAGAACCATTTGTTGTACCATCCCAACGCTTGCAGCGCTTGTGCTCTCTCTATGATCACATTATCCTCCTCATGAATCATTTTCAATACAAATATTCATTCTTTTACATTTGTAACTGCACAATCTGTTCAATTATAGCGATGAGGAATCTTCTTAACACTCTACCATTTTTGGGATCCTGTAAAAAAGTATGGATATGGACTCCTTTCTGGCAAGAGCAGGGTAAGACTGAAGTATAAACACAAAAATAGTAACCACAAGCCGCGCTTTTGACAGGTATCATGGATTTTATCAATTAAAACAAATATTCTCCATGAGAGAGGATTGATTCCATCAATTTAGGCGTAACACCATCAACTTGCTTGTATCTCAGGACTTCTGAGACTCATGGCATGTTTACAGCCGGTAGCAAACCTGACCAGCTAACACTGTTACCACTGCCACTGACCCAGGTTACCTCATTCTGATCCTACACTGCACTATCCATTATATTACTATGTAAATATTTTCTATTCTGTTTCTTGTATAATTCACTTGTAACTATTGCAACTCATTCAACTGTAATGTCTGCAACAAAGCCTAATGTATACTTGTAATCCTGTGCAAATGCGCCCATATCCCCTCGGGTTTGTAGCTCAATACAAATCAATAAACAAACAAACAAACAAAAACAAACAAACAAGATGAATCTGGATACTGATCGCTCTTCCAATTTCTAATCAAGAACTGACATTTAGGCATAATACTAATTCAATATTTATTCTCTGGAATTTCTCTGCACGTCTTTGGACTTCATGCTAAAATATATAAGGAGTTTCAATTTAATTCCAGTCCAAAAGAAATATGTGCTAATCACTCGCTGCCTTGTCCTCCTTCTTCTTGGTCACTGATTGAGTCTGCACACATGGAGATTTTGTTCTTGTCTTGCTTCTGGGTCATCAAATGCTGGAGGGAGGATCTCGACCTTTATAAAATTTCATATTATTTATATGCAGCCAAGCTCGTCTTCCTGATACCTTAACTGCAGAAGAGGAGACTTCCTCAACAACAAAGGCACCATTAAACCTAGGTCCGTGCCACCTTCTAGTAAAGTTCTTGATGAGAATCAGGTCACCAACAAATAACTTTGGCGGTGCTGATAGCTCACTTGGATCGGTCACTGGGTTGTCCTCTTCCGTGTTCCTTGACACCTCCCTCTGATGTTTCATTTAATCTGAAATGAAAGAAAAAAACACTGGCAGTCATATTTGTCAAATAATCGTGCATCACATAACCTAGTGTCTTCGCTAAACTCTGGGCATCACTCCTTACTTAGATGGAGGCATAAAAGGCGTTCTCATATGATGCACTGTCAATAGTTCATTAGGGGTGAGGTGGTGGTCAGAACCTGGCTGATCTTGAAGGGCATGCTAGGCAAGGGGTAGGCAATATAGCAATCCCTTCTTTAAGATCAATTTAATCTTGCCAATACTCTCTTTGAGGAGGCCATTGAATCTCTCGCATATCCTGTGTGCTTGTGGGTGATACACAGAAGACATATTGTGCCTTATACTCAATAGAAGTCGTATTTGTTCAAATAACTCATTGACAAAATGCAGCCCATTGTCGTATTTTAGCACTTTGCACACACCCCACCTTGGAAAAACATTGTGCACTAGAAACTTTGCTGGGCAAGTGGCATCAGGATGTGCACACGGACCGGCTTTGATACACCTAGAGAAGGGGTACACCACCACTGATAGATACCTGTATCCATTACATGTCTGCAGCATATCGATATAGTCGATATGTAAATGCTGAAATGACCCATTTGGTCGAGCTATTACTCCTCTGATTGGTCTCAGTGGATGCCCAGCAGTAAACCTTTGACACATGATGCAATTCACCATGAACTGTGCAATGTGTCCAGTATATTAGGAATGAAACAGTCTTCTGCAATAGTGGTAACAAGACCTTCTCTCGTTATATGCGCAGGGTAATGCAATTGTCCAAGTGCGTATTTAAATAATTCTGTTGGCATTACTGGCTTTCCAATGCTTTCATGTTACAAGAATGCTTCTGTGGGGGATAAAGAACACCCCCTTCATTTCTATAGCTGTGGTGCTCTTTCCTGACTCTCTATTAATTGCGTAATTGACAGCATATTAAACCCTTTTCGTACTAATATGCTTCTAGTTGAACTTTCTTTTATCTTCAGTATCAAAACTCAAAATATCTGAGGAATATGCAAACCTTTTGGCTTCTATGTCTGCGGCTTTGTTTCTGTGAAAGATAAAGTCTGTTTATTTAGAATGGGCTGTGCATTTTATGAGTGTTATGGCCAATGGGAGTTGTAGTACCATAATGAGCCTTTCCAATAAGGACGCATGTTGTACTTTAGAGCTGTCTATGCTGAGATAGCCCTTGCTTTTCCAACATGACAGTCCTGCGTGTACAGTTGAAGTTACATAGGTGGAGTCACAGTACACCATCACTTCCTGCCTTTCATGTTTAATGGTTCTCGAGCGCGACAATAAGCGCTACTAATTCTGCTGCTTGCACTGAAAAGTGAGACAGTAGTAATTCACCATGTAATCTGTGTCTTACTAGTGAGGAGCCTGAATGCCTCTCCCCACTAGCCTGGTATATTTTTGGAGAACTGTCAATAAAAAGAATCTCATCTCCCGCCAAAGCATTTTCCTTCATCCGGGTTATATCATCATAGAATTCAACATAATTTACAGATTCATGCACATGATCAACTTCTTCTACTGGCTCAGCTACAAACGTGGCTGTGTTCATGATTTTATATTTTACAATTTTAATTGATGGATTTGAAATCATTACTTTGTAAACTGAAGCTATTTGGGATGTTAACATGCCCATGCCATGCGCCATGTAAAAAGTAATAGAACAGCCCATAACAATACTTGTGGTCTTCTCAATTGCAAATGCGGCAGCTGCCAAAGAATGTTCACACAGGAAATGTCCTCTCATAACTGGGTCTAAAATCCCACTGTAGTATGCCAAAGGTTTGTACCCCAATGTTGTCCTTTGTGTGAGCCCTGCTGTCATAAATGCCCCATTAGTGTGAGAAAATAAATACAATTCTGTGCTGTAGTTGGGAATCCCTAAAACTGGAGCTGTACAATTTGCTCTTTTCAACTCCTCAAATCTTTCCTCCATTTCTTCAGTCCATTCTATCTTTTCTTTTCCAACTCGTGCTTTCCTTAACGCTTGCAAAAATGGCTTGGTATATGTGCTGTAATCAAACACGCAGGCTCTGCAGTAATTTTACAAGCCCAGAAACTGCTGCATTTGTCTCACTCTATTCGGTTTTCAGGGGACGCTTCCTTTCCTTCATGTGAAATGAACTGACTTATGTACAACACCTCTTGCTGGCAATACTGTAATTTCGCTTTGTCCACCTTATATCCTGTGTCTGCTAAAATAGTAATTAGTTGGACAGAGTACTGCCTACATTCATCCTCTGTTGTACTACAGATCAATATGTCATCTACATATTGTATTACCACAGTTTTAAGATCCATATTGCCTAAATCCATGTGTAGGACCCTGTTAAAGATCGATGGGGACCATGAGGGAGATGAGTATGTTTTAGTCTTTTTTGTATAAACCTAAAGAAATTCAGGTAATGCGAGTCTTTATGCAATGGGATCGAGAAAAACACATTTGTCAAATCGATCACCATGAAATATTGAGCTTCAACCCAGATCCTGCCAAATATTGTCACATGATTATGAACTAAAGAAACTTTGCTTCTACAATCTCATTAAGAGGCCTAATGTCCTGGATACATTTCCACACCCTCCTTTAGATTTTTATTTTATCAGATACACTGCAGTAATGCACGATGACTCGGATGGCACTAAGGTGCCCTGATTCAAAAGTGCTGAAATAGTCTGGAATATGTCCTCATCAGGTTCTCGGGACATGGGGTGCTGTTTTCACTGGGGGTAAAATTGCTCCTGGCTTAAGCTTTATTTTAACCTCCACTATTCCCTTACATAGGCCTATGTCGTAGGGGCTCATGGTCAATAGGACACTTGGCACCTTCTCTAGAACTTCCTGGAAAAATGCTGGTCATTGGCGCATCATCACCATTCACTGCGGGATTTCTTTTTTCTCGATCCTTATCCAGTATGTTTTGCCCAAAACGAACACCACATCTTCATCGATATATTCTTCTCTGAACATATCTTCATCAGTTAATTCAGTCAGTCTGTACCCCTCTTCAAGAGCTATCACCGTTCTCCATGATCTACCTTTGTAATCTACCCCTTCAAGCATTGCTATCTCACCTTGTACTATAGCTGCTTCCAACTCTATTGGAATAATCTGCCCATCTTCCTCATCCATAGGTATTAGTGGTCTAAATAAAAACTCATCAGGTATCCTCACAATCTTCCCTACCAGCTCAGATAGCCATGTCAACAAAATGTTTATTCCTTATAGGAAGACTTCCGGATGACCGGGAAGGCACGCCGAGTCACTTGCCCTGTGAAAGCCACTACACACTCTCCAACATTTACAAAGTGCATTCCTGGAGTCGAGCACACTATTCCCTGATCAGTAAATGAAACCGGTATGTTACGTTTTGACATCAAATCTCTTACCAAAATGTTAACCTGTGTCTGTCATGAATATAACAAAGGAATGGATATGTCATGTTCACCTATAGAAACTGGTAAGCAATGAGTAAAAGGAGCTAAATGTGTAGCTCCATAGAACCCAAGAGAATTCATGGTAATAGCTAACATTGGATACTTTCCATCCTGTATGCAAGTGTGGGTCTCCCAGGGTCTACAAGAAAAGAAAAGGATTTGCCCCCTATTGTCACATAAACCCTTGGTTCTTCTTGGGGGTCTGGTGTCACAGATGTGTATTTGTATATCTATATTTATATAGTGTGCCTAGCCCTAAGGCATCTGGGCACATATCTAGGATTCCACAGGGGTAATACAAACAAAATCAATTATAAAGGCACAAATAGTTGGCATCAGATATTTACAGATAGATCTACAGTAACATTTAAGTCATGCATACATAATCAGTTATAAAGGCACAAATGGTTGACAGCAGGTATTTACAGATGGAACTATAGTACAAGTTAGTACTGAACACATGAAGACACCCTGTGAGCTGTCCTATTGAGGGTATAAGCTCATCCCTGTGCCTGTGAACAGATTTCTAATTACCAAAGTGACACCCCCTATCCTAGGTGTGAGTGTGTGTCCTGTATTCACGTTTTTCTGTGTTTGCATAGGTGCTTGTTGTTACTGCCCTTGCGGTGGATGCATTTGTGCTTGTCACTGCTGTTGTACCTGCTGTACTTGTGTTACCTGTGCCTGATAGGATGTGTGATCCTGAGCAAAGCCCTTTCTTGTGTGTGTGCTTTATGGTGGCAGATAAGCTGTCCCCCTCTTGAAAACTGGGCATTCTGTACACTCCTTTGGCTCCTACGTACAATATGCCCTGTTATTCACAATTCCAACACACTGGGGGTGGCCATCTGGAAAACCCTACTTGGTTATATCCTATCGGAGCATCCTGACTAACATTCTGAGCGTTCTGAAACCACCTTGGTTGTTCTGAAATCCGCCTGCTCTTCCCCTAAAACCCATACCTTTGCCTTGCAGTGCAAACCCATACCCCCCTTGATCCATTGTGCGTGAATTATTCACCTGTAATGTACCTATTGCTTCTTGCATTCCCATTCCTTCTACACTTGTCAATACTGCCCCTTCTATGGCATTTTTCGAAAATTATTTTGGAACTAATTTGCCTTCCTCACTGTTCTACTCTCATCCTTCTTTTTGTTCTTCTCTTGTAGTAACCGACAGTGTTGCACAATAGTCAACTGTATCTCAGCCCATGGCTTCACTTCCATCCCCACTTGCTTTTTCATCTGTCTCTGGACTGATTCTGGCAATCCCTGACACAAAATATGTTAAAATAGTGCTACTGTCTTTTCCCACAGTTCACTAGTTTCAAGCTGCCATTTCTCCTGAATATCCTGTAAATAAGCAATAGGGTCTTCATCTCACTTTGTTTTTCGTGTCATAATTTAACCCATATCCGATTTGTCAGGATACTGTACCCTGCGAGCCTTCCAAACATCTGCCATACAATTATTAAATGTTTCTCCATCATGCGCTTTGTTTTGTGCTGTCACACTTGTATACCTCGCTCGCCTCCATATGTCATCAGCCCTTTCCCCAAGAATAGCTGTCAGTAGACCTTTGATGTCTCCTATGGACAGCATGTTTCCCCAATGTCATTTTTTATAATTTGGATATCCATTTCCTGGCCCCCGAAGTTAAACTATGGAGCTTTTTTTTAAGTTATCCTTATCCATTTGTGGCCATGGAATGTCCTGTGGTCTCGCTCCCCCTTCTCTAAAAAAGGGAAATGTTCGAACCCCATCACGTAGTCAGATCCCACTATTAGTCTATCTATAGGAGGGGTAATCTTCCCTATCTTCATTCTTGCTGGTAGGGACCTTAACCTGTTAACATACCGTGGAAACTCTCCCTTCTCACTACATGATCGTCTTCAGGGAAGCTCTGGATATGCTATGGGATCTGGCGTTCTTTCTTTAGGATGTTCTAGATCTGACCATCTTACTATCTTATCTATCTGTTGGCTCCCCGGGTGTGCACACACCCTCTCTCTCTACCTCATGGCCTGACTCTCTTTCCTCATCTGACATTTCTAGACCCCAACTAGTCTGACTATCATCCCCCTCGCCTCTATTTAGATTTAATCTACTCAAAGACAGTGCTCAGTGTTTATCACTAAACATGTTTTCCTCCTCAGTTCACAGTTGAGATGCCGGGGATCAATCACCTTCCCTCCGAGTTCCATACTAGCGTTCCCGTCTTAATTTCTGGTATATTGTATCGATTCTTTCTCCAATTCATTCTGAGCCGTATCTTTCTTCCTCTATCACTAATGTAGGTGTTTCTCGTGTATCTCTTTCAGCAGGAGAATCTCTCTCACTCTATCCAATCTCATTTCTTCTCTCGGCTTCATGTGTTCCTTTAGCATGCAACTAGCATCAAAACCTCACTGCCTCCTATTCTGTTTTATTTCTTCATCCATTTCCCTTTATTTTCTCGCATCCCTTCCTACCCTCTACTCCTCTTGCTTTTGTTCCGCCCTTCTCACATCCTGTCTTCTTTCCTCGTCTTCTCTCCTTCTCTGTAACCTTATGTCCTTCACTCTGGGTGCTTCTTCTAATCTTGCTTTCTTTCCTTCCTATCCCTTTCTTCTATCGCTCTTTGTCTATTGTCATACTTACTTTGTTCCTCTGACCGCTTTTCGTCCATTTTCCTCCCTGTATATCTGTTCCCCTAGAACATTGCTTTTCCTTCCTTGCTCACCCTCCCTCAATCGCCTTCCTCATTCATGTCCTTCTTTTTTTGCTTGTCCTTATCTTCTCTCTGCCTAACCTTCCTGATACTTTTCCCATCTAACTTGAGTAATATCTGTCCTCCCATCCATTTTTTCTGTACGGGCGTTATCTTGTCAGCCCTATCCTTTTCTCTCTTCCATCACTTTATTTCTCGGTCTATATCTGTCAATGTATTCGACCTCTTGCCTCTTTCTTCCTTATCCCCTATTGACTTACAGGAATCTTTCTTTATTTTACTCTCTTCTGGACTGTTGTCACTACTGTAAGTGGGGCGGGGGGTTCATATGTCGGGTTGCTATGCCCCATCACTTGTTTCAGTTCCTTTAAAGGATAAACTCCTATTTCTTCTGTAGGTGCACTCTTAATCTCAGACAAGAAAATAGCGGCTGAGGGCTCAAGCTCTCCCCCTTATGATGATTAAGCATCCACACCTCCGGTGGTGGGTCCTCCTTCACTTCATTATTAACCATTTATAATAAGGGGTATACTTCTCTCGCATTTACTTATTTTACCCTGTACAGTGTTTAAGACATCACCTTTCATGGTCCTGACCGTGCATGTTTCTTTTTTCATTAATAATCCTGTTGAAGTTTGAGACGTCTTCTTCCAATTCCCTTGAACTAGGATTTCTAAGGGGTTCATTTAATCTACTCAAGATATTCTGTCACTCAAAATATTACAATCCTGCACCTTTATATTGCCATTTCCCTTAGTATACTTACATTTGTTAATCAACTCGAGGCCTTCGGTATCGACTCCTCCTCCAATCCGACCACTTCAACTTCCATCCACAGAGTGCCCGTGGAAACCAAGCAGGGATTTCTACAGAGATGGACCTACCCACCGTTTCGATTCTTCTTGCAAGTTTATTTCTATTGGCGGCTCTTCACAGGAAACTCAGTGATCTTCCAGCTAATAGCAGGGTATGCCCGATCGTCTGAAATTCTGGAGTCAACCTCGTTTGGATCTGGAATCACCCGCACTGCTACCACGTGAGCATATGGCCCTTACAAACGTGCATATGGAATGGATGGGATAACATCAGACTAATTCTGAGTCTAAATAACGGAACCAACTCAGGAAGATGGCAAAGTACTGTTTTATTAACTATTATCTAAAACAGGGAGGCTACAACAAACATCAACTGATGTACGCTCAGTCTCTCAATGATCTCCACACAAAATATAGTTTTTATACACAAAATCCTTTAGAGTGATGTCATACTACATGACAATAGTGAAAATCCAAGGGTTGGTATTGGTTAAGGGAGACATATAAGTATACATTTCTATTAGAGCTAGGATTGTTATTGGCTGTCTGTTCTCAGGTGGACAACTCATGCTTATCTCTAAAATAATGTCATTTTAGAAACATTTGTTAGACAGGTTCTCATTGGTCTTCAAACTATAAGGCCCTTCATTATATGGACTGATATAGATGGTTAGAACACATGTGACATGTCTGAAACAATCAGTTAATTGAGCAGCACTTAAGCCCAGACCCAGGTGCGAGGAGATAGGACATGAAACTTCCTCGCCACCAAATTAGCCCAGCATTTCTCATCACCCATGCCTTCTGCCATGAAATTGTCTTTGTACTTGGCCTTGCAGAGTATCTTTGTCTTTGACAATGCACAGGAGTCAGGGCACTCGCATCATGTCTGGCATTCCAAGTTCAAGCTCAATTTCCACCCTTGGCTCACTTGACAGAAGACCACAATTTGGTCTATTTTGCAGTTTTTAAATGCTCTAAATGAATTACAGCTTGGCATCCTTTGTGTTCTTTCTTGCACCTTGATGTGAGAGGGTTCATCCTCTGCATACTCGCTCTTCTTCTAAATCAATTGCTGACCTTGCTTCTTGAATCTTGACTGCAGGCCAGGCAGCCTCGCCACGCAGCTCCATGAGCCTATTATTCTTGCTGCGACACAGTTTTGCATACCCGCTTCACGGGTTCTGGCTTACTTAATTTATGATACCAATGTCCAGTTACTGTACAGTGGCAGCATCGCCTGCATGCTATTCACTTACCTTGCATTTCAGTGTCTGTACATTTATGGAACGGTTGTTATCAGCTGCACTTCGTGCACATGTAATCTTTTTTTATACTTGAGAGTTCACATACTCCTTACTTCATCATGAGCCCTCTAGGATCCATACATTATCTTTAGCCAGTGTGTCAAGACATCATGCACATCTCTTTATTACGTCACTAGTTCTTCTTCTTTGCTCCTTTTCATATTCCTTCAGCGAGTTCCTCCCTCAGGTTATTGTCACTTCGGGGGTACATCCGATACGTGTCTCTTAATGGGTATCTTCTTCCATACTCTCATTGCGGTATTGGCACAATGGCTTGTGTCAAACATGGCACAGTCTTGAGTCTCCAATATAGGGGATGTAGGGGGCGGGATCTCCTGCAGAGGTATACAGCTGCTCCTCTACACCAAGATCACCCATTCCTTTCTCTCTGCTGCCCTCACTAGTTGTCCCAAGTCTACCAAATCCCCCTATTATACAGATCTCATAAGTTCCCTTGCACCCTCAAAGCTATGTCCCCACAAAACACTTCAAATCCTCAATAGAGTTTTCTTTAGATGCATTGTCAACAACCTTGTGGCTCATTCACACTTCAATCTCTAAGATTGACCCTGATGAAACAGCCCTTAACCATGTCTCCCTGATCTCTGCCTAACACGCTCACCTCTCTTCCATCCTAATATCACTTAGATTATTTGCAGCCTTTGATGCAGTGGTCCATCCCTCCTTTATCACATACCCTCTCCTCTATTGAACTCAAAGGGTATACACTTCTATGACTTGCCTGTAATCTCTCTGACCAATCCTTCATATCATAAAATCTAACACCCCCTCCCCATCCTTTTCTTGTGAAATTTCTCCCATGATCAGTTATCGGGTCACACCTTTTCACCCTCTCCAACCCGTCCGTGGGGAAACTAAAATCTGTTTTTGGCTTTCACTATCACCTCTTAGCTGATGACAACTCGATATGTGTCTCCTTTCCCTCTTTCATGACCGGAATTAGTTCTGAGGATATACATACACCTGATATCATGCTGTGGAAAGACATGTGCCTTCCTATCCCTCCTACTCTTTGTGATCATCTCCTCAACCTTTCTACCAAACCCAGATTCCGTTTTCCCCTCCCATTTCCATCCTTCTCTCTTCCTACCCCCATGCACTGGAATTTCCTATAATGAGATAATAAAGCAAGCCAATCAGTGGAATTGTTTGAGACTAGTCTTAAGCCAACTGCTAGATACTGAAATGAAATTCGTCCATCATCTGATAACCACTCACTAATTAACCATATTCCATTCCTTTGGAAATCACAGTCTACATATTTATAATCTGCAGATATGTATATTGAATGTCTGCTCAGACATTAGGCACTCACTGTACATCTTATTTATGCATGTTTCCTGTAACTGTGCCACGTCTATGTCTCATTATACCACCCTTTATAATGTGGCCGCAAGCTTATCCAATCCTCCACCCCCATTGTAAAGTCACTCTGCTCAGGGTCTGCTTCTGCTCTCTATAATGGATCCAATATTAGTCATTCATGTTAGAAGTAAAATCCTAAATGTTCATTAAGATACAATAGCATACAAATGAACACAATACATACATGAGCTTGGGCTTCGAATTGCTGGATAAAAAACCTGCTATGTATAACAAATCCTTCTGATTGCTCTCTGTAGAATTTACAAAACGGTATAAATACTCATCCCTTACCTGATTCGCTCTCTCCATGTCACTGTTAATGAACCAATGATACCCAGGAGGTGGTGATGAACATTACAGGCATACAGATACTCTTCAAAATGTAGACATAAACAGTGAGCCCCAATTAGAAACAATGTAATACGCCAAAACCTTAGGATGGAACATTTCTATCAAATAGATTCCTACCACCCCTACATCAGTTGGTAAGGTGTTTCATTACATAAAAAGAGCAATTTTAGAAAGACATACCCACAGTGACCCTTATAATGTGTACATTGTTTGGACAATGACAATTTAACAATAACGTGAACGGTGAGGAACTGGCAAAGGTCAAGGTTCACTTTCAATGGACTTGGGAATGGTCCTAGTTGATGGTGTGAAAACATACTATGGGCACACACTGGACAGCATGAAACATGCCAGTGATCATCATCAGCAACTGTACCAGTCCCAGAGTATCCTTCACAACTCAAAGGCCATATGTGTGCTGTTAGCTGGGCTCATTACAGGTTAGTTGGTATCCTGCTGGTAAATTCGTCAGGATAGCGGCAAACAGTAATGCTGTTTCCTCCACTTGGTCTGCTGGAATTATTGGCAGATTACAAGTGGTGGGAAAGGTGGGTATTCCCCATTCACATAGGACTCCATGGGGGGAGTTGCCGGTTATACCACTTTTTTTGCTAGAAGAGGTTGGATTTACCTCCAGCTTTTAGCTGGAGGTAAATCCTGCATCCCTACTGGCAAACTTCTAGTTTGCCAGTCCGGAAACATGTCAGTAAACATTATACTGGCACGTTAATTACATAGCAGCAAACTTATAAGTATCTCCATTGTTAGTTCTGAGGATATACATTCATGTGATATCATGTTGTTGAAAGAAACGTGGCATCATATCGTGGAGGCTATTCTGATGCAATACCTGCTGTAACCCCTGCCAGTGTTTATAATATGCCTGAAAATTAATGCAAGAACCTGTCTACAGAAACCCATCTCTACACTGTACTAAAATCCACCAATGTCTTCTAAAAACCTGAGTAGTTTTATTCACAATGAGCCAGTGTACGGGAGAATGACTATCTGAAGTAACGATCACACTAACATGTTTTTGATTATATAACAAGAAACTGAAAGTGAGCTTAGTTAGCAAGTGTGCTTGGTCAAACAAAACCATTTTCTCCATATGATCAGTGAGTACATGGTTGAGTCACTGTTACCCATTGGATGACTTCTGGGTCAGGAAATGGTTAACCTAATCGTAGACATTCGTATGGCCAATAGATGATTACTTCTCCTCTGAGTCTAAAGGGAGGATAAATGGCAACCTTCCAGATTCAAAATTACATGCTGCTTTGAAATGCGAACAAGAGAATCGTTATGCCAGTGTCCACATCTGATTGTCTTTAAAGAGACAACAGGACCTAGGAATATTGTTAACTATCATACAGATGTCTATTGGCACCTCTGGCCCTATTGGTAATAAAGGACACTGGTATGAGAATGTATATGTATCAAGAAGATCTTCTAGAACCAAAAATCACCAAGCAGAAATCATGGTTTTATTATAAATCATTATCCTCATTTCATTTTAAAGGTGCATTTGTATCTCCAATGTCATGTCATACCTTGTGGTATTGCCCTGCAAATTAGATACCAGAAGCACTTGAATATAAAACAATGTAATCTCAAAGCAATAGTGTATGATGTGACCAGAAACATAATATAGTCTTGTAAGTTTTAACAGTCACTAAACTCCTTCACTCATTGGTACTTAGCTGAAAGATCAGACAAGTGAAAAGTGAACTTAGAACTTCATTTATTTGTGCATTTGTTTATTTATGTATTTATGTACCAACTGAAGGTTACACCAGCATTAACCTACGGTGTTGAAGCCACCTGGAACTTACACCATAGAATATGGCCGTATCTAGAAGGTCAATTTTGGAGAAAGGTTCTAAGGCTATCCAAACACATACCACATATCAAGATCTGAAATTAACTTGCATTAGACTCTCTCCAAGGAACTGTCCTATGGAAATCAATGTCCCTCTTTAGGAAAATGAATTTAAGTTCCCCGGAACCGGCGTATGCAATTTTTGGAAATTGTGACAAAGAACCCTTGAACTCTCTGATAAACGACTGGAAAGCGAAAATCATTGCGATATTGTCTCATGCAGACATTACAGTGGACATGCTAACAAATTGTCCGCAAAATGCAAAAAAGAAAATAAAACAATGGCAATGGATCCTAAATTTAGAACGATACAACAACTTGGATTCTGCGTTGTACTTGGGCCCAGTTGCAAATTGCCTTGACTTGCTCGCCACATACCTAAAATAATTTCCGTCGAGACACCACCGTGACTCATTCATGAAACTGCGTTTAAATGCCTTGAGGACAAAAGATCTGCTATTCAAGATTCATGCCAATGATACGATCAACAAATTATGCAGATTCTGCAAGGGCGAAGTAGAATCTAGCAAGCATCTTATAATAGAATGTGTGGAACTAAAGAACCAAAGAACATTTCACGTAGGGAAATTCGCCCTAGAAAACTCGAATATGGAAGACTGGTGGTTTTGAATTCTCGGAGGGAAAAATGTGATGTTGACTTGTCGAATCATTGATTATTTAGACGAAATTCTGAAGGACCACACTGAACCTGTTCCCTGAGAAATCAAAATCTAGAATTTGTAATGAAAGAAATACTGTTTTAAAAAGGTTGTAAATCAAACTATAAAATTACAATAAAAAATATATATATATATATATATATGTATTTGCATGCAGGGAAGAACAATGATCTTTGTATTGCAAAATAACGTACAATAGCCAAGGTATCATATTCGACGGGAAGCAGTGAACTTCTCACAATGGGGTCTGACCAGATTTTGGTGGGTAGTAAATGGAACAGTCACTGAGGACAATACTTGGGTGAACTTACATAGATTAAGGACAATCAACATTAGACATTTTTAAGTGCATGTATGCGGTACAGCCCACAATGTTTGGGATGTCACCATGAAGGATAACATTCTAGAGTGCAGGCAGATAAACTGAGGGAAAGAGGCAGGTTAGAAGTGAGAGAAAAAATGTTAAGAAGATAATTCAGAGGCAGGGAGTTAGGATTTAAATTTGGCTTTGAACAATTCAATGAGGACTGTTTTTGAATTTCCAGAGGAAGAGCATTCCATGGAAATAGAGCATGACGAGTGAGTGTGTGGCAGCAAGTGGAAGCACAGAGAGGGTGACGTGCCACAATAGTAGTCGAAGAGGCAGAGCAAAGATTATGAGAAGGCTTGTAGAGTTGGATAGACAAGGATAGATATGGTGGGGCCTTACTGTGGATATATTTGTGAACGGGGAGAAGACATTAACATATGGCCCTGTTATGCATCGTCATCTATCTCGACTGGTGACGTTAAGACAAAGTAGCTGTAAAAGAAGGCAGTTCAAAGAGAGTCCAGGGGCCAAATTACAGAAACGTTGCATCGGTGCAAGTGACAGGTTGCACAGTATTAGTACCTGTTTCTAAAAACACTGGCACTAATAAGAAAACCATTGCACCATGACAAGTGCATTTTGGAATGGGATAAGCACCAGGGCAAACATTGCCATAGCCTAAAATAAATAAATTCTCTATGCATTTTTCCACCAGGGCAAGATTTACCCTAGGGCTAACATCATTCAATATTAGCACTAGGGAAAACTTTGCCCGGGTGCAAATATGCAGGGACAAAAATGTTTCTTATTTGCACTAGTAAAATGTTTACCCTTGCCATGCCAAATTGCGCTTGTCATGGTTCACTGGTTTTCCAATATGTTGCAGAATCTCCTTTTTCTGCTAGTGCTAGTACCCTGCAACTTCGTACTTGCCCCGGTGCAATGTTTCGGTAATTTGGCCCATGGTAGCAATGTTAATGATCTTGTTGAGAGCACAGAAAGCATAGTTGGAGAGACCACGGAGGATGCTGGCACTGGTTTAGGGAAGACAATAGTGGTTAAGAAATGTATGGCAGTGTTGACAGGAAGGAGGTGCCTGATTTTTCTAAATATTTTAGAGTTTGAGGCGAAGCAACCATGCAGTTTTGAAAATGAAAGTAGAGTAGGTTTGAGAAGAGTTATACATGACACCACGGTTTCTAGCTGAAGTGGAGTAGTGGAGAGTGTCTGGTGAGAACTGTGTAGACAGGGGAGGTGAAGAGAGAGACAGTATTTGGCTGGGAAGAAAGGCACTTCTGTTTTGTAAGAGGTTAATACCAGAGTGTGCAAAGCCTTCCAATATTTAGTGGCAGTGAGTCAGGTGGACATTTTGATAGAGAGGTTGGAGGAGAGTTTAGGAAAAGAGAAAACAATATTTGTGTCAGCACAGAGTTGGTACGAGAACCCAAATGTGGAGATTAGTTCCCCAAGAGCAGAGGTATTGAGGGTAAAGAGGAGAGATCCCAAGAATGAGCCTTCTCTAACTCCAACAGTAAGAGGAGTGATTTGAGAGGTATTGTTGTTCCAGGAGACATAGAATTGGCGATTTGCTGCATACATTCCATCTAGGCAAGGGCTTGATTGCAAATCACAAGAAGATAGTCAGTAGTAAGGATATCAAATTGATTGACTGTGCCAAAGTCAGAGGACAAGTCAAGGATAATTAGGATAGAGGTTAAGTTGGAGTGCTTAGCAGTGGCGATGGTATTTGGAGACAAAGATCAGTTTCTGGTGAGTGACAAGAGCGGAAACCTGTTTTAAGGGGTCTCAAAGGTTGTGGATGTTTAGGAAATTGGTAAGACATTTGAACACAACTCTTTCCAGCAGTTTAGAGTAGTGCGAAATGAGAAACACAGACATGGGTTGAATTTAAAAGAGATCTATTGTACATATTCACCAGTGAGTGATAAGGCCAAGAAAAGTTTATTCCAGCCAGGGTCCTTTTTTCTTGGGGATGCAGGATATGGGTATAGTTGAGGCAGCATGGGATCTCAGTGGCATTGAGGATCATTGTCACCATTTTCCAGCAGGCTCAGCTTTTGCCATCTACTAGGTCCACCAGGAAAGGCCACCTGTGAATTTCTGCAACCAAGGAAGGACATTCTTTAAGGGAGATATTTCCTGTGAATCCTAGGGGGGAATTTTTGGAAGCCTCTTATAACCTGCTAAGAATAGTGTATACATGGAGTTTGAGAGACTCACTCCGTTTACATCTGTTGGAGTGTGCCAAGACTCAAAGCGTTCTTCCATTGGAACAAAGAAAGAACATTAATGGCATTAGAGAGCCCATTTCCTTAATTTTCCTGGGATAATGATGGGCCATCTGGTTTTAGAACAAAGACATTGCCTACTGCAGAGGACCTGAGACCAGGACACCCAGATACCAAATGGGGGATGGCATTAGTGAAGTTGCTTCGATTGACTTCTGCCTGCAGGGGAAGAGGTATAAGAATTCAAATGATTATTTGGAAAACATGCAATAGGTTCCATAATATTTCAAATGTTTAGATTCTTACCAATGCATGGACATTTGCCACTATTAAGTTAGACTTGTGTCTCTACATGCTACAAGGAAATGTATTTCTATTGTATAGATCTATTATGAACATTTATAACAACCTTAGGCTTCACTGTGAGGAATTTGACCATCTGCACAATGGATGTGCGCTCACCTGCGTATTACATTTTAAAAGAAATCGAATGATGGCAGATAGACCTCTGGAAATGGGTGGGGATAATATGCACTCATTTCCCTATGCTTACCGCACGAAATACACATATACATGTGTACTCTGAGTGGACATATCCTACAGGCGCCATCCCCCTGTCATATTTAGCTGGGATATGACAGGTAGGATTACACCATGTCATCTCAGAAGAGGAAGGCAAAAACCTTCCCCCTGCCATGGCCAACCTAATTAACTAAAAAAAGCTCCATAGATCAACACTGTAATTTTGTGTAGCACTGTCGCTCGTGGCAGCTTCGCATACTAATCAGTGTTTAATTCAACCAGGCCCACATTGGACCTGACTGCAAAGGTTAACAAAGGAGAAAGGAAACCCAAACAACCTTTGATATGCACTGTGTCAACCTTATGCCAGCTCCCGCCCTTAGTATCAATGGACAGTGACATGTAATGTCATGTCTGGGACTGTATGTATTACAGTAGTCTTCCCCACAGGGACCACATTTAGAATGTAGAAGTATGTGGATTGACTTTGTCAGGCTCTCTTTTCCTGCCAAAGCTACAAGGGAGACCTGCTGTCACAATCAGCCATCCAGGAGCACACATGCGCAGCCAACCCAGTGCTGTTGTGGAGCCATTTTCATTACTCAGAGGACGTGTCCAAAGCGCTACCCTAAATAGCACCCATAGAATACGGGGAAAGGCCACCTGGGCCCTGTCATGGCGCCTCTGGCACCAGGCTCATGGGGGATGAGGAGTACCAGACTGAGGACCCAGTGACTTCCTGGTATCCCAATATGGCGGGGCACTGAGCCACAGTCCTTCTCTGTTTCATACAGGCCAGTGTTTGGGTGTGGCTGGTCCAATCGGGCGAGGCTGGCTATATAAGCCACGCCCCTGCTTGAAACTGTGCTTAGCGTTACTCTGCTAGCTGGCAGCATGACATTCACCGGCGACTTGCAAGGCAAGAGAATAGGCATTAGGATCTCTTCTGTTCCGCATGGATCACCATAGAAGAGTACACACCTGAGATTTCTGCTTGTTTTGTCGCAGCTCACAGCGAGGCACTTCTGACAACTTCTGCATCGTCCCGTCAACCGGCACCTGGGGAAAGAAAGGAAGGTTAGGGCCTGAAGCGCCAACACATCGGCCAGAGCGCAACAGCCAAGCAAAAGTGTGCATACTTACCACCTCAGCCCCAAGGGCACCGGGTCTCCACCCGCTCTTATCACAAGTGCCAGAGCCAGTTCTACACACGCAAACTCTGCAGAAAATACCGAAACCTGTAAAAGAAACAAGGAGAGGACATTAAAGGGTGATAAGCCAAACAGGGGAGGACATTAACCGAATAGGAAAGGACATTAACCAAACAAGAAACGACATTCCAAAACAACAAACAAGAGACAGAGCATTTTATCAAACAATGACATTTAACAAAACAATGCACCAAAGGAAAGAAATGTAATCAAACAAGAAAAAGGAGAGCAGGAAGAGGTTCCAGCACAGAACCAGGCAAGCAAGATCAAGAGGGCCATCACCGCAGCAGGCCTGGGCTTGGACTACGCAGAAATACGAATGAACCAGTGAAGCAACTTGGTTCACACAAGAATTGTGCCCCTGCTGTGAGCAAGCAGGATGGAGAGCTTGCCTACCACAATCATAAGGTGAGGAGAGACCCCGGGGGGAGGGGTTCAGCGCCAAAGAAGCCAAAGCACAAGGGGACATTGGGGGGGCGTTAAGTAACACTGACAGCCTTCATTCACAGTGATTCCCTCATTGTAGGAGCTGACCTCCAGAATGGTCCAGCAGGTAGCAACAGCTGATCCACCCCAGAGCAGACAACAGACGCCCACAAGGCCCAGCAGTGCCGACGCCCCCGCAGAGACAAGGTGAGCGTAACACCTGCTGCGTTAATCAAGAACCACAAAGAGCTCCATTGAACAGAGAGGCCTTTTGATCCACAACAGACAGGCTGATGTCTGGGACTTAGTTTTACATGTTTTCACCCCTTTATCTTTTCTGAGGCAAAGCACTGATTAGGACCTCATGCATACAGGAACGTGATGTTACAGTAGCATTCATCTCTGGCAAAGCAATTGTTATTTTCCTACATTTTCTCATATAATGCTTAGAATCCGGTTAAAGGCATTAAGTCAAAGCTAATTGGCGTTCATCTGAACGGAGGAGTAAATAATACTGTGGCTGATAGAACAGAATACCCTTTGATACTTGATAGGGTGTTCTTCTAGTCTCCAGGCTTCAAAGTAAACACAACACAAAATGTGAGGCGACATTCTGGGTGAAAGTGTTTGTCACTTGCTATTTCTTCAAGGAATGTGGACGTATGTGCACATTTGAATTCTATGCGCTATAGAAGACTGGAGTACGCTCCACCGTGCAACTCTTCTCCTGTGTCCAGACTGTCTAACAAAAAAGACCATCACACTATAAAATAATGAAGAACATTTTGTTAAATCTTCTCTAATTGCTAGAAAAGACTGCCCAAAGACTGCCCTTAAACCCGGCTTCCTTATTTCCGGCCCTATAGCACCTCTATATTAACCAGCCCCTGAATTGACCGTATGCTCGCAGTGTCGCTGCAACTTTCTGCAGGACCACAGCCTGTCCTCTAAAGCTTCAGGCAGCATACATCATCTAAAAATAGTCTAATGGAGCCCTACCTCTTTCATGGTGCTGCTTGAAAGGCCGCTGACACTCCGCCTGCTTTGAACTGAAACATGTTCGAGAAAAACATTGGCGTTGCTCTCTGTGCCTTTGACGGTCGCCATGGCTGCTGGCCGCTCCAGATGAATGGTTGGGAGTTGTTTTGATTATTTAAGAAACACATGGCAGAAAAGAGTACACAGGTTCATTTGGTCGTGGAGAAGATAAAAACTGAGAATGGCCAAGATACAATTTATATGTGGTGTACACTGTATACAACATAATGCAGCCCGCACTGTTTCGAGATGCTATCTGCCTTAGTACCAGGGGCGTTATACTTCCACTTCTCTAGAAATCCAACATGACCCTTAATATCCTGATAATATTTGTGGGTATGATATTCTTTATCATTTCAAACAAAGAAAACTAAAAAGATGCACACGCGGTTTTGTTCTATTTTTTCAAATTACAAATACAGTGCAAATAATGTGTATACTGAAAATAAGTTTTAGATGAACCGGCATTTTGCACAGACTTAAGTGCTTACCCTGAGTGGATCTAAGGAACGGGTCTGAGGGCTGAGATTAGTCTTTAGCCACTATGAGCCTCAGATTGAAATGGGCCCTGAAGGAATTTGGAAAGTGATAGGCTTTTCTCTATAGATGGGTTATTGGGTTGTTATGGCCTCAAATCAGGCTATTCTGTGTACACTGTCCAAGGTTTGGTGGGTTAAGGAGTTTCCTAAAGCAAGGTATTCATGCATATTCCGACAAGGGAGGGCATCATGGAGTGAAAGGGCCCTGGGGCAGAGATGGGCATTGGGTGGGGAGGGAGCTCGACGGAGGGTGGGCACTGGGCAAGGGATTGGACAGAATTGGGCAAATGCCTAAGGGCAGGCATTGGACTCGGGTGAGGACTTGACATTTTACCAAAGCAAACAAAAGGAGGGAGGGTCTATTTGTAGCACTGCAATGGAATAATATATAACTAGCAACACCATGTTCTACCCATGTTTAGTTTATGTGCAGTTTTGATTGATTGTAAAGGTGTTGAGGCATGTTGACAAAAGTAAACTGAACAATCCACTTTTGATGATTATGTTAATATGGATTACGATGACCACCATATGCAGAGCTGAGTGGGAAAGATAAGCAAAATGAGTCCGAATAGAAGAAAACAAATAGATGAGTTAAAAAAAGGGTTAAGATAAGGGAAAGGAAGTCGGGGAAAAATGGGATGATGATACAAGTATGTGCAAACTCTGACCCTCCTTCAGTAACCCTCCCCCCTCCACCCTCATTCTCCTTCTTTCCTTTTTTCTCCCCTGACGAGGTCACTAGACAAGTCTGATCTATGAAATCCTCCTCAAAAAAGGTTCATCCCTGTTCTTTTAAAACCATAAAGAACCACAATCACATCCTCGCTCCTGCCTGGCTGCTTTCTGCAACCTCACCTTTGCCTCAGGAGCCTTCCCCTCCCCTTTGAAGCACTCTATTGTGCATCCTCTTCTCAAGAAACCCACAGCTGATCCTTCCTTCCCAGCTAACTATCGCCCCATTTCCATTACTCTTTTTCTGGGAAAACTCCTGGAAAAGTTGGCCATCTCTCAGCTTAACCTTAACTCTGATTCTGTTGACTGTCTCCACGATCATCAGTCTGGCTTTAGAGCTTCCAGAAGCACAGAAACTGCTCTCCTAAACATCTGGAATATTTGCTCCCCAACCTTGACTCCAATATTCCCTCTGTTCTCATCCTAGTCGATCTGTGGATCTCTCTTCTGCCTTCGACACGGTCAACCATACCATCCTGCTCAACCGTCTCTGTGACAACCTGGGCATCACCGATCAGGCTCTGGCCTGGCTGACCTCTTTCCTCTCTGATCGACCCTCCCAGGTCCAACTTCGGTCCTTTATTTCCTCTATCTCTCTCTGTATTTGCGGTGTTCCCCAGGGGTTCAACCTCTCACCCTGGCTCTTTAATCAATACCTGGCAACTCTTGCCCACCGCATTGCCATTTTCTGCTCACATTTGCAGTGCTATGCTGCTGACATTCAACTCATTTTCAGACTTCCCGGGTGTGCTGCCAATGATCTTGGCCTGAATGCTATCAAGACTGATATCCTCCTACTCAGCATACCTTCACACTCTTTTCCTGTCACCCTCTGGCCGGCCTCCCTTGGCCCTCCTCCTACCCCGACCTGTGATGCCAAGAACCATGGGATCATCTTTGACTCCTCACTTTGCTCCTCTGCCCACATCTTGATGTCTCAAAAAAAAAACTTCCTACTGCGTCTCCTAAGAGGTATTCTGCATTTCCTCTCCTGATTCCAGAAGATCACAGTCTCCCGATTCCTGGTTTTCTCAAGGTTGGACTAATGCAACAGCCTCTTTCTAAATCTACTTACCTCCACTATCTGCCCTTTGTAACTTATCCAGAACTGGACTGCAAGACTTGTCGTTGGCCTCAAGCCCTGGGATTGTATCTCTCCAGCCCTGAAATCTCTTCACTGGCTCCCGGTGACTGCAAGGATTAAATTCAAGACCCTCTGTACTGTCCACAAGGCTTTCTGGGGCCTGGGTCCAAAATACCTTCAGCTGTCCCTCTGTAAATACCTTCCCTCTCTAGCCCTTCGCTCCTCCACCTCTAACTCCCTCAGGGTCACCCGCTTTTCTAAGAAACAAGCTGGGGGTAGATCTCTGTCTTTGGCTTGGGGCTCCCTGAGGAACACCCTCCCTGCCACTCTAAAACTTGAGGAGAACCACCTCCAGTTCTGGAAGCACCTCAAGACCTTCCTCTGTGCTTCTGCCTTCTCTCCCCCTCTCCCCTGTTCATCTGTTCTGTATCGGCATTGTGCACTTGTTCTCCCTCTGTCTTTTGAGCCCGGGTACCTGCTCACTAAGCCACCGACCTGCAATGCCTGCGGGTAATCTCTTGCACTGGGGTCTGTATCTGCATCCCTACAGCCCCCCCTTCTTTTTCTACACTTATTCAGACACACCTTGTCTGTTGCCTTATTCCTTGCACTTGCCACTTGCTGGCTGCACTACCATTGGTTATATCCGGGTCCCACTATCTCTATTAATAAGATAACAACACATATGGCAGTAGTTTTCTTTTGTTTTATTGTTTTTTTTTTATTGTTGCATATGCAGTTTACAAGAAACCTCACACAACATGTTTTGTAGTTTCAAAGTGGCCATGTGGAAAGGGATCACACATATACAAACAACTTTGGGGGTCAATAGAGGGCAGATGCTGAGAAGCAACAAACACCAGGACAAGGGTGTGAACTATCCGACTAGTATATGGCAAACATTCTTATTTCAATAACACAATAGTTTCTTGACTTAAAGTTATTGATGTTTTACTACCTATATTTCCTTTGGTGGGGGGGGGCATTATATTCAGCCCACTCACTTCTTACGCCCAGGGCTGTATGAGGGTAATGTAGCTTCATGGTCAACTGTTGAAATGTACCACCCATGCCCCCACTGACTCCCACCCTGCCACCCTATGTTGTACAGAAGTTGTTTTTAGAACCTTTGTGTTTTGAAATTAGTTGTGTAAATATGTTCATATATAGGATACATCATTCCAGTGTAAATGCATCTTATCCGGTTGCATTTATTTTGATTCTATGTGGGTCATTACGAGTGAGTCGGTAAGGGGTTAACGGCGCCGGTAAACGTGCCGGAGCCGTCAACCCCTTACCGCCTCATTACGAGTCTGCTCGCGGGAACAAGCTAAGGACCCCTGGTTTTACCAGGCGCCCTTAGCCGGTCCCGCGGGCATACCAGGGTGCTAACAACGGGCCCGTTATTAAGGGGGCCCATTGTTAGCACCCTCCCCATTCCCATTGAGCCCTATGGGGGCTCGAATGCGAATGGGGATAGGTTCCTAGAATGAGGAATTACCGGGCCCTCCAAGGTCGGAATGGGCCGGTAATTCCTCATTCACGGAACCCGGACCCGGTACCCGGTAAGGGGCTAGCCATGACGCTAATAGCGGATGGCTACCTCCTACCTCGTAATGGCCCCCTGTGTATTGAATTCACCGACCTACCAGTGCCCCTGTTCAGAGTTCATGGAAGAACACCTCTCTCTTCATTCATTCTCCCAACGTAGCTTCTGCATCCATTCCAAAATCGTCCTGCATGTACCCACCGAGATGCATTGAGCACAAAACTGAGATTGAGCACCTTGCTTCTCATTCCCTTTTTGCATTATCCTCAGCTTTTCTCTCTCTTTCTCTGGTTCATGTGGCAAGTCCTCAATGGAGCTCATTACATGGTTTCCAGTATCCTGTAGGTAAACCCGCCACGATACCTGCAAGCGGAAATACTGACACTGGCACTTGGTCCTGCTGGATTATGAGGGCCAGTTGTAAATCCCCATTCTCTGGAGTACCACCGGACTCCACGGGGCATTTTGCCGGTATTACTGTCACCGGTAGTACCGGAGCGCGCACGTTAATTCTGCTCCAGCCAACTTATAATTAGCCCCAATGTGTTTACGCTTATTCTTCTCCCCTCTTGCAATTTTCACTGTGTATTTGACTACTTCGTTTCTGTGAGTCTCCTTTCCCCCACTGCCTACCACACTTTTCTCCCTTTGAAACATAAAAATAATGTTCCTAGTCTTCATCTCACTTTAACTTTATCTGCATTCTCCTATTTCGCTCTCTTTTCGACTAACTCTTTTTTGCTATCCTTAATTAGCCCAGCAATGCATTTCTGCATTCTGCATAAATCAGATGGCTGTGAACACTGACTGTTTCCCTGGACCCAAGCTTGCATTCCGAGTTGCAGGCCATTCAGTCCTCCTTTGTCTTTGTTGACCCATCCCTGGCATCAACCCAGTTTATTAAACGATGTCAAGGAAATAGAAAATGTGCTCTTCCATTTCAGTTCCCACCCATTTCCTGGTCATGTTGGATTGGGTTTCTATTTTTCATTTATGGAAACATACACAGACCCAAACATTTTCTCATAGATTAAAAGGAAGTGATTAGCTTGGTGTTGCTAATCCCAATTGCTGGTTTGTAGTAGTCCCACTGCCAGGTCTGGCAGGACAGTTCTTTAACTGGTACAAGGAGTCAAGTGGTTACTTTAACAATGGAGCGTCTACTACGTAGGAACAGGGTGTTGAAATTTGCTTTGCTTATATATTGGGTTGGGCACTGGAATCCAAGCAGGAGAGGCAAGTGCATTTCTATCATAGCTTTTGCTGAGCCTACATCTCCTTTTGTTTCTTAATCAGAGGCTACAATGCCTGCATGCAGCCTTGTAAAAGGGCTCCTCGTGCTGGTCAAAAGCTGTGATTCCAAAACAAAGGTAGAGACAGGTGCACCAAAAGGTATGATAGCAGTGCTTGATCAGAGGCACCAAACCCCTCAGGCAGCCCTTTCACTCAACAGAGCCACCAAGGAGAGATGGTTGCACTGCTGTCATATTTTTTGTGACACATGCCTCTCCTTTCTTTCAGACAACCCTTTCACCAGACAGCTCTGTTGAGTGAAAGAACTGCCCGAGAGGGTTGGCACATCTATATGTCTAGTTAGGGGAGCCAGGCAAAGCCCTGGCTCAGGATCACTGTTTTTAGAGATTGCAAGGTCTACTCCCGGCGACTCTGACACACTTAAAGTGCTATGGCAGGCCTTACCATCCGGTACAACATGCAGCTGCTGATATTATTGACATAATCCCATGACTAATTTCTCCACGTGCAATTTCTCCCATTTCCTTCAAGCACTTCATGTTGCTCTCACTCCTTCTCTGTCACAATCCACATTCCTGTTTCATTTTCTCTTAAACACAGTTCCTGCCGCATATTATTTTAGAGCTCTCTTCAGGTTTAGCTCTATCACCCCCTTTTTGTCACCTTCTTCCTTTTCATTTTGGCCACCTCCACCCAGACCTCTCCAGTTCTTTGCATCCTCTCATTTAGGCTACAAAAGTGAGACTCTGGAGAGGAGAAGCAGTCTAATGAAGAGAGACAGGTTAAGGATTACTGTAGGCAGAGCCAGTTCAAGGGGTGATCAAGTGGTATGGTGGCACAGGGGCACTGTAGAGAAAAGGGTGGCGCCCGCTCACACAATGTAAAGTGTCATGGCAGTTACATGACACTTTACATTGTGTGACATGTCACTTTTCATTGTGTGAGCTGGCGGAAAATTGCGCACAGGGAGCTGGTAGAGCTGGGGCCGGCAGTGACTGCACTGGTGTGTGGCACATCAGTGGCGTTCTCTTTCTTCTTTTTATTGCTCTGCCATAACACACCACCCCACAGAGTCCTCCTGTCATACCATGAGGTGAGCCATTGTTGTTCACTGCAGCAACCCCTGTCTCTCTGCGCCCAATAGCATCACCCACTTCACTAGCCCCTCATAACAGGCCTTTTAATATGTTCAGATTTGATCAATGCATTCTAAATGGAGCAGTATAGCAGAGGAGGTGTTAAAATATGCTATTCTAAATAATGTATACCGAAAAATATTGGTTTCTGCGGCTGAGCAAGAGATCGACAAGGTCATTAACCTTTAATACCAATGAAGCTAGACGAGCTTTTGTGTTAGAGTCAAGGAAGGGCCTGTTAATTTTTAATAAGCAGGTGTTCATTCTTTCCATGGAGAAGAGACCCCTAAAAATGAGAAATGTGTTTCTCGTTCATGCTAGTAACATATTTGCTATTTGCACCCTCACTTTCATATCTGCCAGAGCGCCACAGTGCCAGAGCACCGGGATACCGTGCAAATAGCACTGGTGCCTAGTATAAATCCAAGAAATATAATTTTACATAACATAACAAACGATATTGGGCCCTAGAGTTGGAACCGTCCTGCGCTAAGCTCTGGCTATTTGTTGCTGTTCTGAATGGTGATGCAAGGTCACCGGTATGGTTGAGGTGAAGCCCACACCTCCTAGTATGATTGGATATTGGGGATTTCGGCAATCATACAAGGAAGCAACAGCTCCCAGACAACAACATTCCAAAGGGCCACTGAGGACCCCAACTGTGAACACACAGGACCATCATAGAACATACACAGGACCCCACCTGGGGCAAACCCAACCCGTATCCTAGCCTTGATAAAGACCCACAAGGTCGAAACACGTGTCGGCTGACCACAATTGGGACTATAAGACCACTTTCAAATTGACAAATAAACCTGCACTCGCCAAAATGCACAGAGCGTGAGTAATCTAATTTCTCAATATCTCAAACGGCGAGGTAGCCAGGAAATCCCCCCTATTATAACATAACATAGCACTGTTGGAATGGGAGATAACCTCAGATGTTCACTCAGATTTAAGATACTTGCTCTGTTGAGGCAAGTAGCATGTGTGTGTCAAAACACAGAGGAGGTCATTTTAAATTAAATGCAAATAACACACAAGGAACCACAACATTGGCGCTTGTGTGCTGTTGGTTCGCCTGCATCCAATTTTCATCATTTGCAAGGCAGAGTGCAAATACGAAGAGCAAAACAAGGCAAAAAAGCATTTGCTCTTAACTGTTATGCTCCATTTTGTGCAAACTTAAATGTTGCCTCTAATTTACACTTTACAGGCAGCATGTATTAATGGATTTCTAGGGAATCTGCCTGCTACTAAGCAAGTGCAAATGCAAGACATAGTCCACAGCAATCCCTTTCGTACATGCCTACATTTAAACCTCACGTAGATTTAAAAAATGTTCTTCGAAGACGGATGAAGAAAATATATTGTAGATGCAAACACTGCTCTGTACCCCTCCTGATCCTTGAAAGGACATGAACGTCAGACAGAGCATTAAAATGAGGGGTGAAAGGTTTGCATCACTTTTACACTTCCGAGTAACACGCCACCCCATACAAAATGACTCTGAGAATGGCTTACTCTCAAGAACCACCAAAGCAGTTTTGCCTGCCCTGGAGCAATATTTGCTTCTGTGGTCATGTAATGGCATATGTCGGATATTTCTGTGAGGATTCCTAGTTTGTCATAAACACAGGGCTTGCTGATGTTATCCTTATACCGGGATCCTTAGCCAAAAGAAAAGTAGGACTAAGTCCTGCACTATATGTACAATTCCTCTACCATAGTTACATTGGATTACGAGGTAATTACCCATAGTAGACTTACCAGATAACCTGCACGAGCACGTATTTATAACATGAGGAATTAGCTTACCATGATTTGAATCAGGTGGCTGCCAGGCCTACTGTTGTGGTGCAGCTTACTTTTACCGCAGGAGGTATTGAATTTCCCTTAGTTTTATATCTGTCTATGGATTACCACGAATAAGTAAAGCGCACAAGAAAAAACAGGCCAGCACTGAGGTAATGTATTTTATACACAGTTAAAATGTAATGTAAAGAACTCAGCATGACATTTTAAACAATACAAGAAAGAAAACACAAATTGTAATCTCATATTTTTCACTGGAGTGAAAGCATTCTCTATTTTTCAGGCCAAAAAAGGGATGCAAGTACACTTCACAGCCACTGCCCTCGTCTCTATAAAGTCCTTCCTCTCATAGCAGACTTCACTTACACTTTACTGTTTGGCTGGAAATGCACTGCTACCTGTATCCTTGAAAAGTATCAGCTCTTCTGACAGGGTTGTAAGCATTCAGTGTGAATGCAAAACTGACCTCTTAGACAGGGAAGAAAACACATCAAAATAGCTATCTATGTTTGTATTTTCTGTTTATTTATTTGACTTCTACCCTTTCCCAAGTCCTGGAGTTTTTCTAATATGTCGCTTTGCACACTACTATTTGTGCCCTAAAGGGCATGCTCACCTCATCCACTAAAGGAAGTCAGCTTGCATGGATACTTCTGTGCTCACGTGGCAGCTTCTCACTCTCACTCCCAGAGAATGAATGCAGCTCTCCCTCTCACAGGCCGTCTCTCTCTCACATTTCTACTCTCTCTGGAAGCCATTGGCACTGCAGCTCTCAGCACCGAAGCAACCAGTACTCAGAGTTCTTCTTTTTTTTCAATCTCTTCGTCTATCTCTCTCTGCAGCAAACCACCCCTTCACAAAAAGCCCCATCTTTCACTCGATGTCCTCTTTTTAAAACCTCACTGGTCCAACCCACTTCATGCATATAACCCTACATAAAGTATATAATCTCCTTGCCCCAGGCTGTAATGTCATACATCGATCAGGCACCTCCTCCTGGATCGCCAAACCTAATGGAAACTTTCAGAAGTCCCTATTCTCTTCCACTGTCACTTTGGAGCAGAGTTTTAGTTCAATGGGCCCGGAATCAATACGTTACATATTTATTCTGGCTTCCTGTTCTAATAGCTCGACAATGGGCCAACTTTGAGCAAAAATGATTTTGCTTATTCAAAGTTCTCTTACCCTCATGTCTCCATTGCAAAAGCAATTTCTATTCCTGCATTTATTTTCTAAACGGCCTTGCAGAAACTGTGCTTGCAACCCATTTAAACCCCCCAATGTTCACCCTATGTTTGCCCCAATGATTTGTACTAAGTGGTATGGACCCAGCTGTCCCATTCTAAACACAAATTATATTAACTGGTTACATGTTAAGAGTTAAGAGTTAGTAGGTTTATTGTAAGAAGTTAGATATTAGTCCCTACACAACCTGCAATGCACTGCCCTGACAGGGTTAATCGCAAGTTACCCCTCCCTTGGCTTGTATGAATTTACAATGCTCTCTCACATACACACTATCATATCTCTTCTGCAGGAGTGTGAGTTGTGATTCCTGTCCTATTTGATATTTGCACCACCAGAAAATGTGCACCACCCAAATCTCCTACACACATTTCTGCTGTTGTATATTACCTTGCTTTTTGAGTGATGTGCATCATCAAGCTAGTAGTGAATGCATAATGAAGCCTGACAGGCAGTGTCACTTAGTCAATCTGCAACACAAAGTATGGGAATGCCTCTTGAAACCAAGGCCAAGAAAGCATTGATCAGGAAAAGAAGACATCCTGCTTCGTGTTTGAACTTTGCAATGTGTGCTGGTTCCAGATCACTTTGACTATGCTCCTGTTTTAGCCAGGTTAGGCACTATCTCTTTGGGTACAAGAATAGTGCTTCTTGTTATCTCATAAATCCTCTGGTAAGAATAAAATAATTCTTGAGTTATTCATGGGGTGCTGCCATGTGCCACCGTGTCAGGCACAATATGTAACTGAGAGAAAAAGGACCAAGGCTAATGAGCCTTCGGTGTGGGCTGCACACCCGTTGACCCACTTGGGGGGGTTGATTATATTCTTCCAATTCTTGTGGTGAGTATAGGGGAATAATGACATTCAATTCTTCATTAGTTCAAAAATATATAGTGTTTCAATATCACAATAGTAAAGGAAAATATTAGTTCAGCAAAATGCGACTATTTGCCTAATGCATTTTGGACTGTGCATCCTTTAACAGGGCCTAGTCTGATACCCTTAGTCATCCACACATCATTATCAATTGATTTGCAGAAACAAAAATAAAAATGCGCAAATAATACATTGTCATATTGTTTGTCACATCGCATTTGTCATGTGATTTAATCAAACAGGGTACCCACGTAATGAAACATATAACACAGAAAGAAACAACATTTAAAGAAAAGCATGTTAACTGATTCATTGCTCAAACAAAAGTGCTGAAAAGTATATATATATATATATATATATATTAGATATATATATTATAGTACGTGATCAAGTGCTTAGTATAGCGCGAAACGCGTTGTTTGCAGGTTGCTGCCCCTAGGCATCCTGTTATTGTTCTGTCTTCTATGTGCTGCTATGTATCGTGTATTTGCTTTTTGCACGATGCGTTTGGTTTTTAACTTATTAAAACATTAAAGACATCAGTAATTCCTATACTGTGTCTGTTTGTTTTTTCCGAACCTTCTTGAACCTGGCATTCATGTTTGTGCCTGCGGGAGTGCGATTCGCCTTTTCCTCCCTTTTTTCCATATATATATATATATATATATATAATACTACCTTTAGGCAGACAGTTCGAGCAGCACTCTCCACAGTGCCTTACTGACCCAACATAGTTAGAAAAGAGTTCAGGTCCAAACCGCTGTTTTCATTTAAAATTGCTTCCTTTATTTATTTTCAGGGAAAATTTTGTAGCGTTAAAACCATGGAAATCCATTCCAAAAATAGAAAAAAGACAAATGTACAAAGGTCCTCCCAAGTGCAGCACTCCTCGTGCTGAGGCGTTCACGCATTTCGCGGCTACCTCGCCACTTGCTCACAACAATTTGCCTCATTGTCATGGAACCATTTTAAAACATGAGGGACACAGGCAAGGAAGGGGAAGGGGAGGGGGAAATAGAATAGGCAGCAATAGAGAAAGGACCAGTTTTGCCTTTCAGCGAACATTCAATTCCTATGTCGGCCATTTTGGCACGGTTCGGTTTGCATCCAATCTCTGTATCATAACAGACATTTTCTGTACTTTACCATATTTTGTGCATAGTGTTGACTATTTTGTGCATTGACAGTATGCCTTTGTCGCCTACATATATCACAGATTATCATTCTCACATTTATTTTCAAAACAAAATGCCCATATATTTCGGATTGGTATAATTTTCCTTGGACTTCCAGAGCCCATTCAGGATATTCTTTTACCCCATACAATGCTAAGGTGCTTAGTGCTTTGGCTCAGATGACTCTTGATATTGAAATGTCATATACAGTAGCAGCAATTTACTATAGAACAATCAAATATAAAATACTAGTCTCTATGTTCTGATATTTGAAATGCTTTTAGTGCATTTACAACCCCGACTTTACAATTTAAAGTGACAGGTGCGATGCTAGCATATCGTATGTTCATATAGGTTTTCAAACAACAATCCACCATATAATTTGGATTGGTGTAGTTGTGATTTATCTTCTGGAGCCCAATTGGTTTGTTGTTTTATCCCATAAAATACTAAAGTGCTTAGTGCTTTGTCTACAATGGCTTTTGGTGTTAAAGTGAAGTATGCAGTAGCAACATGTTGCTTCAGAACAATAAGGTGTCAACTACATCACTTTATGTTCAAATGCTTAATGTGCTTTGTGCATTAGCAGCCTTAGCTATTCAATTTAAAGTGACAAGTGCAATAGCAGCATCTTATGTTCTTCAATTAGAATACCAAGTGTGTGTCTAAAAGCGGGGGGCGGGGTTCTCCATTGCCTTATACCACAATCCTTTCAAATTGGGTGTATGATATCCATTCTTCACAACTAATCTTAGTCTAGAAAAGGCTATCTATGGATGATGTCAATGCTGACCCCAATATATAGAACTGCCGCATCCCCAATTGGCCATGTGTCTACCTACCCTAGACCCTATATATATATATGTGTGTTTCTTGCACCTAGTTATCTCAAGAATTTTTTGTATTTGTATATGTATTTTATTTATATAGCACACCACGCACTTAGGCATCTGGGTACATTTCTTTCAGTTATATAGAATAGGTAAATTACAGTTGCATAGGATAGGTATTTGCAGGGTAGAAATACATTTACAGTAGATATACAGCAAAATGTACAACAATTTTTCAGATTGATTTACGAGTTGGGAGAGTGTACGGGATTATATCACAAAGTAATTAAAGTGGTGGGTAGTAGTAATTCTTATACTAGTTATTAGGATGTGTTCAATGTAAGACAGGTTTTTGCATTATTTCTGAATTTGCAGAACGACTCTGAGGGTTGCAGGTACGGAGTTCCACATTTTGGCTGCTAGTTCCAGGAAACTTCTGCCTCCTGTCTTTTGGAGATTGAACAAAGGAATGATGAGGCAGTTGGATTGTGAGGATCTAACAGGTTGATCCGAGTAGTTTTGTATGAATGTGTCGCATAGGTACTTAGGTGCTAGATTGTTTAGGCATTTGAAGGTAAGTGATTGAGTTTTGAGTCTGATTCTTTGATTGACCCCATATCCAATGTACACTACGTCTCAACTCTGAGATATGGTGTGATCTAGAGAGGTTAATCGCTGATCTGAGCGCGTTATTCCGGAAAATGTATAACTTTTAAAAGTTGCATTGGTTGTTCCTAGATAGTGGGCATTACAGTAGTCGATTTTTGATAGGACTAATGCCCTAGCTAAGGTAATGCAATTACCTGTGGTCAGAAATGGTCTGAGGTGTTATTTAGTTTGCAAGCGTATGCAGTAGTGGAGGCAGTGGTGTTAATGTGTCTCGTCAGGGAGAGCGAGGAATCAATAGAGATACCTAAGGTTTTTACATTTTTCGAAACTTTGATGTTGTTGCTGTCAATATTGAATACATTAAATTGTTTATCCAGTCTGCTGAGTCTAGCTTGGGTACCTACAAGAAGCAACTCTGTCTTATCGTCATTAAGTCAGAGTCCATGTTTGGCCATCCAAGCTTGAATAATTACGTAAATGTTATTTAGGCCTTTGGAGTCTATGTGGTAGTCACCAGAAATCAGGATGAGGGTTTGGGTGTCGTCTGCGTAATTAGTGTAGGAGACACCCAAATAGTCTAAGTAGTCAAAGAGAGGCTTTGTGAAAATGTTGCAGAGCATTGGGGAGACACATGATCCCTGGGGGACTCCACAGGTGACTGGCATTGGTATAGCAGATGCAGAGGGTGCAAATACTGTAGTGGTTCTGTTGTTGAGGAAAGACTGAATCCAAGAGGCGGATTTGTCAGAGAAACGGGCTGCGGATGAGAGGTGGTTACATAAGACTTTGTGGTCCACCAGATCAAAGGCAGTTGATAGATCTAGTAACAGAAGGAGTGCTAGGTTGCCTTTGTCTTTTATAATCTCCATTTGTGTAACTAGATCTATCACGGCTGTCTCCGTGCCATATCTGGGTCGAAAACCTGATTGATGGAGCCCTAGTACATTTTTGCTTTCCAAGTGATGCTGACTCTGGAGGTAGTCAGCCCTTTTCAGAATTTGTAGGAGGAAGGGCACTGTGGTAATTGGTCTCTAATTGGTCAGGATGTTGGGGTCAAGGGAAGGTTTCTTTAAAAGTGGCAAGACCCATGCGTCCTTCAGATTAGTAGCAAAAGAGAGATTCATTAATGATGTAATAAAAGGTGCAAGATCCGTTGCTGTCTCTTTGATAATTGATGTGGTACAAACATCACCTAGGCATCTAGATGCTTTCAAGCTCATAATGATGCCCTCGACATCTTTAGTGGTGAGGGGTGAGAACTTGAACATGTCATGTTGGTCAGGTGGGAGCACTTGAGTTACGAGATGGGGTGTGCTCTAGGCCAGACTTTTTTTTCTCTATTTTAGTTTGAAGGAGCTCGATTTTGTCAGAGAGAGTTTTTTGAATATTAGTGCACCATGTGAAGTCTTTTGTACAGATTACAGGTGGAGCGGTAGAGGATTCTAGCTCTCTGAGGATGCTAAATAGTTCTTTTGTATTAGATTTAACTTTTGTAATCCGTTCATTGTAGGAGTCACTTTTGGCTTGGATGAATATCTGTGTCTGTGCACCGCCTCTCTATGTTTATTTTCAGAGTGTCCAATGTAAATGATTCCTTCACCTTGGATAGGCACCCTGTGCGTTCATCCAACAATAATATGGACATTACAGTCTCAAGTTGTCAAACTTATTGAACCAGTATTGTTATTCTGTGTGATTAACATGCTTAATTAGAGTGTCTATACCTGAGATAGACCAAACCGTCATCCTGTGTATCCAATACTAGCTATTTGCTTTAACGTGATTCCAAATTCTAAATGTCAAATCCAGAGTAGCCAGCCATGCACATGTGCTCTGATAACCATCTGACGGTCCAGCAAACACTGTTCGCCTCTTCTGTGACACAATGCACTCTGTAGGTAATTATTAAAACATTTGATCACAACCAATCCAATGCAAATATAAACTACCATAATGTGTCCATTTAGAAGTCCCTTCATTCGCTTCTGCTTACCTGATAAAATACAGTGGGCCTCATCACGAGTTTGGCGGTAACCCTTAAATGCGGCGGTAGCACTATTACTGCCACATTTAAGGGTCTGCCAAATCACGGGTTTGGCAGATTTCCCCCCAGCTCTGAGCTGAGGGAAATCGCCAAAATTTTGTGCTCTTACCGCCGGCGGGAAATCCGCCAGTGGTAAGAGCGTGAAAATTCCCCATTGAGCCCAATGGGGAATGGGGAATTCCCGAATGGGCTCAGTGGGAAATGGGCAATACCGTTCGCCAAACCCATGATCCAGCGCTATTAGCGCTGGGGGTTTGGCGGTAGGGCTATTAACGCTGGCGCTAATAGCACCGGCTTTACCGCCCAACTCGTGATGAGGCCCAGTGTGTGGATCCTAAGTGCACTCATGTTACTACCAAGCACGATTGTCATGCTTGCTGCTAATGTTAAGTTGCTACCTGTTGTCATGGAGATAAAGCCTGGCAAGATGGGCATCACACTGGGACAGTGGCAGCCATCTTAGTACGGTCAATATCGTGATGTATGTTATCTCGCTGATTGATTCTGTGGTGGTAGTGTAATTGAATTAAGTGTAAATCAACCAACTTCTTGGTTGCATGTTAATTATGTAAATAATGATATTAACAGTAATATGTAGTTTCTGTGTGAATGCACATAAAAAAGTATTGTGCTAACATATACTGGGTTGTATATATTACGGTTATGTTGAAAAGCTCGAGGAGTCCAGTTTGATTGAACACAGATTCTACTCTTAATCCTATACTCACAGTGGTGAAATACAGGAAGTGAACGTCTAGCAATGTGGGGAATAGTCATTATGCATCTCATATTACTCATGATGATAAAATGAAAATGTTGGCAAGTGTTAATAATGGTAATTGGGCAAATTATGCATACAATCCTCATGGTGGACATGTTATATCTTGTTATGTCAATTCCTGCTAATCACATGTAGTTGATGCATATCATGAACTAATGCTGATATTGCAAAATGATGGCAAGTATTAATAATGCTGATTGGGCAAATTATGCATTCAATCCTCATGGTGGACATTCTATAGCTTATTCTGTCAATGCCTGCTAATCGCATGTAAGACCTGTAAGCTACAGAATGTCCCATGAATACTTACAGAGATACTCTTAGAAATATTCATAACCCTGGGCCACTAATCATCAGTCAGTGGTACCTGTGCAAGCAACATCTTATTACTTGACTTTACATCTTCATGGAGCAGCAAAAACAGTAACCATGAAACACACAATAGCTGTGTAAGACAATTAACCAAGACACTTATAAACAACAATTATAGAAAACAATTCAGATCCCACTCCTCGGTCATTCCACTGGGCACAAGGGTGTCTAAATGGTTGATCCAGTAAGCTTCTCTCTGTTGTCTTCTCTTCTTTGTGTCTAGTCTCTGCTCCTGGTTTTCAATGACTTCTAAAACTTGACATTTTAACTGTGCAACACTGTGGTTCTTTTCATTAAAATATCTGGCTATAGATGAATTGTCATTCCTATATCAAATACAAGACTTGGGCTCATTCATCCATATTTTTATCTTGTGACCTGTCTCACCCACATAATAAATGCCACATGGGCAACGTATACAGTACACACTGTTCTCTGTGTTGCATTTGGCTAAATGTCTTAGGGTGATTTTTTTCTCCTGTACCTGGGTGTGAAACTACTCCACCTTTAATGATGTTGTTGCAGTTCCCACAGTTAAGGCAGGGAAATGTGCCTGGGTTCTTATTTTTCACAGATGGTTGTCTAACATGCCTTGTTTTTATTATTACATCTCATAGATTGCTTGTCTTGATGTGTATTATTTTTACTAACATAAGTATGTAGTAAGTCTTCAGTTATTAGTTATTAGCTATTAGAGGCCTGATTCACAGAATGTTTTCCAATGGGTTAGCTCCATTACAAAAAAGGCTTTTGTGAATCAGGCCCTAGCTATTTATTCCATATTTATCATTACCGAAATCTCTTACAAGGTTCCATTCATTATTTTACTATCCAAAATGACCAGATAAAAAAATATTGTACTTCTATAATGCATGCTGCAGCCATTGTCTATGTGTATGTATGATTAGGTTCCTGTATTAACAACAACATTCCAATATTATGTTTTATTGAGATGAGTACATTCTTTAATACATTAAGTAGTTTATGATGGATCTCTCGATCACCCCTCACATCTTGTTACTAACATTACAAACACAACCCCTTTTAGAGGTTTTTTTTATCACAATTTAATTTGTGATATCATCGGTGATAAAATCAATGACATTTGTGATGTCATCTTTGATGTCCTGGGTGTTAGTCTTAGTATTGCACAGAGATGGCACGAGTTATGGCTGCTTACTGTACCAGAAAAGCTGAATTTCAAGGGTTTTTTGGTTTTACTTGTAAACATAAAGTCCCTTTAGCAAAGTTGTTTCAGTGAATTTCATAGGTTTTTACTAGTGACTCTTTAATATGCTACAAGTTTCCAATATTATAAGCCCCCCATCCCCAATATGTCAACTATGGAGTCCGCAGAAAATGTGGTTGTCTGTGGACACTGGGCGGTATTTACAAGGCTCAGAATCATAGGGGAGACCCAAAAAAGATGTACTCATCAATCAACAAACAGATGTACCTAAATTCCCAGCTAATTTTTACAGCATGCAAATATACCTTTTTGTAAAATCACATTAAAAATTACTAATATATAACACACATTACAATGGAATGCACCAATCACAAACCATAACTGTACACTTCATACAATCTCCTCACTACAACTCTGCATACATATTAAGAAACACCAGGTGCTTATTGGACAACACATTCTCACTAAATAGTAAGTGCATTTTATTTATTTTTGTTTCATTAGCTTTCATTACATAAACATGTGTTATAAGACATATGGCCTCATTACAAATATGGAGGTAGCCATGACGCTATTAGCGGTATGGCTACCCTCATACGGGTATCGGGTCCGCGTTCCCGGAATGGGGAGGTACCAGACCATACTGGCCTTGGAGGGCCCGGTAATTCCCCTTCCCAGGAACCTGGACCCGGTACATCCCCATTGCCATTCGAGCCCCCATGGGCTCAATGGGAATAGGGAGGATACAAACAACTGGCCCGTTAATGACGGGCCCATTGTTTGCATCCTGGTCTGATTTGAAATAACTTGTACAGTATGTGAAAAATCATGTCATTCAAAATGTTCTCTATCACAGTCCTTCTTGCACCTATCCCCCTTATCGCCAGCAATCATCCCCAGCAAATTCAGAACATTTTAATGAAAGATGCTTTGACAAAACCTCACTACCTTCCTCCCCTCCTGATTCTCCCATTTATGTTTCCCATTCTGATACCCCATCCCTTTCTTGAATAATATGTGTTGTACTAAACATGGTTTGTTTATTGTTGTGCAGTATTCCCTTCTTTTATAACCTCCCATTATGAGTCTGCGGACTACGCGACTGTCCGGTGTCCCCACTCAAAATGGAGGCAGGATGTCCAGACATGTCCTTTTTGTGTGACACACTTTTAATTAGTACCGGACACTGGCCCTGTACTCACCTGGAGTGTGTCCAGGGACAGCCGTTGGGGCTGTGAATGTCCCTGGATGTTAACATGTGACAGTGTCCATGGCCACAGACAGTTTAAAACTGCTTTTCCAGCCTATCTAGGGTTTTTCAAGCAAAACTGTACCCTTACAAAGCTCCCAGATCCATTCTCTGTAGATCTGGCAACTTTTTACAACTTTTCAAGGCCTTTTTGTGACCCAGCAGTCCACGGACAGCATGACTGTCTGCGGAGGGTTCCTCTAAAGGTACCCACCCATTACCTTTCCTCATTCGCTATCTGGTTATCCAGGGGAGAGCATTTTATAGCACCTGTGTTGCAGAACTTTCTTTATGGACAGTGGACAGCATCATGGCATCTGATATGGCAACTTCTGCTCCCCAACCACCCGCCCACCACCATCACCATCTGGAGGGCTTGGACAGGGGAACAGGTGCGATGACATAGAGGAGGATCAAGAGGAAGACAAAGATGAGGTAGTGGAAGTGCCTACCTCCAGCACCCGGAGTGAGTCCTGGGTTTGGCGGTTCTTTAAAACCGTGGGTGGGGTCCCGAAGGCTAAAGCTGCTCATGTTGAATGCATTGAGTGTGGGGTGAAACTTCATTCATGGACAACAGGGGCACTACTCCTTCGGGACCACATCAATTTTGTTGCCACGTCCGTACTAACCACCTGGTTGCATTGAGAAAGGCTGCTCCTTTCTCAGGAGGAGCAGGCTATCTTCCTCTGCGCCATCTTCTTCTCCCAAACCTGCCAGCACACAGGGTACTCCTATGAGGCAGAGGATCGCACCGGCCGCCTCTCAGGCGATACAGGATGCAGTTAATGTTTGAGGGTCACAGTATGCTGCATGTACTGTGACACACTGCTCTGCAGGGGGGGGCAGTGTTGCAGTGCTTTTGAGGAAGTTGAGAAAAGAGTACAAGAACCGTGCCCCCTATCTTAAATTTAAGGCATGCCCAACATCTTCCCCTGTCCACCTGTCCCTCCATCTCTGTGGTTGGAGCCCCTTCCCTGCCTTCCCCACCTTAACTTCCCTCTCCTGCAAAAAAAAATGGAAAAAGCCAAAAACAATACAAAACCAAAAAGAAAACAAACAAAATAATTGTTCCTTTAGGAGCCACATTTCACAGTTAAAAAATGTAATTGAGAAAAAAGTCAAAGGCCCCTGTGCAGCCTGCATATTCCGCAGACAGCACGGTAGTCCGCAGTCAGCGTGGTAGTCTCCAAACATCTAAAAAATTCAAGGCGTGGGAAGATTTAAATCCATTTAATTGTTTTGCATTTTTTGGCTCTTATATATTTTTTTAATATTTGGTTTCACAAAATGAACTAAGAAAACATTTCACTGAATTTCATTATTTCTTCTCACTTTCACAAAAACTGCTTCAAAGCATTTTTAATTTTTTCCACAAAAATCTGATTACCCACATCAGTTAGATGAACTCCACCTTGGCGAAAACTGCTGGACTTATCACATTTAGGCCCTGATTCATGGATTATTTGCACCAAAAAAAACAGGATTTGTGCGCCATTCTGCCCGCAAATCCCTGTTTAATAAATGGGGATTTCCGGGAAGAATGGTGTACAAATCCCATTTTTTTCGGCGCAAATAATCCATGAATCAGGCTATTAATGTTCTCATCATGAAACAATTTCATGCCAACATTTGCGAAAAAAAGCACACACAGCTTTTTTGACATTGTGCCTCGCTTTATCCATTTTTGGACCAAATGAACTGGAAGGCATCCACATCTGTCTATGAGCAATGCAGAGAAAAATAATGTTTGAATTAGGGAACATTTCCTTCAACTTTCCCTATATGTCCTTCTGCATGAAATGCCAGTCACGCTCCCCAAACTGTTCCCACCACAATGAATGATAATTATGTCTGGATGTTTCAATTGAACCATATTTGCCCACTTCGCGCCACACACTCAATACTAGAGCACTTCAAATTTAGTAAATCCAGGTTTTTGGGCAACTCCACAATGCTCAGCATACACCTTCACCCAGTGAACCCAAGAGTCCCCCAAACTCCAAAAGCTCTGCCTGCTGAAAGACATTGCCCTGGCCATTTTCAATCCTCTCACAACTCCTACTAACAGATCTCCTGCTACTCTCTCTTCCTGTGCACCACACCCAGGAAACATGATTTTCTGATCTGCAGCCTTTGCAGTCCCCTTTCTATTCCAGGAACCCTAAAAAGACCTGAATGTGGTACGAGCCATCCATGGACCACCGCAGGGTTCGTGGACAGGTCATCCAATTGTAGGGGGTGGGGAGGTTCACATTTAATTTAAACAATTTATTATACACTAGTGGCTCTTAAAATAAGTTTTTTTTTTGCTTTTTTTCAAGTTTGATTTCTTTTGTTGCTTTTCAGATTTGTAGTTCCTAAATCTACTTACACATGTTTTCATAGGCACTGTACATCTCTTTCACATAAACCTTTTCAGTGCATTTTGAATATTTACAAGGAACATCTGATTCCCATAATCAGTAAAATTCACTCCATCACTCAGAAAATTGTTTGAGGCATCCACCTTGATGTTTTCATTTTCAAAAGATGCCATGCCCACACCTTTCAAAGAAGCACACACTCCTTTAGTTACAAGGTGTCTATCGTGGTCTAGTTGTGCCCAGAACAAATTTGGGCATCTCCACACTTCCCTTGGATGTATTTCTGAAAGAATTACTTTTGCAGATGGAAATAGTTCTGTTGAGCCTCAGAACATATCTTGTAATGCAACCTGCAAATATAGTGGAGTAATGTACCCCAAACTATTTTTAACACATTGTAACAAAACCTTTGAAATTCAAGGAAAAAAACATTAGTTGCAAGGACGTTAAGGTGAGAACTTAATGAAACAAAACCCTGGAAATTCAGCTAAAGCCACCTTAACTTTGTGCCCCCTGTTGCGCAGACTATGGCCACAATGATGACATCACAAATCACATTACTGATGCCATCATTGGTGACAACACCAATTGCATTGTATATAACTGATTACATCAATAATGGAATTAGACATAATATAATTTATAAGTTAGCTCATGAAAACTTTAATTACCTTAATAAGAATTTAGGCCGTGGACTTGGCCATGACAAAGACTGGGGTCACTGGCCAGCACCAAAGGCCATAGCTAGTAGTCGGTTAGTGTTCAGAAATACGAATGTGCATGGTTAAAAGCCATGCCTAGTAGCCCATCACATACAGTGGGAAACATTGAAAGCTTAAGTCAGTGGCCATGACTAAAGACCGTAGCTAGTACCAATTAAAATATGTCAGAATATTATATTAAAATATACAGTGGACATGGCCAAAATATGTACAAACTGCTCAAGGTCAAAGGCCATGGCTAGTGACCTATTTATATGTTAGAATATATAGTGGGCACAGCCAAAGATTGTGGCCAGTGGCCTGTATTGTGCTTAAATCCATGGCTAGTGCCTAATCCGGTTGAAAGCTATATCCAGTGGCAAAGGCCAAAATCTAGGGCTGGTAGCCTGTTAGTGCACATGGATGAAGGTGTTGACCACTGTGCATAGCTGAAGGCCATGACTAGTACCCTTTCATGTGTTCAAATATATTTGGCCATGCACACTGACCATGGATGAAGGCCATGCTTAATGCCAGTTACAGTTGTAATGTAATTAGGGATGTCATCAGTGATACAATCTGTGATGTCATCATTGTGGTCACAGTGTAATTAGGTATGTCATCAGTGATGCGATCTGTGATGTCATCATTGTGGTCACAGTCTGCGCAACGCGGGGCGCAAAGTTAAGGTAGATTTAGCTGAATTTCCAGGGTTTCGTTTCATTAAGTTCTCACCTTAACGCCCCTGCAACTAAAGTTTTTTCCTATATATATATATATATTCAAGATACAAACTTTATTTTTTGGGACATTAGGTGAGCAATAAATTGTAACAAAACCCTTCCTCATAACTTTTGACTCGCATGACAGGTTTTGCTGAAATTGTACAATCAAAAAGTTTGTCTCAAGCCCACTCGTCTCCCCTACCCCAGACTGGATATTTTGGGAAAGATGTGGTAAAAATAAAAATATATTAAAAAAAGTTTCAGCCTAGTCCCTATAACTTTTCCCATTGAAAACAATTTTGCTCCTGGTGCACAGCCAAAACCGCTGGACGGAATTGAGCCAGGTATGAAACAACTTAAGCATGAAGTGATGACTTGATTTCTGGGGCAGTATGGGGTTATTCAGTCTAGTCGTTTTTAAAATATTTGATGGGTAAGGGGTTGCCACCTTGTCCCAAAATTATAGCTATATCTACCATGATGCTTTGCAGCAGAGAGGCTGACAGAATTTTCAGAAATGAAAATCAGCCATTTTTCCACCAAAATTCTATTGCTAATAACGTTTGACTTGCTGGATGGATTTAGATGAAATCATCAAAACAAAGAGCTTGTCAAGCCCCCGTCCACCAAACTTCAAATTTTGGGAAAAGAAAAAGTTGTATAATAAAAAAGTTATTAAGAAAACAAAACACCACAGTTTCATAATGTTCAGCCCATTCATTTTCCCATAGAGAAACAGTCCAGTTTTTGAACAGCTGTAGCGTCTAAATCACTGGGCAGATCTGGATCAAATAAGAAACAGCTTGTGCAAAAGCACTGACTTAAATTTATTGACTAGTTTGGGTTAACTCCATGTGGTCGTTTTCTAAATATTTGACTTAGAAGGGGGTGCCCCCTGCTTCTAACAAATGTTTTCAGTCTTGGTGCTTTTCAGCAGAGGCTGAGAGAGGCAAATAAAATGTTATTAGGGAGTTGGCAGGTGCCTGGGGACAAAGTTCAGAGTGCAAAGTGTTTCCCATAAGAGGTGTTATCCGGCAGGATATCCGCGGTTATGATAGAAGATTAGATTGGGAATGAAAGTCCATCAGATCAAAGCATGAGTGTTGGGGGAATGGGTTAGGGCTGGCAAGGGCTTAAGAACTTAATACGAGTAGGGGGAGCATGGCACAAAGAGGGAAGAACTTGGAGAATGCCGGGAGGGCAGGGAAGAGTTTGGGATGTATGTGCTTTTGATGGATAACCATGGTTATTTGTGAGCGTTTACGGATAACTTCAGTTATCTGTAGTACATTGATAACCATTGTCATGGGAAAACTATTTTTTAAAGAGAGAGTTAAAAAAATGTAATTAAGAGAAAAAGGTGGAATTTAGAGCTACAGTGAGGTGGGTGTTAATGGGTGTGGGAGGGCTGTGGCTACTGGGTTTTATTTTAAGGAACCAAATGGTGAATTATGGAATGTGGCCATGGCCTAAGGCCATGACTAGTGGCCCCCAACGAAACCAAGTATGAAACATGTCAAGGTGCCCTAGTGAAAGGTCATGGCTCGTGTGCCCAAAAGAACCATAGTGGTGTGGCCACAGCTGATGGGCGGTCCACTAGTCATTGTCTAAGGCCATGGCTAGTGAACCTGTTTAGGAAAACTATTGGAGAAATATGTAGAGTGGCCACAACTGAAGGCTGTGGATACTGGGCATGGCCGAAGGAAGAAAGTTATTGGGGTAACATGTAAATAGGCTACGGTCAATGGCCATGACCAATGCTCATGGGCGGAGGCCGTGACTAGTGAGTGTGAGAGAAAGATATGTATAGTTGCCCATGGCCACATAGTGGGTCCCAAAGAAAGTTATTAGGGGAGCATGTACAGTCGACATGGCACCTAGTGGGCAGCATGTCAAGGGGCCATGGAGAAAGGCTGTGGCCTCTGGCCATAGCCAGACCCATGGCTAGTGCACCCAAAAGAAACCTAGTGGTGTTGCCACATGACCACTAACTATGGTCAGGGGCCATGGATAGTGGCCCATTTAGGAAACCTACTGGAGCAATATGAGCAATATGTAGAGTGGACACGGCCAAAGGCCATGGCAAGTGTGACTGAAAGAAAGCAATTGGGGCAAGATATAAAAGGGACATGGTCTAAAAGGGTGAATGGTCATTGGCCATGGCTATTGAGCTGGAAAGAAAGGCAGTGTTTTAAATGATACAGCGGGCAAAGCTGAAGGCTATGCTCACTGGCCAGGGCTGGGGTTAGCCAAAAATCAAAAGTGGAAAACATGCCCTTTGGAAGAGGAAAGTAGGAAATGCCATCATGCTGGAGGTGGAGAGTGGGGAAGAGAAGACCATGTGAAATTGTAGAGTTGTAGGGGCTGAGGACCAAGCCCAGAGCTCAAACAATTTTGAATATTGAGGGTTATTTACCTATATTCAGGGATATAGTAGAAAATGGGGGAAGGAAACGAAAGTGCATTACAGAAATAAAAGCAAAAATGTGTGTGTCCCCAAGTAATTTTTGTAGTAAATTGCAAATATTACTGTTGTTATGAGAAAAATGTTTTAAAAAAGAAAGAGAGAGTTAAAAAAATATGAGATTCATATACAGAAGTGGTATTTTACAGCTATAGTGAGGTGTGGGATAACCTAGTGGGTCCAAAAGAAACATATTGGGCGAACATGTACAGTGGACACAGTCAAAGTCCTTACCCACCGGCCATGGCCGAACCTCATGGCTACTGGCTCAGTAGTGTTTAAAAATATATCGTAGGTTCAGATGAAAGGCTGGTCAAGGCCAAAGGCCCTATCTAGTGGGCTCGAAAGACATGTATAGTGGCCAAAGGTAATGGCCACCTAGTGGGTCCAAGAGAAACATATTGGGGGAACGTGTACAGTGGGCACGGCCGAAGGCCATGGCTAGTGGCCCGTTAAAAAAAACAATAGTATAACAAAACCCTTGAAACTCACTGAAAAAAACCTTAGTTAAGGTGCAGTTAGTTGTGCAGATTTAATGCAACAAAACCCATGAAATTCAGCAGATGTGGGAAGTCATGACCAGCTTAATTCGGTGAGTTCCTATTGCAAAACCCTTGAGCACATACATATTGTAAGAGAAGGGATTCACAATGACATACAAAATGGCATTATGGGGGACATATAATCATGGGGCACACCAACAGGAGCACGGCAAGTTAGGATGCTCATGACTTCCTTTCATTCCCGGAGGTCCTCATCCTCCTGTCATCACAGATATGTTCTTCCAAACCTTTTTGCTCAGGCTTTCCTAAATTATATTTGCCTTGATTCCATTGTAGGCTTCCTTTGCCAAGGACTTTTTCTCTAAGACTTACTGCTCTGTTATCTTGTTCATTGGCAAGCTTTATCTTGCATTTTTCGTTATGTGTTTCTGGGTTGTACATTCTCCAGCCTTCAGTTCTGCAGGTATAAAGTGGTTGCCCTTCCTCCCAGTGTTTTAATTCCCAGTCTTTGTTGGCTACACACCTGAGTTGCTTAAATCTCCCTTTCATATATAGCTCACTTTGCTTGAAAACCGTTTTCTCCAATGCTGTATCGTTCTCAGGAATGGGACGAGTTTCTCTCTTCAAATGACAACGGTCTTCCCTTACTGGGTTGTTTGCTATTTGCTTTCTCAGGTTATTACAGTTCCAATCTTTAAATTTTATGTTTTCATTCTCTTCCTTCTGACAAGTTTCTTTGTGCATATAATGATTCCCCTGGTACCTCTCGCCATGTGAGGAAAGGTTGCAGGGCTCTGCTCTTGCTTAGGTGCTGCTTCTCGCTATTCGTGTTGTTCGGACTCCCATTCTCGGTTCCTCACCGGATGTGTGACATCTCCAGATGCTGATGATCGAAAGATTTTCAGGCTTACCATCTCAGTAGTCTCTGTGGTGTTCATCGGGGGTCCTGCCCACCAGTCTGCAAGCATGGACATGCCACTACCATGGCCATCATTCCGAGGTTGGTGGTAGTCATGGCGCTATTTGCGCCATGACTGCCACCAATAACGGGTCCGGCACCGGTATAGTTCAATGGGGATTTACCGGTGTAGTCCGACCTTTGCGGGACCGGTAAATCCCCATTCGAAATGCCATTCCCCATTCCCATTGAGCCCCTCTAGGGCTCAATGGGAATGGGGAGGGCGCAAATAACAGGCTCGCGAATGTCGAGCCCGTTATTTGCGCCTTGGTCCCTTAACGGCATTTCTCAATTTGTTTCTCTTGCTCTTCAAAAAATCAGGGGTCTTTGACCTGCATTGACTCCACCTTCACATGGCATGATGATGTCAGGGGGATTTTCCTGTGCATCACACTCTCCTTTGCTCCTTCTGCTATCATTTGTCCCAGATAAATACAAATCTCTAGTTAAAGAGATATCTTACTTTCTTTTTCAGCATTTTTTCTTTTTCATATTGTAGAGGAGGTCCCAGACATGGCCTGCACCCCAGCCCCACATTTTGAAGTACCAGGAACATATTTGCCAAGGTACGTGACATATGAGGAACAAAAGAGCCAACAGAGAGCAGCTCTGGGATTCTGCCCAGTGCCCACCAGAAGAGCAATACCTGTTGAAGTGCCTATAACCAGACAACCTTGGGTAGCCCGATACTCACTGAGACAACCGTACCAGCAGTTAACACGAAATGAAGACTACTTGCAGACTGTCCCCGAAGAGACCCATAGAGCCTTAATGGAATGCGAGTGATGACGACACACAGGCCCGGACAGACTCACAGATGAACAAAACAACGGCTAAAGGATGACACACAAGATGAAAAGTTATAAATAATGGTGTGACAGACTTAAAAGAAGAAACAACATTGCAGCACAAAGAACGTAACCATGAAGGAAGGATGAAAATATGTAACTGGCTAAATGCCTGTAAATAGGCTTGTAACGCAAGAAGCTAAGGAAACGATACTGCTTGCAATGTTTAGTAGGAGAATAGAGCGGCAAGCGCCAATTATATACCTACCTCAATGAAGCACATTATACAAGTGCAACTCCATTTTGTAAAAGCAGAATCAAGCCCAGGCTACAAGGGGCTAAACAGGCCTAGATTCATACTCCAGCTTAAGCCAGAAAGAAGGAGCGGAATCGAAACTGAGCACAAAGCAGCTCATGCCTGGGAATTCGAGGTCAACTCCAAGAAGGGAGGAGAGCGGCAACCTCAAAAAATCGAAACTTCAGAGCATAGCAGCCAGCCATTGAAGGTCGAGATAAGGAGGCCCCAGGCAGGTGGCGAGTCTACGGAAGAATCAAATACACGAAAAGCAGGAAAATGAAGCAGATTCATGGTGAACATACACGTGACCAGTCAAGCGCGAAGAGGTACCAACGCTTGGTGTCACCCAGAACCCTAGGATGCCATAACTTTTCCTGATAAGAAGCAACAGTTTCAAGGCCATCCTCAGCCAACTAATTGACACATAGCCCTAAAGTACTGATTGATGGAAGGGAGGCAGGGTGAATCTTGGGGCACAAGGCACCTGGGTGACCATTCTGCATGCTGCTAATTAAAGTGGAGATTTATGTCTAGTGGTGTAACCCACCCAATCACAATGGACCAAATAATCTAGGGTCCTATACCTAGTAAAACCAATAAGACGTCTTTCTTGTAGTGATATCTATCACAAGTGATGTAGAGAGATGGGCATAGACGCCCACCCAATAAGAGTTATCCAATACTCACGCTCTGTTACCATATACAGATATAGCACATATACATAAGTTACCTTTCCCAACCAATAGAATTGCATGGCAAACTTTGAGTGTTACACGTCAATGATGATGAGAATGTTCTATAACTATTGCTGTCTGAATGAAGATTTTGAAAATTGAAGCGAGACAGGCAATCGCATCACTGATGATTTCCATTTGTTTCCCCGTTTTTTGTACTTGTCAAACAGACTTCCCTTTGCCAAACCATTGACTTGTCTTTATTGATTTGTGTTGGAGTAAGAGAATCATGTACCTCATCCTCCTCAAGGTGCAGCTATCTCGACTTAAAAGTACTTGAGGGTGAGCTCTGATCCCATGGGCCCGTCAGAAGTCACTCCGCCCTCCTGTACACTTGGTAGCAGTGAGGATGGTTGTGACCATCGATTAGTAAATATCGATTATTGATAAGACACCTATTGACCGTCGACACAAAGTAACTCTGGGCCCTCGGCAATATCACAAGTCCTTAGCCATTCGGATGAGTAGACTGAGAAGCTTCCAGTGGACAATGATAGTGTAAGTTCATCAAAACTGCAGTGGGTCTGAAGGAACCTGCCTTACAGAGCATAACCCTTCTCATTCCTACGGGCAGCCAATCAGACAAAAAACGGAAGGAGGTGGAAAAGGTGGGCTGTGATCCTGAAGATCCAGAGAGGAACCACGCGAGCGGTGAGTGAACCAAAAAATTCAATACTTTGGCAAAATGTCTTATAGGCATTAGAACAAGTAAGGGAAAAGGTAACGGAGGGTGGCAGAGAAAACAAAATTGCCAGAAGTAGAGAAGACTGTCTATATATATAAGGGGATAATGACTCGAGTATAAGAGAGAAAACAGAGGTTACCGCGATAGACACCCGAGAGAAAACAGAGGTTACCGGGATAGACACCCGAGAGAAAACAGAGGTTACCAGGATAGACACCCGAGAGAAAAGCAGAGGGTACCGGGATAGACACCCGAGAGAAAACAGAGGATACCAGGAAGGACACCTGAGATCAAAAAGTAAGAGAACTTGCCTTGTTCCTGCACTTTAAAATAGCGGTCAGAAGAAACGTGAACTCAGAGCCCACAGAATAGGAGACGATTAGTATACGACCACGTTTAAAGACGTCGTTTAGGGAGTTCCTGGGTGTTAATTAGAAGGCAGAGATCTATACGTCCAGCTTGTGTCTGTCTAGTCTGTCAAGTGTCTATTGTACATGTTCTGTTTTATGTCACATGTAAAGAATTGTGTATCATTGATTGTTTGAAAGGAAGTTGTGGGTTTTACGCGATTCTGTAATTGTGAGGGAATTGCACACGGATTGATGTTCTTGAGTAAATTGACTGACATAAATTTGTTGTGAAAGTTTGGATTGGAGTTTGCTGTATTTGGTGCTCGCTCATACTGTTGGGAGTATTGAAATTGCATGAAAATATTGCTAGAGACAGAGTCCATGCACAGAGGAGATTACTCCACTCGCTCACTTATGTAAGCAACTGCCTAAACATGCACCCAAGCTTAAGAAATATAGAACCGAGTGGGTTAATGGTACCGCCCACAAGATATTTATGCCGTGGCCACAGAACAGGTCCTTATCCAAAGCCTTCTTACAACACATGACAACCTATTTGCATGCCACATATACAGGCAAGAAACTAGAGAAATGCCTCGCTGTTCTAGAACTTTGGAAAATGTTTGAACAGCCAAAGGAGGAAGAGCCTCCCGCAGACTGGATATTAAACGTATGCACACAGGGGGGTGAGACGCCTACTGCGCCACCAGGCCCGCCTGAGCCAGAGATCAAGGGAAGTAAGTCAGTTGGACTCTACCCTCTAAGATAGCTCAAGGCAGCTATGGGGTATGGTAACCCCGCATTTGAGTCACCTACATACAGTAGTGACGAAACTAAGGGGAAGGATCAGGGAATGAAACTTACCTCCGCAGTCCCGAGGGACAAAGGGAGACGCAATGATGAAAGGAAGGATCAGGCACAGATTAGTGCACCTCTCGATAAAGAGAGAGAGAGGGAAAGAAATTGACAGGAAGTGAAGACAGAATCGATGAGATAGCATTCGCAAAGGACGAATGTATGGGAGGACAGATATTGTTGAAACTTGATGGTAAAGGAAGGGATGATGTGAGACCGAGAGAGAAGTCTGATGAGGCACAGAGAAGGGAAAAGGAGAAGGAAAACTAAATAAGGGACGAGAGAATAAAAAAGAAAGATAGGCTGAGGCGAGAACAGCTATATCGCAAAGATCAAGGAAAACCGCTCAGTCACAAACAATGTGCAGCCTATGAGCAGTACAGACAGAACCTGCAAAGGTTGGAAGAAGAGCAAAGAGTATGTGAAAAGAGAATAAGGAGATGGGAAGATGAGGAAGTTAGAAGGGCAAATGAACGTAGACATGAAAGAAGAAGAGAAGAAGATAAGACTAGAGAAGAAGCGAAGAAGCGCAAGGAAGTCGATGATGTTATGGAATGTAATCGTAGACAGAGGGCACGCAAACTTGAATATTTGGAGTGGGAAGTTAAAAAACCCAATCCTGTTGTAGAATGGGAAGACATTGAAGAATTATTTCCTGCGTACCATTAAGTACCAGGCACGAGTGGGGCGAATATCGAAGATGACTTCGACACCAGAAGCATCGGGGATACGATCGATAAAATATATGATGAAATGGGGTTGGAGCCGATATCCCATGGGGGAAGGGAAGACGAGCGCTTGGAAAGCACTCAGCTGTATGGCTCAGAGGATGTCACCCGAAGTAGTAGGAGCAGGAGACTGTACCTGGACAGGCTAGAAACTAGTAAGAGCGACGAAGATGCAAGGAGTTGTGTGAATTCGGAACAATCAATGTCCGACTCCGAAGGGAAAACAGAAAATGAGACAAATGAGGAAGGGAGATGGCGCGAGAAGTGGCTCCCAAGAGACAAAGGGGTATGATGGTCAGATGCTGGCGAGTCCGCACCCCAGACATCAGAGTCTGCTGTGCAACCTGACCGACATGTGGGAACCCACCACGATCAGAGGGGGGTGTCAGCACCCGCCTATGTAGACAGATTGAGGACATTGCCAGGTAGACGGCCATGCGGGAATGTTACCCTGGCGATAGACAGAAGAGCCATGGGGAAAGAGAAGGAAGATTGTGCATTCCAATTCCCTCTGCTAGAAAAAAGAGGAGTGAGACCACAATATATTCCATGGCCACTCATGGACCGAGAGAACCTGAAAAACAAGCTTCCAATGCTGACATCAGGAGCTAGGAAGTGCATACACAAATTAAAAAAGATGACAGGGGGTGTCACGTTAGCTATAGGGGACATTAAGGGCCTCCTAATCGCTATACTTGGTAAGAGAGCAGACGATCTGTGGAAACGAGCAGGGTACCCTGGTGTCACCATAATTAACACTACCCATGATGGCGCGCCATTTAATAACTGTAGAGCAGCAGTGTGGAAAGCGCTACAGGTGTTGTACCCTGACACTTCCGATATGGGAACTATAATGACTCGGAAAATTAAGGAGTCAGAATATCCGTTGATTTATATCCAGAACTTCCAAGAACCATGGGTGCTCCAAATGCATGAATCTTGGACGAAATCTATCCCTGTATTCTACCATATATTGTGCCAAGGGTTACCGGAACCGGTGCAGAAACAGCTCAAGAAATTGGTAGGAGTAGAGTCTAAACCTTGTGCTGAAATACAGTTGACTATTGCACATTACTGTAGATTGTTGCAAGATTAGAATCGGAAAAAGGAGGCAACTCGTAAGGGTGAGGAAGCAAAGCAGGTGGAAAAGAAATTATCAAAGTATGCTCTCTAGGGAGCCATGCTGACAAGCCCAGCTGAACCGAACGTACAACAGGCGACTAACCCACCGAAGAAAAACCAGGGTAACGTGGGATTTTACCCAAGAGGAATGGGATTTAGAGGAAGAGGATGGCTGAGTAATCAGGGAGGTTTCCAGAGTAATCAAGGAGGCTTTCAAAATATGCAGATGGGCAGTCCAGATATGTCAAATGGACAGGTAGCCCGACCACTGCCAGTATCCTGGCTGTGTGGTATAACAAGGCATCTGGCGGGCTCGTGCAGAAGCCAAGGCACGTGGCAAAATGGACAAGGAATGGGATATTGCATGGTGAATCAGACTGCTAAGCCACAAAAGGGTGGTGCACAGGATCACACAGTGCAGCAGCAAGCACCAGGCTTGCAGCAAGGTGCGCAACAAGGGGTTCCACGCCCGAGTGTGGGGAACCCGCCGCAAGGGCAATCCCAACAGGTACCACCGCAAATGTCTCAGGGCACAAACTCCGGAAGTGAAGGCAACGCTGAGAATGGAGAAAATCCACAAGTATAAAGTGGACCGAACTTATATATGAACTAGGACAGCTCACTGGGAAACCTGATGTGTTCTATCCTATCAGTGACACCAGACCCTAACAGGGAACCAAGGGTGAATGTCATCATGGGGGGAAAGAATATTCCTTCTTAGTTGACACAGGTGCAACACGCTCGTGCATACAAGAAGGCAAGTTTTCCTTGTCCGGCCAGGCCATAGACACTTAGAGTTTCACAGGAGCTCACAGTCGAGTTCCCTTTGCAGACAAACTCCCAGTCTCCGTAGGAGAGTGCAAAATGAATGTGCCTTTATTATATTCACGTCAAACCCCAGTGAACATTTTGGGTCAAGACTTAATGACAAAATTGAATATGACAATCTCATTCATGGAGGAGGGCATAGTATGCTCCATTCCAGGAATGCATTATTCAAACATGTGCGAAATTATCAAATCATACTCAGGACACATAGCCATGAGAGCTATACCGTTAGAACCAGAAGTCTTCGCATATGGCATACAGGTGCTTATGGTGGGATTGCCAGGTCTTGCAGATAGGGCCATGAGAACCCCTGATGAGTTTCTACTCAGACCAAGAATACCTATGCATGAAGAAGGGGGACAAGTATTTCCCTTGACGATACATATTGCAGCAGTACGATGGAAAGTGGCATTGGTCGAAGGGTTCGATGACGAAGGCAGACAATGGTGTGCGATTATCGCCATTGATGAGGGGTATCAAGTGACTGACGTCAACGATGACGATCTGTTCGAAGAACACCCTGACTTAGAAGAGACGAGGGTGGAAGTAAGTCTCATATTCTGGGTCAAAATGATCAAACGGGAAGTGTCACAGAGAATTATGTTGGTGCTGATCCGTCCCGCATACTGTGATGATGATATGGCCCAGGTGCCTGTCTCAGTATGGACTACAGGACCCTATGACGTAGGCCTCCTCTAAGGGATAGGAGGATTGAACATCAAACTGATGCCAGGAGCAATTTTACCAAGAGTACGACAATATCCCTTGTCCAGAGAAGCGGATGAAGGGATTGCGAAGATAATTGCCGCCATGATGGACCAGGGCATCCTAGTGACGTCAGAATCACCCTGTAAAACAGTGATTTACCCCATCAAGAAATCAAAGGGAGGGTCTCGGCGTTTAATCCAAGATTTAAGAGCATTAAACAATATTGTTGAACCCGAGTTCCCTCTAGTCCCTAATCCATCTAAAATTCTCTGCAACATACCAATCGAAGCAAAATATTTCACTGTGATTGACCTGAAAAATGCTTTTTTCTCAATCCCGTTGCACCGTGACTCACAAGATCTAACATCATTTACTTTCAGACAAATGTGTCTGAAAAGTACTAGGTTGCCACAGGGGTATTGTGAATCACCGTCCATCTTTAACAGAGTCCTGCAAATGGACCTAAGCGATATTGCAGTAGACAGTGTTGTTTTACAGTATGTGGATGACATTCTGATCTGCAGCACCACTGAAGAGCAATGCAGAAGCAATTCTATCCAGCTACTGACTATACTGGCTGAGAAAGGATATAAGGTTGACAAGGAAAAGTTGCAATATTGTCAACAAAAGGTGCTGTAGATAGGCCATTTAATTTCGCATGAGGGGAAAAAGGTCACCCCAGAAAGGGGCGAAGCTATCATGAACACGGCTAAGCCACTCACGATAAAGCAAATGCAGAGCTTCCTAGGCCTGTGTAATTATCTTAGAGCATGGGTCTTCAATTACAGCTTGTATACCAAGCCCTTGCGCCAGGCCCTAAAGAAGGCCCAGGCGACAAAGGGAAAGATTGAATGGACCGAGACAATGGAAAAGGGGTTTACGGAACTCAAGAGAGAGATTTGTATGGCTCCAGTTCTTGGGATTCCTAATTATACAGCAGAATTCTACCTGTTCTCGCACACAGATGGCAACGTTATGACGGCAGTGCTTGTCCAAAGAACCTAGTTGGGGTACAAGCCCCTGGCGTATTACAGTGGGAATCTGGACCCAGTAATGAGAGGCCAGTTCCCATGCGAACAAAGCTTAGCTGCCGCAGCGTTCGGCATAGAGATGGCAAAAACCGTTGTAATGGGATGCTCCATGACGTTATACGTCGAGCACTCATTATTCGCCATCTTAGAGAAACCAAAAGGCACATTGACATCTCAGAGACCTTCTGCATATGAAGTGATCATATCTAATCCATCAATCAAAATAGTTTGATGTAAAACAGTAAACCCAGCTACGTTCATAGCTGAGCCAGTCACTGAAGGCGAGCCGATACATGACTGCGCAAACTACGAAGAATTCTATGATGTAATCATCAGGGTGAAAAAAAATGCCCTGGTGGGAGGTGAGATCGTCTTTATTGATGGGTCTTCGAGAATCGGCCAAGAAAACGGTCAAAGATATACAGGCGTTGCCGTAATGAAACACTAAGCAAATGGAGAATTTCAAGTACTCGTCAGTGCACGAATACCATCTCATTATTCAGCACAGGTTGCAGAACTATTGGCGTTGATACTCGCCATTGATAATCATGCAGACCAGGAAGTAACGGTATACAGTGACTCCGCCTATGTGACGTCCACAGTGCACGCAGGGCTAGCGCGCTGGAAAAGGAGGGGCTACCTCAGAGCGGACGGCATGCCAGTGCAGCACGCAGCCTTATAGGACAGGCTGATAAAGGCACTACAGCTCCCAGTGGGCATAGCGGTCGTGAAATGCGCCATCCACACAAATGGGACAGATTTTGTGTCACGCGGAAACCATGCAGCAGACATGGAAGCCAAGCATATGGCGTCTAAAAGTTAAACGATCATGGAAGTAAAAGTGGCACGCACCCATGAATGAATGATGGTAGCTCGAGTTACACCAGACGCCTATAGTAACATGGGGTGGACTAAACTGATGGAGCTTCAAGGGGAGGCACTGCAGGACAAAAAGAACCTGTGGAAGTGTCGAGGGTGTTCTTTAAACCCCTCTGACGGATTGTGGCGGCAAGACAGCACTGGTAAACCAGTAATGCCTATAGCCCTACTAAAAATAGCATTGGAACAGTTGCATTACCCATTACACTTGCCAAAAGAAAATCTTGCTGCAACGCTTGCAGGAGACTGGTTTATATGGAATTTAGCAGAGCATGTTGCATTCTTCATGGTGAACTGCATATTCTGCCAGCAATTACCTCTGGGCACACATTAAAAGTAGTGAGAGGAATCATCCCCTGGCCAAATGGGCCTTTTCAGCACTTACATATCGATTATGTCAACATGATTCAAGTGTGTAACAGGGACAGGTACTTAATTGTAGTGGTGTGTCCATTCTCTAGAAGGATAGAAGCAGGTGTCTGTACACACCCAGACTCAACCTGTGCTGCCAAATTCCTGGTGAGGGAAGTGTTCCCTAGATGGGGGGTGTGCGAGGTGATGAGATCAGATATCGGGGTTCATTTTGTTAACACAGTCTTTGAGCAGATCAGCTTGCTGCTTGGTATAAAGCACAAGTTCTCGTTGGCGTATCATCCGGAAGGTAATGGTATTTGTGAGAGGCTCAATGGCTTGTTAAATGAAAGGATAGCCAAGTTGAAGCTTACTCTAAAGAGGGGATGGCTGCACTGTCTACCACTGGCATTGTATGCTCTTCGGAACCAACCAGGCGCCGACCATCATCTTACGCTGCATGAGATAGTCACAGGAAGGAGAATGAACACCCCCCTTACCCCACAAGATAGAGCTAGATGTGATGCCCAGGCAACACGAGAGGTCTTGGGAACCAAGCTGAAGGAATACTTGAATTGCATGACATCAAGCCCTACTATCATTTCAGACCAACTACAGCGACGACGAAAAGGGTGCAGCACAGCACGAGACACAGCAGGAGATGCTGAAACAGACGCAGTTCAAGGTCGGTGTGCACTTCTCATCTTCCCTGGAGATGCTGTGTTGGTAAAAAACCACACGAGAAAGAGATGGGACGAGCGAAGATTCAACAGCCCTTTTATCGTAGAGGACTGCACTCCTTCAGCTGTCAAATTGCAGGGCAGGAGAGCATGGGTTTTTCTAAATGACATTAAGACCTATATTGGAGAAAGCCCTCTAGCTGCACCCCACCACAAAGAAATCACAGACAACGGGGAAGAATCTCAGCACATGCAGACAAGATCCATGATGAGGAAGAAGGATGCATGAGCAGCAAAAGCCAAGACAAAAGAACTCCGTGCAAGTTGTGTCTTAAACTGGACATTTCCTCCAAGCAAAAGGAGGATAAGGACATAACGGATACTCTGTGCATCATATTTGCAGGGTGAAGAAGAAAATTGCACATCAAAGCCACAACACATTGATGATACGAACCTTTGAATCAAGCCACACTTAAACATTATTGAAAACCAAGACTTTCCATTTAAGGGCTTAACACAGTGTCCTGATGAAACCGACACCAAGACTTTGTGTCACAGAATGTATGGTATCACCCAGCAGAAATCTCACAAGGGATGTACTCACCTACTTCCAGTTAGTAGTAATATCATATCCGTCACTTGTAGGGAGAGCAACCTGTGTCACAGACTTTGTTCGAGACCCTGCCAACAAGAAAGTAATCTGGCAACTGCTGAGTGTCATCGTGGAAGCCCTCGCTGTGTTACCCGAATACAGTGATAAGGACACAAATGCTTCCACCGCAGGTGATCATAGATGAACTCACGTATACACTTTTATTTCGCATCATAAAGGAATGCCCTGCACTCGTCAGGAGAACCACAGACATGCTTTCATACATCAGAGATCCAAGAAACACTGGACATTTGAACCAGCTGTGGATCAAGCTCAATACCTGGTCGCAACCCACGCAGCAGGAAAGTGTAGAGACTGTTCATGTCAAAAGAAAGGCCTGTGATTCAGAACACAGCAAAGCAGGACAAATGTCCCTGTCACCTGAAGACAGCCACCTGGCGCACAATGTCCTTTTCCGTCTAGTCACTGACTTTCCAGAAATGGTGGGGAGACCTGCCGAGGTTGATGTCATCACCTTCATCAGAGGTCCAGCTAATGTCGCACACATGGGAACACTCCTCCATGGAATCATGCTCCAAGTGGAGCTGTTCAACTTTCAAAGAAAATATCTAAGGAGATTCCAGTGAAAACTTCCGCCGAGGGACAGATCAAGCACATCGATGCATATAAAGAAAAGTGCTTCACCGAAAAGCATGCCTGAGAGACCCCCAGCATGGAAAATCCGCACAGACGCATTTAAAGATGTAGTTATAGCTAACTACAGAAGGACACTAAGAATCAAGAGAAGCCCACATGAATATAACAATGAACTAAACGATTACCTGGACAGCACAGCATGTCTAGGAAACAACATTTGGTACCAACACATGAAAGAAGTCGAAAGAAGTAAAAATCAGAAGGAGAATGCTTTGTCTGTGCACTTCTACCGTACAGCATTGGAAAATCCAAGATCTTCATGGCTGTAGAAATTGATGTCCCGACTGCACACTGTTTTTCACACGTAGCAATGTGCAACACCAGAGGACAGTTTATGGGAAAAGATGCCTCACTGATATGGGCAACTGAAACAGCATATCCCGATGAAGATGATTATGTCCAGGACATTAAGACAAGAAACAGAGCTCATACCAGGAATCACGTTATCAGGTATGAAAAGCCAGAAGTGAAATGAGCAAGTACTACATGGGAAATTAACCTGAGATTGAACGTCCAAGGAAAAACTCCAGAAGAAGCCCAAATTTGGAAGAATAGAGGCAAAATGCAGATTTGGGAGATTTGGGGAACAGTGCTTTCACCAAATGGATGGGAAGAAGGAGTAGTGATATGACAAGCGTGGATTGTCCTTGGAGCCTGAAAAGAAGCAGTAGAAAACTCACACAAACTGTGCAAATCTCTATGGCCAAAGTTGGCAAAGTTACTAACCTGGGTCGAAGATAGAGGGGGACCATTGCAGATAGTGCCACTGGAAAGCCCAAAATTGTGCTTCAGGAATAATGGCACGAGGAAGATGGGAGAGAATCAGAAATGCAGACGCATCTTTGAAGCTCCAGGTATGACTCACGGAACCGCAGAAATTATGGATCATTACTGGGCATGTGGATCCAAAGCATACATAACACTACCGAAAAACTGGGGAGGCATATGCACAATTGTGAACGTCCACGTTCCCGCACTTGTGATCCCGAAAAGTGACCCTAATATTGCCAATTTCCCGAAAGCAAATGCTCACCTAAGGAAGAGGAGGTCTGTGGAACTGGCATCTCGAATGAAGAGAGAGAACTACTTTTCTGCCAAATCAGAAGAAGCATTTCATGCAATCCCATAGGAACACAGGATGTTTAGCCTCACCTCATGAGTATTCACAACGATTGTCGTGCCACACATCCAAGTTGGAGTAAATATTAAATGGTTGCAGATAAACAGATGGGAGTTATTGCAGACCATTAACACCGCCATAAAAGGATTCAACGCGATCAAAGAAGAACTGAGAGCAATTCGATTGATAACCCTCCAGAACAGATATGTACTTTACATGATCCCAGCGATGGATGGAGGTGTTGGTGCAAAAATCGGAGAATCATGTTGCACATTTATACCTTCACATGATGAAGAAAATGGAACCTTAACAGAAGCCATAAGTATGCTGACAAACCTGCAGAACCAGATGATCAACGAAACCGACAAAGTGGATGATGACAGCTGGTTTGGAACACTATTTTTATGAGTCCCACAATGGATGGCAGACATTTACAAGGTTCTGGGAGCCCTGCTATTTATGATACTATTAGGATTTTGTGTTATCAAGATAATAATCACACAATGCCGGAAAACTGCAAAGGAAGCCATTGGAATGAAGATCATGATCAATGTCAAACCAGGATGGAAGCCCAGAGACCAGACTGATGAAGAAATTAGAGACTTTGTGAAGGCCAGCGAATTTGCGCCAGAAGGAACAAAGTTTGTGTATCCTAGAAAACGAATGAAATATGAAGGAAAGTGGGTAGCCCGGTACCCACTGAGACAACCGAACCAGCAGTTAACACGAAATGAAGACTACTTGCAGACTGTCCCCGAAGAGACCCATAGAGCCTTAATGGAAGGTGAGTGATGATGGCACACGGGCCCGGACAGACTCACAGATGAACGAAACAACGGCTAAAGGATGACACACAAGACGAAAAGTTATGAATAATGGTGCGACAGACTTAAAAGAAGAAACAACGTTGCAGCACAAAGAACGTAACCATGAAGGAGGATGAAAATATGTAACTGGCTAAATGCCTGTAAACAGGCTTGGAACGCAAGAAGCTAAGGAAACGATGCTGCTTGCAATGCTTAATAGGAGAATAGAGCGGCAAGCGCCAATTATATACCTACCTCAATGAAGCACATTATACAAGTGCGACTACATTTTGCAAAAGCAGAATCAAGCCCAGGCTACAAGGGACCAAACAGGCCTAGATTCATACTCCAGCTAAAGCCAGACAGAAGGAGCAGAATCAAAACTGAGCACAAAGCAGCTCATGCCTGGGAATTCGAGGTCATCTCCAAGAAGGGAGGAGAGCGGCAACCTCGAAGAATCGAAACTTCAGAGCATAGCAGCCAACCAGTGAAGGTCGAGATAAGGAGGCCCCAGGCAGGTGGCGAGGCTACGGAAGAATCAAATACATGAAAAGTAGGAAAATGAAGCAGATTCACAGTGAACATACACGTGATCAGCCAAGCGCGAAGAGGTACCAACGTCTGATGTCACCCAGAACCCGAGGATGCCATCACATTTCCTGACTAGAAGCAACAGTTTCGAGGTCATCCTCAGCCAACTAATTGACATATAGCCCTAAATTACTGATTGATGGAAGGGAGGCAGGGTAAATCTTGGAGCACAAGGCACCTGGGTGTTCATTCTCCATGCTGCTAATTTAAGTGGAGATTTATGTCTAGGGGTATAACCCACCCAATCACAATGGACCAAATAATCTAGGATCCTATACCTAGTAAAACCAATAAGACGTCTTTCGCAAGTGACGTCTATCACGAGTGATGCAGAGGGATGGGCGTAGATGCCCACCCGATAAGAGTTATCCAATCCTCACGCTCTATTACCATATACAGATATAGCACCTATACATAAGTTACCTTTCCCAACCAATTGAATTGCATGGCAAACTTTGAGTGTTACACGTCAATGATGATGAGAATGTTCTATAACTATTGCTGTCTGAATGAAGATTTTGGAAGTTGAAGCGAGACAGGCGATCACATCACTGATGATTTCCATTTGTTTCCCCGTTTTTTTGTACATGTCATTAAACGGATTTCCCTTTGCCAAACCATTGACTTGTCCTTATTGATTTGTGATGGAGGAAGATAATCCTGCACCCCATCCTCCTAAAGGTGCAGCTATCTCGTCTTAAAAGTACCTCAGGGTGAGCTTTGATCCCATGGGCCCGTCATAGGTCACTCTGCCATCCTGTACTATATTGTCTTCAGCCAAACATAAAGTTGCCAATCTGTGGGATAAATTAACCAACTCAGCTGTGCTTTACTACATCACTTTGCTGCAGTGGTGCAAAATCCAGCAAAATGGCCGCGATGACTCCTGTGCGTGCCAGGATCTCCGAACTGCATTTTTGCAACAAACCAAAAAATGGCTGCACCACCTTGCCACACACATTTCATGTGGGGTGGAACAGAGTACTCACTATAGGAATGTGCCAGTTTGTTCTGCAACATTTAACATGGAGTGAAGTGAAAGAGGCAGCATTACTTTGCTGAAAACCCAAAATGCCTCTTTAAAATTACACCTCTTTCAACCTTTAAAAGTGCTGTTTGGTGCTAAACTCATCCAGTCCTTATGAACCACTGTGATTAAAAAGGCCTTGTAATGCCCAGGATCATCCAATGTGTCTCAGAGGAACCGGCCTCATTTGAATGACAGCTCCGGTCAAAAGTATCTTTGAAAAATCAAACAGGGGCTTTGTTTTCATTTCACACGGGAAACAGGTCTATTTTTTTTGCAAAAGTACCTAAATCAATGGTTCAGAGAAAGACTCTAAATAGATGCCTGTGTAAATGTGTCCATGCTGCAAAACAACTCCAGCACTCAAGAAAAGAACTATAGCTACATAAAGTGTGTATTTGCTGAAGATGAAAACTGAATTTAAAGAAATAGTAAAATGTGCTTTTTCTGACAGAAGGGAGAAAATTGCCTATTTAAAAGTAAATTGTTGTGTGAAGGCCTGTTTACTTAGCAATGTTAAAGGATTTGTTTCTGGTAAAAGTACACCTATAAACTGTTTTGATTCCACAGGTTTAAGTCAAGATGCAAAACTCATAGGCTAAGTTGACAAGCTAAAAAAAAAATAACTTGCTCTGCCAGTTGCTAGCCTTGAGAAAGGGTGACACCACTTAAACTTCTGGCACAGGAAAGCGCTAATTGGCAGCTTAAAAGACTTTGAATGCGCCAGAACAAAGACATTTTATAAACTCATCAGACATTCGTCTTTGCTCCAGGCTGGGATAATAGCCGGCTGAGACTCTCACCTGCCAAGTGTGAGTGGCAGTAAAACCTTCAATCAAGAGAGAGGGCCCTCATCCTGCTTCAAAGAAACTGACAATTGACAGTAGTTGGAGGAAAGAAAAAATAAACTAATCAAGTGACAATGGACTTCCTCATGGTTTTAAAGGCTATTTTGTAACTGAACTTTAAAGATGTTTAACTTTGCAGCAAGAATAAGAAACATATGAATAGTTTGTAGTTCTAAATCTAATTTTATGCTCTTTCTTTGAAAACTTGGTAGAACTCATTACTGCATAAGGAACAGAAGTTATAAAAAAACGACAGATTCCCAGAAAAGTATTGATGTTGCGAACATTTCATTTTATGCATACATCCCTGGGGTAAATGCGCCTCTGTGTACAAAATTGGGGAATTTGAGGCCAAATCTTTCATGTTTAAAATTACCAAAAAGGGTCAGCAAGGCGAAACCAGGTCCCACAGACTTGGGCTTTGGATTGAAATATGACGCACAAAATATGTAACCTGTGTATCTGACTTACTAAGAGGTTGCAAATGCATACATATCTGTTTGTGGCATAATTAGATTTTAGTTCCAGTAGCTAGGGGAGGTTTCTAGACATGGTAAAAATCACCCCATAAACATGACATCCTTTTGCTGTGATCCAATCTGCGAAGAGCTAGGAGGAGACTTCCACCTTGCCCAATCCTGTTATTAGAGGTGAGAGTAGTAAGCCTGCCCTGGTCAAATACTTTGGTGATGTCATATGGCAAGATAAATAAGGGTCCCTGACAGCACACAGGATACAAACTGATTCCTGACTTTCTTCCTGAATTCCTGCGTGGCGTCCGGTTCCTGATTTCTTCATCCTGTTTGATCCTGATTCCAGATGTTCATTACAAAGCCAAGGCCTATGCATTGCTGAGCCCATTTTCTGCTAGGCCTCAAATTCTAAAAAGAAATCTGAAAAACCCAAGGGAAGCATCCTGATCCAGTCTGGTTTGCTGCTACTAGATGCATGCCTGCTGCAAACTTGCTACCCCGCTGATCTATAGTATCCAGTAACCAGAGGTGACAGCCCATTGCAGTCCACTGACCAGAACAGGCCAGCTGATCCTGTCCAACCAGATTGGCCCCCCTGTCCTGTGCTAGACCAAATCTGTGTGGTGACCAGAAACCTTGACGGTATAAAATCCTAAATTAAAGTGGACTGTAAGTATTTATAGGAATCTTAGAAAACCATAGCATACCTTGCCTTGCCCTGTCTTATCCCAATCTCTAAACCATCCTATCATTACCTTAATAACTTGTAACATTGTCAGAATCCTTATTGCAATCCTGTCGTTGATTTATCTTGCTAAGCGCCATTTCTTTCGTCATTTTTATCTTGTGTAAATCCTAAACTATAAACTATCAATCCTATTTCGAGTGATCCGACTGGTTCGGACAGGGTGGGCACTGGGGATCTGGGGTTGAAGTCATGAATCAACTCTAGAGCTTACTGTGTCCGTCTTAGCTATTCTAGCAAGAATGCTCTAGTATAGAGTAAAACTTAAGAGTTAAACTGTTGTTGTCCCAATTGAATTTCTTTTCTGTTTTCACTACCCGATTTTCTAAAAACGCCTCTCATTCTACATTGCATATCTCCCTCAGTTCAATAGCTAGAGACCTCATTTCAATTCTTGATCATACCTAAGACCTATAGCTACACCCTAACCCAAGAACGTGCAGCCTACATTAGGAAGGCTCCTACCATGCTGAGTCTCCTGCCTCCCACATTGTGATTGGGCAGGACACCCTTCTTGTATCCTATCAGGTTGGCAGCTGGCTTTAGCTGGCCCCTCACCAAAGGGCCACATCAAAATGATTGAATTTCACCTGTTTTTATTGAAAACCATTTGGTTAATTTTAGGCAGGAATCAATATTTTTGCAAAGTTTTCCATGTGTTATTTTCATTCTGAATTATTTTCAATCTTCCATTCAAATTTGAATTGTTTATTTTGCTCAAACTATCGCTTATGACTGCTTGTATTGCTCCCATAGAAATGTGTACTGATTTATGGATTTTTGCACAGTCTCAGGGCCTCATTACACGGATGGTGGTGGACCAAGGTGCTATTAGCGGTAAAATACCGGCACCGCCTTGGTGGAAAGGGGAATTACCGCCCTATTCCAAGGTTGGCGGGGTGGTAATTCCCCTTTCCCCCATTGCCCTTCCCCACTCCCATTTTTGCCCCATAGGGCTCTATGGGAATGGGGAAGGCGCTAATTACGGTGCCGCAAATTGCGGTACCGTAATTAGCTCCCTGGTTCCTTTGCGGGTTGGTTTTTAACGCCTGCAAAAAGCAGGCGTTAAATTCACCAACCCACAAAGGGAACTCGTAGTAAGGCGGTAAGGGTTTACCGGTACCGGTAAACCCTGACCGCCTACCGTGTAATGAGGCCCTCAGTGTTTTATTTAGCCATTTTCGAGTGTCAGTTTATCATTGTAAGGTTTCAAATCTGTTTTTCTCTCTTTTTGAGGAGGGAAGGTTGGATTTGAATTTTATTTATTGTTCCTCATTGCTGATTACCTGCAGCTTCCTTATATCTCTTTAGAATTGATTATTTGTGGGTTGAGGAATATTGCAGGGGGGAATTCTAACTTGAATACTATCTTGCCAAAAATGTAAAGTGTTCCTATTTCTCTGGTGTTTTCTATTTTGTGTTGCTAAAGAGTGAATTTAAGTGCATTACATACCTTCTTATTTGTTATTGTCACCACGTTGGTGATTGCTGCCCCATATATTAAAAAGTATATGTTTGATTTGAATTTTAAATAAATACATAAATATTATCTTCACCAACCAGCCTGATTCCTACGCTGAGACCAGGGTGTATGGCCTGATTGAAATCCTTAGCAAATTTGGGGGCTCGTCCGGGATTGAGTTTGGCTGCCACCCATGACAGTCTAGCACAGCAGACTAACTTGCAGAGTAGTAACACTTTGTGTGGTTGGAATACTGTGCTACACTGTACAAGCGCCGCCCAAAACAAATACTCCAAAACCAGACCTGTCTGTAAAAGTAAAATTAAATCAACCCTGAAATAATTAATAAAGAAAGAACATCTCCAAAATGGCTCTTCCTGTAGAAATCAGTATGGCTAGGGAGCACCTTCTGCACAAGCTTTTTGTCGGAGGTGAGTGGCCAGAACAGGATGAACATGTCTGGCTACAGAAAATCACACAGCAGGTCACAGCCATGAACATGGATACATGGCAGGACAATGGCCTATTACACCAAGCTCTAGGTGAATTATATATAGCCCCAAAAGTTAAAGAGGAGCAAAGCAAAATTGCCAGAATTGCAGCCTACCTATACCTCCACCTAGGAGTGATACGGGAAAAGCAAGCTGAAAACACAGCTCTGGCACAGAATCAAATTGAATTATTAGGAAAAATCCAGAATGATCTAGATTCAGCAGAACAAAGGCTACTGAAGAGCCAAGAATTAGAGGCAGAATCTAGAGATTATGGCAAACAATTAAAAGAGGAGTTGGCTGGCCAACAGCAGGATAATGCAGAGCAAGACACCCAAGTACAGGTATTGAAAGAGCAGTGTAGGGAAAAGGTTGACTCTCGCAAGAGTGTCACCAGAAGTTAAATCAACCGATAAAATATGATAGGGTCTGCGCAGAGCAGATGGTTACTCTACAAGATCAGATAAAGAAATTGGAAGAGGAAAATAACCAATTAATTATGAGAGACCTACACTCTCAGACATAATTTGATAAGGAGCATCAGAAAGTCAATGCTATTAAACAACAAAGAGATGACCTTGCGGAGCAGAGGGGCACCCTAACTCAAGAGAAAGACGCCCCAGGCCAGAAAATAAGTGAGTTAAAAACCATGTTACAGGAAAGTAAGTTTGCCTTCCAGGAGTTAAAACAACTAAGAACTGAGCATGGGAAGCTGCTAGAGCACACCCGACGGGTAGAAGGTGCTCTGAAAGAGAACACCCAAGCCAAAGACACACAAACCCAGGAGATGAATCACTTGCAACAGAGAATGTCCCAGTACTCCCAAAACATGCAGGAAGCGCAGAGGGACAATGAGGCCCTCTGTGAAAAGATTGATGGACTTCACCAACAAGTAGCACTGCAAGTGAGAACCATTGAGACCAGTAAGGCCTTGATAGATGAACAAAAGGCTCAGATGTTTGCTTATCTCCAGGAAATAGGGGCTGAAAAAGAAAAGGTAGCAAGATTGGAGAAAGAGGGCGCTAGACTAAATTCTAACTTGATGGACCCTGAACAGGTAGAGAGGGACAGAGCAACCCCTGATCATAACATAAGGACCTGTGTACTCAGGGACTCAAACCCATTCAATGTCATGAACACTGCTAGCTTCATGTCTACTGGCTCATATGAACCAGGGGCCAAGAGGATGGCAGAATTCAATAGGGTTGGGAGGATGGGACTGATAGATCAGCGCCCCAGAGACATTGATCAACGGGCATCCCTGTACAGATACCCAAATGTTAGGGCTGATCTCTGACAAGGAAGACACCTCTGAGGGGAGGGTCAGGGAATTAGATCCACTAAAATACCAACTTCCAAGGAACTAGTTTATGAAATTTGGTGGGGAACTCAAGGAAATAAACCCCAAAAAGAGCATCCGAAAAACCTTTACTCAGTTAGGGCAGTGGGGAGGATACCCTACCAATCCTGGGAGCAGGGGAGAGTCAGAAGATACTTCTGAGCACCACAGGAGTAGAGAAACTATGCCCCAACATTCTGTGAGCCCTTCTCAAGCTCACAGAATCCAGGCGTGCCTAGAGGATAAAGAAGGGACCTCCAGTAGCAGTGCCTCTGAGTCTGAGGATGAGTGGACTGGGTGACTAGAACCAAGAAGGCAAACAAAATGAAGAGAGCTATGCAAAAAGATCCCATTAGGCAGATCAAGGTCATTAGAAGTGTGATAACTCCATATCTTAAAAATGCCAAATATTCTGTCTGGGAACACCTCGAATTATATGAACAAATGATGGACACTTTTCCTATGAAGGACAGCCAGAATTGCATACAGTATGTGAAATGGATATTCTCCCCTGACACTCCAGTTTCTATGTGGGACTGGAGGATCAGAACCACTCACCTACAGGGCGGCCATCTTAAAACATTTCTCTGCACACAAAAACCCCTGAGAGGCCCGCAAGATGGCCTACAATATGCAGTGTGGGGAAGATCAGGCCCCACAAGAATGTGTTCAGGAGCTCAAACGCGCCTTTGCGCAGACCACCAGGAGGGTGCGTACAGATAGTCGGGAGTTCATCACCACCTTCTTCCATGCACTCCCCAAATATATAATGACCCAGCTGGTGAGGGACTTTCATGAGAAGAGATCATTGGACTGGATCGTAGAACAGGCGACCTGCATTTATTAGGTTAAAAAACCGGCAGATAACAAAAACACAAACAAAAACCCCAAACCAGCCAACACCCCTGCTGCTGCTAATGTGGCAGAGATGAAGGTTGCCCCATTTTAGATCTGGAGATGGGGGGGGCAAACAATATACCTGCACAAAAGCCATCCAATCAAAGAACTAGAAGGCCCTCGGGCCAATCCCAGACAAGCGGTAGTCAGGGAGGTAATCCCACAAATGGGACCCCTAACTCCACTGATTACATTAGCCCCCGATACAAGGGTATCAGACCCATCTTGGGGTATGTGTGCACTCCCCCAGCCCAAGGGCAGGATCCAACCAGGTAGGTACCACCCCAGGAAACTTCCCTCCTAACTTTCCGCAGGAGGGCAGTAATCCCCCAAATGCCAGGTTGAGTTTCCTTCCCCAGTACCCTCAAAACCCCAATCTACAGAACCACCCTCCTTTCTTTCCCCATTTTCAAGAGCCCAGACAGCCAAATCCGGGAGAGGGGAGGCCAAGGTTGGAGGGTTACCAAAACTCTCCAATCCCAGGGTACTATGGGAGAAGTGATAGTTACCCTTCCTTGATTCACCTAGGATTGACCAGAGACCCCCCTATCAGCCGGAAAGGGTGTCCCAACTGGAGCGCCAGGTCCAGAACCTGTCCCAGGATCTGGGTTGCATGTTGAGGGCTCAGCAGAACCCTCAGATGAACATGGCGGCTCAGAACCCCACAAACCAAGGGTCTGGTACTCCAGAACAATGATGGGGAGAGCACCCCGACAACTCACCCGTAAAGCCTTAGAGGAAGCTTCCTTCATTACCCGTGAAAAGCCCCTGGACACCCAGGGACCGGAACCAAAATCTCCTGCCCCAAAAGTCTGCAACCCAAGGAACAGAGTGAGATTAGGAGAAATAAAGAACCCAAAAAGACCCATTTTGCGGAGGAGGTTAGTGTCCTCCAATTTGAAGGAGAGGAATCTGCAGAGAATTCTGGGAAAAAAGATCTTCTCCTTCAGGGACGGGGGAACTCCACCCAAAGAAAAATGTGCCCCAAGAGATCAGAATGAAGACTGGGTGAATTTGGGCACTGAGTCAGAATCGCTCATCATTGCGCCCCAGAATGATAATCAAGGAAACCAAATCACCCAAACCAAGTCTAGGGACTGCCTCCAAAAAGGGGGGGTGGCCCAGAATCAGAAAAAGCGGAATCCCCAGCTCTCCAAAGCCCTTCTGGTGACTGCCTCCAAAAAGGGGGGCCCGAGACTCCTCGAATCCCTGAGTGCAAAATTTTCCTTTCATATTCCCAAACTACCCAACTCCATTCTGGGGACCGCATTCTAGGAGGGGGGGCAGCCCATAACCAGCACAAGAGGAACACCAATCCTCACCAACAACTTCTGTTGACTGCCTCAAAAAAAGGGGAGCAGCCCAGAATCAGAAAAAGGGGAACTTAGCAGGGGAAAATAGCAGTGTCAAAATTCTCTGTCAGATTCCCCAACTCAGCACCGAATCATGACCAAACTATCCCTGTGTCGGAGTCAGAAATAAGGACATTGACTACACAACTTGCCCAGAATGCCCATTACCTTTGCCCATTGGAGGAGAAAGAAGGTAGATTCTACGCCTCCGTCCAAGTGCAAGGGCAATGTACAATTACAGCACTGGTGGACACTGGATCCCAAGCCACTCTTCTGTCAAAAAGGGCCTTTGAGCAGCTAAATTTAGGAAGGGGGGAGGGATCCAGATCCCTCTCACCCCTCTTCCTGGACAACTCCAGAACTTCAACGGGAAGGAAATTCCTGCCGAGGGGTCTGCAGAGCTGGAAATTAAAATAGGTTGACACAAGATGAAGCACCCGGTCATAGTCATGGTTCCGGAGGGAACCCCCTGTCTATAAGGGAATGACATCCTCCGTAGGTTGTCTCCCCTAATAGACTGTGTGAATAAGATACTCTGTACCCAGACTCACAGGCCAATCAAATTAAAACAGAGTGTCAACCATGTTAGTCTAAATGGCACATGCCACATGGTTGGACAAAAACCAGATCAAATTAAGTTTCATCTTCAAAATAATGAAATACCCAACGTTACCATAATCACTGTGGGACAACAAACTGGAGATGGGAAATCCTCTCCATTCCTGAAAATCAACTTCCTTCCAGTCTCAATTGGAATTCCACAATGGAAGGAAATACCTTGGACCTTTATACCAATCCACCATCTGAAAATCCCAATTCTATCGCCAAAATTGATAACCAACCAGCACAAAGTGTAGCTGGCATTCATAAGAAGGGCGAACAGCTCTTCTTTCTGATTCAGTTAAATGACGAGAAGGAGTCTGTCCTCACCTGAGTTGACTTGCATAGTGAAGAAAGCTTCATCAGCGAAGTATTATTCAAGAAACTTCCTAAAGACCAGACCCTACCAGCTGTAGAGTCAGTTTATCAATGGGTATGGGGCCTGGAAATTCCCCGTTCCAAACATCTTCTGCTTAGCAGTTGTATGATCAACATTTCTATAGGTGACAAAAGCATGGAACACAATTGTTGGGTCGTGTGAGGTGTTCCTTTTGCCTTTTACATGGGCAGTCACATCCTCAACCGACTCGAGATTAATTTGGATCCCTGTTATTGCCAAGCCCGGTCCCAACTGGAGAGCAAATCACAGGGCACTGGTAATCCTAAAGAAAGCCTTCTGGTGAGCCCCACTGCTATGGTAGGAAATGGAAGTTCTGAAATGGAGGAGAGGTCACCGTCCCAGGCCTCACCTACAGAATCTGCATCCCCAAAGGTGACTTGACAGAAGAGAAGTGGGTCCACATCAATCAGCTAAAGAGTTGCAACCCCAGGCACACTTTGCAACAGATAGAAGAGTCCAGAGAAAACACAGTGGGGGATACATTTGAAGCATATGAATATTTCAATTGTCACTGAATGCATGCGTATCCCATTGCTGTCATCAAGATTGGAGGACAGTTAGTGGGAAACTGTCATAACCAGTTTGTGTTCTCTTTTATAGATGCGTACTAGTTGCGCCTACCTAACAACCAAGGAGGACCGCCCTGGCAACTTGGAAGGGAGAAACCAAAGGAGATCCGGAAGTATCGCTCCACACTATGAAAGGAAGATCCCAGGGAAAGCGAGGAAGTGTTGTTCCACGTTCCGTCCAGAGACATCATGAGGAACACGTTGCATTATTCGCTGATGGAAGAAGGACTCATACCCAACTGAACCTGTTTTTCCCATGGCAAAATCCCACTTGCCTGACTCCCCCACGACTGGAAGTCCAGAATAAGTCAGGGGGGGAATCTGTGGGATGAATTAACCCACTTAGCTGTGCTTTACTACATCACTTTGTTGCAGTGGTTCAAGAAACAGCAAAATGACCGCACTGACTCCTGTGCCCGCCACTATCTCTAAACTGTGTTTTTGCAACAGCCAGTAAAAGGCAGTAGCACCCTGCCACACACATTTCTAGTGGGGTGGAACAGAGTACTCACTGCAGGAATGTGCCAGTGTGCTCTGCAACATTTTACATGGAGTGAAGTGAAAGAGACAGCGTTACTTTGCTGAAAACCCAAAATGCCTTTTTAAAATGACACCTCTTTCAACCTTTAAAAGTGCTGCTTGGCGCTAAACTCATCCAGTGCTTATGAACCACGTTGATTAAAAAGGCCCTGCAATGCCCATGATCATCCAAACCGGGCCTCATTTGAAAGACAGCTTCTGTCAAAAGTATCTTTGAAAAATCAACTAGGGGCTTTGTTTTCATTATACATGGGAAACACATCTATTTTCTTTGCAAAAGTATCTAAATCAGCTGTTCAGAGAAAGACTCTACATAGATGCCTGGGTAAATGTATCCATGCTGCAAAACACCTCCAGCACTCAAGAAAAGAAGTATATCTGCATAAAGTGTGTATTTGCCGGAGATGAAAACCGAATTTAAAGAAATAGTAAAATGTGATTTTTCTGACCGAAGAGAGAAAATCGCCTATTTAAAAATAAATTGTTGTGTGAAGGTCTGTTTACTTAGAAATGTAAAAGGATTTGTTGCTGGTAAAAGTACACCTATAAACTGTTTCGATTCCACAGGTTTAAGTCAAGCTATAAAACGCATAGGCTAAGTTGGCAAGCTAAAAAAAAATAACCAGCTCTGCCAGTTGCAAGCCTTGAGAAAGGGTGACAACTCAAAAACTTCTGGCACATGAAAGAGCTAATTGCCAGCTTGATAGACTTTGAATGCACCAGGACAAAGAAACTTCACAAGCTCATCAGACATTCGTCTTTGCTCCTGGCTGGGACAATAGCAGGCTGAGACTCACCTGTCAAGTGTGAGTGGCAATAAAACCTTCAATCAAGAGAGAGACCCCTCATCCTACTTCAAAGAAACTGACAATTGACAGCAGTTGGGGAAAGAAGAAATAAACTAATCAAGTGGCAATGGATTTCCTTTTTGTTTTAAAAGCTATTTTGTAACTGAACTTTAAAGACGTTTAACTTTGCAGCAAGAATTAGGAAACATACGAAAAGTTTGTAGTTCTAAATCAAATGTTTTGCTCTTTCTTTGAAAACTTGGTAGAACTCATTACTGCATAAGGAACAGAAGATATAAAAAATGACAGATTCCCAGGCAAGTATTGATATTGTGAACATAGCATTTTGTAGATACATTACTGGGGTAAATGCGCATCTGTGTACAACATTGGTGAATTTTAGGCCAGATCTTTCATGTTTAAAATTGCCAAAATGGGCCAGCAAGGCGAAACTAGGTCCCACAAACTTGGGGTTTGGATTGAAATATGACACACAAAATATGTAACCTGTGTATCTGACTTACTAAGAGGTTGCAAATGCATAAATATATGTTTGTGGTCAAATTATATTCTAGTTCCAGTAGCTAGGGGAGGTTTCTAGACATTGTAAAAATCACCCCATAAACATGACATCCTTTTTTTGATCCAATCAGCGAAGAGCTAGGAGGAGACTTCTACCTTGCCCAATCCTGTAATTAGAGGCAGGAGTAGTAAGCCTGCCCTGGTCTTATACTTTAGTGATGTTGTCTGGCATGATAAATAAGGGCCCCTGACAGCACACAGAGTACACACTGATTCCTGGCTTTCATCCTGAATTCCTGCGTGGTGTCCGGTTCCTGATTTCTTCATCCTGTTTGATCCTGATCCCAGATTTTGATTACAATGCCAAGGACTATGCATTGCTGACCCAATTTTCATCTAGGCCTCAAATAAAAAAAAATCCCAAAAACCCAAGGGAAGCATTCTGATCCAGCCTGGCTTGCTGCTACTAGATGCATGCCTGATGCAAACTTGCTATCCCGCTGATCTGTAGTATCCAGTAACCGGAAGTGCCAGCCCAGGGCAGTCCGGTGACCAGAACAGCCCAGCTGATCCTGTCCCGCCAGATATGCCCAGCAGTCCTGTGCTAGACCAGATCCGAGTGGTGACCAGAACCCTTGATGGTCCAAAATCCTAAATTAAAGTGGATTGTAAGTATTAATAGGAATCATAGAAAACCATAGCATACCTTGCCTTGCCGTGTCCTATCCCAATCTCTAAACCATCCTATCATTACCTTAATAACTTGTAACATTAGCAGAATCCTTATTGCAATCCTGTCCTTGATTTATCTTGCTAAGGGCCATTTCTTTAGTCATTCTTATCTTGTGTAAATCCTAAACTATCAATCCTATTTCCAGTGATCCGACTGGTTCCGCCAGGCGGGCGCTGGGGATCTCGGGTTGAAGTCATGAATCAACTCTAGAGCTTACTGTGTCCTTCTTTGGTATTCTAGTTGGGAATGCTCTAGTATAGAGTAAAACTTAAGAGTTAAACTGTTCTTGTCCCAATTGAATTTCTTTTCTGTTTTCACTAACCGATTTTCTAAAAACGCCTCTCATTCTACATTGCATATCTCCCTCAGGTTAATAGCTAGAGACCTCATTTAAATTCTTGATTATACCTAAGACCTATAGCTACACCCCAACCCACAAACTTGCAGCCTACATTAGGAAGGCTCCTACCATGCTGTGTCTTCTGCCTCCCCCACTGTGATTGGGCAGGACACCCTTCTTGTATCCTATCAGGTTGCCGGCTGGCTTTAGCCGGCCCCTCACCAAAGAGCCAAATCTGGGACCTTGCCTGTATCTGTCTGGGCATTGTACGACTCTGGAGGGCCCTTGCCCCTCAACAAGCCATAATGTTGGCCGCCATGAACACAATCTACTATTCATTGCACTCCATTTACCCCTCATGTGAGTGATTGCTGAACTTCATTGTCTACTTCTCCCCTTCACCTTGTCCTCAAACTGTTGCATTATCTTGCCTTTCTTCTTTGACCATTGTACTTACTCATTGCATTCTGTGTGCCTCATTTCTAATCATTTGTTATCTGTTGTACCTACTTTCTGTTACGCTCACCTGATATCCCCGGGGGCGTCTGGAAGGCTCTGCGATCTGGAACCCTGGATTCGTAGTTGCCCAGTCCTGAATAATGAATCTGTAATTACAGAAGGGATGATTTGTGATAATTGTCTCTAATGGGTGAATCTCCCACCTCCCTCTGACCGTTTCCCTTCCCACTGGGTTCTTTTCTCACCTTAGTTGTTTGTAGGGTGAGCTATCTGTCCTGCGTTTCTTGTGCAGGGGTGCTTGACATCTGTTGGGGAGCTGCCCGAGTTGCTTCACTGGTGCATTATGCCTTCCTTTGGCCCAGGCCGGCTGTGACCCTGAATCTGCTGGTAGGCAGGTAGGTTTGTTAATTATAAGTTTTTGTTCTTTTTATGGTGGGAATTTGTTAATGTCTTTATCTCCTTCTTTTCAGGTGTGAAGGTCTTGATGCAAGCGTGCCGGATGGAGAGGCAGATTTTCTAGGTAAGAGAAAGCGCAAAGTGCAGCGCCTTTATTGTCTTTTAAAGCTAACCTGTGTTTTCTTCTTCTCCTCCTCACAAGCTGCTGTGGTGCTGCTAGTGGATGAGAGAGCAATGAAAAACAGGCCCCTGAAATCTGTTAAGGTAAGTACAGTGCTGTGTGGTTGTTTAATATTGAAAACAAACCTAAATATGTCTCTTTTCCTTTGCAGATGTTGCTGTGGTGCTCCGGATGGAAGTGTGGCGTAGCAACATGGAATTCAGGTATGACTGATGGAATTCGATGTTTTGGAAGCACGCGTTCTAATATTGTTTTCCCTTTCTTGTTATTGCAAGTCGCAATGTTCGAACAGCAACTGTGGTAGCGGTTGACCGGAAGTCCTTAAGCTAGTACTCACAGGTGAGTGATGTTTCTTCTTCTCTCGGTTTCCACAGATTGTAGCCCAGTTGAGATGCTGAGTGCTGGATGGTGTTTTCTCAGGTAAGGCAGAATAATCTTGTTCTTGTTCTTGCAGGATTACAGAAAGATGCTGAAGACCAGGAGCTGGACACAGTGAGCATCACGCTGCGGGTTGCAGAATAACTCAACATGTGTTCTGCAGTCAGGGTGTGGTTTAAATAGGCGAGGTAAAGTAGTACCCGGGAAAGTAGTTCCAGGCCTGCCACAACCAAAACACTAGACTGCATGGGTTGGTTCTTAGAACTAGACTGTGTGAGTGCTTCCATGTTGGATTTAAAGGCCATGTACATGAATGGGACCTAGTTTGAACAGCCCTTCCTTACTACAAATGAGCCTGGTGCCAAAGCTGCCAGGACTGGCTCCAGGAGCCATTTTGTAGTGGATTTAAGGCTCTCAGGGTTCTGGTGGGAGCCTGCTTGTGGCACAACTTGTGCCCCCTCACAGTGGTCATGACACTTTCACTGCACCGCCTCCTACATTCACTTTGTTGTGCCTCCATCTTTACAAATCGGATTTAGATTTGTTTTATTCCATCTGTGAACCTCCAGCATTTCACTGTGCTGTGCCTCAATTTTAAAAAAATCTGATTTAGGTGTGTTTTAATCGAATTTAGGTGTGTGCGCTTCCTGCATTGTTCTCCTAGTTAAAAATCAAATTTAGGAATGTGCTCATCTTGCATTGATTTACTGTTAGTTAAAAATCGAATTTAGGTGTGTGCTCATCCTGCATTGTTCTGCTAGTTAAAAATCAAATTTAGGTGTGTGCTCATCTTGCGTTGTTTTGCTGCTATTTAAAAATCAAATTTAGGTGTGCGCTCATCCTGCATTTTCTTGCGACTGCGCTGACTGGTTACTCCCTTTGCCCACTGTTGTAGTTTGTTTTCAGTTCTCTCACCCTCTCCAGTTCCCACTGTTTCTTCCCAGTCCTGTTGTGTCTCCTTGTGCTCCTGCTCCCTCCTTGCCTACATCCTCCCACATACCTCAACTGCTCTGCCTGGTTTAAGTATACCACATTCTGTGCCCCCTCTATGGCGCTTTCTATCTCTCCTATCTTCACTAACTGCTTCTATATTTCCTATCCTTCTTCCTCTAACTAAGTCTGGCAGGAAGAAAATCAGGAAGGACACACTGTGCTCCAACCCAGGCCTTCCTTTCGCTGATACCCACGTTAGTGCTCCCACAAGAGAGACTCTCACTGACATCCTCTTTGTCGTTCCTTCTCCCGTACTATGGACTCCTCATCTGGTCACTCTGCTTTCTCCTTACTCTTACTCACACATTAATGGTGGCACCCACTGGGAGGTCCTTCTCATCTTATTCGCCACTTCCTGGGTCATCATAAATGTCTATCGAAATGGTATCATCATGGTATAAGGGCGTCAACCCAACCTCTTACTCTTTGATAGGCTTCGTCCTCGCCTTATTCACTTCACTTCCTTTCCACTTTCCTCCTCACAGGCTCCATTGCAATCTGTTTCTACGGCCCCCGGTCTCCCTTGCCAGCTATGCCCACCCTGGGTAACCAGCCTCCTACTAACCTCACCGCCTCTCTCACAACTGCTCCCCTGTTGCTTGCAAATGTACAGGCTCTCTGGCCTACTCGAACTGCACTGACAACCTCATCAGCCTCCACCTCTCTGGTGCCCTTGCCACTCACTGCCACTGCATATGAGGCTCCCTTGCGCTCTGAGGCCCCTCCAACACTGGCTCCCTTGCTATCTAGTACAGTCCTGGCTCCCTTGCCTACACTCCCCTCACCAATATCCTTGTCAGCCTCGGCTCCTCTGTACCTTCCTATCTCTCTCTCTCAGGTACTCTGGCCACTCACTGGGGAGACAGCTATACCCTTTACCCTCCTCATAAGTCTTTCAAAAACAACAATCTGCTCCACATTGCCACACTTAACTGTCACTCCGCTGTCAAGCACTCCTCTGATATCTGCCACCTCCTTGAACTCCTGGATCTCGAACTCCTAGCCCTTACAGAGACATTGTTCAAGGACAGCTCTGTCACAAATTTTGACACACTTCTCCATGAAGGAGACAAGATCCTCTCTGTGCCCAAGCCTAACAAGCCAAGAGGGGGAGTAGCCCTTATCTTTCCTGAGTGGATCCCTGTTTCCATCATTCACACTCAGTTCTACTCTTCCCTTGAATGTCTGGTCTGCAGGCTCTTTCTCTCATGTCTTCTTTCTTACTCTGGCCACCTTATATTGGCCGCTGGGTCTTCCCACTTTCTTCCTCTCTGAATGGGATGACCTAGCCTCTTCTCTCCTTTCCTCCTCCCCCAACCCCTCCTGCTGTGGATCTTAATATCCATCTTGATATGATACCATATGATAGGATATTTTTAACGCGCCTAATACCCAGAGGTTTCTATGCACAGACCCGGGGATCGAACCCCTGGTGCTCTGTGTTGTCTTTCTTCCAAGGTGAGCGTGTTGCCCCTGAGCTATCCTCCTTGATTCTCCTAACTCATCATGTCCTTTCTGCAACCTATGCAACTCTCTTTCTCTCTCCATTTTACCTTCTGGCCCGATGCACACTGCTGGCCACATCTTAGATGCTATTATCTCCACAGACATGCCTCTCTCTATCTCTCTCACTACCTCACTCTCCTGGACTAATCGTTCTCTTCTCTCTTCCCACATGAAGCTCTCTTCTCCTCTAGCACTGGCACACCCTTCACTGCCTCCTGCCTTAATGGCAGTCCAACCCATGAAAGCAGTGACATTGGCTGCCTTTGTCTCCACCTTCTCTTCCCCTTCTACTCCTGCAGCAGACTCCCACCCTGACACAGACCTCTTAAACTTTCACCTCTCCATCTCCAACAATCTTGACATTCTTGCCCCTGTCATGAGGGTCCATCTGAAACCTTCCAAAAAGTGCAACTCTTGGTACAACTCCAAGCTGATTGCCCTTATACGAAAGTGCAGAGCAGCTGAATGGAAATGGGGATCTTCAGGTGCATCATCTGACAAACTGCCCGGCCGCCTTCTTCAAAGACAATATAGACTCTGCATCTGCTCCGTGAAAAGAGTGTATATTCAATCCTGCATCTCAGTGGCATCGGACAACATGGCTGAACTCTTCAAAGTCTGCACGGAAATGGCCAATCCTACTGCAGCCTCTTCATCTACTGCACCCACTCAAGCCCTTTTCTCAACCCTGGCTGCTTTTTTCACTGCCAAAACACAGAGCATCCTGTCCTCTCTCCCGCACCTTCACTTGCACCCACATCTCTTGGGCCCCCCACGGCCACACACCCCTCTTCTCTCCTCCCTCTCCCCTGTCACACCTGAGGAAGTCTCTAGACAAGTCGATCCATGAAAGCCTCCTCCAAACAGGTTGACTCTTACCCTCCTAAAACCATCAAGTGCAACAATGATTCTCCTGCTCCAGCCGTGGCCGACCTCTGCAACCTCTCTTTCACCACTGGAGTTTTTCCCACTTCTCTCCAGCACTCTCTTGTGCACCCTCTGCTTAATAAACCCTCTGCTGACCCTTCTATCCCAGAAAACTATCGCCCAATCTCTATCACTACTTTGCTGGACAAATTCCTGGATAAATTATCTATTTATTAGCTTACCCTCCACACTGAATCTGTGGGTTGTCTCCATGACCATCAGTCTGGCTCTAGAGCATCCAGAGGCACGGAAACTGCTCTTCTGAACACCTTTGAAGACCTGCTATCAAATCTTGACTCTAACTTTCCTTCTGTCCTCATTCTTCTTGATCTCTCTTCTGTCTTCGATACAGTAAACCACAACATCCTGATCTCCCCTCTCCATGATACCCTGGGCATCACAGATATGGCCCTGGCATGGCTTGCCTCCTTTCTCTCTGACCGTCATTCCCAGGTGGAACTTGGGTCCTTTCTCTCCTCTATCACTCTCTCTATGTGTGCCCGCCCCCAGGGATCTGACCTATCTCCTTGGTTTTTCTATGTCTACATGGCCCCTCTGGCCCACAGGATCTCTACCTTCACCCCTAACTTCCAGTGTTATGCGGATGACACTCAGCTCTCCTTCAGGCTACCCTCGGCCTCTTCTTCCTCCTCACTCATTCCAAAATGTCTGTACGCAATTCAGTCTTGGTGTGCTGCTAACGATCTCTGCCTCAATGCAGTAAGACAGAGATTTTCCTCATTGGGAGCCCTGCCTCGCTTTCCCAATTTCCCACTGGCTGGCCTCCCTTGGCCCTGCTCCCTCACCTCCAATGAGGCAAAAAATCTGGGGGTCATTTTCGACTCCACTCTCTGCTTCTCTTCTCACATTGCGGACATCTCTAAAAAGTCCCACTACCACCTGCACCTCCTCAGAGCTACTCTACCTTTTCTAACCTTCCCCCAAAGGCTCACTGTATCCAGAGCCCTGGTTCTCTCTAAGCTGGACTACTGCAACAGCCTCTTTATCAATCTTCCTACTTCTACTGTCCGTCTGCTACAACTCATCCAGAACAGAACCGCAAGAATTATCGTTGGCCTCAAGCCCAGGGACTGCATCTCTCTGACACTGAAATCCCTCCACTGGCTCCCCATGGCTGCTAGGATCAAGTTCAAGACCCTCTGCATAGTCCACAAGGCTTTCTGGGCTGTGCCCACACTATCTACAATGCTCTCTTCCTAAATACTCTCCTTATAGAGCCCTGTGCTCGGACTCCTCCATCTCTTTGCAGTTAGCCGTTTTTCCAAGCAGAGATTTGGGGGTAGATATTTATCCTCTGCAGGTGCCTCCCTCTGGAACAGCCTCCCTTCCTCTCTCCTCCTTGAGCCGGAGCTCCTTCAATTCTGGAAACTCTTCAAGACCTTCCTCTTCTCTTCCTCATTCTCTATCCCTCTCCCTTGCTAACCTTATCTCTATCTCCAGCCTCACTCCTCTATCTCTCCCCTAACTCTGTTCAGCCTTTTCTGACCTGTCACTTGGCTCACCTCCAGAGCCTTACAGGTCCCAAGTTCCCCTGCTAGTCTTTGCACTTGCCTCCAGGCCTCTGCACCATGATCAGCACTACTGCATTTTCTGCATATGTTCCATGAGAGGGGTAACCTCTGCTGCACTTTCAGCATGCGTTCCATGAGAGGGGTAACCTCTCTGCCCTTAACCTAGGGCCCTGCTGGACTGGGTCCACTTGTTCCCCCTCCCACCTCTGCTGCACTTCTGGCTGTACACTTTCATGACCTGAATGTAATCTGGTTGTGTCTGATACACTGCATGGACTTGCACTTGGAGGAATGCCATCTGATCTAGTACGCTAGTTACTTTATTTGTTAGATCATTTGGAAATCCCAAGGCCTAAAAATGACTACTGTATTCCCTTGCTCCCTCCCCAACTGGAAGTGCTTTGAAGCACTTCACTTGTGTATAAGTGCTGTACAAATAAACAATTACAATCACAATTACTCAGGACCGGCAATTACCTGCCATTTAAAGCAATGGAAATACCCCATTGAGGCTAAGGGAGAGTAGGTTGGGGTATTATTGGGAATGTAGGAATACTATGTCTCGCACATGGGTATCCTCCTCCCAATCCCTTGTGACCCTCCACTCAGGTAACTTTCCATCGCTTGTCCAACCCCAGAGTCGGGATCCAAAGGGATGGCCCTTCCCTGGCCACCAGAATGGAGGATCGCAAAGGAGTAGGGGGGAGAATACCGTCAGGTTTCTCACACCTGGAAGAAAACTGTCCTGAACATCCAAGGACTGAATGAACTGCCCATTGAGATCAGCCATTTTGCAACAATGACAACTTCATTGCCTTGCAGTAGGGTTTCTACAAGCTGAAAGATGTAGTAGTGGACATGGTGCATTTCATCCTAGAGGACTTGGGAACAATACAGGATGAACAACAAGGAATTCTTGAACTTCTGAAGGCCAGAGACTCCTTTGACACACTCTCTACAGGTGTTCCAGACTGATCTTCCATCACATGGCCAGAGAAGTTGACATAACAGAATCTAAGAAGACAAACTCAGAGACACGCCGATTCAGATGCCACCTGTACTTTGCTGAGTATCCTCAAAAAAACAATCTATTGATTATCGGCATGGGACAAAGATTTTATGTCATGGACATTGAATGGGATCCTGAACATGCCTACGCCAGCAGGGACACCTCTTTTGTGTGACAAACTAATTCAAACTCAACCAAGTGCATGCAAATGGAAACCTTCAGTGACAAAGCTCTACTACTACCTAATTTATCTTATATTGTGCACTTTAATGCTTCATGCTGAGGTGTGCCTGTGTGGATTGCAAGTTTGATCACAGTTTCATAGTTGATAAAGTGGGGACTGAGTTAGTGCTATTGAATTGGCCAGAAGTGAAGCTATGACCGCTGAGGTTTCGGGAACTATCACTGAGAGTGGCATACCTCCCGGAAATGAAGATACACATCACTAGCACCAGTGACACTTCCGTAGAGGCATCAAACAGAGCACTGCAATCGGCCAAAGACCTGCTGGAGAAAACACCACATTGACCAAAGGAGATTCAAGCCGTATTGGAAGACTCCGCTCCAACAAATGTGAGCTCCATTCTTGTATCCATTACAAACTGGCTGACAAAGAAATTCTGCTATTTAAGTCCATAGAATAGTATTTTGGACTTTTTTTGAAATATAGGCTCGGGGATTACACGTGTTCTACATCCTCAGAGTTGGGTTCATACTGATCCTGATCATCCTTTTATTTTGTTGTGACGAGTATCAGAGAATGTGTTCATTGCACCAAAGCAAGTTGTTTCCTGAGTAACAGATGTGAACTATGTGTAACTTTTCAGTTGACCCATATCTGATTCATCAGCGACCGTCAGTGACTAAAGATAGGTTGCTGACTATAGTACCTGCTGCAGCTGGCTCTTCCCAAGAAGAAATGTTTATATTTCAGTAATTAGTATCTAGTGAAGATGTTGACTGAACACTTTTTTAGCAAATAAGTATTCTGTCATGTTTTACATGCTCTTTTGTCTCTTCACTCTTATTCCCATGATACCTATGATGCCTCTATGGCATGATCTAGGGCTAATGGGAGTTTTGGGGGGTGAATCTGAGGGTATGCTCACTTCTTTCGCCAATATAACCACCTTCCAGGTGGCCTGGCTGGAGGACGCTTGGGGAGTGGGGATGAGGCACCCTTGGCTGAGACAAAGTATCCCCCATTTCCCATTAGTAGGTAGTCAAATATCCCCTAGGTAATTGTAGGGTATTACCAATCCCTTCCCTATTTTTCCAGAAAACCATCTTCCAATACACACCAATCATGTACTGAGACAAGAAAGAGACAACCTAGAGCCATACATCCTCTCGTTAATAGCTCAGAAATACACAAACACCCTTCTGGTACTGGGAATAGAAAGAGGGATGCTGAGTACCAAGACCATTATGCAATAGAGGAACATTTCCTGTACCTGAGGCCGAAGGGGCTGTATAAATGGTGAGGCTAAGGAGATGACCCGTGGAACGCTTGCATGAGAAGCTGGAGGTGAAGCCAGGCAGACCTGAGGCCGTAGCACCAAGGAGCTGCAGAGTAATTTTTCAGAAAAAGTAGCAGGGGCCCTTCTCCAGAAAGAACATGGCATGATAACCTGTTCTGTGGTTTTTTCCTACTTTGAGAGTTCACAGCCTTCGCTTTTTGTTCACTGTACCTTTCACAGATGGGAAATATCCATTTGCACATCAATCTTTGTCCCGCCCACATGGGCAGTCCAGCAACGAAATGCTATGGCAATACCCTTCTGAACAAGAGTACCAACAGCAACCCCATACACGTGTTTCAGCCTTTTTGGGCCTGATCAGTGAGGTGGAGCTGTGCCTCTCTGAGCACAGTGAGCAGGGAGTCCACGTCTGGGTTCCCCCAGGTAACTCAGAGTGACCAACCGCAAGTTCCTTGCAAACATTTTTCAAAAAAGGTAGCAACGGAAGCCGATTGTGGCGGGAGCATACGGAAGTTCTCAGGTGGCAGGGCTGGACTGCCTACCTCCTTAAGTCAGTCCCTTGTTGTTAAACCGGGTTTGTGGAGATCCTGGAAGAGCGGAGCACAGTGCCGTGAGCAGCGACAGCCGCAGAGAGCCTGCTGATGCAGAGAACAGCACCTACAGACAGCGTACTCTGTGTGTCAAAGAAGTCTGAATTACTCTGGAATGCTGTGTGCAAACCACGTGGTTGCTGCAGGTCGGATCACTCATAAGTGAATAAGGAACCATTTAGGCATTGGAACACTGGTCCACCTTGAATTACAGATGATTGATAACTACAATAACCTGAAGGCTGAAAGAATTGAAAGAAAGAGTTTTGTGAATAGTGAACTATAAATGGAATTAAACTGACAAGACCAAGGAAGGGGCAAGGAAACAGTGAACTTTGAAAATGTGAATAAGCCCATTAACATGGTGCAAATGCCCAGCAGGTGGATAAACTGGGAATTTGATGTTGCTTTATTCAATGTGACTGATAGGAATTAAATGAAAAGTTGTTTGAATACTGAACCGAATGAAAGCCAATGTGATTGAATACAAAATTAATTGAAAGCAGTTGTTAAAGTTCCCTGATAAAAAGGAACGGTCAACTCGTTAAACTGAAGAGAACAAACATTGGCAAGTGCCATAGAAACAAGAAGAACTGTATAATTTGAAAATAATAACCAGTGGCAATAGCTATGAGAATATTTGATAATATAACACGTGAATGGTGGCAAGGCACGTATTGAGGAAGCTGTAAGAGGATGAGTCCAATACCACTGTGAAGCTAAACAGTGGAAGTCTAACTGCGAAGAAGAAACAAGTAAGGTGTGTTGGTTAGGTGACCTGTAATGGCTAGGAAGTGTAGTCTAACAACTTTGCCTAGACCAAGTGCACCGACCTAAAGGAAAAGCCACTTAACTCATCTATACGTTTTTGATTGAATGTCAAGAAAAATGTGTGTGTTCTGAACTTAAGGAACTGAACTCTGTGATATTGGTGAAATTGGTGAAAGGCACCAAAGCCTGAAAAGCTGGAAAGTATCCCAATGAATTGTGTTGTTTTGGAACATTGAAAGACTGAAAAGCTTGAGGAAGGGAACCCATCTGTTTGGTAAAGAGAACTATCCAGAATCCTGGGGAAGGGAAAGCCCTTTTCCAACCAAGAGCTGGAAGAAATTCTGAACTTTAATTTGAACACTTCTCATTTTGATACTGACAAGTAGATGTACGGGCAAGTATAGGTTTTGGACACAGACAGACATTTGATTTGGACTTCCTGACACAGACTATCATTAGTTTCAGTGAGGTAGGGAAATCACAACTTAGCATAAGGCAAGTTAGGCCTTTTCCCAACACTCTTTCTGTTTTAATAAAAGTTTGTAACCCAATCTTAACTCAGTTGTCTGTGTCTACTTCCTGATTCCTTCACATGGGTGGCATGCAACTTTGTGTCTATCCATCTCAATCATACTTAAAGTGGCATGTTGTGTGAGCTGTAAGCCCATCCTTGATGCCAAATGCACAGTACGATGCAAACACTTTCATATTCAGTAAACGTTAACTGATTATATTGAAGTCCAGTACATAAGAGTTTTCTTCAGTATTCCGGGCTGAGAGCCAGTGACCCTGAGTCTGGTAAATTACAGTCCATCTTTATAAACATAGCTGTTCACTGCTCTTCGGACCTTTTGGGGATGAGCACCAAGTGTCCTGATAAATACTAAACAAAGAGATAACAATGCAAATGAAATATGGCACTGCTAAAGAACTAAATTCCTCCATCCTGGCTATAGGTTACACAGGATTGGTGCTGTCTGCTGACAATTTTGTTGGACAGACTCCTAGTGGGGTTTAACAAGATTGTCCTTGTTATGGTGTTAGGTTTTGTTTTATCTGTGTACTATCTACTCCTTAAAAGGTGTATATATTGTATATATTCTCTTTCTTTATTATATCTGTGAATAGGCATGTTTTTAGGTGCATTGTATATGTTCAAATGCCTGATTACTTTTATCCTGTTTGTGCATCAAGTTGTGTTTATCTGGTTGCTTGGAGTATGGCTCCAGACACCATGTTCTAATCTGGATATAGTTATTGAAACAAAGGTTCCAGGAATTATATCAGCAGTAACAAGGATAAAAGGCAACACGCCTTGGGATAGGTGTAGTGAAGTCTTCAGAGAGTCTCTAGGCTGTTTAAGAGGTTATGTCCAAAAGATAAAATTGAAGGAGGGAAAGACTCTGGTGGTGTCCAAATGTAGGTGTGTTTGCTTTAGCAGGTATCAGGTGAAATCAAGATATTGATGCCTGAAGGCATCATAGAACCCGTAGTGACCTCATAATGGTGCTCACCTGTGGTGACAAAGGGGAGCACTTGATAAATGTGTAGATGTGGATAGATTTCCATAGCCGAACATTGGGGAATTGCTAAGTGTCATAGCAGGAGCCAACGTTTTCACCACCCTGGATCTTGCTTCAGCATATCATCAGGTGGTCTTGCACCCTGAATCCTGAGACCGCACGACTTCATTACACATGACGGAACATTCAGGTTCAAGAGAATGCCCTTTGACCTGATTTCAGCTTCAGCTTTCTTTCAGTGGGTCATGAATGCCATTTAAGGAGAAGTTAAAGGGATCTTTTTTTATCAGGATGACATCCAGGTAACAGGAATTGATGAAAGGGGTCATGACAATAAACAATGGGCCTCATTACGAGTCCGGCGGTAACCGAGCCAGAAAAACCGGCAGGTTACCGCCGGACCTGTATTACCATTCCGCATCCATGATTTCCGGAATCACCGTGGCATTACGACCCATGTGACCCGGGAATTCCGGAGGCGGAATTGTGTAAGTTCACATTCCCATGGAGCCCCATAGGACTCCATGGGGATGGGGACAATGGAAACACTGGTTCCGTCTATGACAGAGCCAGTCTTTCCATGTCCGCCTGCAGGCGGGTGGTGTTAAACCCGCCAGGTCAGACCTGGCGGGAGTGACACCTCCCACCTGCAGGACTCTTAATCAGCTGGTCTGGAAAGAACGGTGGCAACGGTTTTACCACCACCGTTTTTTTCCGGACCGGCAGGGTCGTAATGAGGCCCTATGTGTGGTATTAGAAACATTGTGAGAGTTAGGGCTTAAACTGCAAAAGGGTAAGTGTAAGTTTAGAGTTGCAGAAATAGATAACTTGCGACATAAACTGACTGGTGAAGGTATATATACTAAAGAAAGTTTAGTCACAGCTTTTCAGGAGTTAGAAGCTCCCAGGGATGAGCAAGGAGTGCTGTCATTCCTGGGGGTGGTGGAATATTATTCCAAGTTTGTACAAAATTATTCAGTTTGTTGCGTTAAAATCAAAACAGTATTGCCACTGTATGTATGTACGCACTCAGGATGCCTTTGCACATCAATGGCTGCTATTTCACTGTAAGTACACAAATGCATAATCCTATATACACCAATACAGTTACATAACAGATGGCTTTTCAGTGGTAATAAAAAAACAGATATACAGCGAGGGGTAGGATACAGATGGGGACAGAGGAGGGGTACTGCTGTACCGGATGGCGGGGAGGAGAGGGGCCAGCAGTGTCTAGCGATTCAGGTGGCGCGAGGGATGACATCATGGCCTAGGTTTTGAGGAGGAGAGACTGCTTGAAGCGAGAGTCTTCAGTTCTTTTCTGAATTGTAGGAGCATGGGGGTGAGTCTGATGCCGATGGTGAGGAGGTTCCAGAGTCTTGGGGCATAGGCAGAGAAGGTGTGTTTTCTGGTCCTTTCCCTTTGCAGTAGTGGATTTCAAGTATGCACGTCTCCTGGCTTCTGGTGGTGCATTGTCTGCCAGAGATGCAGAGTTTCTCTGTGAGGTAGCTGGGTGACTTGAGGGTGACTGCTTTATAGATGATGCAGCAAGACTTGAAGGTGATTTGTGTTATGATGTTATCTTTAATGTTATGATTTCATCCTTATGTTTTTATTCTCACTGTTTAGGAGTTCTGCATTTGTTCTGAAATCCATGCCTTTTGGGCTGGTATCAGCGGCAAGTCTACGATGTGTCTAGGATGCACAAGGATGTTGAGAGCAGATAGTCTATTATAGAGCAGGAGGCATTGGCACTGTTGTGGGCTATAATGAAATGTAAGGTCTACCTGTTTGGCAGATCCTTTACTACGAGAACGGATCACCAGCCTTTGGTCAATATTTTCAATAGAGGCAGTCTTGATGTGGTCCCCAGACGCATTGTGAGATGGCTGAGAGTGCAAGGATTGTAGTGGAGCATGTTGAAGGCAAGATCAATGTGGTGGCAGATGGTTTGTCCCGCAATGCCGTGGTGAAGGAGGAGGACTCTGTGGATGTTGAGGAATTTGAGGGAGGCATCAAAGATTTCTTTCCTGTTGAAGGGAGCTTAGATCAGAGTAAATGGAATGAAGCTTGTACCAAGGATAAACTGTATCAGTTGGTGAAGCTGTTCACCTGTAAGAAGTGGCATTGTTTGGATTTGAAGGTTATGAGAACACATTGGGTTTTATATTTGGGATTTCAGGAGGGTTAAAGATGAACTGAGTGTGCGATGGGAGTTTATGTACAGTACAGACAGCCAGTTGTTCCGGAGATGATGAAAGAAACAGCGATTGATTTGGGACATGCATTACACATGGATATTTCAAGGACTAAATGTGTGGTCAGCGCTTATTTTTGGTGGCCAAGCATGGACTTGAATATTGAACAGGTTGTTGTGGGTTGTCCTGTGTGTAAAGAGAGTGACAACGTTTTGAAGTTTAACATGGCGCCCATGGTGGTACCTGAAGTTCCCAAAGTTCTGTGGGAGGTAGTGGTTAATTTTCTGTGACCATTAAATTTGCCGGGTGTCAAAGACAGTTATGTCATTGTAGCTATTGATCTCATGTCAAAGTGGCTGGGGGCGGTAGTGTACAAGGAAGTTACCTCTGTCAGTGTTATTAAGTTTCTGGAAGTTGTGTTTTTGCAGGAAAGTTTTTGGTACAGGATACTTAGTGACAATGGGCCTCAGTTAAAATCCTCAGGTTTTATGTCATGGCTCAAGTCACTAGGGATTGTTCATAAGATTACATTGTTGTACCACCCACAAAGAAACAGATGTGTTAAGAGGTTTAATATGACAATAATGGATGGGGTGAGGCTGGCAGTCGCCAATGGAGTGAACTGGAAAGAGGATCTGGTGCAGAGAGTGTTCCAGTATAGAATTAGACTGCATGGCATTATGGGTGTGTCACCTTTTGAACTCCTCAGGGGAAGGAAGTCCAACACCCTGCTCACACCAGGTTGGTTGGGGAGGTCCGTGGACTCTGGTGCAGTGAGAGATTGCATATTGAGGAGTGGTGAATCAGGAAAAAGCAGGTATGATCAAAAAATACATTTCAAATTCACCAGGTTTGTGAGAGATGACAAAGACAAAATATTGTTGGCAAGGAATGGGAACAAGTGTGATTCTAATTACTCTGCCATCAAGGTGCTGGAAGAAGATTATGGTAATGCTGTGAAGGTGTTTGGACGAGAAGTGTGGAGGAACAAAGAGAGGGTTGCCAGCTATTCTTGAGATGACTGGCATGTTGAGGTTGCTTTAAACATGTTCAAGGGGAGGATATGTGATATGATGTTATCTTTAAAGGGAGGAGGTGTGTTATGATGTTAAATTTAATGCTATGATTTCATCCTTATGTTTTATTCTCACTGTTTAGGAGTTCTGCATTTGTTCCCAAACCCATTTTAAATAGTTATTCCCTGCTTATGCACATTGTGGCATCACTGTGTTCGATTATTTCAGGGGTTCAGTGAAATGGAATTGTTGTGGGTCAAGCTTCCAGGAGTTCCTGGGATTTAGAAGTGATCCTGGAAAGGAGAGCCACAGTCAGACTTGTACTCCTGAACACATCTCCCGACTAAACTTCCTGTGCCTGAATTCATCATGGGATCCTGTCCCTTCACTATAATTTGTTCGTGCTCTGGAAGCCAGTGAAGGTCATGAGGGCTGGGTGATGTGATTGTAGCGACGTAGACCCTTAAAGAGGTGTGTGGTTGCATGTAGGACACTTCTCAGAGGCACAAGGGAGGATGACGGTAGTCCTTTGAGGAGTGCATAATTCCAGTACTTCTGCAGTAAGGGCACACACGACACCTTTGCCCAGCAATGGCAGTACTATCACTGTAAATTCAAAGTCATGTTGAACATTTCCAGTAGTGGCAGTACTACCACTGTAAGAACACACGTGTGGTGTATCTGCCCAATAATGTGCATACTTCTACTATAAGTACACACTCATGATGGCTTAGCCCAATAACAGCACTGCTGCCACTGAAAGAACACGCTTTTGATGGCTTAGTCCTGTTAATGACTCCAATCAAGCATTCCCACTAAGTCAGTGCCTTGTCTGGGATTGCTCAAGGGAAGCCCTTATTTATATATTTTTATGACAAGTTATAATCTGGATGATGAACCCTTGTATAACGCCCCTCTCTTAGTATCCCCCTGACCCCACTGAGCCAAGAAGTAGGTTTGTTTTGCAAATTGAAAGGTTTATTTGAAAAATTAAACAATAGATATAAATCACACTTTTATAATAAATTAATATTTGATATCACACTTAGACATATGACAGTGATCAACAATGGATGATGTTATACTAGCACACTGGTTTAATTACTTAGGAGTAGTATAGAGGATAAGGTAGCTAAGAATGCTTTATGGTTTCAAGGAGATGCATAGATGAATAAAAGGCAGTACAGAAATAAACTTGATATGATTTCAGCAAAAGATAATATGATCACTTTTTCTCTGACAATTCACTCCCCCCCTATGCAATGTAAGGAGATGGAAGTAACACACACAGTCTTCAGGAATACAATCACAGTACAATACAAATTCAGTTCCCCCCTAGCAAGCTTATAGCACCAGGGATGATTTTGAAACACAGGCGAAAGACTTTCAGGTGATTTGCAAGGGAGTGAAATATGCTAAAATTGATTTTAATTCCCTCTAGAGGTTCAGGATGAGTGAGAGATACTTTGAATCACTTCAGGTCCACACTAAAAATGATTAATGAGGGATTATCAGGTTGAAAACGGATTTCAGGAATGGAAGCAAAAGACAGGTGTTTTTGACAGGAGCTAATTTTTCAATTCGCTGCAATTTTTTCGAGTGTGTCGAGCGCATTTACGGAGGCACTATAAGGCGTAGCAAGTTCGGTTAGAGCTTGTTGGAAAGCTAGGAATCATAGCTTTACAATAAAAGTTAAGTTTCGTTCCTAGGACATGCGGTTCAAAAGATAGGGACCATTTTGTGAAGGTAGTTTTTCAGAAATGAAATTACAGTTTCGGAATGACAGATGCGCTTTGAAAGGTTTGAATCAACAGGAGGAACACACGATTTCTTATGATGCAGTTCTAAACAGGTTCAAATGTTTTGAATCAGATTATTTTAAGCTAAGAGATGGGTTCTGCACAGTTCTAGCTGGGTACTCACACTATAAATTTGAAAGGAATGGCCTCGTCACGGATCTGGTCAACAAGTTTAGCTGCGGTTCTCTCTGCTCGGCGGGTCAATCAGACACCGGTTCTGTTCACAGCGGTCTGGTCTGGGTCTCTGGTTCTGCTGGTCTGGATCAAATGGATTCTGGATACCGCTCTGCTTTCTGGGTACTGGTTCTGTTCTGGATACACAGGACTCTTAGCAAGAAGCAAACCGCACAGCCCAGCGGTTGAATAGTTTTCAAAAGATTTTGAGGCCTGCTGAAGAGGTCAGCTCTTTGGAGTTTTTGTTCTGGAGTTAGTCTGGATCTCTGGAGTTCTGGTTTCTGGAGTTCTCCATCAGCGTGCTGCGCAGGAATTCAGTTGAAGGTTGGAAAAATGAATGTTCCTGTCTGGCTTCCAGTGGCTCTTTTTATGTCTTTAGAAAATGGGTGTGTGTTGGCATAACTAAGCCTGCCCCTCACAACTTATCATTGGCCAAGTTTTCCTCTCCCCCTTGATTGGGGAACTGAGTTGTGTGTCAGAGTGAGTCATCAGGTGTCATATTTATGGCATACAGAAATACACTCCCCTTCACTTTTGCTTAGAAAATGAATTTTACCCCAAAACACATATTTCCCAGATACCCAAGTGGTTGACATTACATACACACATCATATATCACATAAGGTAGTCTCTGTTCCAACTCTGATGTTTCTAAGAGCTTGGATTAAGATATGACAACATTTTGCGCTTTTTGGTTGGTTTTCCAATATTGGATTTTTACCAAAATGTACACAGATGTACACCATCTCTCTACACATATTCCAGTAATGTACTGTGTCTCTAGCATAAACACAGTGTCTGTAGTATTAATAATTAGTGGGGTTTTGCCTCAGAACATCACAGAGCGACCAGCTGAGCCTTGAACCGTGAGTAAAATTGTCATTTTAAGAATCTCAAAGTTGTACATTTCTGTCATCTGGTTACAATTAGTTATCATTATTTTTATAAAACATATATTTGCCTTCAATTCAATTCACAAAGTGTCTGGGTCCGCCCCCAGCAACTGGGGGAGTCAGGGATCACATGTCTCTCCTTTCAGGCAGAGCTCTGTTTACAGTCCACACCCAAATCAGCATACTCCATTCAATTGAAAGGGTCTAATGTGTTGGGTCCAGCAGGCTGCAGGGAAGTCCCCTCCCTCTCAATCAACAGGGCCATGTGATTTCCTGCCTCCTGGTGTGTGTCTCTGGGGTGTTAAGAGTTCTCAGGAAAGGCATGTCTTTTGAACTTTTAATTAAATAAGACTCCCTCTGATCAATGCACAGTTCTGCACGACAGCTCTCCTGTCAGAGTTTAGACCGCTAGCGCTGGTTAGTGTCCAATGCCGGTACTGCACCTATTATTTTTTAGGAGTTGTCTTGAATTAATTCCATTTCAAAAAGGGGATTTTACTTGATAGTATATGATCCTTGCTTAACATTGTTTTGATGGGAATCCTTACAGTATAGAGTGGTGATGTAGAACACCCCACAAGAAGGTTGAATCTTTAGAGTGGTCTTGTGAGCCATGATTTTAGCAAATTTTTGAAATCAAGAAAATGAATTCCCAACAGCTCTGGGTTGCTTTTGGCAATCAGCATTGCCATTCCCAATGGTTTCAGGCTACTGTGTGTGTAGCCCAATGGTGGTTTTAGGCAGTGCCCTCCTGTGCTCACAAACAGAGGCAAAAATGGGTGGCAGCCTATTCTTCATGTTTTCCTGTGCACTTTCTGGGGAGTTCTGGCCATCATGATGTTTTCAATGCCAGTAATGTACAGTTTTGTGGTAGGGCTTGGATGCATGGGTAAAAACATCCCACAGTCCAATAACAGCACTGCTGCCACTGAAAGAATACGCTCTTGATGTCTTTGCCCAATACCAGTACTGTCACTGTAAGTCCACATTCAGGATGGATTTTCTCATCAATGCCAGTGTCCGCACTGCTTGTATAAGTATACACTCATGATAGCTTTGTCAAATGAGACCAGTACTCCTACTGTATGTAAAAACACACATGATGGCTGCACCCAATAAGGCCAGTAGTGTCACTGTAAAAAGACATTGTCATGCAGCATGTATTTTTGTTTTATGTACCTGGTGCATCGACCGACTCCTCACCATAATCGTTCCTTAGCCTGATGCTTAACTGCATGGCTGGTCCAATAGGTGCCATTGATAGGAGCATGAAATAGTGGCTGGTGTCAATCAAACACCTCTCCCAAAGCTGTTGTTGCCACAACACAAGGGCCAAGATCTCACCGCCCACAAGCTTGTAGCACGTGGATACGCAGGAGTGCCCCCACTTCATTTTGGGCCTGTGGTACCACAGCCGGCATTACAAATGGACTAGACAAGGCTGGAGAAGCAAAGCATCCACTGTGGTACTTCACAAGGAAACCTGGCTTCCACACAAGCATGCAGCAAGTCACCAATTAGCAGCCACCAGGTATCAAGCCGCTCCATTCCATCACACAATTCAAACACATGCTTCCCCTGCTCTCCGGTCAACAGCTGACAGGGCTGCTGACAATGAGAACGAAAACTCTTTGGGCAGAGGGTGCTCATGTCAGACTGACATCCAATGTGCTTGGCAACAAACCAAGAACTGATCAACCAGCTTCTGCTGTGCTTGCAAATCATTCAAGATAACACAGCAATAGGGTTGTCACCTAAACACATGCACAGTGGCAACAGTTATTATTTTTGAGTTAAATCATGTTTTAGTATTTTTCCTGTGGTGCACATTGGAAAATTGCACATGCCGATGAAGTTCACCAAGTGACTCGTTACATTTCTCATTCCATATTTGTACATTTATTTTTTTCAGTTGTGCTGTCGCTGTGTGCATGCACCCATTGACTGCACGTCATTTTTTGTTTTTAATATGATGTCAATGTGCTTCCAATGACTGCACATGAACAAAAAAAACAAAAAAAGCAAATGACAAGAGAAACATGGAACATATAAGATGAGAGCTGCCAGGAACTCTTACTCACCGGTTACACCGCAATAACGCTGTAAAACACTGGAAGCAATGTGCTAATTATGCCACCCGGGCAAGCACAGAATGTAATCAATGATATACAGTGAACGAAACAATCATTGCCAGCGAGGAATCTGCTGCATAATCTTAACACACTGGCTCCCTCTAACATTGATTTCAGAAATTCCTTCAACCAGAACGTAACATCTATAAATACCAGGAAGAAGTTTAATTCGTCATTGTTGGAAAATGAAACATTACATATGGCTGTTTTTTTTTATCTATCCACTGAAGCATCAAAAGCAACATGGTTACTGACACATTACTACACACATACACACACACACACACACGTTACTGACACGTTACAAACACGTTACTGACTTGCTGCGCTTCCCAGCTAACACAACTGCGTGGCTTAAGGCGTTCAAATGTGAACTTCCCACTAACTAAACTCGTGAGTTAAACGGAATATTAAATTCTTGATTTGTGAGATACTCTGGCAGCCCAATTTCAAACCCAAACGTGTTCATAAATGCAGATTGTGGCCTCACTTCAGCAGGCCACTCCGAACTGCTGATCCCCTTGGAGAGATTCCGAGGTTCAATCAGAAACCCTGAAATATTCAGGAAAGTGTGTTGGCCACATAAACCGCGAACCCTGATTCCTGCTTCTCTGTAGGGGTGCTTAGCTGTTAGAAAGAGGAAACTGAATGGCCGACGATGAAACACAGCAGGAGGGAGTGTGCTGTAGCTACATTGAAAGCGCACGCGCGCGTGTGTGTGTGTGTGTGTGCGTGCGTGCGTGCGTGCGTGCGTGCGTGTGTGTGTGTGTGTGCGCGCGCGCGCGCATGCCTCCTCTTTCTGAGTGAAAGCATTTCCATGCCCCTTGGTTTTGCACCAGGTCAAAACCAGGCAAATTCCAAAGGGACAATACAACAAAATGAATGGCAACTGGTTGTCCCTCTCTATGTATCACACTCATTCATAGTTTCACTACTTTATGCGACATTCACTTTCAGCATCTAGTCGAAAAGAGGTTCATCTTAATTCCAAAATATACATGTATTCATGGGTATTCATTAAAAATGTGTTCTTATTGGAATAACCAACAACAAAACAAATACATATATTACAACCAAATGTGGACAGACACCAACAATCTAAAAAAGTAGTTCCATGTGTATTGTGCCTGGGGGTTAGTAAGATGTGACAACACTTCAGACCCACCTAAGCTTCAAAGGCAGTTGTGATATATTCATCACAGTCAAACCCAGGATATAAGATTCATGTATTATTTGGAGAACGGAAAGGACAACCACTGGTATCTCAAGCCGTGATCTTCTCTACACGTGTTTCGGCCCCTAATCCACGATAGTTTTTTTCCAAAAGGGATCCATTAGTAAGCGTTGCCTGTAAAGCAAATTTGCAGGTGCTATTTGTTTTTTCACGAGACTGTGAAGAAAATTGAAAGCGGTTTATTTTCAAATGAGCGGAGCGGAAAATTAAAGCGGGAAAATTGCTTTTACTCTTCCATTTTCCACTGCCTGTCACTTTTCTGCCTTTTGAAGGCATTGGGGGCAGCAAAGTAAAGTTTGCACTTCTGCTTTACTTTCCCCCTCCATTTTGGTAGAAAACTCTATTTTAGGCCTGCATGATATGTCCAGGCGGGAGTAAAATGAAAGGATTCCAATGGCAAACGCGTTAGTAGAACATCTACAAAAGGACGGACGAATTCCACGACCTCCATTAAATACCGCTGTCTGGAGAGTATAATTTGCAGGTGACGTTTTAGCTCGCAGAAAGCGTAGAGCAAAATATATAGTTAACTGGCATTCATTTACTCTTCACACTTATTCTCCACTTTTTTTGCTTTTCTATTTTTTATTTGTATTTGGTTAAAAAAAAAACTTTTACAAAATCAAACATAAAAAAAAGAAAATAGCATTTGTCAAATCTCCGGAGGCAATTAAAAAGCAAATATAACTGATAATCCAATATATATATATATATTACTATAAAAACTCTAAAATGTGTGGCAAAAAAAACACAAAGAAAAAAGAAGAAAGGAAAACAAGAGAAGTCAGAGTAGTTAAAAAGAGTAAAAGAAAATAAAAGAAAACGAACAACGAGTAAGAGAAGACTAAAAAAAAAAACGTACTCTCCACTTTTAGTTAGTTGGAAATTGCATGCACTAGTCCAGCAATATGTAAGTGCAAGAGTTGTGGGTCCCCTGTAGGCAATTAGCATGATTTTTAAACAAAATGATCCCCTGGCCTTTTTCCTACTACCCTCCACCGTGTGAATGTTGAAAATTGAATGCACGGACCCAACAGCACATGCAATGCGATTCAATGAGACTAGCACAATATAAATGTGTATACAATACAATGATGGTGAATTCATGCCAAACTACTTCACAGCAGTGCAAGTCATTGGGGTGCCTCAGACCCAAATGATGCGCACCAAACGCCTGGCCGCCAGATGCTGCCATAGGCTGAAATAATGCACGCCTAGATGGCCGGCCCTGCTGCCCAAGGTATTTATTATCTGTCACCAGCAGTGTAATTGTGAGTGAGAGCTATCTGCGTTTTCTCGTAGAGCATGTCTCTTGTGTCAGCTGGGCTGGTTTATGATTAGTGCGTGGTGGTAATGCGTGGGTGCTGTCAGGACAGTGCTGTGGTTAGCATTCATTTAGATTCTTGAGACATCAAGCATAACAGATGTAACTAGTCTCCTGTTCTTTTTCAATTAGCTTTATTGAGAAGTGCAGTGGTATCTTTCAGTATAATTCTCTACAATTAAGGCGCTCCAAGACCCTCTGGGTAAGGCCAGCCCTAAATAAAAATTGAAATAAATAAATAAATGAATACATAAATACATACATACATAAATAAATAAATAAATAAATAAATAAATAAATGCATTCTCCTGTATTGTGTGTGGACAGGAGTGCTAAACCTTCTTGGGTCAGAAACCTCAACCAAATTCAGAACAGGAGTGGCTTTGTAGGATATCTATTGGAAAACCATATTTGTCTTTGTCCTTTAGATGGAGAGGTAGGAGTCTGATTCTGCCTGGATTGCAACCCACTTTCTCTAAATGAGCTAAATATCTTCTTCACTTTTCATGTGCCAGTGGATATCATGCAGGAACCTCGGGAAGCCCAAAATTGTGCCTGAATCCTAGTAAGAGATTCAGCATGCAGTAAATGCTTTGACAGGCCAATCAGAGCAAACAAACACCCTGCAGAATTGTGGCGATCCAATCAGATTCCTGATTCGTTTGGAGGCTCAGTGGTCTGATGCACTTCCTGGTTCTATGTGAGTTGTACTTAGCTGCTAGAGCAGTGGTCTTCAAACTTTTTTGGCCTGGGCCCCCCTGAGCAAAGTTTGGGCAAGCCGGGCCCCCCCAAAAGGGCCAGATGGGCAGTATGTAGAAATCGCTATGAACTTTTGCGTGCCGTCAATGCACCCTACTCCCAGTACAGACCCTGGGCTCTCCCCACCCTACTCCCATCACTATACCAGTGCTGCCGCCCATCCTGCACCCACCACAGTCCCATAACACAAGCATACACACATCCATACAAATTTAAATAAAAAATAAATCACCATAAACGTACCTCGCGTGGTTACTAAAATGCCCCGCTCCAGGTTGCTCTGCCCGTATGTGCGAGGAGGTGCAGGAGCACCCCCTTGCATATACATACATGCAGTGCCCCAGCCAGCATGTCCAATGAGCTATGCAAGGCTGGCGAAGCAAAACACCCCCAGCATTGCGTGGCTCAGTGATCATGTGCGGCTGAGGAAATGAACTGTCAAAGGCAAACAGAGTTTCCCTTTGACATTTCAGCCAGCCCAGGAGCCCTCCCTCAGCTGGAAAAAGCAGCTGAGGGAGTGCTCAGTGTTTCACTTGGCTGGCTCCTCGGCTCCTCCATAATGAGTGAGGTGGCCAGTGCGTGGACGCCCCCTCACCCATTATGGATGAGCCGGTAGGCTTGGACTGGCCTATAGGGCAATAGGGCGATTACCGTACCAAAAATGCAAAATGCTAGTGTAGGCCAGTAAAAACGGCAACTTTTTTGGCCAATGTGAGCCAGTTTGAGGAGTTACTTCACTATGCAGCTAGTAGTTTTGACCATTGTTGCTGAATAAATATTCTTTAAATATCATCATTAGTTTACATTTGAACAAAAAACAACCCCTTGGGTACTATTCAAACAACCTGTGACTAAACACTGAATATCCATTTGCAACTGCTGGCCATTTTTTTCATTGGTGCCTAAGACCGTTTTATGGCCCAGTCTGACCATGTGAGATGCCCCTTCCCATTTCCTCTAATCTAAAAAAAAATATGCTGGGCTCTGGCGCCTTTGTGAACCCATATCTTGGTTGTGTTTTTAACTCCCGTTACATTCCCTTGCTTCCTGCCACCTCAAAAGAAAAAATAGGAAAACATAAATCCTTTGTTAAGTTCAAGGTGATTGTGTTTTTTTAAGCCCCTTTCCATTAACTTTCTCAGGCACCCAGTAAAAAGGAGAAGAACATTATCAACTGTTTAGAAAACTCGTTTTTATTGATGATCGTTTGAATCCCTTTCTTTTACACCAACAGAAAAAGAGAAATAGAGAACCCCACTGTGTAAGCCTTGGTGTTAGTGCCCCCCGTAACAGTAAAGGCAATATTGAGCCCCTTTGGGAGCATTTCATCATCAGGCGAGGTGGAGGGTGAGCTGCACAAGCTGGAACACACAAAGGCGGTAATGTAGTTTTGTCAGGCAGATGAATCAGCAGAGATGGGGGGCAGCAGGAGGTGGAACACAATGAGACATACATTGAGGGCACCATTAGGGGAAATATAAAAAGGTACCTTCCCAAAGAACAGGTCAATTGGCTGTTTTCGTTCTCGCAGAGGGGCGCTTATGGACTATATTTTGATTGTTTAGGGGACTTTGGTTTAGTCAGTCTAAGTTTCCTAGGGTCATTCAGGCATGGACCCCTTGCTCACTGTGCTCAGAGAGGCACAGATCCACCTCACTGAGGCCCAAAAGGCTGAAACACGTGCCTCGGGTTGCTGTTGGTACTCTTGTTCGGAAGGGAATCGCCATAGCATTTTGGTGCTGGACTGCCCATGTGGGCGGGACAAAGACTGATATGCAAATGGATATTTCCCCTCTGTGAAAGGTACAGTGAGCTAAAGTGTGTATGCAGACTCTCGTGTGGGTTCCTTCCGGTGTTTGTTCTTGCAGAGGGGCACCTATGGACTATATGTTTAATATAAAAAGGTAGGTGAACATCATCGGGTGGTACATGAGCTGATGGAACAGGAGGACGAGTATCCAAAGCAGTAGAAAGCAGATATGGGGCAGAAGGAGGCAGATAATAAGCACAAAGCAGAAGTGTAGCGAGAGGTGGGACTGGAGGAGGATGCAGAATTAGGATGCAGGTATTGGGCAAGAGGAAGAGGGTCAGGTGAAGGAGGAATGACAGCTCGAAGGAGGACATCAGTTTGATGGAGCTAATGCTATCAGATACTGTCCAGTGGAGGGTGAAATGTATGCCAGAGGATGCACATCTCTTCAATGTGGCAATATTTTCCAATGTCTTGTAGAAGTTAAAGGCAGACAGATATGCAGTTGTGTGCAATGTCTTCAATAAGACAGCCTGGTGGTTAATGACGAGTGTACATCATACACTAGGCACAGCTGCAATGCTTAAACACATCTGGCAGGGGAATTAACCAGCATTTAATATGCATGTACCATCTGCCCCCACTGCTGGCATGGTAACCACCTCAAGCTATGTGGAGGAAGCATCTGCCAGCATGTTTGGAGATGAAGATCCTTTTCTGCCTCAATGTAGAGCAATGTGGTGTTTGGAGAGTCTCAACGACAACCAGCAGCACTGGTTAGAGCTATCAGGCCTGTGTTTTCTTTGCTGCCTCCCGGCTCCCTTAGGTGGCAAAGTTCAGTGTATCTACATAATGGGAGTATCAAGCATGTACATATGTTCCAGCATGCAGACCCACATTGCTGGAATTGTCGTTGGTGCTCACCTAGAGAATTTAGAATACACTCTAATCAAATAGGCCCTGGAGACCCTCTTGCATGCCCTGAAAATCCTCCTGTTATCCCTAACTAGATTGAGTAAGAGGAGAAATACCATCAAGCTTTGTATATTTTTACATGGACTAGTCCCGGTCCAATCCTGGCTGTTTTCTGTAGATCACAGCTTTCTTCCTAGCAGCATAAGGTATATCGCCCTCCTCAACATATCTACCCCTCATCCACGCTGCGCATTGTCTTTGGATGGCTACATCTCCCTTGTGTCCCCTGATTTACTGTTGGAGCCTCCCTTCCATGTCATCACAACCAATAACAACATATGTTCAATAAAGATGGGGTCAGTAAATCCCGTTGCTTACAGTTTGCAATCCCAAAAGGCCAGACAGAAGATGGATCACTTGCAGGAGTTAACAGAGGCAGTTCAGAAGGTTTATGGTTTTTCCATTGAATTTTTTTGCATCCATGGACATTTCCATCAAATTTTTTGCAACGAAAAAATGTGCATCAAACCCCCGTTTTTTACCGTTTAAAACCCACCACAACACAAATTAACCCTTTACACCCAAAAACATGCATTTGATGCATATTTTTTGGTTGCAAAAACCTTGACACAAAAAAATGTGATGGAAAGGAATTTGACGCAAAGACCAGATACCAGTTCAGAACATATCCACCGAGTCCCACCAAGTCCTGTCTATGGAAAGCGTAACCCTCTAACTAGCTGTAACTGCCCCAGACAATCTTCCTGTAGATGTTCTAGGAGCAACTACCTGCATCTTGAAGTGTGATTGATCACCTAAGATACCAAAAGAATTCTTGGATCACAGTACTAACCAATTTACATTCCGCCCAGCCAGTTTCTGACATATCACTCCAACGAGTGATTAATAGTGACAGATATGTTTGGGAGTGCATTGGCATGAGTTACGCCTTTGGGACCCCATTGCTGGATGGCTACCCTTCCTTTCTATCTGCTGAAAAGAAAATGTTTGAACGACCAGAAGCAGCTAACATTGCACAGGAAACCCTACTTAATTGATTTCAAGGTGTCCAGGTTGTGCTGATTTACACCACAAAGTTGAAGCAACTAGATGATGGAACAGGTTGGGCAGAAGACTTGATTCATCTTGTTTGGGGGAGGACTATCAGAAGACCTGAAGGAGGTGTTAGCTAGAGTGGCTGGACCTGTTAAATGTATGAGTAGAAGTGGACATCTTTGGCATCACACAGTACAGCATTGGTCTCCTTTTCTACCTGGGAGTATATTTGCTCTGCTGTGAGGAGAGCCCAACTGGCGTAGGCTAGAGAGTGGGTCTGAGTCCTACACCTCTCTAGGGGTTGTGTACTATCATGACTACCACTGATCCATCATCATTGGCTATCCTGGCTAGGAATAATGGAAATTCTGTCCAAAACATCTGGAGAGCCAAAGGTTGCAGAACCCTGAGGTAGAGCATGGTGGTGACGGCCTTTGTTGATTACATATTCAGTATCACTACTCTATAAAGTCTGCCATAAACAATATTTCTGCCAGCTTCACATGTTGATCGAGGCCATGGCTGTGTCATACAGAAGTGGCGCCTTGTGTCTCTAAATACCGTTTAATGGTGCTTAGTCCACTCCAATATTGTGCTGGCCTTGCTAAGGTCTCAGAGAGGTGCAGGCACGTTAACAATAGCAAAGAAAACCGGTGTCCAGCGTCAGTGGAACACTTGCGTCCCCTGCATACCAAATAGAATTGTATAACAAACAATCATTTGAATAAAAGTAAAATATAAAATAGTTATTTTTAGAATAAATGCAATCATGCATAATATTAGCAAAACATATTATTTGTAGAATAAAAAATATGTTTTCTTCAGGGATGAGCGTAACATTACAAAATACACAAATTCATCACACTTTTAATCAACGTAATTCCTACAAGTTAGGTGAGTTAGGTGCAGGAAGTGTGCAGAGGGTTGTCTGCATGTCTAGCTTAAACCTCTTGAACCCGTTTCTTTTTTTTTTTAAATAAGGTTAATGAGAAGTCCCACTTTGCACCTGTTCATGGCCAGAGCTTGAGGTATAAAGACAATGGGGGCGCAGGCTATAGAGAGCTACCACACGTTTAATTGCCATTGAAAGGTAGCACAGAAAAGAAACAGTCATGGTTCTTTTTCAAACCTACTTTTTAAAATAATAATGAAGCCATCATCTTGGAATCTAAGCTGTAGAAAATCTGCATTTTCAAGCATATGAGTGGTGCAATGGACTTGAGCGACTTCTTAGTTTGGATAAAAGGGAAGGAGACAATTATTGCACAAGTAACCAAACCACACCTAAACGCTGTGTGTCCCTCCCAAAATGCCATTTTCCCCTACCTGTACTTCAATGCAATAGTTTTGGCTTATAGGTGTCGCAAAACCGACACCGAATAGCCCAACCTAAAAAATAGGTATAGCAAAAGCAATTCATTCTTTTTCAGCTTCCAATTTTTTGAGATCACAGTTTAGCCTTCTTGAGTTTCACCCTTGGTGTTACATTGTTTAGAAGTTGCCCTGGAAAGAGGGCCATACTGAGTGAGGTAGAAGGGAAAGTGTTACATTATTAATGCTGCATTCTGAAGGTTGTACCAGTGGGTAACGGCCCACAGCCCAAGTTTCGCTCTCTCTTTTAATGCAGGACATAATCACTCAGGAGTGGGACATTATCGCTATTGACACCCCTGCTCAAAAATCTGGGATGAAAGAGTGAGTTACAAGAGGGAAACACTTGCCACTGGACGCAGTCAACCTGTGGATTCTGTTCATGTGAAAACATGAAAGATGAGTGCCATGCTAATGAAAGAAAGTATTCCAAACAAGGTGTGACGTTGTAACATTGCTCGTTCGGTTTTCGTTCATTTTTCCCCCCAACATTTTTGTTGCGGGAAAACACATCGGAAAATATGGGGGAGGGGGGTTAGAGGACTCAAGAGGTGTGGCTGGGCAATTATTAGTACATAATAGAATAGGTGGTAGTTGGGGGCAGACCCTCTCCAAAAATAAAAAATAACATGTTCGATGAGTTTTTTCAGCAAAAAACGGTAGGAAAAAAAATCATCAGAAAAAGAAAAAAAATGGGCCAAGTAAGAACATAGAACCCCAAGAAAAGCTAATCTTCCATTTCCATAACCTGGGTAGTGAGGTTCCGGAGAGAAGCAGAGTGGTGGACACTGAATAGTGAGTTTGTGGAGTGCGACATAAGGCAGAGGGGGTTGGCGGAATGCGGCACGGAGTGGGAAAGGGGCTTGCATTAGTAATCAAAGACTGTATTTATACAAAACTGATTGGCTGAGACTGAGTCACCTGCAGTACCCCAGCAATCTCTTCCATAGGCCTGAAACTGGCATAGTGCGGGGAAGTTACACAATGTGCAGCTAAGTGTTGTTGGAGGCCCATCCCTCCCAACAATGCCCTCACATTCATTGGAAAGCATCACCACGTGAAACCAGGTAAGGTGGAAAAGATGGAGCCATACGTTTTTTTTACACAAACCGTAACCATAATACATAACTGCAACAAGCAGAAAATGTTTTGGGGGACCAGGGATCAGGTGAGTGGGGGCCCTGCTCCAACGTAGGACCAAATCGGGGATGACCGCTTCCGCCCGATCAGCAGTTTATGCTGTGCTCTTCACTGTTAAGATATTCATTATTATTGTCGCCAATTGCCCAGCGTTCCTGCTGTGCTCTTCTTATTTATTGTGCCCAGCGTTCCTGCTGTGCTCTTCTTATTTATTGTGACAGCGTTCCTGCTGTGCTCTTCTTATTTACTGTGCCCAGCGTTCCTGCTGTGCTCTTATTTATTGTACACAGCGTTCCTGCTGTGCTCTTATTTATTGTACACAGCGTTCCTGCTGTGCTCTTATTTATTGTACACAGCGTTCCTGCTGTGCTCTTCTTATTTACTGTGCCCAGCATTCCTGCTGTGCTGTTCTTTTTTAGAGTATTAATTTAACTTTTTATTTTTAGGTCAATTGCCCATGCCAGCTTTCCTCCTGTGCTCTTCTTTATGTATGCCAGGCCCAGCATTCCTGCTGTGCTCTTCTTATTTACTGTGCCCAGCGTTCCTGCTGTGCTCTTCTTATTTACTGTGCCCAGCGTTCCTGCTGTGATCTTCTTATTTATTGTGCCCAGCGTTCCTGCTGTGCTCTTCTTATTTATTGTGCTCAGCGTTCCTGCTGTGCTCTTATTTATTGTGGCCAGCATTCCTGCTGTGCTCTTATTTATTGTGCCCAGCGTTCCTGCTGTGCTCTTCTTATTTATTGTGCCCAGCGTTCCTGCTGTGCTCTTCTTATTTACTGTGCCCAGCGTTCCTGCTGTGCTCTTCTTATTTATTGTGCCCAGCGTTCCTGCTGTGCTCTTCTTATTTATTGTGCCCAGCGTTCCTGCTGTGCTCTTCTTATTTACTGTGCCCAGCGTTCCTGCTGTGCTCTTCTTATTTATTGTGCCCAGCGTTCCTGCTGTGCTCTTCTTATTTATTGTGCTCAGCGTTCCTGCTGTGCTCTTATTTATTGTGGCCAGCATTCCTGCTGTGCTCTTATTTATTGTACACAGCGTTCCTGCTGTGCTCTTCTTATTTATTGTGCCCAGCGTTCCTGCTGTGCTCTTCTTATTTACTGTGCCCAGCGTTCCTGCTGTGCTCTTCTTATTTATTGTGCCCAGCGTTCCTGCTGTGCTCTTCTTATTTACTGTGCCCAGCGTTCCTGCTGTGCTCTTCTTATTTATTGTGCCCAGCGTTCCTGCTGTGCTCTTCTTATTTATTGTGCTCAGCGTTCCTGCTGTGCTCTTATTTATTGTGGCCAGCATTCCTGCTGTGCTCTTATTTATTGTACACAGCGTTCCTGCTGTGCTCTTCTTATTTACTGTGCCCAGCATTCCTGCTGTGCTGTTCTTATTTATTGTGCCCAGCGTTCCTGCTGTGCTCTTCTTATTTATTGTGCTCAGCGTTCCTGCTGTGCTCTTATTTATTGTGGCCAGCATTCCTGCTGTGCTCTTATTTATTGTACACAGCGTTCCTGCTGTGCTCTTCTTATTTACTGTGCCCAGCATTCCTGCTGTGCTGTTCTTTTTTAGAGTAGTAATATACCTTTTTATTCTTAGGTCAATTGCCCATGCCAGCTTTCCTCCTGTGCTCTTCTTTATGTATGCCAGGCCCAGCATTCCTGCTGTGCTCTTTATTTATGCCAAACGTATGGCCTTGTTTTAACATTGTACCCACCCTGTAGCCATGCTTGTGTATTTGTCCCTTGCTGGTTGACTTGTTATGTCATTTATCATGGTGGGAATGTGTTTTTTTTGTTTTTTTGTGAGCAGTGTGTGTGGCTTGTGCCACTGTGCTGTGGAGGAGGGACATTACACGATGCTGCCAATTCATTCTCTTCTTATGGGCCAATCTGGCCCTGTGGGCACATTCGCACCTCTTGTGCATTTCCCGCGCCTCATCCTCCAACTGGCCCCCGGGGTTGTCAGACCTTTGGTCTTGCCACCTGGACATTGCCAAACACTTTGTAGGTATTTTGCACCGGCGCAGCACCCGGCCAGGGCACCCGAGAGTATGTGGCTCTATTATTATGAGCCAAGCCCTCTCCCTAGACACCCCTGTGTGAAGGGGAGATGGGGCCTTGGCTGCCTGTGGCTCCTCCTTCCCCCTTTGTCATGTGGCTGAAGGTAATATTGGTGGTTTCAGGACACTACCTGGGCCTCACCAATATATCAGTGAAGTTGTCACCCATGCGAGTGGATAGGGTTGCAAACTGAAACATACCTTGGCTTGAGGCCTTGAGCATGACGCATTTTCTAATTTTCCTCATAGATTCAGCAAACTCGTCACAGCGGCAGCATGCAGCTCGTGTGTTAGTTATGCATAATTCCAACTCAAGGAGGCCTCTCCCTTGGAAACGCCATGTGCGGAGAATTCCCCTCAGAAAGCTGCCATGCAGAATATTCCGTTTAATTGTCTTTCGAAAAGTGCCGATTGAAGTCGCCAGCTGTCGTCCTTTTATCAAGTCGGGCTTGTTTATTTCTTGAATTATAATTGTGCTAATGGCAGAATGCTTTAATCGTAAAGGAGTCAACCGTACCCACGGTAATGGTTCTGACCTTAATGAGAAAATGGCATAACTGCTTATTTCTCCATTGAAGTGTAGTATTCCGTGTAGCTTTTGGGGATGAATCGCAACAGGAATCGGGAAAAGAGAGAATAGACCAATCAGATAGCTCAGCAGGGTATCACACCTTCGGTAATTCATTACAATTTGATTACACGTTTAATAACAGAAACTGGTCTCTAAGCGAGGGACAGATTCGAATGTGTGTTCCTCTGTTTTGTCCTGCTTCCAAGACCAACGGTTGCCCCTGAGCTGGCCTCCTGATAATTCAAATTCAAGTTGAAAAATAAAGATTTTAAATCCAAGGCGATTTACTTTTCTATTAATTATAGTATTAGTCACTCTTGTTTACAGATTGTGGAATAATGAGCAACCTGAATCCAGAAACTCATTTTTTATTGTGTGCCCTCTCTTATCCAAAGAAGAATGGCACAGTGACACCTGGTGGACTATTAGTGGCATCCAGATCTTTATCTGTGTCTGGTTTCAAGGAGTCACTGTTTTTGGAGAGTTGCTGGTCCCCTTAATTAGGAACGCATCAACTATTTTACCACAGTGTCTGGTCTGCGTGTGTGCCTAGCTTCACTTATTTCAAGCCTTCAACCATCACCCTACCTTCACTTGCCATTGGGTGACATTGCTGTTTTCAGTTCTGTCTTTGACGTCTGGCCAACAATAAACATTACAAATTCAAGTCAACATTCAATGTTAAAAAAGAGGACTATGTGTTTCTTATTGTATTGGCTGCCGTAGATGCTCCGAGTGATCCAAGTGGTTCCCATTTTGGTTTGAGGGAACAACTCAAAATATACCAACCGAAACTGGCCAGCCGATTGGCTTATTGATGGCAGAGTTGATGGCTGAGATCACGACGAAATGCTTGTTACAGAGTCCCTGTCTCTCTAAAGACAGAGACTGGGCCTCGAGAAAGAAGTCACGTGATTTGTGATGTGGACTGAGGGAGGGGAGAAGAAAGGTTTCACTCTGGTTGTACTTTCGAATAAAGAAGACTTTGCTTCTATCCTCTGGTGTGCGTCCTTTATTTTTATGAGGCTTACACTTCACTTCGCGTACACCAGCGTCCTCCTTCCACGCGCGGGCGACCCTGCTGCACTGTGACTGCACAACCTGTCCTGCGGTGCACCCGATCCCGGGCCCCGTCTTCCTCCAGTACTCCAGGTGGTCCTCCTGTCATGGCCGGTCGAGAAGTAGACCCGATCCCTGGCCCTGCCTTCCTCCTCCTCCTGCTGCTACACAGAGTGATTCTCTGTTCACGGGTGGCACGGAAGGAGATACACACCATCCCTTAGCCATGCAGCAATCCGCCAGCAGCGAAGTTCCCGCTCCAACGGTGGAGACTCCAGATGCGTAATGCCCCTCCTCCCCCCCACCATGCTGCTCCTTCCAGCCTCCTCTCCACATGCACGTGGACTCCGGACGGGTACCCACAGAAACTCACTGGTCCCTCTACTAGGTTAAGAAAAAAAAAAGAGGAGAACCTGGCTCAGAAGAGACTCTAACAAGTGCACAGGTACACCCACTCCCTCTAATAAGAAAAAAACAATAATATCAAGCTCAGAAGGTACTGTAGCAAGTACACAGCTACAAGTAATAGAACATTGACAGAAGGAAAGGAGAACTCTGGCAGACAGGAGGACAAGCCTATTTCTTACTGCAGCCCACTGCTAGGCACAACAGACGTCGCCCCACGTACATAGAAACCCCTGACACACAGTGCAGCCACCAGTTGAGACGCTTAACTGACCCAACCCGCAGCCACCATGAGTTTACCCCCCAATCAGGGTGGGCAAGCCCCAGCACCGCAAGCACCTGCAACAAAATCGACTGCCATTGCGTGGCGAATGCCTACGCCTTTCTCCATGACTCTGCAAACTGACAAAGGGCCCTGGTGGGTAGAAAGACTTGAGGACTTCAATAATTTAATCAAAGCAGCAGGCGAAGAAACCTCACCAAGACTACGTAGCATGTTTCTTAACACAGTTGGCAATGAAGTCAAGACATTGGAACCATTCCAGTGGCAGAACACCCTGATTTCCCATCGCTACTCTCAGCCATTAACATGAGACTTGTCACAGAGCCCAACAGAGACTACGAAAGATACGTGTTTAATCAATGTACTCAAAGAGCTCATGAAACCGTAGATGAGTTCATCACCCCACTGCGAATTAATGGAGCACACTGCCAGTTCATTGCGTTCTCTTTAGATGAGGCCATTTGTGTACAAGTGATTGAAGGGTGTGTTTCTCCAACACTCAAGAAGCAGTTGCTCAAGAAACCTCTCACCATCGAAGAGGTAAGAAAAATTGCCAAAATCCTCGAAAGAGTCGACATACAAGTGACTCAAATATCCAGCAACGCCACGTCCAAGCAAAACAGAGGCAATGTAGTAGAAGCAATCCACACACATACCACGCGAGGAGGAGACAGAGGCAATGGGCCCAGTTACCCGACAACACCATGGATGGAGCGACAGTGCTACCGCTGTGGGATGGCCTTCCCCCACATAGGAACATGCCCTGCACTCACCCAAAATTGTGGAAATTGTGGAAGAGAAGATCACTTCCAATCAGTTTGACGAGAACTCAGGCTATTTCCCATACCACGAGCACCCACAATGCCACAATACAGGTCATACCAAAGGACACCACAGAACCAGCCCTACCAGATATGCCCATACCAACAAGTGTCGAGAAGATATGTGAGAGTGGTTGAAGAACTTTACCCGGAAGATGCACCACAAAAGCTTGAAGCCGAGGACCTGAACCCACGACTGTGTGATGAATATGACGGACCACCACCTCCATGCCATGGATATTACACCATGACACCCTATGGCCAAGAACATGAGAGCGAACAATATGATCTGTACTCGCAAGATGAATATGCGAACCTCATTATGGATGACAAGGGGGCCAGAGAAGCACCCCGGATACCGGTAGAGATATGCAGGAAGGCGTTTTGTTTCTTTACCGATTCAGGGGCCACCGGGAATATCATGGGGGAGAAAGAATTTCAACAGATCCACGACAGACCTATACTAAAGCAAACAACTTCAAAGATTTTTCAATGGGGCGCTGACATCCCGCTCCATTCCATTGGATCCTTCAAGGGCCGTCACATCCATTGATGTCAGGTCAGGACTACGGTCAACCACGTGATCCGGAGTCCAACCAAAGGGAGGTGCCTTTTAAGTTACAGGACAGCCTCATGTCTGGGGCTAATTGACATCTATGTCCAGGAAGAGGACACCATCCTCTAGACTGCCCCTATACCCAAAATGAAAGAATGGATCTGCAACATGGAAGATAATCCCTCAGTAACACCTGCCATCACGAAATAAGCTATTCTGGTGGAATTCCCACTCCTATGCAAGGGACTAGGCAAAATGAAAGCCCTCCTGTCAAATTACACATCGATCTGTCTGCCCGTCCTGTTCCTCAGCACCCACGCAGAGTTGGCTTTCACCTCCAAGCAGCTGTGTCCAATGAACTCCACCAACTCCTAAAGGACGACATCATTAAACGTGCCATGGGCCCATCTCCATGGGTCTCACCACTCGTCATCGTGCCGAAAGAAGCTGGTCGCCTCAGACTCTGCGTAGACATGAGAATGGCCAACACCACCATCCAGCGGGACCGGTATCCCAGCCCAAGAATAGAGGACATGATAGTCCAATGTAACAAAGACATCCTCTTTTCCAAACTGAACCTCAACCAAGGATACCACGAAATGGAACTTCACCCTGACTCCAGGGGTATCACCACCTTTGCCACTCATGACAGGCTATTCCACTATAAACGCCTGAATTTTAGCATTTCGTCGGCGGCCAAATTTTAAATGAAGCCATCAGGCAGGTCATCAGACCAATAAGAGGAACACTCAATTACAGTAATGACATTCTCATGTTCAGGAAGTCATGAGAAGAGCATGATACAGCCCTACTTGCAACCTACACCGCCGTTCAAGAGGCAGGATTGACACTTAACCTAGAAAAGTGCTGTTTCAGCAAATCTAAACTCAAGTTTTTCAGGCACATCTTTTCGGCCGAAGGCATGACCCCAGACACTGACAAAGTTCCCACCATGTTCAACCTGCAAGAACTGGGCCAAGTAGCTGATGTCAGATCGTTCTTGGGGATGTTCTTGGCTACTGTGCTAGATACATCCCCCACTTTGCTACCATCACAGAGCCGCTACGTGGTTGCTGCTGAAGGAGGTCCTGTGTATCTGGTCCAATGAGTGCCAATCAACATTTGATACCATCAAACACACGCTAGCGCAGGCCCTGCGGCTCACCTACTTCAACCCAGAATGGCATACCGAGATTGTGGTGGACACAAGTCCAGTGGGACTGGGAGCCATCCTGGCTCAGACCAGCAGAACATATGCTCATTCGAGATACATAGGGCATTTGCCAGCAGGGTGCTGGCCCCTCCAGAATCAGCGTATTCGCAGGCCGAGACAGAGAGCCTGTGAGCACTTCCACAACTTAGTAATAGGGAAGAGGTTCACCCTCATCATGGACCACCAGGCTCTGCTGTCACTCTTCAGAAACCCCAGGACAAAAATGCCCCTGAGAATTGAGCACTGGGGCATCAGACTCCACAAGTATGACTTTCAGATCGTTCATCGGCCAGGAGGCGGAAATAACCCGGGTGACTACTTATCATGACACCCAGCCAGCAAGCCTGTCCCCCGTCCCGGATACTAGTCTCGGAAAAAAACATCCAGAGAATATCATTTAAATTTCTCGTATTAAGGATTTAATTAAACCTAATACATTACTTGTTATGTGAATTTAATCACAAATTTATTTTGCACTCAAAAATTTTTTTATTTAATTAAACATGGTAGCAGAACACTTTTGTTTAAAAACTCATCATAATTTCATAAAATTCATACTCTAAACTCATTCACACATTTATTTTCAGCCATACACCATACAGTAACTCATTCATACACAACATCAATAAGTACAAGTAAAAACCACATGTAAAACATCAAAATTCATTCACAATCTGATTATTTATACAAAAAAATTATTATATGTTGTAAGAAACAACAACAAACAAAATAACCACAATAATTCTTGAGAGTGGTCAATGGTTCGGATAGGCAAAGAATAGAGGGTCTTCTCAAATAGCCTTATCCACACTTTCTCTACCGGTTTCGACGTGTTAACATTTTTTGTGTTACGTCTTCATCAGGAGATATTGATATATTCTAAAAAATGAGAGTCATAATTAGTTTCCCTAAACAAATATATATACATAATAAGAAGGCGCTAATATGTGAATACACCGTGCTCAAGTAAAAAGAGGAGGAATCTGCTCCTGTCCTGCTAATACCCCTAAATGTGAGTATACATAAAGGGTAAACAGAAGGCGTCATGTAAGGAGTGCCACCAAACAGAATCAGTGTCCCCAGGCTCAGCAGGACTAGATCAGGACTCAAAACACCCTAGATTTGATACATGAATTACGGCATGCAAAGGAGAGAGACGGCATTCAGAAAGGCATGCAAAAAAGGCTTCCCATTTAAGAATGTTTAGGTATAAAGTAGCCCAACTACTAACCTTAAGACCATAATCCAGAGTAAATCTGTGATGTATTATCGCTGTAACTGGGATTTTTCAACCATCGGAGCGAGGATCCCGTTGATTTTGATAAAATGTACTTAGAACTTCCATCTAAGGGATTAGAATAGATTGAGAGAATCAGGCAAGCCCTCTAGTAAAAGGCGGAGGTACCTGGACCCAAACAGTGGTCAATATATTATTCTTACCCCAACGGGTCAGATCGCAGTAGACCTATTGGTGGTGCTAGTAGTGCCTCTAGCTAGATTTTTATTCAAAAGGAACTGCTGCAGTTACCAGGAGATTGAAACCTAAAATATGATATATAAGCAGAAGGAAAGATGTTAATAATTATGTGATATCATAGTTACACTATCTACCCATTTTTTCAGCTGACAGACTCATAACATAATTTAGAGTCATCAATTTAGGTCACGTAATTATATCCTACTAATGTATGAGCAGCTTAAAGCTAGTAAATTTATAAAAACAACCATAAAGTATGCAGTTGGGTTGACTAATAAATGCTAGTTCGAACTAGGTAAACAAAATCCCGCATTAAAGCGGAAGTGTGGATCTAGTTTACCTGAAGCTGGCAGCCCACGTAATGCTGAACCTGTTCTCAATTCAGGTCTCGCACGCTCACTTTTCCCGACCTTCAATGCAAACCGTAGAATCGCATCTGGGAGGCGGCGCTCGTTGGGCGTTTAAATAGTTTTAACTCCTCACGTGATCGTATTATCCGTTGCGTGATTACGTGGTTACGTGCTTGCACGCAATGTACAGCGTGTCAAAAAGAACGGGAGAGACGGCGGGAAAAACGCTCTAAATGCAATCATTAGAGTATTTGAAAGAATTAGCAGTACACCTCAACCAACCCACAAAGTTAAGTAAATAACTATAACCACAAAGACTATTACCTAAAGATAAATGCTAGTTAGAACTAGGTAAACAAAATTCCGCATTAAAACGGAAGTGTGGATCTAGTTTACCTGAAGCTGGCAGCCCACGTAATGCTGAACCTATTCTCAGTTCAGGTCTCGCACGCTCACTTTCCCCGACTTTCAATGCAAACCGTAGAATCGCATCTGGGAGGCGGCGCTCGTTGGGCGTTTAAATAATCAGTTTGAACTCCTCACGTGATCGTATTATCCGTTACATGAATACGTGGTTACGTGCTTGCACGCAATGTACAGCGTGTCAAAAAGAACGGGAGAGACGGCGGGAAAACGCTCCAAAAGTAATCATTAGAGTATTTGTAAGAATTAGCAGTACACCTCAACCAACCCACAGAGTTAAGTAAGTAACTATAAACACAAAGACCATTACCTAAAGTTCAGGAAGTTAATCTTGAGTGCCGCGACATTCTTGTTTAACCTGAAGTATGCGAATATTAACTGTCTGAATGCCAGGGTTCTATAGTGTTTAGCCCCTCTGTCAGTGTTTTTAAATTGAAAATCCATAATTGTTCTTTATAAGTTAGATTTTTCGCAAGCTGTATCGAATTTTGACCAAATACCTTTTCTATACAGAACCATTCCATCTGGTCTGCTTTATGGCCCATTTCCACATAATGGATGACCATCGGGGCATTTAAGTTACGTGTTTTTATCTTGGAACGATGTTCATTGATGCGGGTACTCACTTCTCGAGCAGTTTTTCCTATGTACATTTTTTTACACGGACAAGTAATTGCATAAATTACGTTTTTACTTTTACATGTTGTGAAGGTACGAAGATCCCAATTTTTATTTTCCTTAAAAAAGTGAGTAGTCTTTTTTGAAAATTTGCACGCTATACAAGTGGTGCATGGAAAATGACCAATGACTGGATTTTGATTCAAATCGCGCACGTTTGATAGTTTCGCGTGATCTCTGCTGGCCCGGGTAATTTGCTGTTTAAGATTCTTACTCTTTTTGAATGCAAAAAGAGGTTTTTTCAGTGCAATGCCCGATACATTTAAGATGCGCCAATTTTTTAGTATAATACCTTTAATGCTTTCACTGTGTTGACAAAAGGTTGATACACAAACTAGTTCCTCTTTTTTCTTTACTTGGGTTTTAGGTTGCAATAATGCCTCTCGGTTTGTGAAACGAGCTCTTTTTCTAGATTGCTTTATGAGCTTTCTTGGATATCCTCGTTCCAAAAGTCTTTTTTCTAAAATCAGAGCATGTTTGGTGTAGTTGTTAATATCAGTACAGTTACGACGAAGCCGTAAAAACATGCCGTACGGTAGGTTCCGCAGAAGACTAGCCGGATGTTGGCTCTCGTATTTTAGAGTAGTGTTTCTTTCTGTTGCCTTTCTATATAATTCCGTATGGAGAATCCCCTCTTCCACAAAGATGGACAAATCGAGAAAGGCTAATCTCGAGGTAGAGTATTCAAAAGTAAAGTGAATATCAACATCTACTTGATTTAGCCATTCTACAAAGGACAGCAGTGACTGCAATGATCCTTCCCAAATCATAAATATATCGTCGATATATCGCCGATATATCATGATTTTTTCTCTATATGGGTTGGTAACATGTAGAATTTTCTCTTCCTCAAGCAGTGCCATAAAAAGTATAGCCAAATTGGGGGCAAAAGTACAGCCCATAGCCGTTCCCTTGCTTTGTAAAAAGTAATCTTCCTTAAATTTAAAGAAGCTGTTATTAAGAACCAATTGAGCTGCTTTACATAAGAATTCTGTGGGAACAGAATGTGGAGGTGGTCGCTTATCCAAAAACGTCCTCAGACTTACAATGGCCCTGTCTTGTGGTATATTGGTATATAGAGCCTCTATATCCAAGGAAACCAATATTTGTGTGGATGGATTAAATGGTTTTAATTCAACAAGATTAATTACATCCCGTGAGTCCAATAGAAAAGTCGGGGTTGCCATGGCCAATGGTTTTATGAAAAAATCAATATATTTAGATATAGGCTCCAATAACGAACCACACCCAGAAACTATTGGTCGACCTGGTGGATTTTCCATATTTTTATGTATTTTTGGCATGATGTAAAAGAGGGGCATTCTTGCTTCTGAGAAGTTGATGTACTCAGTTTCCTTTTTTGAAAGGAACCCTGCATGATTGCCTTCTTCAGTAAGGGCCAAAATCTTAGCCTTCACTAGTTTAGATGGGTCGTTAGTGATTTTGGTATAGTGTCCTGGGATGGACAAAAGTCTAAGCACTTCTTGGTCATATTTAAAGGCATCCCAGACCACTATACCCCCTCCCTTGTCAGCAGCTTTTATCACTATCGAGCGATCCTCAACTAATGTCTGAATTGCCTGAAATTCCTGTAATTTCAGATTGGGACCAAATTGGGTCCTTGAGTGACGAATTACTTGTTCAATTTCTTTAAGAACCATTTTTTCAAAAATAATCACCTCTGGGGGAAGATCATTAGAATTAGGGGTGAAGGTAGAGGGTCTAGACAGACCAGAGATATTAGGTTCTCTAGGAATATCATTGTTCAAGAAATAGAAGCGCAGTCTCAGTTTTCTTAAGAAGCCTTTTATTTCATTAATTATAGACATGGCACTAGGGTTCTGAGTTGGAACAAAAGAAAGCCCACGTTCTAGGAGCGAGATCTCTGCTGGTGTTAAAACCCGCGAAGAGAGATTGAAAATGGGTAGAATATGACTAGCGATACTCTGTGGTTGATTTTGATTTACCACCTGTATGCACGGTTGCGAGTCTGGAAATCGCGGTGCATCATACCCTGTCCTGGGGTATTCTGCAGGGACATTTTGTGATTCATTCGGCCTCGGGGGGCATTTCTGCGGCCTCTTCGGCCGCCCCTTCCTCGAAAAGGGTTTTCACCCAGGGATTGGTTGTTGAAATCATCATTGCTTGAATTGCTCGAAGATGTATCTGAAAAAGTCACCCATCTTTTTTTATTATTATCATTCACATTTGGTCCTCCCCCATTCCAGTTGGCATTACTCTTCCATGCAGTTTGGGGATTAAAATCATCCACCAGGTATGGATAGACCTGTTCTTTCTTAAAGAGGGAGACATCTTTCTTTAATTTTGCAGTCTTTTTTTCAATGGTTAAAGTTCTAAACTCTTGGAAGGATTTTTCTATCTGTTCCAATTTTTGTTTAGCCTCAGTAATTAAACTGTTTGTCAGAAAGATTTTTTCTTTTTCAGATAATGTTTCCAAAATCATAGAGCTGACTCTTTGGGCAGTTGTGATAGTTAGAACTAGTAGATCGCGGCTACACTTTGTGGCCACTTGACTAAATGCTATTTTATAGTCTTTATCGTCTAAAAAGAGGCAGGGAATAATTTTCACTTGCAATCCCTGAGGGATGATGTTAGATCTTAAATATTCTTTTAGTATATGCCCATGCATTTCAGTGCGGAACTGTTTCTTTTTTAACCTTAAAAGTGCTTCACCTGTAGCTTCTTGACTCTGTATGGGAAGTTGTAGATTTTCAAAAAAGGAAGGTCCTTCTATGAGTTCTGAGATTTGAGCTTCCGTAAAGGAAATAGTATCTATTTCTGCCATGATCTAGAACCACCAGCCTAAGATACACCAAGAGACACCCAAAGTGCAATAAATGGAAAAGAAAAGGAATATAAATTACAAGTAGTAGTAACAATACCCTGAATCGGGTATAAGCATAGTCATAATGTATAACCTGCACAGCCAAGGGCTGAATTAATATTTCTCTGAAAGGTACAGGAAACCCCACTCTCTGGAAGAGGGTATTAATGATAAAGACTAGTCTCGGAAAAAAACATCCAGAGAATATCATTTAAATTTCTCGTATTAAGGATTTAATTAAACCTAATACATTACTTGTTATGTGAATTTAATCACAAATTTATTTTGCACTCAAAAATTTTTTTATTTAATTAAACATTTATGCAATTACTTGTCCGTGTAAAAAAATGTACATAGGAAAAACTGCTCGAGAAGTGAGTACCCGCATCAATGAACATCGTTCCAAGATAAAAACACGTAACTTAAATGCCCCGATGGTCATCCATTATGTGGAAATGGGCCATAAAGCAGACCAGATGGAATGGTTCTGTATAGAAAAGGTATTTGGTCAAAATTCGATACAGCTTGCGAAAAATCTAACTTATAAAGAACAATTATGGATTTTCAATTTAAAAACACTGACAGAGGGGCTAAACACTATAGAACCCTGGCATTCAGACAGTTAATATTCGCATACTTCAGGTTAAACAAGAATGTCGCGGCACTCAAGATTAACTTCCTGAACTTTAGGTAATGGTCTTTGTGTTTATAGTTACTTACTTAACTCTGTGGGTTGGTTGAGGTGTACTGCTAATTCTTACAAATACTCTAATGATTACTTTTGGAGCGTTTTCCCGCCGTCTCTCCCGTTCTTTTTGACACGCTGTACATTGCGTGCAAGCACGTAACCACGTATTCATGTAACGGATAATACGATCACGTGAGGAGTTCAAACTGATTATTTAAACGCCCAACGAGCGCCGCCTCCCAGATGCGATTCTACGGTTTGCATTGAAAGTCGGGGAAAGTGAGCGTGCGAGACCTGAACTGAGAATAGGTTCAGCATTACGTGGGCTGCCAGCCTCAGGTAAACTAGATCCACACTTCCGTTTTAATGCGGAATTTTGTTTACCTAGTTCTAACTAGCATTTATCTTTAGGTAATAGTCTTTGTGGTTATAGTTATTTACTTAACTTTGTGGGTTGGTTGAGGTGTACTGCTAATTCTTTCAAATACTCTAATGATTGCATTTAGAGCGTTTTTCCCGCCGTCTCTCCCGTTCTTTTTGACACGCTGTACATTGCGTGCAAGCACGTAACCACGTAATCACGCAACGGATAATACGATCACGTGAGGAGTTAAAACTATTTAAACGCCCAACGAGCGCCGCCTCCCAGATGCGATTCTACGGTTTGCATTGAAGGTCGGGAAAAGTGAGCGTGCGAGACCTGAATTGAGAACAGGTTCAGCATTACGTGGGCTGCCAGCTTCAGGTAAACTAGATCCACACTTCCGCTTTAATGCGGGATTTTGTTTACCTAGTTCGAACTAGCATTTATTAGTCAACCCAACTGCATACTTTATGGTTGTTTTTATAAATTTACTAGCTTTAAGCTGCTCATACATTAGTAGGATATAATTACGTGACCTAAATTGATGACTCTAAATTATGTTATGAGTCTGTCAGCTGAAAAAATGGGTAGATAGTGTAACTATGATATCACATAATTATTAACATCTTTCCTTCTGCTTATATATCATATTTTAGGTTTCAATCTCCTGGTAACTGCAGCAGTTCCTTTTGAATAAAAATCTAGCTAGAGGCACTACTAGCACCACCAATAGGTCTACTGCGATCTGACCCGTTGGGGTAAGAATAATATATTGACCACTGTTTGGGTCCAGGTACCTCCGCCTTTTACTAGAGGGCTTGCCTGATTCTCTCAATCTATTCTAATCCCTTAGATGGAAGTTCTAAGTACATTTTATCAAAATCAACGGGATCCTCGCTCCGATGGTTGAAAAATCCCAGTTACAGCGATAATACATCACAGATTTACTCTGGATTATGGTCTTAAGGTTAGTAGTTGGGCTACTTTATACCTAAACATTCTTAAATGGGAAGCCTTTTTTGCATGCCTTTCTGAATGCCGTCTCTCTCCTTTGCATGCCGTAATTCATGTATCAAATCTAGGGTGTTTTGAGTCCTGATCTAGTCCTGCTGAGCCTGGGGACACTGATTCTGTTTGGTGGCACTCCTTACATGACGCCTTCTGTTTACCCTTTATGTATACTCACATTTAGGGGTATTAGCAGGACAGGAGCAGATTCCTCCTCTTTTTACTTGAGCACGGTGTATTCACATATTAGCGCCTTCTTATTATGTATATATATTTGTTTAGGGAAACTAATTATGACTCTCATTTTTTAGAATATATCAATATCTCCTGATGAAGACGTAACACAAAAAATGTTAACACGTCGAAACCGGTAGAGAAAGTGTGGATAAGGCTATTTGAGAAGACCCTCTATTCTTTGCCTATCCGAACCATTGACCACTCTCAAGAATTATTGTGGTTATTTTGTTTGTTGTTGTTTCTTACAACATATAATAATTTTTTTGTATAAATAATCAGATTGTGAATGAATTTTGATGTTTTACATGTGGTTTTTACTTGTACTTATTGATGTTGTGTATGAATGAGTTACTGTATGGTGTATGGCTGAAAATAAATGTGTGAATGAGTTTAGAGTATGAATTTTATGAAATTATGATGAGTTTTTAAACAAAAGTGTTCTGCTACCATGTTTAATTAAATAAAAAAATTTTTGAGTGCAAAATAAATTTGTGATTAAATTCACATAACAAGTAATGTATTAGGTTTAATTAAATCCTTAATACGAGAAATTTAAATGATATTCTCTGGATGTTTTTTTCCGAGACTAGTCTTTATCATTAATACCCTCTTCCAGAGAGTGGGGTTTCCTGTACCTTTCAGAGAAATATTAATTCAGCCCTTGGCTGTGCAGGTTATACATTATGACTATGCTTATACCCGATTCAGGGTATTGTTATTACTACTTGTAATTTATATTCCTTTTCTTTTCCATTTATTGCACTTTGGGTGTCTCTTGGTGTATCTTAGGCTGGTGGTTCTAGATCATGGCAGAAATAGATACTATTTCCTTTACGGAAGCTCAAATCTCAGAACTCATAGAAGGACCTTCCTTTTTTGAAAATCTACAACTTCCCATACAGAGTCAAGAAGCTACAGGTGAAGCACTTTTAAGGTTAAAAAAGAAACAGTTCCGCACTGAAATGCATGGGCATATACTAAAAGAATATTTAAGATCTAACATCATCCCTCAGGGATTGCAAGTGAAAATTATTCCCTGCCTCTTTTTAGACGATAAAGACTATAAAATAGCATTTAGTCAAGTGGCCACAAAGTGTAGCCGCGATCTACTAGTTCTAACTATCACAACTGCCCAAAGAGTCAGCTCTATGATTTTGGAAACATTATCTGAAAAAGAAAAAATCTTTCTGACAAACAGTTTAATTACTGAGGCTAAACAAAAATTGGAACAGATAGAAAAATCCTTCCAAGAGTTTAGAACTTTAACCATTGAAAAAAAGACTGCAAAATTAAAGAAAGATGTCTCCCTCTTTAAGAAAGAACAGGTCTATCCATACCTGGTGGATGATTTTAATCCCCAAACTGCATGGAAGAGTAATGCCAACTGGAATGGGGGAGGACCAAATGTGAATGATAATAATAAAAAAAGATGGGTGACTTTTTCAGATACATCTTCGAGCAATTCAAGCAATGATGATTTCAACAACCAATCCCTGGGTGAAAACCCTTTTCGAGGAAGGGGCGGCCGAAGAGGCCGCAGAAATGCCCCCCGAGGCCGAATGAATCACAAAATGTCCCTGCAGAATACCCCAGGACAGGGTATGATGCACCGCGATTTCCAGACTCGCAACCGTGCATACAGGTGGTAAATCAAAATCAACCACAGAGTATCGCTAGTCATATTCTACCCATTTTCAATCTCTCTTCGCGGGTTTTAACACCAGCAGAGATCTCGCTCCTAGAACGTGGGCTTTCTTTTGTTCCAACTCAGAACCCTAGTGCCATGTCTATAATTAATGAAATAAAAGGCTTCTTAAGAAAACTGAGACTGCGCTTCTATTTCTTGAACAATGATATTCCTAGAGAACCTAATATCTCTGGTCTGTCTAGACCCTCTACCTTCACCCCTAATTCTAATGATCTTCCCCCAGAGGTGATTATTTTTGAAAAAATGGTTCTTAAAGAAATTGAACAAGTAATTCGTCACTCAAGGACCCAATTTGGTCCCAATCTGAAATTACAGGAATTTCAGGCAATTCAGACATTAGTTGAGGATCGCTCGATAGTGATAAAAGCTGCTGACAAGGGAGGGGGTATAGTGGTCTGGGATGCCTTTAAATATGACCAAGAAGTGCTTAGACTTTTGTCCATCCCAGGACACTATACCAAAATCACTAACGACCCATCTAAACTAGTGAAGGCTAAGATTTTGGCCCTTACTGAAGAAGGCAATCATGCAGGGTTCCTTTCAAAAAAGGAAACTGAGTACATCAACTTCTCAGAAGCAAGAATGCCCCTCTTTTACATCATGCCAAAAATACATAAAAATATGGAAAATCCACCAGGTCGACCAATAGTTTCTGGGTGTGGTTCGTTATTGGAGCCTATATCTAAATATATTGATTTTTTCATAAAACCATTGGCCATGGCAACCCCGACTTTTCTATTGGACTCACGGGATGTAATTAATCTTGTTGAATTAAAACCATTTAATCCATCCACACAAATATTGGTTTCCTTGGATATAGAGGCTCTATATACCAATATACCACAAGACAGGGCCATTGTAAGTCTGAGGACGTTTTTGGATAAGCGACCACCTCCACATTCTGTTCCCACAGAATTCTTATGTAAAGCAGCTCAATTGGTTCTTAATAACAGCTTCTTTAAATTTAAGGAAGATTACTTTTTACAAAGCAAGGGAACGGCTATGGGCTGTACTTTTGCCCCCAATTTGGCTATACTTTTTATGGCACTGCTTGAGGAAGAGAAAATTCTACATGTTACCAACCCATATAGAGAAAAAATCATGATATATCGGCGATATATCGACGATATATTTATGATTTGGGAAGGATCATTGCAGTCACTGCTGTCCTTTGTAGAATGGCTAAATCAAGTAGATGTTGATATTCACTTTACTTTTGAATACTCTACCTCGAGATTAGCCTTTCTCGATTTGTCCATCTTTGTGGAAGAGGGGATTCTCCATACGGAATTATATAGAAAGGCAACAGAAAGAAACACTACTCTAAAATATGAGAGCCAACATCCGGCTAGTCTTCTGCGGAACCTACCGTACGGCATGTTTTTACGGCTTCGTCGTAACTGTACTGATATTAACAACTACACCAAACATGCTCTGATTTTAGAAAAAAGACTTTTGGAACGAGGATATCCAAGAAAGCTCATAAAGCAATCTAGAAAAAGAGCTCGTTTCACAAACCGAGAGGCATTATTGCAACCTAAAACCCAAGTAAAGAAAAAAGAGGAACTAGTTTGTGTATCAACCTTTTGTCAACACAGTGAAAGCATTAAAGGTATTATACTAAAAAATTGGCGCATCTTAAATGTATCGGGCATTGCACTGAAAAAAACTCTTTTTGCATTCAAAAAGAGTAAGAATCTTAAACAGCAAATTACCCGGGCCAGCAGAGATCACGCGAAACTATCAAACGTGCGCGATTTGAATCAAAATCCAGTCATTGGTCATTTTCCATGCACCACTTGTATAGCGTGCAAATTTTCAAAAAAGACTACTCACTTTTTTAAGGAAAATAAAAATTGGGATCTTCGTACCTTCACAACATGTAAAAGTAAAAACGTAATTTATGCAATTACTTGTCCGTGTAAAAAAATGTACATAGGAAAAACTGCTCGAGAAGTGAGTACCCGCATCAATGAACATCGTTCCAAGATAAAAACACGTAACTTAAATGCCCCGATGGTCATCCATTATGTGGAAATGGGCCATAAAGCAGACCAGATGGAATGGTTCTGTATAGAAAAGGTATTTGGTCAAAATTCGATACAGCTTGCGAAAAATCTAACTTATAAAGAACAATTATGGATTTTCAATTTAAAAACACTGACAGAGGGGCTAAACACTATAGAACCCTGGCATTCAGACAGTTAATATTCGCATACTTCAGGTTAAACAAGAATGTCGCGGCACTCAAGATTAACTTCCTGAACTTTAGGTAATGGTCTTTGTGTTTATAGTTACTTACTTAACTCTGTGGGTTGGTTGAGGTGTACTGCTAATTCTTACAAATACTCTAATGATTACTTTTGGAGCGTTTTCCCGCCGTCTCTCCCGTTCTTTTTGACACGCTGTACATTGCGTGCAAGCACGTAACCACGTATTCATGTAACGGATAATACGATCACGTGAGGAGTTCAAACTGATTATTTAAACGCCCAACGAGCGCCGCCTCCCAGATGCGATTCTACGGTTTGCATTGAAAGTCGGGGAAAGTGAGCGTGCGAGACCTGAACTGAGAATAGGTTCAGCATTACGTGGGCTGCCAGCTTCAGGTAAACTAGATCCACACTTCCGTTTTAATGCGGAATTTTGTTTACCTAGTTCTAACTAGCATTTATCTTTAGGTAATAGTCTTTGTGGTTATAGTTATTTACTTAACTTTGTGGGTTGGTTGAGGTGTACTGCTAATTCTTTCAAATACTCTAATGATTGCATTTAGAGCGTTTTTCCCGCCGTCTCTCCCGTTCTTTTTGACACGCTGTACATTGCGTGCAAGCACGTAACCACGTAATCACGCAACGGATAATACGATCACGTGAGGAGTTAAAACTATTTAAACGCCCAACGAGCGCCGCCTCCCAGATGCGATTCTACGGTTTGCATTGAAGGTCGGGAAAAGTGAGCGTGCGAGACCTGAATTGAGAACAGGTTCAGCATTACGTGGGCTGCCAGCTTCAGGTAAACTAGATCCACACTTCCGCTTTAATGCGGGATTTTGTTTACCTAGTTCGAACTAGCATTTATTAGTCAACCCAACTGCATACTTTATGGTTGTTTTTATAAATTTACTAGCTTTAAGCTGCTCATACATTAGTAGGATATAATTACGTGACCTAAATTGATGACTCTAAATTATGTTATGAGTCTGTCAGCTGAAAAAATGGGTAGATAGTGTAACTATGATATCACATAATTATTAACATCTTTCCTTCTGCTTATATATCATATTTTAGGTTTCAATCTCCTGGTAACTGCAGCAGTTCCTTTTGAATAAAAATCTAGCTAGAGGCACTACTAGCACCACCAATAGGTCTACTGCGATCTGACCCGTTGGGGTAAGAATAATATATTGACCACTGTTTGGGTCCAGGTACCTCCGCCTTTTACTAGAGGGCTTGCCTGATTCTCTCAATCTATTCTAATCCCTTAGATGGAAGTTCTAAGTACATTTTATCAAAATCAACGGGATCCTCGCTCCGATGGTTGAAAAATCCCAGTTACAGCGATAATACATCACAGATTTACTCTGGATTATGGTCTTAAGGTTAGTAGTTGGGCTACTTTATACCTAAACATTCTTAAATGGGAAGCCTTTTTTGCATGCCTTTCTGAATGCCGTCTCTCTCCTTTGCATGCCGTAATTCATGTATCAAATCTAGGGTGTTTTGAGTCCTGATCTAGTGCTGCTGAGCCTGGGGACACTGATTCTGTTTGATGGCACTCCGTACATGACGCCTTCTGTTTACCCTTTATGTATACTCACATTTAGGGGTATTAGCAGGACAGGAGCAGATTCCTCCTCTTTTTACTTGAGCACGGTGTATTCACATATTAGCGCCTTCTTATTATGTATATATATTTGTTTAGGGAAACTAATTATGACTCTCATTTTTTAGAATATATCAATATCTCCTGATGAAGACGTAACACAAAAAATGTTAACACGTCGAAACCGGTAGAGAAAGTGTGGATAAGGCTATTTGAGAAGACCCTCTATTCTTTGCCTATCCGAACCATTGACCACTCTCAAGAATTATTGTGGTTATTTTGTTTGTTGTTGTTTCTTACAACATATAATAATTTTTTTGTATAAATAATCAGATTGTGAATGAATTTTGATGTTTTACATGTTGTTTTTACTTGTACTTATTGATGTTGTGTATGAATGAGTTACTGTATGGTGTATGGCTGAAAATAAATGTGTGAATGAGTTTAGAGTATGAATTTTATGAAATTATGATGAGTTTTTAAACAAAAGTGTTCTGCTACCATGTTTAATTAAATAAAAAAATTTTTGAGTGCAAAATAAATTTGTGATTAAATTCACATAACAAGTAATGTATTAGGTTTAATTAAATCCTTAATACGAGAAATTTAAATGATATTCTCTGGATGTTTTTTTCCGAGACTAGTCTTTATCATTAATACCCTCTTCCAGAGAGTGGGGTTTCCTGTACCTTTCAGAGAAATACCCCGTCCCGGATACACCAAATGCATCAGCTACGTCACGTCCTACACGCTGCCTCCAGACATCTTGCTAGAGACAGTGGCATCAGCCTCGGCAGCAGACCCCTCCATGGCCTTGGCGATTAGCCTTACCGAAAACAATCGATGGAAGTACTTTTGCCGTGCTGTGCTCAGGCATCCATGCATTTGCAAGGCAACTTGAAAGGCTAGCCAAGGTTCACACAGAGCTAGCAGTACAGGATAAAAAAATCCTTTTGAGAGGGTGTCGACTGGTCATTCCGGCAACCTTCTGCTCAGAGGTCATCAAGACAGCCTACGCAGGCCATCGCGGGGCTGGCAACACCAAAAGGCAACTCAGATGTCACGTCTGGTTCCCGTTCCTGGATGCTATGGTGGACCGGTGGGTGAAAAACTGTGTAGCTTGCCAATGTACGGCCAGAGCTGAATTCCCAGTCCCGCTCCGACCGATGGAGATTCCAGATCATCCCTGGGAGAGAGTCACTGTAGACTTCTACAGGCCCCTTGAGTCGGGCGAGTACCTATTACTCTTAATCAACGAACATTGCAGGTTCCCCATCGTGAAGAAGACAAAATCCACAGCATTTGTCCAGGTAGCAACCATTTTCGATGAGGTCATCAGTGAATTGGGAATCCCGGAGACCATTAAATAGGACAACGGTCCACCCTTCAGGGGCCATGAGTTTGGAGTATTCGCAAAACAAATGGGGTTCAGCCATAAAAAAATTACATCACGCTGGCCCCAAACCAACGGGTTAGCAGAAAGATTCATGGCCTCAATCAAGAAGACTCTACAAAGGGCTCATGTTGAAAGCACTGACCCACACCAGGCACTTTGCCGAATGCTAAGGGACTATCGCAACACGCCCCATGAGGTCACAAACAAGACCCCTACGGAGCTAATAATGAAGTACCAGGTCTGCACCAGGATTGTCAGGAAGCCAGCAAGCCAGCCCAAAGCAGACCCAGAGGTCATAAGAAGGGACGCTGAGCGGAAGGAAAAGACACAAATAGAGACAGATGAAAGAAGGGGAGCCCGACAGAAGGAGTTCCACATAGGAGATGAAGTCTGGGTTCAACAAACCACAAGCAAGAAAACCGACTCGCAGTTTGCACCAAAACCTCTGCAAGTCACCGCCATCAAAGGGACAATGGTAACCGCCACAAATGCTGAAAAGGAGATAACCAGAAACAACTCACGGTTTAAACATGCCAGGAGAGGAGAAGAGGAGAGGCCTCCACCTCCTGAACCGGATCCTGAGTATCATGATGCCAGCGACGACATGTGGATACCCCCAGAGCCTCCTTCTCAACATCAGGTGGAACCGTTAAAGACTGTTGATTGTGGCCCTGCCCAAGAGCCACAAAGGCGTCCACAAAGTACCATCAAGAAACCACCAAGCCTGGTTGAAGAATGCTGAGCACACACAGGGACATTTGTCTGGGGGTGTTGTTACAGAAGCCCTGTCTCTTTAAGACGGAGACAGGGCCTTGAGAAAGAAGTCACGTGATTCATGACGTGGACTGAGGGAGGAGAGAAGAAAGGTTTCAATTTCGTTGTACTTTCAAATAAAGAAGACGTTGCTTCTATGTAGTGGTGTGCATCCTTTATTTTATGAGGCCTGCCGAGGCCAACAACGCTGATCGTAGAACACACCTCATGGATCCTGGGAAGGTGAATGAACAATGTCCAAGATAGGTGGTGGCACATACACACACACACAAACACACACAGCTGTGGGGATTGGGATGCACTGCAGATATCCATCTTGTCTGGACGTCGTGGCTTCCTTAACTGCCCAACTTTCTCCCTCTCTCGGACTGGACTGAATGATCAACACGAGTTCCTGAACAAACGCTGCTTCCTTTGCTCACCCGCTCAGTGCTTCGTTTTCGTTGGCAACAGCACAAAGGTAAAAAAACATATCGAGACAAAACAAACTCTCCTAATTGTTTATCACCTCATCACAAATTTGTCAGGTTTTCCTGCGCGTAGCAAGATACAGAACATAAAGTCAGCTTGATGCATTTTCTCACTCTGTGCCAGGAATCCTCAAGTGCCTCTCGTCACATCACAATTTTCAGAGTCCAGAAAAGGGCAAGCAGTATCCATGAGGATTAGTAGTTGTGACAATCAACTTCCGGGGTACCAGTGGTCCAGGGGTGAATATTGGTTACTAAACCATCAATCAGCCACACACTTCTAATACACCAGAAGGGATCTGAATAGATTGGAGTAACAAGCAAATTATAAACCTCCTTGTCCAATTTTGGTAATGTGGACAGAACGGCAGGCAAATGTTGTGATCGCTGGTTACTTGCAACACAGCAAAAATACAATTATTACCCAATGATAAAAGGAACTGTCTAGTAAAGGGTGCAGCAAAAGTTTCAAATGTATTTATATCACAACATACAGTTCTAGCAACAATACACAATAAAACCCACCATGTAAAGGAAGCAGAGGACAGACAGTTTCAAGGAAGGGAAAGAGATGCATTCTGTATACTGACAAGAGGGTAGTCGGTTTGGTTAATAAACACAACAGTTTGTTAAGGTTTCTTGGCTTTAGCACAAAATGAGCAATGGGTCTTAAAATATCTCTAGGTGCCTTCTGGGAAGGACCGGGGGACAGAAAAACAATGTACATTGTGCTGTAGGTGTTTTTGGTGCTTGACAGGGTCGAGTCGGCTTTGGGGCACTTTGTAGGCTTCTGTGACAGAGTTCAAGATGGGAGTCAGCTGCGGGTATCAGGCAGGAAGACGGTTCAGTGAGAGAAGCTTGAAGAACTTCTGCAGGTTAGTCTACTCTGAAGCTCGCGTTCAGAAATTGTTATTGTAGTGCTGGTTGTGGTTCTGAAGCACGTGTCATGAAGTCCGTGATGTCTTTAAACAACTGCAACATTAAAACGGTCAGCTTTACAGTCAGATGCAGCTCGAGGAACTCGACTCGCTCAAAAATGTCCTTTAAGGCGGACATCGGTAGAAGCTCATTGAGGCACTTCTTCCAGCTTCTTCAATGGGCTTGCGTCATCCTTTAAGGTGGATGAGCGAAAGTCTGAGGAGAGTGTGGCAGGCAGCTGCCTTTTCATTGCATTCGGGTTCAGAGACCTTCTGGCTCTCTAGGAAGCTTGCTGATGAGCCTAGCATGGCACGATGTTTACGGGCTGGGTAATGGTTTGGAAGTGGCCGGAGGCTCTTCTGAGGTCTTTATCTCCTCTGTAACCTGAGACATGTTTAGGGGAGGGATCGTGCTTCCCTCTTTGGATATCCTGGCCTTCCTTCACTGGCAGGAGATGTAAGGCAGACTGTACCTTCAGCCATGGTCTAAGGTTGAGTTGTTCTTTGTTACGTCAAGTTAATTCTTCAAGGGGTCCGCCCTCCTTTAAAGCCAAGGAGCCACAGTGATTGGTGTATATTCATTTTTATATTTATAGGTTATGTATAATGCACCTGTACAGCAAATGTTGTTTCATGGTGCAACAAGAGAAAGTGGGGGTGGGGGGGCAGGGATGAAGAAGAACAAAAGCTGTCCCACTGGGCCTTTTGTCATTCAGATCATTCAAGTGCAGTAACAAAAAGTGCCCAGGAATGAGGAGGAGGGGGGAAGTGCCGGTCAGAGCAGTATACGCTATTGCTAGGGAAGGAGAAACATGCAAAAGGAATGGAGGGCGTGCAAATGCTAGGGAGGAGTGGGACCCTGGGCTATACAAGTGAAGGCTCTGCCTACCTTAATAAACCAATACTGCAGTTCCTATCAACAATCTTCTGTATGCATGAGATCATAACCAAAGTGTTTTGCAACAGGAAGTGTAAAGGGGTAAAAACTTGTGATACTAGATCCCACCCAGCTTCCTGCCTGTTGTTAATCAAAGAGTCCCTCTGGTTAATGGATCTCTACGTGGTTTGTGATTAAAGGAGCAGGTCTCCCTTGAAGCTTCAGTGGTACCAGACTTCCTGGTGCCATCAATCCGTATACTCGTACCTTCTGAATGGGGTCCCTGCAGGGAAGAGAACTGTAATACACACAGTCCCAGACATGACATGTCACTTTACATAGATAATAAGGGTGGGAGCTGACTTCACGTTGCAAAGAGCATATCAAAGGTTGTTTGAGTTCCCTGTCTCCTTTGTTAACCTCTGCAGCCAGGCCCCCTACGGGCCTGTTTAAATTAAACTCTGATTAGTATGCAAAGCTGCCACCAGGTACAGTGCTACACAAGAGGACAAGGTGGATCCAGGGACCCTTTGATATTTAATTAGGCTGGCCATAGCAGGGAGAAGGTTCTGCCCCCCCCCCCTCCTTCTAAGATGAAATGGTGTAATCCTGGCTTTCATATCCCAACTACATATGCGTTAATGAATCTCTATGTGATTCCTAATTAAAGCAGCAGGTTTCCTTTGAAGCTGTGGAGAAAGCATGCTCTGTGGCTCCTGCAAATTACAATCTTGTACCGTATAAATGGGGTTCCCCTGCCGGGGTGGCTTACTGTAAACATGCAGTTCCAGAAATGACAGTTCACTGTCAGTGATTCTGAGGGCGGGAGCTGGCTTCAGGTTGACACAGTTACATATGAAAGGTAGTTGGGGTTTCCTTTCTACATGGTTAACCGCTGCAGGCAGGCCCATGTAGGCCTGTTTGAAGAACATTCTATTAGTATGTTAATCACCAGCACCAGCTGCTGGGCTTAACAAAAGAAAAGGACAGATCCATGGAGCCTTTGTTAGTTAATCAGGCTGGCCATGCAGGGGAATGGTTAGCCCCCCCCCCCCTTTCTGGAGATGACGTAGTGCACATCTGGCTGTCAGATCCCAACTAAATATGAAAGGGTGGACTGTGCTTGTGGGCGGAGTCCACCCAGAGTATACAGCTCTATGGGCCTCATTACACGGATGGTGGTAAGGGTTTACCGGTACCGGTATTTTACCGGTACCGGTAAATCCTTACCGCCTTACTACGAGGTCCCTTTGCGGGTTGCAGAATTTAACGCCTGCTTTTTGCAGGCGTTAAAAACCAACCCGCAAAGGGACCCAGGGAGCTAATTACGGTACCGCAATTTGTGGTACTGTAATTAGCACCTTCCCCATTCCCATTATGCCCTATGGGGCAAAAATGGGAATGGGAAGGGCAATGGTGGAAGGGGGAATTACCGCCCTGCCAACCTTGGAATGGGGCTGTAATTCCCCTTTCCACCAAGGCGGTGCCGGTATTTTACCGGCATGAACCATGGCGCTAATAGCGCCATGGTTCTCCGCCATCTGTGTAATGAGGCCCTATGTGTTTCTCTTGGTGTGGCCATAGGAAATGTGTGTGGATTATCCCCACACATATTCCTGAGGTGAGTCTACCATCATTCCATTTAATTAAACATTTCAAAAAGCCCAGACATGCGCACACCCACAGTGTGGATGGTCGAATTCCTCACATGCCCCCCATCCTCAACATGTGAACCTCCACCCTACGAGGGTCTGGTTCATCATCTAGGTGAATGTACCAGCTGAGGCCATCTGCATTTCCATGATTGGAGCCTGGCTTGTGATGGATGTCCATTCCCTTTTAGGGATATGGCCCAAAGCAAAATCTTAGGGTTCTCCCATTGCATGGCCGTTAACCATCACAGAGGTTGGTGGTCTGTTTGGATGGTAAAGTGTGACACAAAGATGTAGGGCTTCAGCTTCTTTACTGCCAACATGACCGCATAAGCCCCTTTTTCAATAATGGCCCGGGTTCTTTCCCATTTTGTCAAACTCCTGCTAATGTAGGCAACAGGTTGTTCTACCCCTTGAGAGTTCAGCTGTGGTAATCCTGCTACAATCCCAAAATCTCAGTCTGTCTTTATAATGAACTCCTGACCATAAGCTGGCACTTTCAGAACTGGGGCCCTGCACAATCCGTCCTTTAAATCCTGTAAGAGGTTTGACAGGCAAGGGTCCAAGTTACATTCTTTTGAATTTTCTTGGAGGTTTTATCATTCAGGGGCATGGCAATGGTCCGATACCCATTGATAAATGACTAGTACAACCCAGTGAGACCTAGAAAGGCCATCACCTGTGTCTGTGTGGTGGGGTAGTCCCAATCCTTCACAGCCTGTACCTTCTCTTCGAGAGGTTGTTTCTTACCTCCACTGACCAGATGGCCTAGGTAAATCGCTGTGCCTTGCGCTATCTGGCACTTTGTGGCCTTGATAGTCAGACCTGCATTCTGCAGTATCTGAAGCACTTGTTTCAAGTGGGATAAATGATCTACCTAGGTGAGGCTGAACACAGCAATGTCCTCTGAATAGGAGACACTGAAGTTTCCAGTCTAGACAAAACCCGGTTAACCGTCTTCTGAAAAGTTGCAAGGGAATTCTTCAAAGCGAAGGGCATCACAGTGAACGGATAATATCCCTCTGGATTTGAGACTTCTGACCACTCTCTCGCTCTGTCTTTCAAGCCGACCTGCCAATAATCTGCCATGAGGACAAAGGTACTCATGTACTTGGCAGCACAAAGCTTATCAATGAGCTTGTCTGTCTGAGGAATTGGGTGAGCATCTGTATTTATGACAGAATTGAGCCCCCTCTAGAGAACACAAAATAAGACTTCAGTCTTCCCACACTGGTCTTATTAAGGACCAGTACCACTGGGCTAGCCCAGGGGCTGTGGGATGGGTCTATCACTCCTAGGGATAGCATCTTGGAAACGTCCTCGATGGTGTTTTTGCACTTATCGGACATCCAGTGAATCCTGCTCTTCACCAGCTTACTCTCTCCAGTATCCATATCATGGGTGCACCAATCTTCACGACATGGAGATAGAGAAAACAGACTGGAAAATAGTCCCAGTAAATGACACTATACGTTGCTGTTCTGACAGGTCCATTGCTCGTTTCAAACCTTCAACTGACCCACCTGTGGCTTCAGTGTGCAGGAGGTCTGGGAGGGGATCAGTCTCCTCCTCAGTCTCTACATCTGTCACTAACCCAATGACAGAGTCATACTGGCTTTTTAGTCAGTTGATGTGAAAGACCCTGCACATCTGTTTAGGTCCTTTCATGTCAATGAGATAATTTACCTCGCTGACCTTTTCGAGCCTACAGTAAGGCCCAGTCCACTTGTCCTGAAGGGCACTGGGTTTGACAGGTTCCATAATCCACACCCACTGGCCTGGAGAATAAACTTTCACTGCTGTGAACTTCTGGTCGTGCCAGTGCTTTATCAGCTCCTTACCATCCTGTAGGTTTTTCATCGACTGTTGCATGTACTTTGTCATTTTCGACCAAAGGACAAATACTTAGCCCACCACAACTCATGTGGGCTATGAGGGGTGGCCCTCCCAGCACTCTCTCACTAGACTGGGGGGACCTCATGCAGGGTGTTCAAACAGAAGATCAAAGTGGCTAAAACCTACTCCATTCTTTTTAACCTCCCTGTAGGCAAACAGAAGGCATAGCAGGGAATTATCCTATTTTCTCCTCAGGTGCTCTCCAGGGCCACCTATCATGGCTTTCAGGGTCTTGTTGAACCGCTCAACAATCCCATTTGTTTGTGGATGGAAGGATATAGAGAATCGGTAGGTGACTCCACACTCTTCCCACAGAGCCTTCATGTATGCTGATATGACGTTTGTGACATGTCCGAAATGACTTTTGTGGGCAAACCAACACTGGGGAATACCCCAATCAGAGAGTTTGCCACCACAGGGGCTTTGATCCTCCTCATCGGGACAGCCTCAGGGTATTTAGTGGAGCGATCTACCACCACCAAGATGTATCTGTTCTCTCAGCTGGTTTGGGGATCTGAAGGACCCACAATATCCATGCCTATTCTCTCGAAAGGCCGCCCAACCATGGGTAGTGGAATTAAAGGGTTTTTTTGTGGCACCACCTGACTTGCCAGAAGCCTGCTAAGTCGGGTAAGACCAGACAAATTCTGTAACTATTACGCCAAACTGCAGTCAGTAAAGGTGTGCTGACAACCAGTCTGATGTCTTAGTCACTCCTTAGTGACCTGCTAAAGGAATTTGGCAAGCTAAATCCAAAAGGAACATTCTGTGGCATTGGGGAATCAACAATCTTCTGGTGCTCTCACCCTCAGAATCTTTTAGCTCCCTGTACTGGAGTCCATCCTCCCTGTACATTTTGAACAGTCCAGATGCCTCACCCTAAGCCTGCTCCTCCACCCTCTTCTGCAGGCCTGACAGAGTGGGCTTTAAATAAGTCAGTCAGTCTGGCCTGGGCTCCAACTGATGCAAACTTATCCAGCTTGGGCATGCCCTTCAGTTCTGAACTCACATGGTTCTCAACCTCAGGTCCCTACGCTGCACCAGGCGACTCTGAAGTCACTGATTTCCCTGCTACCAAAGTAGAGTAGTCTTGTGCTACTGGCACCTCTCCCACAGGAGTAGGTGTCTCAGAAGTATGTGGAGCTGGACCAATGGCTACCGGCCATGCCGGCCCCTCCAATAAGCCCTCTTGAAGCACTCCAGGCCCTAAAGCTCTGAGAGTTTCCAATTTGGCGGCCTCTTTGGCCCTTGATCTGCAAGCCACCGTGATTAACTCGGGGTCAGAAAGATCACAACCCAACAGACATGGGGCAGAGATTGAGTCTTTCACTGCTACACTGTGCTGGGTTGTTTCGCCTCTCCAACTGAATTTTACTGTCGCCAAGGGGCACATACTCTGTCCGTCAAACCCACGGACCATACAATCAGGTCAAGCAATATGCTGTCCTGGCTGCACCCACTTTCATGTGACTGAAGTGAGGCTAGCCGTGGTGTCTCTGACCGCAGGAGTTTTGTATCCATTGATATACACATGTTCTAAATCGAGTTGAATATTATTGGGAACTTGGATCTCTTCTGGAAACCTGGTAATATTCCCATTCAGTGTAACCAAATCACACTCTGCCACTCCTCTGCCTATTTGGAAGTCCTCCTCTAGGAGGCTCATACGAATGATGGCCTCCTCCATGAGTCATAATTTCACGATGGATTGCTTGGGTAACCCGCTGAAAACTGGATCCCCTTTCCTATGATCAAGCTCCTTACAACAAAAACAACCTTTAGTTTGTGAGAACATGGGTGTCCCAGTGTTAGTGTTTCCTGTGCCCTGCTTTTTGATGGTGCACGGCTGAACTAGAGTTGTGGGATTTTCGGTTATGCTTTTGTGAACCTGACTTCGAAGAGGAGTAGGTTGGACCTTTGTCCTTCCCATCCTTGTTAATTTTCTTGAATGAAGATGACTCTACTGATTTGGGTGTGCTCTCCTGAGACGTTTTGGGACTTGACTAACTGCAAACTGGCCAACAGCCTTTGCAAGCTCCCTAGGGTCTGTAATAGTCTTGTCCAAACTTCTGGTGTAGGTCAACCTCATAATTCTTCAATACATGCTCACAGACATTCACATTGTACATCACTTTGAATGTGACAACTTTGTGAGCAGACACCCACCTACTCAGATATTTCCACGACAAGTTTGTGAATGCTTCAAATGTCTGCCCACGTTCTGCATTATTTGAAGCTCTTGAGCTACTGTTCTGGGCTTTTACAGAACTTTCTGAGAAGGGCCACCATCATGCTCTCATAAACGGGCCTTTCCTCAGGAGTTAACTGAAGGGTTGCATCAGTCCCCTGCGTCGGTAAGCAACTAATCAGGGCTGCAACCCACAGTACCTCCTCCACCTCTTGTAGCAGAAAAGCAAGCTGGAGCAAGTCATGTCAGACAAAAATATCCTTCCCACTTTTCAAGCCTGCACTAAATCTTCAGGGATGTGGTGCCATGGCTTATCCTGTTCACCCTGGTTTGAGCCAGGGCCGCTGCTTTAGCCAGAGGTGGATCTGTCGGCCTTCTTTTTCTGTTCGAGTTCCAAATTAAGCAGCTCTAAGGTGACCTTGTTCCACTCTTTTTGTTCCTCCAGCGCTAGTCTCCTTTCCTCGAACAGGAGCTTTCTAGCCGCAACAACATTTACCACCAGAAGAATTACTGGGCAACTTAGAGGCTTTGCTGAGATATGGGACCTGCAGGATGCCGCACTAGCCCCTGACCTCACTGACACTCTGGAGTGTTGAGAAACCACACTTGCCCACCCAGAGGGATGATTGGCGATAAAAAACAGTCATGCTGTCTTCTTCGTCATCTTCCACTACTGCTACTACAAGGTATCCTTTATTCTGGTATGCAGGACCTAGTCCATCCTCTGGGGTCTCCTCCCCAGCAATCTTCACTTCTACCCAAGCTTGGAGGCTGGTCATAAACTCAGGTTTATTAACCCTGGTGTTGTGTGGAAGTTCCTTCCCTTGACATAGGATTTACAGGACATCCTTACTCATACCCTTCACAGTCTCTATGCCATGATCTATTAATGTTAACAAATACCTAGCAGAGTCTAAACATGCCTGAACCAGTACTTTAATCATTGAATGATTAAGCTGTGCACAAGGCTCCAACTAGATCCCACCGCACACCAGAAGGGATCCGAACAGATTGGTATAACAACACATTATAAACCTCCTTGTCCAATTTTGGTATCGTGGACGTAACGGCAGACTTATCTCCTAAATGTGGTGGATTGTTGGTTAGTTGCAACACAATGAAAATACAATTATTAAAGGCACTATCCAGTCAAAAATATCTACTTTATTTAAATAGATGAACTCTGGATACTGACAGGATGTTAGTCAGTATGGTCAATAAATGAAACAGTTTGTTAAGGTATCTTGGCTTTAGCAGAAAGGGAGCAATGGGTCTTAACATATCCTTAGGATCTTCTCAGAAATACCAGGGGAACAGAACCACAATGTTCCTTGTGATGTGGGTGCTCTTGGTGAAGTTGTTTTCAGGGCCCTTTGCACGCTTCTGTGACAGAGTTCAAGACAGGAGTCAGCTGCAGGTATCAGGCAGCAAGACGGTTTGGCAAGTGAAGCTTCACCAACGACTGCAGGCTGGACTACACAGCGTCTCAGGTTCAGGAACTTTGTCTCAGTGCTAGTCGGGGATCTTGAAGCACTGGTCAAGATGTATCAGATGTCTTTAAGCGGCTGTGGCTTGACACCGGTCAGTTCGATTTACTCGACTGGCTCGAAAATGTCCAGTAAGGCAGACTTTGGTAGATGCTCGTCAAGGCACTTCTTCCAGCTTTTTCAATGTTCTTGTGATGTACTTTAAGGCAGAAAGATAGACGATGAGTAGTGTTTTGCAGGCAGCTGTCTTGTCCTTGGTTTCGGGTTCAGAGACCTTCTGGCACTTCCTACCTAGGAAGCTCGCTGCAAAGCCTAACAGAGAACGCGGTGTGCTGGCTGTGTAACAGTTCTGGAGTGGCCAGAGGGTCCTCTGAGGTCTTTTTCTCCCTCTGTTTCCTGGGAGATGTCTAGGGGTGGGATTCTGCTTCCTCTCTGGATGTCCTGGCTTTCCTTCACTGGCTGAAGATCTGAGGCATACTGTACCTTCAGCTAAGATCCAATGGTGACTTCTTCTTGCTACTCCCTGCAAAGTCTTCAGATGATCTCCCAAAAGAGGGGCTCAGCCCTCTTTTAAATCCAAGTGGGCTACAGTGATTGGTGTAGGCTAAGCCTACCTTAATGAACCAATCCTGGGGTCTTTACCAACAATCTCCTGTATGTGTGAGGTCGTAACCAGAGTGCTTTTCAACAGGAAAGGTAAAGGGGTGAGAACGTGTGATTCTAAGTCCCACCCATCTTCCTTTCTGTTCTTGATCAAAGATTCTCTCTGGTTAATGCATCTCTTGGTGATTCCTAATGAAAATGGTAGGTCTCACTTGAAGCTGTGGTGAGAATAGACTTTCTGACAGGGTGGATTGTGCCTGGAGGCTGTGTCCATCCAGAGGACATAGGTCATTGCTTTAGTTGAGATGTGAGCATATGAAAAAATGTATTGGGCATTATCCCACACATTTTCATGAGGTTGTTCTACTATCATTCGCACCTTGAAACACTGGTGCATAGGCACGTTATACCTGCCTTATCATATCATATCATATCATATCAAATCATATCATATCAACCCATTTAATTGAACATTTCAAAAAAGCCCAGGCGAGTACACCCCCACCGTGTGGATGATCCAATAACTAACAATAAGACAACTCACAAAGAGATCTGAAGTGCCCAGTACTATCAGCAACTTCTGACCCGGGAGAGAAACTCTGAGTGGGAGTGTAGATAGGGGAGCGAATACTCACTTTTATAGTCGACAGAGGAGCTACCATGTCCTGCATTAAGGAAGGGGATTTTCCTCTGTCAGGAAAAATAATGGGCATGCAGGAATTCTCTGGGGGCACTGTATTGCTTCCATTCACTGAAGTTTTACCCTTCAACATAGGGACAGCATAATTCACAGCCCCTTAATTGTATTAACAGGATACTCCATTTAACCTCTTAGGCAGGGACATCATGAGAAAGTCAGAAAATACAATGTCATTCACTAAGGAAGGCATGTGTGTTCTACCCTGGGCACGTACCATAGTAGAGCTACTGTGGTAATACACATGTTTTGTGGCCACAGCACCCTGAGGTGCGTGTCACTCCACCCAGATTTGTTCTTTTATGTGGTAACAATTCTTTTAGGTATGGTGCAGGTGATCAACAACAAAACACTACAGCTACCAGCAGAATTTCTATTCTGACCAGTGTCCCCCTGGAGGTAGCACCAGGCACCATTACCACATTAGAATTAGAGGCAGTTATCATGAAGGCAGACAAAGTAATACTGTCTGGCACACATGAAAAGGACATTGAGCTGCACAGAGTTCTATGCATCGACCCAGAAGAGCAATTACGAGAGTTGTCTATCTAGCAATTGTTCGAAGAAATCAATGACACAGGAGAGATGGTGTTTCAAATAAATATAACCTGACAGATAATTATTGAGCAGAGTACAACATATTATGATCCTTGCTAAGACATTACCAGTGGACCTCAAAGAAGATTTAGAGAGGTTGCCCAGAGAGCTATTGACCAGTAGCCCCCACAATGTAGGTATTTTAAAGGTGATAGGGTCATTTCACATCAAACTGAAATAAGGGGAGTGCCACCCAATGTCAGGCATGCAACATGGTGGAATACAGTGTTTCTTCTGGCAGAATAAACACGGTATTCCACCATGTTGAATTATGGCAGCAGGGTATATTCATGCCATCAGAGTCCCCATGCAACAGAGCTGTGAACCCATTGAAAAAAGCAAAAGGGTAATCATAGCGGATGGTTCAGGATGTATCCCATTATGTACGCCCATTATACAATATTGTAGAAGCAGAATTCCTAGTGGTCAAAAATCCTGCCACCATTCTTTGCAGTAACATGCTTCACAGTGAAAGACATTTTTTAACTCCATCGAATTCCACCCAGACTCTTAGTATCTTGCAGCGTTCACCTACAGAGGGCAAAGGTTCCAGCACACTTGTTTTCCATGGGGGTATTGTGAATTGCCAAGCATTTTCAATAGGCTAATGTATATGATCATAGGTAACTTACAGGTACAGAGCACCATAATTTAGTATGTCGATGACCTCCTAGTGTGTAGCACAACAGAAGAGTAATGTATACATGACTCAGTTGAACTGTTGACTTTATTAGTGGAGAAGAGATACAGGGTGGATAAATTAAAGAGAAGTTGCAATATTGCCAGCAAGAAGTGGTATACATGAGGAAGATAATTTCAGTAGTGGGGAGAAGAGTAACACCAGAAAGGGCAGCATCAGTACAAAATGCACCACAGCTGACCCTGATCAAGCAGATGCAGCAATTCCTAGTATTATATAGCTATTGTTGAGTCTGGATATTTGACTACTCCACTTACACCAAACCTCTATTGGTTAAAAGAAGCACATTAAGTTAAAGGACCTCTCAACTGGACAGATGAGATGGTCAAGTGTTTTCAGGCATTCAAAGTTCTAATCAGTAATACACTAGTTCTTTCAACACCAGATTACAGAAAATGACTTCTTCCTGTTCTCACATTCTAATGGTCAAGTGATGAAGGTTGTCTTCACTCAATAGACATCAATGAGACATACACCTTTGGCTTATTACAGCTATCCTTTAGACCCAATAATGCAGGGAAAATTCCATGTGAACAGGCTCTAGCAGCCGCTGCCTTCCCAAAATGAAAACACATGGACCACACAGTTTCTGCCATCCTAGAAAATCAAAATCCAATCTCACCACACAAAGAGCATCAGGATACAATGTCATTTTTTACAACCCTTCCATTCACATGATAAGATGTCACACTGTCAATCCAGCAACATGCATTGCCGAGCCAGAATAGCCAGATGGCCTAGTACACGATTGAGCAAGCTATGAAGATACACCAGACACTACCCATGTTAGCGAAGATCCACTGGAGGAAAGAGAGTACTCTTTGATGATGGGTCATCAACGATTGATCAGAGCACATGGATCAGGCACACAGGAGCAGCAGTAGTAAGGATTGAGGAAGATGAACACAAAGTATTATCTAAGGTCTGACTGCCCTCACACTACTCAGCTCAAACAGCAGAATTGAAAGCACTAATAGCAGCATTAGAACTATCAAAAGTGTGCTTCATTACCATCTACTCAGATTCAGCATATGTCATATCGACAATACATTCAGGCCTCTCCAGATGGCAGAGGCGAGGGTTTAAAAAATCAGATGGCACCGCTGTGCAGCACACTGCCTTACTTTACAGATTAATTGATGCATTAACGTTCCCCACAGCAGTTGTGGCAGTAAATTGTGCAGGTCACACCAAGAAAACAGAGCCAACCGCTTATGGTAATGATGCAGCAGAATCAGCTGCAAAAGAAGTACTATATATGGAGGTGCCAAACTCACAGTGTCCCCTGAAGCACTACTACAGCAGAATGAGTGAACCGTTCCTTACAATGCAATTTCAGTGACTCCGATTATTGAATTACAGGCACAGGCTTACCAGCAAGAGAAGGAGTTATGGATAGAAAGAGGGTGTTCCATATCACCCACACATTTAATTTGGATACAGAATATTTTAGGAAAGATAGCGATGCCCCAGGCATTACTTGCAGTTGCTCTCAAACAGTTGCACTACTCTGCAGATGTGTCAAAACAGTACATTGCTGCTGACTTACAGGAAGAATGGTTTGTTTTACCAACTTTGAAGAATATCCTGATAATGTCATATCTAATCGTACCATATTTCAAATGTACACCACAGGTTACACGCTTACAATGTTAAAGGTGGCATTGCCCAGCTGCTCAGGGCCTTTCCAACACCTCCACATTGACTACATGCATATGGTAAAGAGATGCAATAAGGTCAGTTATCTAATTGTGGTTTTTCCTTTCTCTCATTGGATTGAAGAAAGTCCCTGTGTCCATCCTGATGCCAAATTGGCAGCCACATTTCTAGTATGTGAAGTTTTTTACCGGTGGGGAAAATGTGACAGCCTCAGATCTGATAGTGGGACTCACTTTGTTAATGAGCTCTTCAAGGAAATGTCTCTTGTATTGGGGATAAAGCACAAATTGTGCTCAGTTTACCGCCAGCAACCCAATGGGGTTGTGGAGTGCCTAAACGACCTATCAAAATAATGTCTTGCTAAATAAAATATGTAATACATTGAAAATGAGTTGGCTTTATTGTCTTCATTAGCATCATTTGCTCTTCATAACCAGCCAGGGTCAGATCATCATCTTACTCCTCATGTGATAGTCACAGGAAGGAGGCTGCATACTCCACTCACACCCGCATGCGCAGAATCTGGTGCACAAGATCCTGTATAAATCCTAGGGGATGAATTTCAGGAATATGTTAGGGAGAAAAAAAATCTGTCAGATGTATCACCGGTCAGATCAGGCTACATCCAAGAAAGCTAGCTAGCTCCTCCAGCAACGGACACACCAACAGCACAACATGATTCAGCACCTCCACAGACACAAAAGCTCTTTGCCGGTGACAAGATATGGATCAGAAATTTCATATGGAAGTGGAATCAACCAAGATTGGACGGACCCTATGATGTCATATACGCCACGCCCATAGCGGTTAAAGTTGTTGGTTGGAATCATTGGATCCATGTAACAGATAGCCGGAAGGACAACAGCTCCGGTACCCGACTCCAGCAGCAGTAGGAGGAAATGGGGGGAGAAAAATATGGGTGACATTAGTATTTCTTTAACTTCTATGAACTAGATGCACCGCTCTGGGCAGATGGACACAAATGTTTTTTTACATCATTCTCAAACAACCGCAATGTCAGGAAGATTATGCCCTGTATTATTTTATTTTTTCTCTTTCCCTCTCTATTTCTCTGAGAACTCCAGCTAGAGACTAAATGCTATTCCTGAAGAGTTTTGACTGTTTATTAAAGCTGAAGTATTATTTTCCTCTCTCCTTGCTGCTGGCGTACAGGCGGCAATGAATGCCAAATGGCTTCAGAAAACATGTTCAGAGTTTCTCCAGCTAGTAAATAAACAGAAAATGGACTAAACACCATTAGAGAGGAACTGAGAGCAATATGTTGACCACCATCCAGAACATATACATACTGGACGTTCTTACAGCCATGGAGGGTGGAATTTGTGCAAAGAAAGGAAGTTCATGTTGCACATACTCACCTTCAAATGATGCAGATAATGGCATTTTAAAACAAGCTATTCACTCACTACACACTTTGTGCACTATGATGGAGAAGGAAGGGTGGCACAGAAGCATATTGATTTGCTGATATGTTTTCATGGTTACCATTATGGAGGGGTAACACATTGAAACTGTTGGTTCCTGTCCTTTTTGTGTTGCTTATCTTTCTTTGCTCTTGTCAGCTGGTTATGGGTTGCTGCAGAAAAATGGTGGCCAAGGGAATGCCTGTGATGTCACTTACACTGAAACCAGGTGCGGCCACTCCCCTTTTGAAACATGTACATACACAGAAAAATGGAATGGCGAGATTGAGCCTCACATGGTTTAGCTAGGATGACCGATTGGTCCACCAGGAACACTTTCTTATCCCCTCAATAACCTGTGAACTATTGAGAAGAATACATTGACACCCACGGGGGGTGTGGATGGGTATTTTCTGATGTGTACACCAGAGGAATATGCAGAGTGCGGCGGCGACCTACGTAATGTTATTAGGGTGTAGGCACTGAAGAATGATTCTGGCAAGATGAAATAAGAAAGTAAGATTGTTAATGAATTAACTAAAGGGGGGAATTTAAGGATGCAGGTCCAGTGCCCTACTAGGGAAGGAACGTGCAAGCTGTGGAAATTCAATTCACATGGAGATTTTGTCATTTTCAGGGCCTAGAGTTTTTGTCATTTGTCGCAGCATCTTAGGCCATTTTTCAATTGATTTAGTTTGCCACATTTTAGGGAGCACTAGACTACTGATATTGTTCAGGGTTTTCATTAGCATAATGGCCTGTTGCCACAGTAGTCAGAATCCTGCCATGTTGCACAAGACCCCATAGATGTCTGCCTTTCAGGACACTAGGCTGCAGATCTGGGTCCCCATCCTACCATTTAATTATACTTTATTCCTGCTTCCCCCAGTGAGTGTTCAGTGAGCCAATGTTCTTGGAGGAAGGGTAAGATACAGCATACATATTAGTTATTGTTGCAGGGCTTAGCTGTTCTTAGGTGCTTTCAGCGAAATGGAGAGACATGGTTTGTGTTTTAATGACAGATAAGTACAATAGTTTTGAAGGACATTTCTTGGTGTGAACTGAGCTTTTAGGGGAGACATTGGCAAAGCATTAAACTAGATTTTGGTCATACTGCCCCCTAGGGCGAATTGGGACAATTAGGTCTGCACTAGAAGGGATTGGTAGTGCAAATGTATATGGTAAATTAATTTTGAAAGAGTGGAACCTCTGCTATGTTTTTTTATGAAGCCACCTGATTCCCAACAGATAGCCAGGAGAATATGTACCAGGGATAGCAACATGTTTCAAAATGGGAGTTGCAAAAAGTGTTGCAGAATATGCTGCTACAAGGTCTGGGAACTGTATGGATTGCCAAATTGGTTGAGCTCATTGGAAAGCATAGTACTGTGCCTATTTTGCGGACTTCACTGTTCACACTCACTACATGATTGGGTCATTTTGATGGGCTTGTACATCAGAAGTTACATGAACATATTTTGACCCGTAAGGGTACGCCATTTTAGTAAATGTCACATGTATAACTTTAGCGAATCAAAATGAAGTATTTTCTGTTGACTCTAGAATTAGGTCATTTTAAGGGGGCTGCACTTAGGATGGCCATGGGTAATCTACTAACCAATAATGTGTGTTTATATTTATTGGGCCTCATTACGACCCTGGCAGTATGGGTTACCGGTGCTGGTAGAGCTGCCAGCGCCGTTAACCCCATACCGCCTCATTATGAGGTCTGCTCGCAGGATCCGCTCAGATGCCTGGTTTTACCAGATGTCCTTAGCGGGTCCCGCGAGCGGCCCAGCATGCTAACAATGGGCCTGTCATTAACGGGCCGGTTGTTAGCATGCTCCCCATTCCCATTGAGCCCTATAAGGGCTCAAAGGGAATGGGGAAATACCAGGCCCTCCTAGGTCGGAATGGCCCGGTATTTCCTCATTCAGGGAACCCGGACCCGAATTTGGGGGTAGCCATCACCTTATTAAGGGCATGGCTACCCCTAAACTTGTAATGAGGCCCATTGTGTTTAGTTTCTTATATAGGTGGGAGCCAATAGGGAGTGTGGGATTAACATGTATCTGATATTTGTAATGTATTCAAATATTATAGTTTTTGTCCTTAAATAATGTAACTCAATATGGATTAGTAGACAGTGTTTTCAGTTCTAAGGAGCTGACTGACCCTTCCGGATGTAATTTGCATGTCAGTCAGTTAGATATAATTTATTAAGTCAATGCGCTTTAAAGGTTATGCATGACAGAAAAAAATACAAATGCAATGCATTGCTCATAAGATAAATAAAATGCAATCTAAAAAATCAACATCATAACAAATAAAACTATTAATATGAAAGACAAACACAAGCATCTAAAAGTATAATGAATTAATCTATAAATCTAAAAAGACTTATCCTTATGAGTTGACTGTTAGAAAACCAGATCTTTTAAACCATGCTTTAAAAGCATATTTTGCTATACCGAAGACATTTGGGCCATTATCGGTTCTTCTGAAAAGTAGAATAGCGGCTTCTCTGGGTGAACTGGTGCCCATGTCTTGAAATCTTTTGTTTCAGATTCACCCTTCTGTATGAAATATACAGAGAACTGGCCAAAAAGAAATACTCCATAGATTCAACCCTGTCTGGACAGTATGGGCACTTGTTTGTTTCATCTGCATTCCAGACGTTACATAATACAGCCACTGGTAGAATGCTAAACCTACATTTTATGTACAGTGAGCATAATAACCTAGGGCACATGAGATCCAAGTATATTTTATATCCCCTGAATCTCTTATTTTCCCAATAGGTTCTAATCGCAGGAGAAGTCAGGGTGGTATTTTGGAGTTCAATGTCGATTGTCTGCCTGTAGTCCGCCTTGACTCTTAGCTTATCTATGGCCTTGCTCTCAACCTGTGAATAACAAAGCTCATTATATCCTAGATTCCGCATCCAGGTTTTGACAAGGTTGTGCGAATCCTGGTTGCTCAACCATGTTGGCCCAACAGGTCAGTCACAGTTTCTTTCAATTTAAAAAAACACCTCTCTTCTCCATAGTTTAATCCAGTACAGGACAGGCATGAGGGCCACCACATCCTCAATTGCATATAAGCCTTTTTCTTCGTGGATCAGAACTGTGGAGGTCCCTTTTGGAAGTCCCAGGTTTTTCTTTAGGAACCCATTCTCATTTGTCCCAGGCTTGCTGCATTTTGATACATGCTCAAATGTAGTGCCCCATAAACCAACCTGGCTGGCCTGGGCCTTATAGACTTGTTAGAGCAGTCTTACCGGGCACTCACCATAACTATAAGTAGATATGATATGATATGATATGATATGATATGATATGATATGGTATGATATGGCATTTATAACATGCCTATACACAAGTGTTTCGAGGTGCGACGAGGCAAGGGAGGGGGAAACAGGGGGAAGACAGACAACAATCTTACTAGGCCTGGTGTCATTCAGATCGCGCAAGTGCATGGGAAAGCGGAAAGGGAAAAATGCGTGGAGGAAGGGGGGGGAAGTGCAGTACATATAATAGTAGAATAATAAGATAAATAAAACAGCCAGGTGGTGGCAAGTGCAAGGTAAGAGCAGACATAAGTGCTGGTATGGGGACTATAGGGATACAGAATTACATTCCCCAGGTGCGGGGGTTGCCAGGGAGGCAGTGCAGGTGTGCAATTGGAGGGGCCTGGGCCCGAGATCAGAAAGGTTGGCCAGGTAGCCAGTGCAGTTTCAGCCAGGAATTCAACAGGGGAGATGGAGAGAGAAGACAGAAGCAAAGAGGAGGGTTCTGAGGTGCTTCTGGAACCAGAGATGGTTCTCCTCAAGTTTCAGAGAGGCAGGAAGGCTGTTCCAGGGGGAGGCCCCTGCCGAAGAGAGAGAATTACCACCAACTCGTTGCTTGGATAAGCGACTTACCCGGAGGGTGTTGGAGGAGGATGAGCAAAGAGCTTGAGAAGGAAGATATTTGGGAAGAGAGAGTTGAAGATATTGCGGCCCCAAGCCCCAGAATGCCTTGGGACAATGCAGATGGTTTTGAACTTAATCCTCACAGCCACTGGGAGCCAGCACAGAGATTTCAGTCCTGGAGAAATACGATCCCTGCGCTTGAGGCCAAGGACAAGACTTGCAGTCCTGTTCGGGATAAGTTGAAGAGGGCGGAGAGTAGAGGCAGGAAGATTTAGATAGAGGCTGTTACAATAGTCCAGCTTAGAGGGAACCAGGGCTCTGGAGACAGTGAGCTTCTGGGGGAAGGAGAGGAAAGGAAGAATACCTCTGAGGAGCTGTAGCTGGTAGTGTGACGTCTTAGAGACGTCAGAGATATGAGGAGAGAAGGAGAGTGTGTAGTCGAAGATGACCCCAAGGTTTTTGGCCTTGCAGGTGGGAGCAGGAAGAGGGCCAAGAGAGCCTGGCCAGAGAGCTGCAGGGAAGGAGGCAGTGGGTGTGCCAATAAGTAAAATCTCGGTCTTACTGGCATTAAGGCAGAGGTCATTGGCGGCACACCACTCCTGGATAGCAGACAGACAGTCAGAGATGAGGTAAGGCAATGAGAAGGCTGAGGGTAGCCTGAAAATGAGCCTGTTATCATCCGCATAGCACTGAAACTTGGGGCAGAGAGCGGCAATGCGGTCGGCAAGAAGTGCCAGGTATTGGTTGAACAGGCAGGGAGAGAAGTTAGATCCCTGGGGGACATCACAGGTAGAAAGAAAGATATCAGAGAGGAAGGACCCAAATTGGACCTGGGAGGGTCAGTTGGAGAGGAAAGAGGTCAGCCACGCCAGAGCCTGACCAGTGATACTCAGGTTATCACAGAGACAGATAAGCAGGATGGCATGGTTGACAGTATCAAAGGCAGAAGAGAGATCAAGCAAGATGAGGACACACGGGTGTTGGAGTCAAGGTTGGAGAGCAGGTCTTCATGGATGTTCAGGAGAGCAGTTTCCATGCTTCTGGCAGATCTGAAGCCAGACTGATGGTCATGAAGACAACCGACAGATTCAGTGTGGAGATTGAGTTGGGAGATGACCAGTTTCTCCAGGAGCTTGCCCAGGAAGGGAATGATGGAGATTGGGTAATATTTAGCCGGACAGGAGGGGTCGGCAGATGGTTTCTGAAGAAGAGGGTGCACATGGGAGTGCTTCACGGATGATGGGAAGACTAAGTGGTTGCAGAAATCAGCCAGAGCTGGAGCCAGGGAGTCGATGTGGTCCTTGATACTTTTGGAGGAACAGGGTTGAACCTGTTTCGATGAGACTTTCATAGATCGGACTTGTCTAGAAACCTCATCAGCAGAGAAAAGGGGAAAGGCAGAGAAGGAGGGAGGGGGGGGTTGGCTGCAGAAGGACCAGAGGAAGAGCAGAGAATGGAGGGAGGGAGGCGATAGGAGGAGAGTGAGGACAAGATGTCCAGGGTTTTTGAGATGAATTGAGAAGCCAGTGCCATGCAGAGGGCCTTGGAAGGTACAGGAGAGGTAGAGACTGCAGCAGGATTGGCTAGTTCCTTGCAGATTTCAAAGAGTTCAGCTGAGTTGTTAGATGCCGCAGAGATGCAGGCTTGGATATGGGCTCTCTTCTTGGTGAGGACGGAGAGCCGGTATTGCCTTTGAAGCAGGCGGCAGGCCAGTTTGTCGGAAGATGAACATGAATCACGCCATTTCCTCTCGGCCACCCTGCACTTGTGTTTAAGAGTGATGAGGTCTGAGTCATACCAGGAGCTACACTTGGCTTTGAGCTTCATGGTGATGGCTTCATGGTGATGGCCCCCACTATTTCTCGAAAGTGTATTTTCTGCTCTTCCCAGTTGTTGATCGCAGCTGCATGAAGTAATGAATAGTACACCATGGTAATCATAGGAACTCTATCTTGCCTAAGTGCTTGTTTTCTACAGTCACCTTCCAGCCACGTTTCTTCCTTCTATTAGAAAAAGTCATAGCTTTAGTATCTTGCATATGTATTCTGAGAAACCTGAAGGTGTCTCACCGGTAGTCCACGCAGATCTGTCATCCAGGTGGCCAGGACACTGCCTTCGCGATTGGATCCAGTTCCTGGGGGTGGACCACTGGGGGAGGAACACCTAGATGGGGGGTCTTTGGGGAGTGGAAGTGGGACAGCGGCGGGTGAGACGCAGTACCCCCTTCCTTATAACACCTTTCCTCGACCCTGCCAAGCAGGATATTTAGACGCTCTTAACCTCCCCCTTCTGACACAAACACTTTCTTACTCTGTGAAAAACAACGGACTAACACCAGAGCCGTTTACCTGATATGTCCCAACACAAGGGTCAGGCAGAGTCAGGCAATAGACAATAAATAGACACACCTGGCAGCCCTTACCATTCCTCATAGAAATAAAAGGTGGAGCACAAGATCACACATTGAGCAAGGCAAACAGAAGGAGAAAGCAGCTATTCCAGGATGGCAGTTCAAAAGGAGAAGAACAGCGTTGAGATCTGAAAGAACAACAAGGAGGGAAGTGCCCTTGCCCTTTTTGACGCAGACCCACAAAGCCTCAGTGAAAGGATTCATAAGACCAGGAACAGCAGTTAGCTTGTGGTGTAACAAATGTCAACGGTGCGCAGGGCCCTCCCACACTGATAATCAAGGCTGGGAGAGACACTTTGGGCCTCATTACGAGTTTGGTGGCAGCCATGGAGCTAATAGCTCCATGGCTGCCGCCAAACCGGGCTCTCTTACTGGGTTCCCAAAATGGGGAATTACCGGGCCATTCCGAGTTCGGAGGGCCCGGTAATTCCTCCCTCTGGGAACCCAGGCCCGGACCTTCCCCATTCCCATCTGAGCCCCCATAGGGCTCAATGGGAATGGGAGAGGGAGCTAACAACGGGCCAATTATGACCGGCCAATTGTTAGCTCCCTCTGCTCCTCGCGGGACCCGGTAACGACACCTGGTTTTACTAATATGAAAGAACCTATGAACAAAGAAGTAGTGTCTTACTTAACTTTTAAAAGCCACTGAAGGTCCTCATATCGCTGAAAAGAACTGTAAACTTGTGCTGGAGAAGCCGAGTTGTGCATGGTGCTCAGAAGTCGTGCCTTGTCCCGTGCTAGAAAACGTAGAGAAGGGAGACCCAAACCATACCATCCTCACTTATAATTTTGCGAACACTTCTTTCTTTTCTGGCGAACATTAACCCACACAATTTTGTATCTTAGCGGTAAGGATTGGCAATAGTTATTTTTTTAGTATAGGCCCTTTTTTATTTGACAAGATACCACTTGGACTGCGTTATTATTATTTGATGGTCATAGTTGCTCCACTCTTAGATTTAGGTTTAGATTAAGCATTTTTATCACACATTCCTACAGTGTAATAAACACCCTTGAACCGTGATCATTTGTGTCTGTCTTTACTGTTGCCAAATGAGTTCCTTACAGTATAGCTAAGCCCATATCCGTGCAAAAGTGAACACATGCATTTCGGTTTTGAAACTTGCATATTAAAATGCCATCACCCAAAAACAATAAAACTGGCATTTTATCACAAGCCAGAACGGGGGCGTCTGTGGCTATTACACCATTAATATACAATAAAAACAGGATTGGGGCCAACATACACCCTTGGTGAACTCCCTTTTGTCCTTGAACAGGTGGTATTAACTCCTGCCCCCAAACTCATCTGATCACAGCATCATTGTTCTCATATAATAATAATATGGCATACAACAGTAAAAAGTGGTATATCATGGGTATTCAGAGTTTCCCAGAGCTTGACAGGTGGGACCATGTCAAACGCAGTGCGAAAATCTACAAATACTGTGTATATGTTTTTTCCTTAGTTCCACATATTTGGCTAATATTAATTTAAATGTAAAGCACTGTTTAACTGTACTAATACCCTCCCTGAAGCCTGTATGCCAATGATCGATGATATCCCTCAAAACAACCATGTCCTTTAGATGGCCCAGAACTAGTTTTGTAAATATTTTCCCAGAGGTAGCGATATGGGCCTATAATTACGTTCACAGTCACAACTACCTCTTGCTATATACAAGGACTATCTCTGCTTTAGCCCAAGATACTGGGGCAGAGTTCTCCCTGGTTGCTGCATTGAATAACTTCAAAAACTAGAGGTCCAGATCTTTACATCTTCTTTAAACAAGTCCCCTGGGATCTTGTCTGGGCCAGGAGCCTTGTTAGGCTTCGGTGATAGGATTGCTTTTCTAATTTCAGAAGGTGTGAACACCAATGGAGATGAGACCAAAGAAGCTTGCTTCTGAACATGAGGCAAACACACATGCTCTAGACTCTCTGAATAACACACCAACATGTTCTGTCCAACATGTGGAGGTAATACTACCATGCATCCCATTTCCAGGTGTCTTTTGTCAAGAGGTGATGAGTCTCCCGAACCCTGCTGAGTCTTTAACTTTAGCAGTGATAAGTAATTCTTCCCATTTAGATGATTGCTAGGCTTTAGTTTTTGGTTGCTACTAATTTCCTATAAACAGTTCTAGCTTCACTAAGATCATCCCTATTAATGGGAGTAACATTTTAAGCAGCTTCAAATAAAATCCTCTTGGCCTCTCTGCATTCTTTATCAGAACCAGGTGGTATGCTTGACGGCAGCCTTCCTAATGGTTTTACAAGGAGCCATTTCTTCATCTTTTGTGAGGCAAAGAATCTGTTTAAATTAATCCAAAATGTTGCTATTTTTAGCACCCTCTTGCCCTAGCACCCTGCTCAATGCTTCAAATAAGTTCTTATACAGTTGCAGAAGAATATTGTTCATATCTAAGTTGGGCCATTATACCACCTTCCTTGCTCGCCCCACATTATATAATGGAACAGATCTTCCCAGTGGTTCTGCCTTGATTCAGTACTGGGCTTCTATTCAACAATGTTACTAGAACCGGCCTGTGATTACTCCCATTCCTGTGTACCACTTCACAATTTACCAGTTGGCCCAGGCTTGGATGTTAATTAATACAAAGGCCCTCATTATAAGGTTACCAGTCTGGACACAATGGTACCGGTAAGCTTGCTGGTACCATTGTTTCCGGACCGGCAAACTACGAGTTCAACCAACGAGAGCCTTTTTGCCTGCCAGGTCAGACCTGACGGGCCGAACGGCACCCGCTCGCAGACATTGAGGGATGCACCGGCACCATTCATGAATGCTGCCGATACATCCGTCCTCCCCATTGAGTCCAATGGGATGCAAGTTGGAATGAGGAGTAATATTTTCTGGAGCCCGGCAATGAGGAATTACCAGGACTGCCGGGGCTGTAATGTTCCGGTGAGTCTCCATTGCTGGGCGCCAGAAAACAAATTACTCCGGCAGCAGCTGTGCTGATATTTACCGGCACGGCTACTGCCGGACTCATAATGAGGTCCATAATCAATGTATGTTGTTCGATCCCTTATCACAAATGTGGGTTGTGCAGGGATATCTCCTGGGCACCTCCGATTTCAAGCTCTGAAGCTTAGACTAAGCCAAGTGCATGCTACGTCCAGGGTGTACTCATTCTTACGCATTGGATATCCCAAAGCCAGGTTCGGTAAATCCTAGACCTGGTCCTCAGCTTCAGTCAGGCCGTCTAACCCATGCAGTGGTTTGAATTGCACAGTTTGATCACCTAACACAATTATCACTGATTTAGTGGAATGACTCTGCTACCTTGATTTATTTTGGGTATCTATGAGTGAGACAGTTTTCAATGCCATTGGGCGTCATTACAACCCAGGCGTTAAGGGTTTAACGGCGCCGTTGGCGCCGTTAACCCTTAACGCCTGATTACCATTTTAACGCCTGCTTTTAGCAGGCGTTAAAATGCAAGGCGCTAACCCGCCTTGGTGCTAATTACGGCACCGTAATTTTCGGTGCCGTAATTAGCGCCTTCCCCACTCCCATTATGACCTATGGGGCAAAAATGGGAATGGGGAAGGGTAAATGGGGAATGGGGATTTACTGCCCCACTCACCTTGGAATGGGGCGGTAAATCCGCCATCCACCATGGTGTAATACACCATGGTGGTAAAGTAGGGAACTTACCGCCTGGGTTGTAATGAGGCCCCTTGTCTGACATCAGCCTATTGTACAAATTAAATAAAAATAAATTGCCCCTTCACATAATTTAGTATCAAGCTGTTCTTGGTTCAGGCACCCACACTCTATGTCTTTGGCATATTTAATGATCGCAGGATCTATCCAAGTCACCGAGCCACCATGGTCTACCACATGTTCTCTTACCTGCAAAGGGCTCAAAAGAAGCACAACCCTGTACCTTACAGGACATCACAGTGTAGGTCTGCAAACAAAAAATGTGAAACAGCCTATTAAAGTTGCAGCATTCCTTATTCTTTAGATTTGTCCTTGATCCAGTAATATTCCATGTGGCATTACAAATTACCCCCTGCAGTGGGTTCGTTCCACTCTCTATTTTAGGGGCATTAGTATTTTCATGTTGGTCAGAGCTCCCAATGCATCTTTCGAGGACAGACATTACCTCTGGAGCACTCAGTATCGTCCCGCCCACACTTGAGACATGAGAGGGATTTACTAAGCTATTTACAACCTTTAGGGGCAAGGTTCTTCATTCCACTCCGAATAGCTCCTCAGCCAATTGCTCATTTGTTTTAACTTTACTGTAATACTGCCCTTAGTTGCATTAAAACGACCAGGGATGTGAATACAATGATCAATGTTCTCAATTATAATAGAACAGCACCCTCTTCAAGATTGAATCCAGTGTATGATCATATTCACCCATCTTATCTTTACATATTCTGTTTGCTTCAACTAGGATTCGAACATTTGACAAAAGGAGGGTTTCCGAGGGATGAGGGGTGGAGACTGTGCAAATGATCCAACAACATGCCTCCCTGGGGATGTCAGTGAGGAAACCACTTGGGGTTGATATGCCTTTCCCTGATTACATACATTCCCTAACCCCAGAATCCCTTGCACTTTCATGGAGCATCAATTACATAGGAGTCATTCTGACCTGATGGTGGTTGATAACATTATTAACTCCAGCAATCAATGCCATACTATCAGATAGATTAGATTGAGTGCATTTTCCAATTCAGGAATTATTCCCAGCCTCTATGGGGACGTTATAAGTTTGCCGGTTGTGAATGCTATACATGTTTATTAACTAAAAAAGGCAGGAAGGAATAAGGCCTAACTTAGCTTGTGCTAAGGTGGGATTTTCCCTCCTAAAGAAAACTAAGGATAGTCTGTGTCAGAAAGTCTAGAGCAAATGTGTGTGTCCAAATCTTATACTTGCCCCCTCATCTACATTTATACAATGTGTATGGATGATCGCATCAAAATAAGTAGTGTTCAAAACAAAAGTTCATAGATTCTTCCAGCTCTTGACTTGCGACCAGAATTCCCTTCCCCAAGTTCAAGATAGTTCACAAGGATAGGGGTTCCCTTCCCCACGAGTTCGAGTCTTTCAGTTTTCCAATACAAAACAATCCAGTGGGACACTACCCAGCTCTTCTGATGGGGTTACCTTTCACCAATTCATATATTTAGTTCAGTTCCTTGACTTCGAATCACATAAAAGTTCCATGCAATACAAACACAATCTTCTTTGTGGGAGATTTCAATGGCTCTTTCATACAGGGGTGCCCTCGGATTTAGCGCAGTCGTCAGACCACATGGTCCACTCTTTAAAGGTCACTCAACTGATACACCTTACTTGCTTCTTTTCCATCAACACTTTGCCACTGCTTCAGCTTGGCAGTTGTACTTGATTCATTCACATATCACATCCTCTTGATGTTGTTTCATGGCTTGGTTTGACATCACGCACTTGTTCATATGATATGTTATGATGCGTTATTCATAACGCGGCTGTACACAAGTGTTTCTAGTACCAACAAGATAAGTTAGGGAGACATAGGGAGGATGAAACAAACAATCTTAATAGGCCTTGTGTCATTCAGATCGAGCAAGTGCAGGGGGAAGGAGGAGAGGAGAAGTGCCTTGAGGAGGGAAAGGGGATGTGCAGCCAGGGGAGCCGGCTCTGGGTAGTGCTAGGAGGCAGGGGACTGTAGGGTTACAGATATCACCCATAGGTTCACAGGGGCCAGAGGCAGTGCAGGTGTTACAGGTGTGGAGGAGCCTGGTTCCCTTTGGGTTCAGAGGGTAGCCAGGTGACCAGTCAGCTCAGCAGATAGGTAGGTCAGTAAGGTAGAGTAAGAGTGAAACAGAAGCAAAAAGGAAGGCCTTGAGCTGCTTCTGGAATCTGAGGTTGTCCTGCTTGAGTTTGGGTGAGGCAGGGACACCAATCCAGAGGGACACCCGTTGGAGGTAGCTGAGCAAAGGGCTCGAGAAGGAAAATGTTTAGGAAGAGAGAGTTAGATGTAGTACCGACCCGGCACCCGAAAGCCTTGTAGACAATGCAGAGGGTCCTTGTCCTTGTATCAGCTGAGAGCCAGTGGAGAGATTTCAGGGCTGGAGCGATATGATACCTGGGCTTGAGGAAAAGCACAAGTCTCACAGTCCTGTTCTGGATTATTTGTAGAGGGTGTAGAGTAGAGAAAGGCAGAGGATAACGATCTACCCCCAAATCTCTGCTTGGAAATACGGCTCACTCGAAAAGATTTGGAGGAGACCGAGTGGAGGGTGCTAGAAGGAGAGTATTTAGGAATAGATCATTGTAGATAGTGTGGGCACGGGCCCAGAAATCCTTTTGGACTATGCAGAGGGTATTGAACTTGTTTCTAGCGGCCACAGCGAGCCAGTAGAGGGATTTCAGTGTTGGAGAAATGTGGTCCCTGGGCTTGAGGCCAAGGATAAGGTTTGTGGTTCTGTTCTGGATGTGTTGTAGCAGAATTTGAGTAGAAGTAGGAATATTGAGAAAGAGGTTGTTGCAGAAGTCCATCCTAGAGAGAACCAGAGCTCTGGAGATGGTGAGCTTCAGGGGGCAAGTGAGAAAAGGAAGAATATCTCTGAGGAGATCTAGCTGATAGTTGGACTTCTTAGAAAGGTCCATGATGTGAGGAGAGAAGGATAGAGTGTAGTCAAAGATGACCCCAAGGTGTTTTGCCTCACAGGAAGGCACAGGGAAAAGGCCCAAAGATGGTGGCCAGATTGAAAAAGGGAAAGCGGGGGCAGGGGTCCTAATGAGGAGGATCTCAGTCTTGCTGGCATTGATGCAGAGATTGTTTCCGGTGCACCATTCCTGAATCGTGGATAGACAGGAATGAGCGATAAAGGAGAGGAGGCAGAGGGGAGTCTGAAGGATAGCTGAGTGTCATCCTGATAACACTGAAAGTTGGAGAAGGTAGAGATGAGGTGGGCCAAAAGGGCCAGATAGAGGTTGAAAAGCCAGGGTGAGAGGTTGGAACCCTGGGTAACACCACATGTGGAAATAGATGTGGTGGAGAGAAAGGTCCCCAGTTGGACCTGAGAGGGGCAATCCAGGAGGAACGAGGTCAGCCATGTGAGGGCCTGATCCATGATGCCAGGTTCTCACAGTGATGATTGATTAGGATGGCATACTTGACTGTTTTGAAAGCAGAGGAAAGATAAAGGTGGATGAGGACAGAAGGAAGGCTAGAGTTCAGATTAGTGAGCAGATCTTGGCAGGTGTTCAGGAGAGCAGTTTGCGTGTCTCTGGTTGTTCTGAAGCCAGACTGATGGTCATGGAGACAACCAACAGATTCAGTGTGTATAGTAAGCTGGGAGATGGCCAGCTTTTCCAAGAGTTTGCCCAGGAAAGGAGTGATAGAGATTGGGCAGTAGTTTGCTGGAAAGGAAGGATCGGCAGAAGGTTTCCTCAGGAGGGGTGGACAAGGAAGTGCTTAAGAGGAGAGGGGAAATTTTCAGAGGCAAAAGAGTGATTGCAGAAATCGGCCAAGGCTGGAGCGAGAGTGTCGATGTGGTCCTTGATGGTTCTGGAGAAGCATGGGAGCTCCTGCTTGGATGACAATTTCATAAATCAAACTTGTCTAGAAACGTCCTCAGGAGTGATCACAGAAAAATATGAGAAAGGAGGAGGAGAGGGAAAGGCAGCCAGAAGGGGGCCAGGAGAGTTAGAGGGAGAGGAAGAAGAAAGAGAGGAGGAGAGGGAGGACAGGATGTCCTGAGTTTTAGAGGTCAAGTGAGAAGCCAGAGCCGTGCAAAGGGCCTGGGAGGGAACAGGAGAGGTGGAGATTGAAACAGGATTGGCCTTCTCCTTTCAGATTTTGAACAGGTAGAGAGGGTTGTTAGAGGCGGTAGAGATATGGGCTTGGTTGTGGGCTTTCTTCTTAGACAGTACAGAGCATATGTATTGCCTATGGAGCAGGCGGTAGGCCAGTTTGTCAGAGGATATGCCTGATGCCCTCCGACTTCCTCTCAGCCACCCTACACTTGCATTTTAGAGTGGCGAGGTTGGAGTCATACCAAGAGTTGCAATTGTAGGCAGGCTTCAGGCAGGTTCTCATGACAACGGAAAGGACATCAAGAGTGTTAGCGATAGAAAGATGCAGGCAAGAGGGGGCTGTGTCAGAGTGTGAGTCAGCGGTAGGAGTAGGAGGAAAAGAAAGTAGCGGCAAAGGCCTCCAGAACACACACTTCATGGGCCAGATGACCAGGACGCTTGGTGATAATGCTGGGGTAGGCTTCAACTGGGGGACAGAGAGCTTCAAGTGGGAGGATAGCAGAAAGTGGTCAGTTCAAGAGAGAGGAGTGGTGAGAGGGTGGATGTCAGAAGAGATGAGAACGTTCAAGGTGTGCCCAATAAAATGTGTTGGGCCACAGAGTAGAATAGAGAGGGAGTGTCGCAGGATAGGAAGAATCCAGTTGGATGATGAGGTCTCTGAGTAGGAGATGTTGAGAGGTAGCGGTAAAACGAGAAGAGGAGAGGTGGGCCCATTCTGAGAGGAAGAGGATGACCAGGCCAGTTGGCCTGTAAATGGTGCCCAAAGTTAGAGAGAGGCCAGGAGAGATAGAGAGCTTACAGAGCAGGCATTCAAAGGAGGAGTAGGTCTGCGTGGGGATGACAGAAGCAGGCACCCACTCTGGAAGGATAAGGGCTACTCCACCTCCAGGACGGTTGCTCCCTTGCATTTTACTCCCAGGGACAGGGTCCAAGAGCAAACAAATTTCCCTGGCTACCTGGGTGGAAGATTCATGGGGAAAAGAAGTGACAATGCCCTCAGGTTCCTCACACAGTCAAGAAACATGGTGATCAAAGTGCTGCTAATTCCATGACCAGCACTCTTTGTGGACTGGCAAACTTCAGGTTTGCCCATAGGGGTTCATTGATTTATTTCCAGCCAAGAGCTGGAGGTAAATCAGGCCCCACCAGCAGAAAATGGTCAGCATTACTGGCTCAGGTTTTTCCAGTGCAGTAAATACCAGCAATCCCCTCCATAGAGTCCCACAGGACTCCATGGAATGGGGATTTACCGTCCTTTCTGCCACCTGTAATATCCCGGTAATTCTGGGATATCAGGCGTCAGAAACAGTAAATCAGTTTGGCAGTATCCTGCCGGCTTACCGGAGGGATACCGACAAACTTGTAATGAGGGCCATCAACCACTCTCTTGGGTAGACAACGGGAGTGGGCCATACTATCCAGACCCTTAATCAGGTCCGGCCAAGTCTGGGTACTAACTGAAATACCCATGACTTTGCTTGCCATATCTCCTCTGTTCAACAAGACAGCCTTTCAGGGATCTTGCTTCCATAAGGATTACACTTACTAGAGCCAAAAATTCTTTGACAACCGGCTTACTTCATCTGTACTTTTATGCCCTGTACCCCCTTTATCTCTTCTGATGATATCGTCTGTACAAACACAATGCTCTTTTATGCCTGGAATATACGTTCAGAAAAAATGTCACTGAGTATAAGTTCCCATGAATCCCCCGTTGGAACATTACTATTGCTCAATATCCCTGGAGTGTCACCAGTACTTAAACCATTAAATCTTGATGATGTTGGGACATTATATTGGAATGCATGGTATCCCTCAACTAACTTACTCAGTACAACAGATGTGGGCCCATAGGTTTGTACTGGAATAGAATGCTTTCCACCACCCCACTTGATCACTTAATTTAGATATTTCAGAGTGATGAGTTCATCATTTAACCTTAGGAGTGGAACTGTAGAGGGACTCATACTTTGGCATTATTTGGATTTAAATCACAGAGCGAGGAGGAGATACCAGCATCCTTCCTGGCTGGTGGATCTAAATCTATCAGCTGCAAATCATCTGTATTGCTCACAACACAGTTAGACGCATCAAGCTGTGGGCTTTGTTAGGTACTTTATTAGGTGCCAACACACTATATACCGGTGTGGAGTAATAGAACTAAGCTATACCTCTGTTCCCAATTAGGAGATCAGCATCCACCATTAGTTTGTTAATCACAACTGATTTTCTCAAAGCTTTATTTGGTTTAGATGCTAAGGGAGATGTAACAGCCACACCTTTGTCCATTATCAATTACCTCACTAAAGCGGGTTAGGAATTTATAAGATGCCCTAAGTTAGTTACTCTTCCTTACCCTCCTTAGCCTCCTTGCCCATTTACTAGCATATGCATTTAGACATTGGTATAAAGATTAAGCAATACATTTAAGAAAAAACCCAACACTTTGCAAATCCTGCACCTAAGGCCAGGAACATGTGTCTCTGCTGGTCTCAGGCGGCGATGCGACGAAGCGACAATGCTGCCAGTCACCATCAGCTACCAGCTGTAACACAGCTCCTACCCATTACCTCATTGCTCTCAGGTATGCCTCTTCTGCCCCTTGGCTCCATGCTCAGGCCTCAACCTGTTAATATGCCTCACCCAGCCACACGCCCTCCGACCTCCTTTACTTCCATGGCTTCCCCTTTGCCCACACTATCTTGGTGCTCGTGTGCGACCGTTGGCGTTTTGCCGGACCCATCTTGCGTTGTACTTTCCGCCACTCCCCTTGGCTGCCCTCCACTTTGCGCCCTTGGTCTTACCTTGCATACCCAACCAGCCTCCGGCTTCCAGCCTTGCGTTGTGTATGATTTTGCTTGTAACCCACCTGACGTGATAGTTCCAGCCTTGCGCTGCGTATGATTTTGCCTTTATCCCACCTGACTTGATATGAGTACAATTATGCTAATCTTGTCAGAAACATAGAGAGGTTGGCCTACCAGTCAGCAGGTTGCTAGTTACAATGGCCAAGCTCCCCGATCTGGGAGCACAAAAGATGACAATGATATCTTACGCTTCGTGACCGCTCCCTCAGTAACCACATGGTAATCACCCTGTAGCCACTCGTCTTGCTGTAAGAATAGCTCACAGAAATGACGGGTCCTCACTGCAGGGCAACAATGTTTCATGACAATGTAGCATGGCAAAGAACAACTGGCACAAGCCAGATTAGACTCAGAGCCTACAGCTCCGAACATCCTGAAGCTTCAAAGAGCTGCCCTTTACCACTGCTGGGCTTTGCCCTCAAAGCAGCTTTAAATGGAAGGGACGTAGACACTATGAGACTACGGTGAGCCTGTATCTTCAAACATTTGCTCTTTACCAATAAAGTTATTTTTCTGTGCAAATTGTGCACCCCATTATTGATTCCTTGGATTGATTTTTTGATAGGGTTTTGGGCCTACCGTACAACATCAAGGCCTTGCCATGGATTTGTTGGCAGATTTCATAGAGTAGAACCTGATAGGCACTTTCAAGGACTGCTTTCATGAGAATATGAACTTCTATAGAAGAATGTTATCACCAATTTATGCAGAGAATCTGGGCATACTATAACCCTCCACAAATGTGCTGCACATGGTGAGGATTCTCTCTGACTGAATGTACTGTGGGGAGTGCAGTTTGTGACAGGGTCAACTATCAGACGCTGTCAAGACAGATGGGATCTCATCTCAACCTGGGTTGGAAGGCATTCCAGGGGGTTTGCCAGAGCTAGTCCTGCCCCAGAGGCAGGGAGAGGGAGTTGGTAGGGCCCTATCATTGTTTCCCACACATGTGCCTGGTTTAAAATGGAGAATACCAATCTTGATCATTATATATCTACTTGCTTGTCAGTGTTCTCGCTTTTACCTTACATGAATTCCCACCACACCTAAACAACTTTTGTTTAAGAATTGGTAAGGCAGGTGCTCTGTTGCCAGTCAAGTTTTCCTGCATTAGCTTCTCCTCCAAACGCACTTTTTCATGACTCCATCAATCTTCAGGGAGGTTGTGTTTGCTTTTTCAGGCGTGTCTTCATTTCTTTTTCAGGTGTGGCAAGTTAATTGACTCTAAGGATTCTGGTACTTGTATTTTTCGCACTTAATTTTTCTTGCAGGTGGCAGGAAACAACTCCCTCCCACAAGAGAGCAAAACGACAATCCAACCCAAAAGAGAACAACCCGCTGAAGCTACAAGTACCAGGCTTCCCGGTGGTGAGTGGGAAACACAGCAACCTACATGAAGGAAAGCCACTGGGAGACAAGAACAGGACAACAAACAGCTTTCCTCTGAAATGCTGCACCAGCGCCTCAGCAAGTCATACCAGAAATATGGAGACCGATGATGAGCAGACATCACAGGTCACCATGCTGGAAAATGGGTCAGAGTTGAAATGACTATGCTGCCGCGTCTTTGTTACCTGGCCACTGTGGAAGACAAGATAGGAATTTGCACTCATGGACGGGTGGGGTTCCAAGCCAAAGATTGGGGGAAGAGATAATTACAGCAAGGAAGGAGCATTAGAAAAGGGCGACAGTGAAAATAATGAGTGTTGGCTGTTTGGGTGAATCCAAAGGCTGAGGAGGCAGACTAAGAGACCAGGTGGTGGCAGGACAGCAGAGCATGAGAATGGGGGAGACTAGCAGAAAGTGTTGAAGGTAAGGTATTGATTGATGGGAGAATTCTGTACATTACATTACATTACATTACATTACATTTATAGTGCGCGCTATTGACCCTCAGGCATAAAGGCGCAGATCAAACAACAGGTATTTTACAACAAAAGAGGGGGCAGACTGATATATGCCACTTGTTAAACCAGCTATCCACATTCGGTCATGTCGAGTAGATTTCTTATATTAGATTAGGCAAAGAGATGTGTTTTGAGTTCTTTCTTAAAAACTTGCAAGGACTTCTGGTGCCTTAATCGATCCAGAAGTTTATTCCAGAGGAAAGGAGCCCTAACATCAAAAGCCCCATTTTCTGCCTTAGCAGTCCTGCATCTGGGCTGCACAATCACATTTTGTGTTCTTGATCTAAGGGAGCACAGGTTAGATTTCGCTATTATGTGATTCTGTAAATAGGTGGGCAAAGCTTGTTGCCTACATTTAAAGGTGTTGACCAGGACTCTGAACTCTATCCGAGCTTCTATCGGAAGCCAATGAAGAGATCTTCTAGCCTCAGTTGTGTGACTGTACTAGGGGAGTCTAAGAACTACTCTGACTGCCCAATTCTGAGCAACCTGTATTCTGCGTAATTCTAGTTGGCTAATGCCTAAAAGAAGACTACAGCAGTAATCCAACTTTGCCCCGATTATTGCTCTGGCAATAGTCTCCGCACACTCCTGTGAAATCATAGGCCTTAGTTGGGAAAGAAGTTTAACATTATAAGTTACTCCCGTCACTACCATGGACACATGAGCCTTCATACTTAATGTAGAATCCAAGGTGACTCCTAAGATTTTAGTTTTCGGTAGTGGAGAGATGATATCATCTCCTAACTTGAAAGAGCTATAAGCTATATCAAGATTTTTTAAAGCCCATGGGCTACCGACAATCAGTAACTCTGTCTTGCTACGGTTAAGAGCAAAAACATTTTCCAACATCCACCGTTCGATTAAGGAAAAAATTCTATTTACCTCTAACTCATCCCTCTCGTGGTGTCCTGTCAATGAGATGACACATTGAGTGTCATCAGCATAGTTTGAAAAAATGACCCCCTCCTCTTCTAACATAAAGAAGAAAGGTGCCATAAAGATGTTGTATAAACAAGGTGACATGCTTGCCCCTTGGGGGACTCCATATAGCACCGATATAGGAATAGCTTCTGCCGAAGCAGAGCAGACTCTACTGCTTCTATGCTCTAGAAAAGACTGTACCCACTTTGCTGCCGAGGCCGAGAGATTAGCCACGTCTTGTAATCTTTGAATCAGAATGGAATGTTCAATCAGATCAAAAGATGCTGACTGATCTAAGGAGATTATTAATGATAAACCCTTTTTATCCATATTTCCCAAGAGTTTAGTTTTAAGTTCTAAAAGCAGTGTTTCCATGCCAAATTTTTTCCGAAAACCTGACTGCATAGGATGAAGAATGGGGTATTTCTCCAAGTGTTCTGCCAGTTGGCCATATGCCACTCTATCTAAGATTTTCAATAGGAAAGGAGTATTAGATATAGGTCGAAAATTAAGCGGAGTGTCCATGGCAGGCTTGGTATTTTGAGAATAGGAGTGACCATGGTAGATTTAATCTCATCAGGGACACTATTTTCCTTCAAAGATGTGTTTATGAATATACTTAAAGCTTCAAGGAGCCGTGGGGGACATTTCTTTATAATCATCGAGGAGCAAGCATCTCCTCTACATTGAGAGGGTTTCATGTGTTCAATAATTTTGTGATAGGATGAAAATCAAATTGAGGTATCGCGGAGTCACAAATAAAACTCCAGTTAGAATCCTTGCATGTTGGAATAGAGGAGTTCTTTTTCTCTAACATTTTAATGCAAATATTATGAAGCTTGTTGAATAAGCCATCTTGTATTAGTTGGCACCAAGAGGCGTAGTCTTTCGCTAAGTTATCTAAGGGAGCTGGGGATTTTTCCTGTTCTTTAAGTATTCTAAAGATTTCCCTTGTGTTAGATTAGGCTGTATTAATTCTATTATTATGGAATTCTCTCTTTGCATCGAGGATCAGCTTTTTATAATCATGTACTAGTTTCTTATAGTTTACTAGTCTTGTAGGAATGCATTCCTTTTTCCAAGCAAAGAATGCTTTACTAACTTCCGTTTTTTCGACCCGTAGCTCCTGTGAGAACCAGGCCTTACTTTTTCTGGAGTTTTTATCTTTGTTAACTTAAGAGGCGCTCACTTCTCTGATATATGAGATAGATTGACTAACAAAATCTTAGCCATGACCTGAGGGGAACCTTCTGTGTGAATATTGAGAAGATTATTAAGTAGTGGGTCAATGTTATCTATTGTGATACATTTTAAGTTCCTTAGCCAAACTTTGGGTGGCTTGATCAAGGCTTTTACTGGAAATGGCACATGCAAGGTGAAATGGACGAATGAGTGATCAGACCATGGGCAAGGGCTAGCAGCGATATTACTACAGTGTATATTTAGACTTCCTAACCAGTCAAGTGTATGGCCGGATATATGGGTTGGCTTTGTCATAAGTTGGGAGAAACCCAAGTCATCTAGGTTTGTCTCATCTCCAGCGCATGGGGGTCATTATCTACTCCCGGCCAATAGTTGAAGTCACCCAAGATTAAAAATCTGGTAGCTGGCTTCAAGAGGGGTATAATATAGGATGACAGAACTTCTGCCAAATGAAGCTTTGAGGATGGTGGCCGATATAAAAGTAGAAAGTTTATCGTTGATTCAGGGTTCATTCCAATTTTCATATGTATCAATTCAATACCTTCGGGTGAAATGCCTGTTGTTTCCCAGACCGTAAGAGAGTCCCTGAGGATTATTGCCACTCCCCGACCTCTACCATCTGGTCTGTTTTTACGTAACATTACATAGCCAGGTGGAATAGGTAGATTAAGAGAAGGTGAGGAGGCACAAGAACTCCAAGTCTCTGTCAGGGCACAAAGATCAAGATTATTTGATTTGATGTAGTCAGCGACTTCCAGGGAGTGTTTGACTAATGATCTGGTGTTCAAAAGCATACAATTTAACTTGGTTACTGGATTAGTGACTTGTACAGGAGATGCATACTGCAGATTCCCTTGAACTATTGAGTGTCCAGTTCCCGGGGGTCGCAATATGGTAGGAGTGGAGATAAGAAAATCAGTGTCTAATTCCCCGGTGACGGTAGAAGGGGAGTTAGCTGGTAAATCAGCTGCAGCAATTATACCTGTCTCATGGGTATGAGAAAGCATATATGGTGAGTAAAGTGAATGAAGGAGTTTAAGTGGGAAGGTAGGGGAGTAGGTAAGAGCAAGTGAGAAAGGTGACTGGGAGATTAAAAGGAGTTTGGGTGTTAGAGAAAGAGTGTAGTGAATAGTGGAGGGAAGTGGAAATAGAGGAGGGTGGAGTTACTTATGTTGATGAGAAAAGACACATTTTATTCTGGGCTGGTCCGTATCGGATGTTTTTTCCGCTGTAGGTGTAAGCATTTACATTGATAAATCCTCTCAGTTATGTAGCCTACAAAATGATTGATGCACTTCAAAAACCATGCAATCTTGAAATGCAGGTAAAGTTCATGATGACACACATATTATGGAATTAAATTTGAAGCAACTTGAAAAGGCCCTTGCTTCAACAAAGACATTTCATCCTTAGAATACTAAAAGAAAACCTAAACTTGAATATACAACCCTCCCCATTGAATGTTTGAGAAATTAAACCTAGAAGAATGCGTTATTACTATGCTCTCTCAGAAAATCACTGGCCTAAACAACAATCTGAGGGACCCAGATAATACACGGTTTGTACAAAATAGTGTGATATTATTATGTTTCAAGAGACTTGAGCTCTTGTCCCATTCCCTCTATGAATTTTCGATTAATTCTATACACAATAACTGAGGCTTGGCCTCTTCTGTTTATGATAAACTAGGATGCAAAGGTATTCTTGATTGCCTATTCACAGACACTTTATTGACAATTGCTATGCAATTGACAATCGTAACGGTGAGAGAATGGCTTTACCCAAACATTTGCAATGCATACTATGTGCCTGCTCACTAGGGCTCCCACTTAACATGTTGGTGGATAAAGTAAGACATGGCCCTAACAGATGTGGTGGTCAAGATGTTTTACCATTACAATTGTCATAAAAGATGATTTCAATCTCAAAGAAGGTTGAAGCCATTTGGATACCCGTAATGTAACAAGTGAGAATGCCTTTGGCATATCACTTTCTCAGGTGAGTGTGTGTGTTTCGCTGGGTAAATACCTTTTCAGTTCTTAATGAACTGGGCTTTCACCTGGAAATTCATAGATTTCCCTCTAATTGCCCGAGCCAGACAACATTTTGTAATACAAGTCCTATATCCACAATCAATTATTTTCCGGTTCAAATAGAAGATTGGCCTTGGATTGTGGATTTTAGGATGCAGAATACGACTGACAGGTGCCATGATCCTTTAATGCTATCCAATAACAGCCTTCCAGCTCAGATGGCCCTTTCATATCAGTAGAACTCTATTATGATTAAACACAGAAGACATTGGACCTCATCAGGAGTTGGGCAGTAATTTGGCACAATTACCGCCAGGCGCAATTAGCGTTATTACCGGGTCGTGAAGCGCAATTCGGGCTGAACCTGAACCTGGCATGCATGCACCCCTGACTCCAGTGATAATACAGGCACTATTAGCGCTTGCAGAAATTGTGTCACCACCAGAACGAGAAGAATCATGGTGGCCTTTTTGAAAAACACATTCCATTAAATATCTCCATTTCCACAGAAACCTGACTGTTGGCTGTGCAAGATGATATTTTTTTCAACAAAAGCCTGTAGTTTTTCTGTGGCACTTTTTTTCAAGTACCTTGAGTATGACATGGCAGTTGGTGATGGGTCTTAAATTGGCTGGATCACTTTGATCTAATTCAGGTTTTTTTAGCTAGGGGGTTGATGGTGACCTTTTTGATGTCAGTCGGTATGTGGCCATCCTGAAAGGAAGCATTCACTACCTTGGTGAATAGGGAGGCAAAGATGTTTGCGTTCTGCAAGATCAGTTTTGGTGGAATTATATTTTCCGCCCACGTGGTAGGTTTCATGGATTAAAAATTTGTAACATTTCTTCAGTCGTGTTTTCATGCAATCTAAAAGTTCCTTGTGGGGTTGTGGACTCAGCGTCAATTGCTGACTCAACCTGACTCTGTGTGATTTTCTGCACCTCGCTTAGTCCCGTTCTGGCCTTCCTGTTTTTTTTTCTTCTGAAAACGCCTTTGTACATTGTCACAATTATACCTATTTGGTGAAACCGGAGGTGATAGTACTTCTTCTTGGTATCTGTCACAAATCTGCGGTTTATCTGCAATATCGAGGTCACTTCCCAAATTGGTATCTTCCCCCTCCTCCTCACCTGAAGAAAGGACCTTCTTAATCTTCTTCTTACTTTCTTTGCTTTAGGTCCTCTTTTTTATTAGATATGGTCTACCGCAAAACAACGCCAAAATGGCTTCCGAAGAGTACCGGAAACCAGTGGCCCCGGATCCACGATAACCGGAGGGGAAAAAACCAGGTAGGCAAAAAACCCAGAGACTCCTTGATGCCAGAGGATGGAGTCCGGATAACTTTCAGCGGAAGAGGTTGGTCTTCGAGTATCCATGGGAACTGGGTAGTAGGTGCAGACTTCACCCGCAATGGAATCGAAGTTGTCTGCAGGCGAGGCGGACCAATGAAAGAGAAAGAATGAGGTCCGAGCATCCAGGGAGAAGTCTAAGGTAAGTTACGAGGGGGGAGGAAGGCAGAATGACAGGAGAATGCTGGAATCCATAAACAATACGGAAACAGAGAGCCAGAGAGAAATGAGACGGGAGCCAAAGAAAGAAGGACCGTCCGCCAGAGGGGAAAGGACGAGAGAAACAGAAGGAACAAGAGGGACGGGCAGGAGCCCAAGGCAGGACAGGGGGGCTCAGCAGAGCCAAGAGAGAGCACTAGCGTATTAACCAGCAGTGAGGAGTTAAGTTGCAACGCGACTTGCTCGAGGAGTGAGAGCCCTGATAAACCTGGCGGCGGCCATCTTGAGAAAGACTAACGCGCAGCCAGGTGTTGTGGCTGTAACGTGGTGGAACATTTCAATGGCGGCCGAGCCTCCATCGAAACCAATGCCTCATGAAAAAGGGGCGCATGACAGTATGCTTCCCCCAATACGGGCAAAGCCTGGCTTGCCAGGATGAGCCCGAAAGGACTTCACCAGGCGTGGAGCGTGTACATCAGAGCTGGCCTCCCAAGAATCTTCAGAGGAAGGATAGCCCTTCCAGGACAACAGCAATTCCAATCTCCCTCGGCGTTAACGAGAGTCCTTGATCTTCTCAACCTCACATACCTCCTCCTCCGAACGTTCCGCTCCAGGGGGGGCGAACCAGTGTGGAGGCGGGTACCTTGTCCCGAGCCAAATGTAGCAAAGAAGAATGGAACACCAGATGAACCCTTTTTAAACTCTCAGGCAACTTGAGGCGAAAGGACACCGGATTAATCCTGGAGATAATGGTATAAGGACCCACGAATCTGGGAGATAATTTGGTCGGGTGGACCCATCTGGGTAAGTACTTGGTCGACAACCAAACTCGTGAACCCACTTTGATCGAAGGTCCATCAGTGCGTTTCCGATCGGCATACCGCTTGTAGTGACTGCAAGCCTGAGTCAAAGCTTCCTTGGCAGTGCGTTGAGCTGCCACTATTTGTTGTAGTCGATCATTGATGGTAGGGCAGGCTGTATCGGATGCAGAGACAGGCAAGATGGTCCTAGGATGGAGCCCAAACGTACAAATAAAAGGACTTAGACCTGTGGCAGAATGAGTAGCATTATTATAGGCAAACTCAGCTGTGGGTAGTAATTCGTACCAGTTGTCCTGTGTATGGTTGATGTAGCAACGAAGATATTGCTCAAGGGTCCCATTCAATCTCTCCGTCTGTCCATTTGTCTGTAGATGGAAACCTGAGGACAATGCCCTTTCAATACCCAGTCTCTGACACAAGGCGGTCCAAAACTTTGAGGTGAACTGACTACCCCGATCAGAGATGATTTTCAAGGGTAATCCATGCAAGCGAAATATCTCACGCACAAACACTTCGGCCATCTGAGAGGCCGATGGTAATCCTGGGAAGGGAGAGAAATGAGCCAATTTTGTAAACGAGTCCACCGTAACCATGATACAAGTGTTTCCCCGTGAAGCGGGAAGGTCTACAATGAAGTCTGTGGAGATCTGTTCCCAGGGGGTCTTGGGCAAAGGAATTTGCTCCAAAAGGCCAATGGGCTTTAGATTTCGATTCTTACAGCGGGCACACTGGATGCATTCTTGAATGTATTTCTTAATGTCAGAGGACATGTTGGGCCAAAAGAACAACCTCCGAACCAGTTCCTCTGCGGTCTTCCTTCCCCTATGTCCCGCGGTTAAATGATTGTGACACCAAGACATGACCTTGTGCTGTAAATCGAGTTGAGGCACAAACAGTTTTTTTGTTGACAAAACATAACCCTTCCTTCATTTCCATCTGATAGCAGGGTGAAGAAAAATCAGGTACGGAAACTCGGGCTGCGGCCGACTTGACTTGCGAGAGGAAGGATGCGGCGGAGGCAATAAACACCTGTTGAGGAAACAGTCTTTCCTTGTTGAGAATGGAAGAATCAGTGGCAGTATAGCGATGGGACAGGGATGATATTCTGACTGCCTGGAATGTACGTTATCTCAAAGTCATATTGGGCAAAGAAGTACGCCAATCTTGCCTGGCGAGAATTGGCGCATTCCATGTTCTGCATGATCCGTCCTGATGAGAAATTGATTACCCCCACCCTGCAGTAGATGTCCCCACTCTTCACATGCAAGCTTGATAGCCAACAACTCCCTCTCAATAACCAAGTAATTCCTTTGGCTAACGGTGAGAGTTTTAGAGAGATATACAATGGGTTGTTCTTCTCCATTGCTCTCTTGCAGGAGCACAGCTCCCACTGCAGAGGCCGAGGAGTCCGCTTCCAAAATATACCTTTTGGTTTGGTCGGGCTGGGTGAGAACAGGAGCCAAACAAAAACTTCCCTTTAAACTTTGGAAAGCCGCTTCCGCCTTCACGGTCCAGGAGAAGGGTTGGTTCTCTTTCTTAAGAAGAGAAGTTAAGGGAACCACAGTAGAAGAGAAGTTTCGGATGAATTTCCGGTAATAGTTGGTAAATCCCAGGAATCTCTGAACCTCCTTTATGTTAGTGGGAGACGGCCAATCCATAATGGCTGAAACTTTCTTGGGATCCATACTGATGCCATCTTGGGATAGAATAAACCCCAAATAGGGGATTGAAGAGGTCTGAAACTCACATTTACTGGATTTCACAAGTAGTTGGTTTTTCTGAAGTCGATCAAGTACCTCGTGGAGATGAACTGAATGATCTTGTAGTGATTTGGAGAAGAGCAAGATGTTGTCTAAATAGATGATCACTGAGTGAAACAGCAAATCCGAGAAAGTACGATCCATAAATCTCTGGAACACAGCTGGGGCATTCACCAACCCGAAAGGCATTACCTTGTACTCATAGAGACCGTAGGGTGTCCTAAATGCGGTCTTCCACTCATCCCCTGACTTGATGCGCAGGAGATGATACGCATTTCGCAGATCAAGTTTTGAAAATATGGTAGCCCCTCTTACCGCTTCCAGGATGTCGGATATGAGTGGCATGGGATACCGGTACCGAATTGTCACTTTGTTGAGACGCCGGTAATCTATGCAGGGCCGAAGTTCTGTGGAATCCCTTTTGGCTATAAAAAACAGAGAGGCCCCTGCAGGAGATTTCGAGGGTTGAATCAGGCCGTTCTTTAGATTGGCGTCCAAGTATTCCCGAAGTACTATCTTCTCTCTGGCTGAAAGGGAAAACATTCTGCCAATTGGTACTAAAGCTTCTGGGATCAGATCTATGGCGCAGTCCTCGGGGCGGTGGGGAGGCAGGTCGTGTTCCGTCGTTTCCGGGAAGACTTGGTGATACCTTTGGAATTGAGGTGGAATCAAATGGATCATCCGGGATTGCAAATCCGCTGACTGTACCGCTGCTGTCTGGTAATGGAAGGATTCCAGACAGAATTGGTGGCAATGCGTGGAAAGGAAGCTGAGAGAGTTCTTAGTCCAGTCAATCATAGGGTTGTGAATACGGAACCAAGGTATGCCCAAAATAATGGAAAAGTGAGAAACCCTGATGATCTTAAAGGAGATCTTCTCCTTATGATGTTGAATGGTAACCTGGAGGAGTTCTGTGGAGTGAGTAATCGGACCGGACCATAGTCGGGTACCATCAACCCCTTCCACCTTCATGTTTTCTTTGTTGGGTAAACGACTGATGCCCATTCTTTCAGCCCACATAGTGTCCACAAAATTCCCCGCAGCCCCACAATCAATCAGGGCCATGGTTTCTACAGACCGCTCTCTCCTGGACAACTGTAGGGTAAGTACCATCAGGAGTGTGTCTTCTGTCTGACTGGAGGGTGTTATCGAGAGAGATACGTAGGGACTTTCTGAGACTCCTGGAACCATTGTCCCCTCTAGGTTTGAGGCGGTCCGTTCCCCGAACGCCTGGGTGGGACATCAGGACAATTCCGCAGGAGATGTGTAGACGATCCGCAGTACATGCAGAGACCCGCTTCTCGGCATCTCTTCCGCTCCTCTGGAGTTAGCGGAGACCTCATGGAACCGATCTGCATGGGTTCCTCCTTTACGTTGGTTCCGGAAGAAGGTGCCGGAGCCTGAGAGGGGTTTGAGAGACCTAATGAACCTCTTCCCTTCTTCTTCTCTTGTCTGCGTTCATTAATGCGGTGTTCAATCTGCAGAGTAACAGACACAAGTTCTGAGAAAGTGACCGGGTGGGGAACCCGGGCCAATTCATCCTTCAGTTCCTCTTTAAGCCTCCTGCGGAAGAGAGTGAATTTGGCTTGTTCAGACCAGGTGGATTCTAAGGCCAATCGTTTGAATCTGGTAATGTAGGTCAAGAGGTCCATCTGACCTTGGTTTACTTCTAACATTTCTTCGCACGCCATGTATTTTGTTTCTGGCCTTTCAAAGGTTTGCTTAAATTGAGTGAGAAAGGCATCCCAATCTCGTAAGACTGGATCATCTGTAGTAACTAGGGGGTTGGCCCATGCCAGTGCATTACCTGAGAGGTTGGAAATTACATAGCCCACCTTGCTAACACCAGTAGCAAAGGTGTTGGGACGGAAGGCAAAGTGCAATTGCAGGCTTCAATAAATTCCTTAAGAGCCTTCGGCGTACCATTGAATTTCCCTAAAGCCAATGGCAGGGTTGGTAGGTCGGAGTTACGTGGCTCCCTATTAGCCACCAATTGACGGAGTACATTGTTCTCAATCTTTAAATTCTGCACTTCCTGGTTCAGGTTCCGAACTTCTACATTCAGTGATTGGACTGCGGCGACCTGGATTTGCTCGGGGGTCGCCATACTGGTGTGTGTTTGGCGTTGCAAACTGTCACAAATCTCCGGTTTATCTGCAATATCGAGGTCACTTCCCAAATCGGTATCTTCCCCCTCCTCCTCACCTGAAAAAAGGACCTTCTTAATCTTCTTCTTTCTTTCTTTGCCGTAGGTCCTCTTTTTTATTAGTTATGGTCTACCGCAAAACGACGCCACAATGGTTTCCGAAGAGTACCGGAAACCAGTGGCCCCGGATCCGCGATAACCGGAGGGGAAAAAAACAGGTAGGCAAAAAACCCCGAGACTCCTTGATGCCAGAGGATGGAATCCCGATAACTTTCAGCGGAAGAGGTTGGTCTTCGAGTATCCACAGGAACCGGGCAGTAGGTGCGGACTTCACCCGCAATGGAATCAAAGTTGTCTGCAGGCGAGGCGGACCAATGAAAGAGAAGGAATGAGGTCCGAGCATCCAGTGAGAAGTCTAAGGTAAGTTACGAGGGGGGAGGAAGGCAGAATGACAGGAGAATGCCGGAATCCGTAAACAATACGGAAACAGAGAGCCAGAGAGAAACGAGACGGGAGCCAAAGAAAGAAGGACCGTCCGCCAGAGGGGAACGGACGAGAGAAAAAGAAGGAACGAGAGGGACAGGCAGGAGCCCAAGGCAGGACAGGGGGGCTCAGCAGAGCCAAGAGAGAGCACTAGTGTATTAACCAGCAGTGAGGAGCTAAGTTGCAACGCGAGTTGCTCGAGGAGTGAGAGCCCTGATAACCTTGGCGGTGGCCATCTTGAGAAAGACTAGCGCGTTGCCAGGCGTTGCGGCTGTAACGTGGCGGAACATTTCAATGGCGGCCAAGCCTCCATCGAAACCAATGCCTCGTGAAAAAGGGGCACATGACAGTATCACAGATGCTTTTTCTATAGAGATTTTTAACTTTCTTTCCAGCTATCTTTGTTTTCCTGAGAAGGATTATTTTGCCATTTCTCCTCTCTACTCCTTTTTTCTCTTTTGAGCTCAATTAGTGTGTTATATGTGTGTGAGAGGCGCATATGGGCAGTGAAAAAGGATTATGGGGTATCCTTGATTATGATGGAGAGTGATATGCTTTGATGGGGTGGGATAGTTGTGTGATGGATAGAGATGGATGTTGATGGGGATGGAAAGTGAATAGGTGTGTTTTGGTGTGTTGAAAATGATGCAAGTGATGGCATGCAATGGAGAATGATGTCGAATGATGGAATTTCAATGAGAGTGATGAAAGTGTGATGTTAGTGTGAAGGATGATGATAGGTTGATACAATGTCAATTGGTGTGATGTAGTTTGCAGCAGAATGATGGGAAGTGATCGGGTGAGCTAGCAAATAATTGGGTGTGATGGAGAGTGATGAAATGTGTCCTTGTGTGATGAGATTATTGGGATTTTTGGGTTGTTGGCGGTGCTGGAGAGTGATGGGATGAATGACTGATTGAGGGTGTTATTGGAGGTGATGGAGAATGATGGGATGATAGTGGGTGCTGGGTTATAAAGGAGATGGGTGACTGAAAATGAATGGTGCGCTGAGGTGGTTATGAGGGAGATGAGGAGTGAGTTGGTGTGATGGGGAGTGATTGAGAATAATTGGGATTAGGGGGAATTATGTGGTGTTGTGTGTGAGATTGAATTGAAATGGAGTTATGCCTTTTGATGATTTCAGATGCGGAATGGTGGGCAGCGATGAGATGTGATGGAGAGGGAAGGAGAGTGATGAGTTTATTGGCGATAAATAAGAGTGAATGTGCTGATAGGGCACAATGACAGCAATGAGATATGATGGAGAGCAATGGGGCATGATGGAGAGTGATGAAAATGATGTAGCGTGGTGGAGGTGCAATTGAGAATGATCGAGGGAGGGAATGTGATGGAGAATAAGGGTGAGTGATAGCGAATGATGGAGATTAAAGGAGGTGCAATGGTGCTGATATGGTGTTATTATGGTGTTTTGTTTTCCTTTTCTTTTTTTAAAATATTTAATGTGTTCAAGAGAAAAAAATAAAAGATCATAGCAGTGAACACTTCAAACAATATAATCATTAAGTTAAACATTTTTACAAAAGCATCTATTTCAAGTCAAATATTAACCTCACTGACTCAATTGTACATTATGTGCATTAGAACAAAGTTGTACTTTTTCCGTAATCATAGTCGCATCAATTATAAATCAACTGTGTACATCAAACAACAACACGAGACAAACATTCAAACAGTGTCAAAGACTAGAGGAAAAAAAGGGGGAATCCCAATTTGTTTTACTGCTCAGGAATCCTTTCACTAATTCAATATAAGTTCAACCACTTTTAAGTCAATCAAATATTCATCCACCACACAAGCTGTTAAAAGGTATCCAGAGACTCAAGTTACTCTCTTTCCGACCTTGCCTCTGAAACATAACTCTCTCAAACTTAGATAGTATCAGCACATCATTCACCCAATTCTCAACATGTGTTCTTTTCCTTGTTTTCCACGCTCTCAGTATCTGTTTTGCTGCTATCACTTACACTTTGTCAATCCATTGACTATATTGCCGAGCAATCTCATATTGTCCCTTACTGGATAACAATAGAACTTGCAGAGGCACCCTGGGAAAGCTCATTGATAATATTGTATCTGATCTGTCTGCACATCACTCCAAAACTCTGATGACCTAGGACAGTTCCATAACATATGAATAAGTGTGCCCCTCGCCGTTCCACATCTCCAGCATACATCATTGTCAATCAGACCCAAACTACACATGCGTACTGGCGTCCATACAGACACCCTTATGTTTTTGATGTATGATTCTCAATTTAAGGCCCAACTTACTTTTATAACCTGCACACCACATTTGTCCCCATTCACTATCTGTAATTTTACGTCATAGTTCCTACTTTGATTTCTCCATCAACTTTCTCCAAGATACAGCAACAGAATGACTTACCGGCATTAAATTTAAGTAAGTGAATATCATACGTGGTGAAGTAGAAAAAATGGCACAACCTGCTGGTTTCCTCTCTAAAGCCATGGATAACAGACGTGGTCTCTGTGCCAGGAGGGATTCTAGTTCTCTAAACCTACTTCTCTCCCTATTACCCAGACCAAATACCCGCTGCAATTCCCCATCCCGTACTATATCTCCTACGCTTAAAATCCCCTTTGAGATCCAGTTCTGCCAGTTTAGAGTATTATTAGCAATGTGCAGACCAGAATTGCATCAAATGGAGGCCTTATAGTGTAAATATAGGTTTCCATTAAAATGAATCATCCAAAAAATAATTGTTTTTCTGGTCACAGAAGTATATGTCAGCTTACCAATTGCTGCAGGTATTTTCCCCATTAAATAAACGTTATTCAACTTGAATAGAGGTAACCTATCTATTTCAAACAATAGCCTAACTGGCTCATGTCCATTCTCTGGTAATACATAAAGTGCTGCTTTCTTCAATATGAATCCTCTATAAACTTTCTCAAGGTCTGGATAACCAAAACACTGCTCATTAGTACTGTGTAGCACGATTAATTTTTGAATATTCAGTCTTTTATTTCTACCTCATAAGAAGTCCTGAAAAATGTTGCCCATAATTTTTCTTTTTGGGAAGTTCAGGGGCAAATATTGCATAACATAGAGTATTTTCTTTAATTGAATTGATATTTTATTTTTATCACATTTGTACATAAGTGTTTCAGAGCATGACAAGGCAAGGGAAGGTAACAGAGGAGAACAAAATAACAATCTTACTAGGCCCATTGACATTGAGACCGTGCAAGTGCATGGGAGAGGGAGAGGGAAAAAGTGTATGGTAATGGGAGAAGTAGAAAGTGCGGAGGAAAGGAAAAACAGATAAATAATAATAAATAAATAAATAATAAAGGCAACAAACAGTGGTAGTGCAGCCAGCAGGTGGCAAGTGCTGGGTTTAAGGCAGCAGATAGGGTAGGTCTGATAAGTGCTAGAAGAAAAAGAGGGGGGACTGCATGGGTACAGATACAGACCCCAGTGCAAGGGGTGGCCTGGAGGCAGTGCAGGACGGTGGCAGGGTGAGCAGGTACCTGGGCCCAGAGGACACATGATGACCGGATACACATTGCCAAGAGAGAACAGATCAGCAGGGGAGAGGGGGGGGGCGAAGGCAGAAGCAAAGAGGAAGGTCTTGTGGAGCTTACGGAACCGGAGATGGTTCTCCCCAAGTTTTAGAGTGGCATGGAGGCTGTTCCAGAGGGAGGCCCCAGCCAAAGGCAGACATCTACCCCCAGCTTGTTTCTTTGAAAAACGACAACCCTGAGGGAGTCAGAGGTCAAGGAGCGAAGCACTCAAGAGGGGAGGTATTTGCGGAGGGATAGCTGAAGGTATTTTGGACCCATGCCCCAGAAAGCCTTGTGGACAATTCAGTGGGTTTCAAATGTTATCCTTGCATCCACTGGGAGCCAATGGAGAGATTTTAGAGCTGGAGAGATACGATCCTAGGGCTTGAGGCCCAGGACAAGTCACACAGTCCTGTTCTGGATTAGTTGCGAAGGGCGGAGAGTAGAGGCAGGTAGATTTAGAAAGAGGGTGATACAATAGTCCAACCTGGAGAGAACCTGGGCTCGGGAGACAGTGAGCTTCTGGGGGAAGGAGAGGAAAGGCGGAGTACCTCTGAGGAGGTGCAGTAGGAAGTTTGACTTTTTAGAGACATCAGAGATGTGGACAGAGAAGGAAAGTGTGGAGTCAAAGATGACGATGAGGTTCTTAGCCTTGCAGGTGGGGGTAGGAGTAGGGCCAAGGGAGGCCGGCCAGAGAGTGAGCAGAAAGGATGGTGAAGGTGTGCCGATAAAGAGGATCTCCATCTTGCTGGCATTCACACAAATATCATTGGCAGCACACCAATTTTGAATGCAGTTAGGCAATCAGAGAGGAGAGAAGGAAAGGAGGTGGCCGAGGGCAGCCTGAAAATGAGTTTAGTGTTGTCAGCGTAGCACTGGAAATTTGAGCAGGAAATGGCAATGCAGTGGGCGAGAGTTGCCAGGTATTGGTAGAAAAACCAGGGCAAGTGGTTAGACCCCTGGGGAACACCACAGGTAGAGAGGGAGATAGATGATAGGAAGGAGCCAAGTTGGACCTGAGAGGATCGATCAGAGAAGAAAAAAGTCAGCCAGGCCAGAGCCTGATTGCTGATACCCAGGTTATCACAGAGACGGTTGAGCATGATGGTATGGTTGACCGTGTCAAAGGCAGAAGAGAGATTGAGCAGGATGTGGACAAAGGGAATGTTTGAGTCAAGGTTGGAGAGCAGATCTTCATGGATGTTCACGAGAGCAGTGTCCATGCTTCTGGCAGCTCTGAAGCCAGACTGTTGGTCATGGAGACAGCCAACAGAATCAAAATGAAGGTTAAACTGAGAGATGGCCAGCTTTTCCAAGAGTTTGCCCAGGAATGTAGTAATGGAAATTGGGCAATAGTTAGCCGAACAAGAAGGATCAGCGGTGGGTTTCTTGAGAAGAGGATGCACAAGGGAGTGCTTCAGAGGGGAGGGGAAGGATCCTGAGGCAAAGGAGAGGTTGCAAAAATCAGCAAGGGCCGGAGCGAGAGTATCAATGTGGTCCTTGATGGTTTTAGAGGAACAGGGATGAACCTGTTTTGATGTGTCTTTCATAGATCTGACCAGTCTAACGACCTCATCCGGGGGAGAAAAGAGGAAAGGAAGAGAGAGAGGGTTAGGGGGTGGCTGGAGGAGGGTCAGCATGCACAGACCGAGAGGGGAGAGGAGAGGAAGGGAAAGAGAGGACGGACAGAATGTCCTGGGTTTTTGAGATAAAGTGAGAGGCAAGGGCATTTCAAAGAGCCTGAGAGGCAACAGGATGGGTAGAGACTGCAGCAGGGTTGGCCAGCTCCTTGCAGATTTTAAAGAGTTTGGCAAAGTTGTTAGATGCTGCAGAGACACAGGCTTGAATGTGGACTCTCTTCTTAGTGAAGACAGAGAGTCGATATTGCCTTTGGAGGAAGCGACAGGGCAGTTTGTCAGAGGATGAACAAGAAGACCTCCATTTCCTCTCAGTCGCCCTATATTTATGTTTAAGTGTAACTAGATCGGAGTCATACCAGGAATTGCACTTGGATTTGGACTTCAAATGGATCCTCATGACAGGGGCAGGAATATCAAGAGTGTCAGAAATAGAAGAGTAGAGCAGACACAGGGCTGTGTCAGGATGTGAGTCAGCCAGAGGTGGAGGGGGGGAGCCGGTGGCAGCAAAATCTTCTACTGACAAACACTTCATGGGCTAGATGTCCGAGAAGGTAGGTGACAATGTTGGGGTAGGCTTGGCCTGGGGGGAAGAGAGGAAGAGATGAGAAGAGAGGAGGGAATGATCACTCCAGGAGAGAAGAGTGGTCAGAGGGGCAGAGAGGGGGAAATCAGAGGTGATCAACACATTGAGTGTGAGCCCTGCAGAGTGAGTCGGGCCAGAGTGGATGATGGACAGGGAGAGAGAGTCACAGAGGTCATAGAAGAGTAAAGAGGAGGAACCAGTAGAATCTAAATGGATATTGAGGTCACCGAGGAGGAGGAGTTGGGTGGTAGAGGGCAGAAGGGAGAAGGAGAGGTCGACCCACTCAGAGAGAAATGAGGTGATTTGACCAGGAGGCTGGTAGATGGTAGCCGCAGTAAGAGAATAGGTAGGAGAGAGAGAGAGAGCCTACAGACAAGGCATTCAAAAGAGGAGTAGGTCTCAGTGGTAATGATAGAGGTAGGAATCCACTGAGGGAAGATCCGGACTACCCCACCACCAGACCAGGAGGATCTAGGTGCAGAGAGGATCTTGAAGCCATCAGGGAGGAGGGTGTCAAAGCTTGTGACAGAGCTGGCGTGAACCATATCTCAGTAAGACCAAGGACATCAAGTTCTAGTTCTTCCAGGAGGTGGCAGATGTCAGAGGAGTCTTTGACAGCAGAGCGAGAGTTGAGATTGGCAAAATGAAGAAGGTTGCCAGCCTTAAAGACCTTCCGAGGAGTGCTACAGATCAGAGGTACACCCTGAGGAGGAGAAGGATCCCTAGTAGAGGGACAGGAGTAGAGAGAGTGCAAGAAAGCCAAGGGGGGAGAGGAGGGGACAGCTGGAGAAGAGAGGAAATTGATGAGGCAAGGGAAGTGCTATCAAAGAGGAGGGGATTGGCCTGAGAGCCTTGGGCCATGACAGTTTCATTAAGGTAAACATTAATGATGACTTTATAGGAGTCAAAGGAAGCCATCAGAACTTCCCAGTGAGTACCCCCATTAATGCTAGAGAAGGAAATAGGACAGAGCGCAGTGATCATATGAAGAGTCCATATATATGGCGAAGGAATAACAAAGAGGATGTTTGTAAAGGTGTGTCTGGAGGAAGCATTGGAGTAGGTGTCGGCGATAGGAACACTAGGGCTAGAGGTCAAGATATACTTTTTGAACTTCTTCCTGCCAGACTTAGTGAGAAACAGAGAGCACCATGGGGGTGGAAGAGAGGAAAGGAGGGAGAAGCTGGGCGGCTAAGGAAGGTAGGTGTAGAACAAAAGAAAGCGGTGAGGTCACTGGGCCAGCTAGTTACAGAGAAGCAACAGTACATAAGCAAAATGCAGAGAATTTAGCAATGGGCAGCAAGATTTGTCTTTCTAGCAAAAAGGAAAAACAGCAGGATTTGACTTTGCACCAAAAGCAAAAACAGCAATATTTGACTTTCTAGCAAAACAAAAAAGCAGCAAGATTTGACTTTCTAGCAAAAGCAAAAGCAGCAAGATTTGACTTTCCAGTCAGGGATTCAGATATTAGCAAAGGGCTTTAAGAAGCACAGAATGACAAAATGGGAGGAACAAGCAGAAAGAACAGTGATAGTCAAAGGTGGTAGGAATGAGTCCAGAAGGAGGGACTAACCCATAGTTCCGGAGGTGACAATATCAAAGCAGTGTGGATTTCTTAGAGGAGTGAGGTGTCAGCATCACTGTGTTTAAGGTGCAGAGAGGACCCAAATAGTGTTCCGGAAGCGGAAAGGGAGCAGACAGGGACCTTAAAAGTTGGCTTTTGCTGAGAGGGTTGGCTGAAGAATGCTGTTCCCCTGATTGGCTTGAAATGAAGATCAACAGCAAATCAAAGCACAATGTGGAAGAAAGCACTTCAGTCTTAATGCAATAAACAAAGTTGAAAGCAAGGCAGACATGTTGAAAGAACCACATTGTTTTAACATGTGCAGATGAAATTTCAAAGGAAGTCAATCTGTCCATGAGAAACAGGCAGCAAGATGGTAGAACACACTGCCGACTAGCGTGATGTAGTTGTGCTCAATTTAAACTGAATTCACATACAAGAACACACTTTTTTGATCATATTGAAGTTTTGTTCACATAGCTTCTTTTTGGTTTTTCTGAAGGTGTAGGGGCCAACAAATGTGCCTAACTGGTGCAGGATGCTGCTGCAGCCAGCCAAGATCAGGATCCCTGCTTAGCAGCTGGAAGGGTGGGAGGCTGAAAAGACCGTGCGCTCCGTAATGATGAAAGGGTCAGATACAAGAACAAGGCAATGGGCCATGCTCAGGGGGCCGACTAAAGCCTACCTGTCCCCTGATTGGCTTCAAATGAAGATCAACAGCCAATAATAGCACAAAGTGGAAAAAATCACTTCAGTCTCAATGCATCAAGCAAAGGAGAAAGCAATGTAGCCATGTTGAAAGAACCACATTATTGTAACATGTGCAGGCAAAGTTTCAAAGGAAGTCAATTTGTCCATGAAAAACAGGTATCAAGATGGTAGAACACACTGCCGAGTAGTGTGATCTAGTTGCACTCAATTTAAACTGCATTCACAGAAAAGAACACACTTTTTTGATCATATTGAAATTTAATTCACATAACTTCTTTTTGTTTTTTTCTCAAGGTGGAGTGGCCCAACAAATGTGCCTACCTGGTACAGGATGCTGCTGCAGCCAGGCAAGATCAGGATTGCTGGCTTAGCAGATGGAAGGGTGGGAGGCTGAAAAGAACATGCGCTCCATAATGAGGAAAGGGTGAGAGGCAAGAGGGACATCATAATCATGTTCATCTTTGCCCAGATCCCCAGGCTCAACCGTTCCCACTTCTTTATATCCCTCTTTAAAGTCTCAACTCATTTATTTACATTGAACTCCACCACCTTCTTCATATCTTTAATCAGATAGATTCCTAAGTATTTCAGATGAGAGTCTGACCATTTGCAATTCCAATCAGCAAAATACCCTCTTTTGCAAGTCAGAGAAAGTGGAAACACATCTGTCTTGTCCAAATTGACTTTACACCCTGAGAGCCTACCTATCATTTCAAAATGCTTTTCAATATTGTACCACCTCCCACTGGGTTAGATAGGGCAACCACCATATCATCTGCAAAAGAAAGCAATTTCAAACCCTTCCTTCCTTGTTCATAGCATATGCAAGTTATGTATGGCTGTAAGTCTAAAGCACTATTAAACAAAAAGGACAACAAGTGTCAACCTTTTCTCGTTCCCCTTGTAAGAATGAATGAGTCAGACAGTTCATTATTCACAGAAATGCACACCCTTGCTGTATTCTGAAGGCAACTGACCACCCTAAGGGAGCTATTTCCAAATCGCATCCTTTGCACGGTAAACTTTATAAAGGTCCAATTTACTCTGTCAAACACTTTCTCTGCGTCCATGAAAACAAATTCTGTACTTGAGATTTCATTTTGGAGTCAACTCATTACGTCAATCATGGTTCTTATATTATCATAGTCAAACCACCTGTCATAAATCCTACTTGTGATTAATGAATTATTTTCCCAATTCATTTTTCCAATCTATTTGCCAATATTTTAGAAAATATTTTCACATCTACATTTAGAAAGGATATGGGCCAGTAATTACCCCATTTCTTGCAATCCTTTCCTTCTTTGGAATACGTGTGATTATTGCATCTCTCATTGATGGACATATCTCCCCCTCTTGTTTTAAAAGAATTAAACAATTCACTCAATATGGGAGCTAAAATGCACTATTTACAGAACTCTATAGATAGGCCATCCATTCCTGGGGACTTTCAACCTTAACCTTTATGCCACCCACGTATCCACACTGGGTCACCCATGCCTCCCTTCACCTTCTTGTGGGCTGTAGGAAGTCACTGGTTCTTCCAGAGATTAGGGTCCATGTCAGTGACTTTCTTTGCTTCTCTCCTCTACTTCTGCTCAGCTTTGGCTCTGCGGTCCTCTGCTCTTCGTGGTGTTGGCATAGTTATTGGACCAAACGGCCCACCTCATTGAGGTCATGCCACTGTTTCTTCTTCCAGGACCTACAGTGGTGTCTACTCCTGCTAGATCCATGAAGTACTCCCTCAGCCTGCTGCCAGCATGTTCTGCCCAGCCTTTCCTTTGGTCTCTCTCAGAGTTTTAAACTCCCACTTTCTGCAGGCTGCACACCTGGCTCTCTTGTTAGTCCTTGATCTCTTTTCAAATCTCTAAGCTGGTTCCTCCCCAGCATAGTGGTATTCCTTTCTTGGTTTCCAGTGAATAATCTCTAGGCCTCCTTTTGCCATCCTCTTCGCAGTACTTCCTTTCTTCTCCAATGGAATATTCTGCATAACTCTTGAAATCTTCTTCTTCCAAGTACTTTGAGGACATATAGTATGCTTGATGACTCCTTCAGCATTTTTCTTCTTCTCAGTACTTCCAAGACCGGAGTTAAGTCTACATGGAATATTTTCCCTACTCCACTTGCATGGTATAATGGGTTAGGGAGTGGAGGGGGTGTCCCCTGCAGTCATAATGCAGGGATTGTGGCAGTTAAACATAGATGTGCAATCTATGTGATCACTGCGTGCCTGCATTCGCGTGTTCAGAATTTCCATTTGTGAAATCTTTGGCCACTCAATAATAACATAGATCCTCACAATAGCAATTTGTGGTACTGTCAGTGTCAATCCCTACAGGGGGTACAGAGTTGGAGTTTTCACCACAATTATGGTTAGGTGTTATGGAAAGAAGGAAAGGAACATTGCAATATCCTACTGTTGTATTGTCAGATGGTGTCTTAGGAATCAGAGGTTTAGAGAGTTTGGTTATGGAACTGGAGTCCATGCCCTCATGAGGAGAGTTAAGACAGAAATCAATTTTTGGAGTAATCTTTTCTGGTACCCTTATAAACCTTTTGATTTTTCCAGTTGACTTTTCTGAATTTTGTAGTTTATTTTTGCAGCCAGAGGGAATTCTACTGAAGTCCACCTGACATTATAGACATGTATGATATTCTGTATCTTGAAAAGATGCTAGCCTCACAGACTGCGCTCATACAGACATTTAACACAACAGTGTTGTTTTAATTGGTAAGGTGCAGGATTAGAAAATAAGAATGAGAGACACTTTGTCAGTGTATAAAGAAAGGTTTCTGTATTTTAAATACTGCAATAGACAAATGTATTAATTGCATACATTGGTGTCTCAACAAAGGTCAATTTTACATTCATGAAAAGGATTTTGTCACGTCTTGTTAACTCAACAGATGTCAATTGTTATATTCATATAAGGACCTTTGTTACGCCAAGGACTATGTCACGCCTTGTTATCTGAACAGATTACAAATATACATTCATAGAATGCACTTTGTCATGCTAACACGTGTTTCAACCTGACTAGGCTGTCTTCAGGGCATAAAACCAATAATAATTGATACAGCAAACATTTATATGAGGAATTCCTGTTGCAGAAAAAGAACTTGTGTATATATTCAGCTGTCGAAGTCAAGGGGTGAGTCTAATTGTGAAGGAGATACAAAGACCTCATTCACAATGCAGCATTGGCATATTGTGTATAGGTCAAATGTCTGATATGTAAAGTGTCCTTTTACGGTGAGGGCGGTACGCCATTGTATGGCCGCTTCAAAGATTCATGCCGTGTTCGATTAGGTTACAATTTTCAGACTCGTGTCCGACGCCGTATGTATGATATTCTGTCCAATGTTAGTCCATATGACTCCCAGGACTTGGGTGCTTTTTAAGCACCCCAGTTTTGTCTCAGGGTGATTCTTTCACACTGAAAATGTGTTGTCGAAAAGACTGATCAAAAGCTTTACATAGATTTGGCTAAACCAAAAGGACAGCTAGTTTTGATCATATTTAAAAAATCAAAGCACCAGTATGGTAGTCCTTGCGGAAATCATGCATGGGGAGTTAATGCATCACACTTAAAAAGGGCCATTTGTGTTGGAGCATTCCATTCTCCATGGGGACCACAGTGTAGGCCTAAATGGCCATTTTGGGGAAGCAGGCTCACCTTGAACTCAGCCCTGTACTATCTGGAGTATTTGAAACTGTCTTACTATCCTTTTGATCTAATGGCCTTTGGAAACGTGCATTTGTTACTGGATGGGATTAAACCAGAAAACTTCTGAGTCCAACTAACCGGATAAACTCAAGAAGATGGCAAGTTGCTGTTTAAATAGCAATTATCAAAAACAGTGAGGCTACAAGGAACATCAACGGACGAACACTCATTCTCAGCGATTTCCACATAAAATACTATTATATACTTTATTGATGCTTCAGAATGATGTCATGCTATGTGGCAATAGTGAAAAACCTATCAAGGGTTGGGATTGGTTTAGTAACACATATAGACATACACTCATATAGGAGTTAGGTGTGTTATTGGCTGTCAGATATCAGGTAGACAATTTATGACTACCTCTTCGTACATGTCATTTAAGAAAAATCAGTTACGCAGTGTTTCCTTGGTTTCTCAAGTAATAAGATCCTTCTTTATATGGACTAATACAATTGGTTGGGCATACTTATGCCATGTTTGGAACATTTGGTTCAATTAGAAGCACATAAGCCAAGACCCAGGTGCAAGTAGATTGGACATGAAGCTGCCTACCAACCAATGATACCAACATCTCTCATCACCCATGCCTTTTGCCAGCTAATTCTCTTTTTACTTGGCCTTGCAGAGTATTCCTATCCTAGGAAAGCAGCTGGAGTGAGGGCACTTGCTTTCATGTCTGGAACTCCAAGTTCAAGCCATATTTTCAGCGTTGACTCACATGACAAGAGACCATGGGCCTCATTACAACCTGCAAGTCCGGGACCGTGCAAAATCCGTGACGGCGGTAAAAACGTTTCCGTGTCCGCAAGGTTGCAGAAAAACCGTCCGATTACACGCTGTCGGTCGCGCGCACCACACGGACTCGGAAACGTTGTTACCGCCGTCACGGAAAACCCCATGGAAATGGAAATAACGCAGCCACAAGTGGCGCAAAACCCGTGTCCGCCTCCGCCGCCACGGACACGGAACCGGAAATACCATGATCGCCAAAACAGGAAACAGAGAGGCGGCCATCATATAAAAGCACAATCCATTGCCATCCAGAGTCAGTACAAGCACAATCCTAACTCTGAGAAGCCAAAAGGGACCACCAGCATGTCTGCCAGGATTCCTGCTCAGAGGCAGCGCAAACAGCGCTTCAGCGAGGCGGAGCTAACCGTCTTGGTGGAGCACATTGTGGACAATGCGGAGATGCTGTTCAGCGCCGACCAACGGCGTGCCACACAGCAGCGGAGGAAGGAGGTGTGGACCGAAGCTGCATGCAAGTGCACCGCTGTGGCCGTGACAGTGAGGAGCGTGAAGGACTGCCACAAGCGGTGGGACGACCTGAGGCTGAGGGTACGCAACCTCATTTCCACGCACCGCCAACGCAGCAGTGGGACAGGCGGAGGACCCCCTTCCCCACTGAGGCTGCAAGCATGGGAGGAGCGTTGCAGCAGCGTCCTCCACCTTGAGGCAATCCATGGGATCGGGGAGGCTTAGGCAGGAGTGAGCCCACCTGTAGATGCCGGTAAGTGCCCAAACATGAATGCCACATGAAAATATGCAGTTGTCAGTACTGGGCCAAAGGACCCATTAACAACCCCCCTCCCCCCAGGCAGTGCATGTGTGGGCCAAAGGACCCATTAACAACCCCCCCTCCCCCAGGCAGTGCATGTGTGGGCCAAAGGACCCATTAACAAGCCCCCCCAGGCAGTGCATGTGTGGGCCAAAGGACCCATTAACAAGCCCCCCAGGCAGTGCATGAGTGGGCCAAAGGACCCATTAACAACCCCCCCCCCCCGCAGGCAGTGCATGTGTGGGCCAAAGGACCCATTAACAACCCCCCCCAGGCAGTGCATGAGTGGGCCAAAGGACCCATTAACAACCCCACCCCCCAGGCAGTGCATGTGTGGGCCAAAGGACCCATTAACAACCCCCCCAGGCAGTGCATGAGTGGGCCAAAGGACCCATCATGATCCATATGGCAACCAATATCACAGAATGCATACACCAGCAATCAGATGCATGTGACTAACACTATTCAATGCACAATCTTAATGACGCATGTGATGCACCCATCTGCCACCACAACAACACTAATTGCATGCCCTTTGTGTCCCCACAGCCGTTTCAAGTGACAGTGATACTGCACAACAGGCCAGCCAATCTGCACCGGCAAGTACACAAGCCACCGCCACCACACAGGAGGATGCTGCCGGCAGTTCTGCACCTCTGGCCACATTACCAGCCACTACAGATGTGCCGCCCACCACCACCACCGACATCCCCACCGTCTCCACACTGCCTGAGTGTAGACAGGTGCCACGGGAACCTATCATGGCCACCCAACACAACACCGAAGGCAGCAGCACTGCAGAGGGGGCGGCCTGCAGTGATTACAGTGCCCTGCAAGAGCGTTGGCCAACAGGCAAATCTGGCACGGATGCCCTCAATCCCAGATTCTGCGCAATCAAACACAACCACCCCATCCAGCTCCACTACTGCCAGTCCAAGGAGGCGCTCGAGTAGGCTAACGGGTCCCTCGGGCAAGGTTGCACAGGCACAGAAACGCACACGGAAGTGATGGCATGTGTGTGGGGCAGTGCAGGACACATGTGGGCTACAAGGGTGTGAGAGGGGTGGGCACGTTTGGGTGGTGTGGTAGGTAGTTTTGGGGGTTTGAACAATGGGGCCTGGGTGGGGGTGGGCACGTTTGGGTGGTGGGGCAGGTAGTTTTGGGGGTTTGAACAATGGGGCCTGGGTGGGGGTGGCCATGTTTGGGTGGTGGGGTAGGTAGTTTTGGGGGTTTGAACAATGGGGCCTGGGTGGGGGTGGACACGTTTGGGTGGTGGGTGGCCCCGGGTGTACAGCTTCCCTAACCAATGCACCTCCTTCCCTGTTGTTATTACATCAATACATCACCATTTCGAATCAAGACATACATGTGTGGACATTGATCATTTATTTTGCAGTGCAACTATTAATTCATTGTCGTCACCATGTTCGTGCATTACTGTGAATGTGCTGTGACTCAAAAGTAAATGCGAATCAGGGCATCCCGTGCTCTCTGGCCATCATGTGGACCCCCAGGGGAAGGCGGTGCCATCCCATCCCCATCTCCATCCCCATCCCCATCCCCATCTCCATCCCCATCCCCATCCCCATCTTCCTCATCTGCGTCTGGTGGCATTGGGATGTTCCTGCGCAGGCATATATTGTGCAGCATGGCACAAACGAGGGTGATTTTATCCGTCTTTACTGGGCTGTACAGCAGTGATCCGCCAGATCTGCTCAGACAGCGGAAACGGGCCTTCAGCAGTCCAAATGTCCTCTCAATCATTCCACGTGTGCGGATATGTGCCCTATTGTATGCCTCTTCATGCCTGTTCCTTGGTCTCCGTACAGGTGTCATCATCCATGACATGAGTGCATATCCCGCATCACCTACATGGGATGTAGATGGGGGAACATGTCAGTGTTTGTGGCATCATGTCCTCATCTGCTGCTGTGCAATCTTGTATCATCATTCATTCATGCATATGTACCATGCAGTGTATGGAGGTATGTTTTAGGCATCACGATGTATGTCGCTAACTGGATATGGGCCTACACATTAACTAGCATGTTTACTGTGCCCTGCGGGTGACATTTGATTGTGTGCATGTCACGGTGCAGTGCTGTCCACACTTGGCAGAGTGACTCCACTGTATGGAAGTCGTAAATACACGTCGTCTCATTTACACACCTCTCGTGCCCTTTGAGGCAGTGTTTCAATTGAGGGAGGGTGTCTGCAGTGGCACAAGGTTCATGGGACAGTGACGGGATAGGCTGTGCCAGCATGTGCACGGGCACATTGTGGTGCCCTGTCATGTCTTCCTTCATGATGTTTGGCATCCGCTGTGTATTTGGTAGATGGAAGGGGGGTGATGCATGTGCGGTCACAGCGGCACACTCACAATGCTCATTGGCCTGGACACAAACACACCACTTCGACAGGGTTGTAGCATTGTCAGCTGTACTCACCCAATAGCCATGTGCTTTGTCTGGCATAGCATTCCATGTACCGTGGCAACATGGAATTCCGCAGTACCATTGAGTCATGTGATGAGCCTAGGAAACGTCCGCAGCAGTGTGTAATCAGTTGCATGGCATCACAAACCATCTGGACATTCAAAGAGTGATACTGTTTCCTATTGCGGAACACCACCTCAATTGCACGTGGTACTGTCAGCTCAACATGGGTGCAGTCAACTGCGCCTATGCAATTTGGCATGCCTGCTATGGCATGGAAGGCCAACTTGGTGGCAATGACCTCGGGGAGGGTGCGGGGTAGGGCTATGTGTTCCGACACATGGCGGAACAGGGCATCCAGTACCTGTACCAGGATTTTTGAGAAACAGGGTTGTTATATGCCGTGCAGCTCACCAACCGTGTGTTGATAGGTGCCAGTGCCAAGGAAATGCAGTACTGAGACAACCTTCAAGAGGGGGGGATGGCGGTGGGGGTGTCAATTTGGCTGCTGATGTTGTCCTCAATCATGGCAGTGATGTGCAGGATTGTTGCACGGTCCAGCCGGTATAGTGTGTGGATCTGTCCTGGGTATCTGTCCTGGGTGAGGTTCCAGGGTGAGGCCCTGATGCGTGGTATTGCAGGCTGGCGGCAGGGTCGGGCTGGCTGGGCAATGGGGTTTGCCATAGCTGCAGGGTTGGCTGGTTGCCGCCTGCACCTCCTCCACCTATGCCTCCTCCTCTGCGCCATTACTGCCACCATGTGCAGTGCTGCCTGTTGGTTGAGTAGGCCTAGTCCCAGTGCTACTAGACCTGCTGCCTGCATGGTTCTGTGTTGTGTTGGGCTGGGTGTGGCCCTTTTGTAGGCTCCCAGTGGCCTGCTAGGTCCAGCTGGGCTGATTTGGTGCACCTGTGCCCTGATTCAGTTCAGCATGCAGTGTATAACGCCATGTTCGCGGTGGCGGCGGTTCCGCAACCGTGATCACGGTATTTACGCCATTTTTTTGCTGGTATTTCCGTGTCCGCGCTAGTTGTGATGCTCACGGTGTTTCGTGTTGACGGTAACGGAGAGGTTCCTGTGCAGACGGACTTAACGGGACCCCTATTTCCGCGGTGGCGGTTGAGGGTGGTGCTATTACCGGGGCGGCGGGTCATGATTGGGCGGACATGGAAACGGTGCCGGTATGGTTTTACCAGCAGTGTTAATTCCGGACCGGAGTACTTGCAATGAGGCCCCATGATTCAGTTCATTCTGCAAGCTTTTAAATGTTTTAATGAATTAAGACTTGGCACCTTCTTTGTTCTTTCTTCCACCTTAATGTGAGAAACTTCATCTTTTGTACACCTGTTCTTCTTCATCTTAGATATCTGAACTGGACTTATCAGTACTTGACTTCAGGCCTGACAGCCTACAAACACAGCTCCAACAACCTGCTATTCTACTGAAACACAGCTTTTCATTTTCTCTTCCTAATTCTTTAGCTTATTTATATCATGATACCGATGTCCAGTTTCTGTACAGTGGTGGCTCCGCCTGCATTCTATTCAATACTTGTAGCCAGCCTATACGATGACTTGATCTGTCTTGCATTTCAGCATATGTACATTCATTATTCTTCTGATTTCTGCAGCACTTTTTAGTATGTAATCTTCTTCTTTTACACTTTTAAATTTCACTTGATTTTTGCTACATCATTTCTCCTCTAGGATTCATACATTATCTTCATTCAGTAGTTCAGGGCTTTGTTTACACTTCCTTATGATGTCATTAGTCAATTTTCTCAGCTCTTTCTCATATTCTTCCAGGAATCTCCTCCTGCAGGCTGTCATGAACTTGTGGATACATTCAATATGGTTGTCAAAATGGATATCGTCTTCCAAATACTCCCTGCAGTATTGGTACAATAGCTGGTGTTAGAAAGGGCCCAGTCTCAAGTCTCTAATACAGGGGATGTAAGGGGGTAGGATCTCCTGCAGCTGTATACTTCTGCTCTTCTACATCACCCCCTCTGGTGAGTTCTCAACCAACTCCTCAAGTTTTCCTGCTTCTCTGAATCTTCTCTTAAAGAAGAGTTACTTTGGTATCCATATCTTTGTGAACCCCCTAAGGGAGCCCACACATTTGATTTGTTTGTCCACACTCCAGGTCATGTAATTGCATTCTCCCCTTGGGGTACAGAATACCCAATGTTCCACATAATTCCTGTGATCTCTTGGGTGCAGGGATTTTGTTCCTTCAGGTGCCACAATACTTGTTTTTATGTGGTTTCTAATGGTACTTTCAGTCTGCACGTTATCTTCTGTTTCATCCTTCACATCGATCATGAGCTTCATTCCCACTGCTTTCTTTGCTATTTTCTGGCATTGTTCAATTATTATCCTTATAACACAGAATCTGAATATTATCATCACCAATATTGGTCCAAGGAACTTGAACACATTTGCCATCCAGTCGGGAATCCATGCAAACAGAAATGAGAACCCATCGTCATCTCCAAAAGCCTCTGTCTCCTCCCCCATTTTCATGCACAGTTCTGTCAAAATAATTACAGCATCTGTCAGAGTCCCGTTTTCATCATCATGGGATGATATGAAAGTACAGCAAGAAGGCCTGACCTTGGCTCAAACAACTCTTTTCATTGCTGTAATCAATTTGAGGACATACATGTTCTGGTCGATCCTTAACCTATTGGCCCTCAACTATTCCTTTATGGCATTAAATCCTTTTGTAGTGGCATTGATTGTCTGTAACAGCTCCTATATGGTGATTTGCAACCATTTGGCATTCACGTTTGCTTGAAGTCCAGACATAAATATAGATGTCATTATCATGACAGTCTTGCTGAACAACTTGTGCTCATCCGGAATCTCATTGTAAGCTTCTATTGACTTAGCTGATAAATAATGATCTCTCTTCATCCACTGGAGTGTAAGTGACCTTCTTTTTCTCAGGTGTTCATCCACTTTTGTAAATCCCTCAATATTCAGGTCACTCTGGGTAATCACCAACACTGGAACATAGATGGGTACAATGAAACACACTGCTTCCCAGTTCCTGGGCAACTTCATATATGCTCTGAGTCCACAGGCCCAATATCAATCCATTGGGCCAGCAGTCTCTCTCCTCATTTCTCGGATATCAATTATGTTCTTGCAAGCTTCATTCTCTCCAACTCAGACTTTACCTTTGCTACGAAAGCAGATTGTTGCATTAGTCAATGCGACTTCAGCCATTGGTCCTGATTCATCATCCACCCATGTCAGCAGTTTAGAATACTTGGGCCATGACTATAGAAACTCATTATTCACTTTCTGTACCTTGTACACTGTTCCCTTCCTCAGCAGATGAGCTACAGAGGACAACATCCCATTTTCCCGTCCTTTGGTCATAATCACTTGTTCATAGATTAACAGCTGTGAGTGCTCCCAGCATCCAGGCATTCCAGTCTTTTCAGTTTGGTCAGATGAATTCATCCTCTTAATTTAATCAATTATTACTTTGTTTTGTCCCACAGTAGGATACATGAGCATCTCATCTGTGGATCTAGTGTCTATTTCCATTTGCTTTGTCTTTATATAATCATCTTGATAAGTGAATGTCTGTCTTGATCGCCATCACAGGGTTGCCCAGCTCCCTTGGAACTGTACTCTTGTAGTACATGCCGCTAGATGGCTGAGGCACTTAGCATCATGTGCCGGCATCTCTTTTGAAATGAATGTTCTTACTGTACTCATGGCATTGGGGATGTGGGAGGAGACATAAAAGCTCTCATTATATGCCTTCTTCCCCACCTTTTTCATATGTTGGTACCGTATATTATTCCCCAAGTGAGCCGAATTATGAAGATCAGTATTTATCCCCTAGATAACTTCTTCTACATCCCTCTTATGTCATTTGATATGCCCACATAGGTCAACAAAATTATCATCATTTGTACTAATACTGGGAAAAATCACATGTGTTGTGTTTTCAATAAAACCATCTAAATGATAAAGACTTTGGAATGTAAGATGCAAAAATAAGAAAAGAAAGCACATGCATATGTAAAACATGCATACAATTTTAGATAAACATTTTGTGTGCCACGTCATTTCTTGTTGATTTACTGGCCTTCCTGCAACTGCATTTTTCACTCCTTGAATCATTTTTAATACATGTACTCAAATCACATTCATAGTTGCACAATCTGCTCAATTATTGCAATCAAAAGCCTCCTTATAATTGGGCTGTTCTTTGGATCTTGGGGAAAGGTGAGAACATTAACATCTCTAGTAATAAGGATAGGGTATGAATGAACTATAAACACAAAAACTGAAACCACAACCCTATGTGTGTCACTATTGTCTGGTGTCATATGTTATTTTTGCAATATATTTTCTCAAAAATGTATCTGGGAATGTATACCTCTTCCAGTTTTTAATAAGGAATTGGTGCTTGGACATAGTGCCGATATGGTTTTTCAAAGAATCTCTAAAAAGTATGTTTAAGCTCTGGAATTCTCTGGAAGTCTGTACACTCCCTGTTATTATTTTATGGAGTGTCCTATTAATTCCAGTCCAAAAGAAATGGTTTTTAATCACACACTTGCTTTATCATCCTCCTTCTTGGTCATCGATCTTGTCTGCACACGTCAATTCTTCTTCTTGTCTTGCTTCCCAGTCAGCGGGTACTAGAGGGAGGGTCTCTAGATGTTTAAGTCGCCCAAATGTAACCAAGCTCTTTTTCCAGACACCCTAACTGAAGTAGGGGAAACTTCCTCTACTTGGTGTGGTCCATTGAACCTTGGATCATGACATCTGTGTATAACGTTTTTGATAAGCACTTGATCTCCAACATACAATTTTGGTGGTGGCAATAATTCACTTGGATTAGTTAGTGGACTGTCCTCCTCTGTGTTCATCAACCCCTCCCTCTGATGCTTGACTTGATCTGAAATGAAAGAATCAGTGGTCACATGTCAAATAATCATGCATCTCATCACCTTCACCTAGTGTCTGTGCTACACACTGGGCATCTCTTCTAACTCTAGATGGAGGCGTGCGGGGCATCCTTATGCAGTGCCCTGTTTCTAATTCTTGGGTTGGAAGATGATGGTCTGAACCTGGCTGATTTCGAAGGACATACAAGGCTAAGGGTAGGCAATAAAGCCATCCCTTTTTCAAAGTGAATCTAATCTTTGCTATTCTTTCTTTGAGGAGCCCGCTGAGCCTCTCACATATCCTGTGTGCTTGTGGGTGATAAGCAGAAGAAAGCATATGCTTTTTGTTCAATAAAAGCCCTATTTGTTCAAATAGCTCAATGACAAAGTGTGGACCATTATCGTGCCTTAATATTTCACACACACCCCATCTAGGAAATACCTAGTGCACCATGAACATCATTGCGCAAGTTGAATCAGGATGTGTACAAGGACCGGCTTCGATCCATCAAGAAAAGTGACACACCATCATCAATAGATACCTATATCCATTACATGTCTGCAGCATATCAATGTAGTCGATATGCAAATGCTGAAATGGGCCATTTGGATGGGTTACTAGTCCTCTGATTGTTCTTAGTGTATGCCCAGATGTAAACTTCTGAAACACAATGCTATTCACAATGAACTGTGCAACATTGTCCAATGAATTGGGAACAAACCAGTCCTCTGAAATAGTGGCAGCAAGACTTTCTCGGGTTATATGCACGGGGTAATGCAGCCCCTCAAGTGTGTCTTTTAGTAGTGTCACTCACATCACTGGCTTTCCAGTGTTTTCCTGTCTGCATAGTGCTTCTGTGGGGGCTAAAGAACATCCCCTATGTCTCCATAGCTCCTGCTTTTCTTGTGGGGCTCTACCCTGTTTCTCTATGAGTTGCATAACCAACAGCATATTGAACCCCTCTCACACCAACATGGTTCTATTTGATACTTTAAAAAATATTTTCAGTTTCAAAACTCCAAATTACGGAGGAATACACAACCCTTTTAGCTTCTAAATCTGCTTCTTTGTTTCCATGAGAAATAAAGTCTATTTGTTTAGTATGCAATGCACATTTTATGACCACTATGGCCACTTTGAGTTCTAGTGCCATAATGAGCTTGTCCAACAAAGACACATGTTGCACTGGAGTGCTCTGTGCATGGAGATAACCCCGCATTTTTCAACGTGACAGCCCTGCGTGTACGGGTGACATCACATATGTGGAGTTACTGTACATTGTCACTTCCTGATCTTTGTGTTTCTCGAGCACAGAAATAAGCAATACCAATTCATTTGCCAGTGCTAAAAAATGGGATGGATGTCTTGCACTCGCTACTACCTTAAATTCACCACTTAATCTGAATCTTACAACTGTAAGATGTAACTGAATCTTACATCCTGTATGCCTCTCCCTACTAGCCTGATCAATTTTTGACAAACAGTCAATGAAAAGAATCTCCCCTCCCACTAAAGCATTTTTGTTCACAGGGGTATATCATGATACAATTCAACATAGCTAGTGCAATTGTATGCATGATAACCTTCTTCTAAAGGTTCAGCTACAAATGTGGCTGCGTTCACTATTTTACATCTCACAATTTTAATTGCTGTATTAGAAATCATTACTTCATATGCAAAAGCTCTTTGTGTCATCAATGTACATTTGGGTTTCCCTAAAATGGCAAAGAAGGCATGCTCCACATATAGTGTCATTGCACAGCCCATAGTAATACTTGTGGACTTCTCAATCTCAAATGCAGCAGCAGCCAAAGATTGTTTGTATGGAAAATGTTGTCTCATAACTGGATCTAAAATCCCACTGTAAAACATCAAAGGTTTATACTCTAGTGTTTTTCTTTGTGTGAGTACTGCTGTCATTACTGATCCATTGGTGTGTGAAAACAAACACAACTCTTCACTATAACTGGGAATTCCCAACACTGGAGCAGTACAAATTGCTCTTTTTAATTCTTCAAATCCTTCCCCCATTTCTTCAGCCCATTCTATCTTTTCCTTACCAACTTGTGCTTTATTAACTGCTTGCAAAAGTGGTTTTGTGTATGTGCTGGAGTCGAACATCCAGGCCCTACAATAATTGCATAGGCCCAGAAACTGCTGCATTTGCCTAAATGTATTTGGCTTTGGTGTTTTAATGAACACCTCAGCTCTCTTAGGTGTCACTTTCTTTCCTGCATGTGAAATTAACTGGCCTATGTACAACACCTCTTCCTGGCAATGCTGTAATGTCTCCTTATATACTTTGTATCCCTTGCCTGCCAATACAGTCATTAACTGAACAGAGTCCTGACTACATTAGCATTGGTTTCACTACAGATATGTCATCTAAGTACTGAATTACAATTTCCTCTCACTCTTAACTAGGTTCTTCTATTAAATGTTCATTCTTTAAAGAAATTAAAAGAGACATTTCCTCTGGTGGAAAAAGCATGTATTGGATGATGTCACATATGTTCTCTTATTGCCTAGACAAGCTTACGCACACAGATATCTGCAAAATGCTGATAAACTGGCTATTCTGATCAACAAACCGTTCGTTTCATTTTTCTGTCTTTATATAATTATTTGCATTGGAGTACTAGAGCTTGTCTCTAACATTGTGGCCCGCCAGTATCCAGTGAGAACAATATGGGTATAGACACTGAAAGAATGGAAAGTATAATTAAACCTAAAACATTCCCTGAAGCAAGCACACTAATTAAAAGTTTAAAAAGGCGTGTGCCACATGACCAAAATCAATTGATCAAGTATCTTGATAATTCTCTCCATGTCAACAGCAAAATGTGGTACAAGAACATGAGTGAAGTGCAGAGGGAGAAGTCTGATGAGAGCTGGTTTGTGTGTTCCCTCATCGAATTATGCCATGAGTGCCTCGAGAATTTTTAAAGCAACAGAAGTACCTACCAACACAGCACACTGCCTGACACATCTCACACTATGCATGACACAAGGACAATTCCAGGGTCAAACATCCTCCATTAGGTGGGTAACATAGGCAGACTCTCCATGTGAGGATAGTTTTATAAAACATAGCCCTCTGATGAGTAATGCTAAAACACAACACAATGGCCCTCATTACAACTCAGGCGTTAAGGGTTAAACGGCGCCGTCGGCGCCGTTAACCCTTAATGCCTGATTACAAGTGTCCCTTTGCGGGTTGTTGTTTACCGCCTGCTTTTAGCAGGCATTAAAAATCCAACCCGCAAAGGGACTTTGGAGCTAATTACGGCACCGTAATTAACGGTGCCGTAATTAGCGCCTTCCCCATTCCCATTATGCCCTATGGGGCCAAAAATGGGAATGGGGAAGGGCAAATGGTGAATGGGGAATTACCGCCCCACTCACCTTGGAATGGGGCGGTAATTCTGCCATCCACCATGGCGGAATCGTAACCTTAGCGGCATGGACCATGGTGCTAATAGCACCATGGTCCTCCGCTAAGGTTGTAATGAGGGCCAATGGGCCTCATTACAAATTGCCCGGTATGGAAACAACGGGGGCTGTAAACCCGCCGCCACCGTTGTTTACATGCCGGGCGATCACAATTCCTGCAGGCGGGAGGTGATGTTCCCGCCAGGTCTGACATTGCATAGGACTCAATGGGAATGGGGATTAACACCATTCTGCCTCTGTGATTCCCGGGAAACCGGGGTTGTAATGCCCCGGTAATTCTGGGAATCATGGAGGCGGAATGGTAATACGAGTCTGGCGGTAACCAGGTGGTTTTACCGCCTCGGTTACCGCCAGACTTGTAATGAGGCCCAATGTAATTAAATACATACCGTCTAGTCCAAATAAGGGAGGGATTAGAATAGAAGACCACAATTTGCTGCCGTGCAGTGTCGCACAAGGGAAGTAAATATCTGGTTGCTGGAAGAGAGGACAGATACAAATAAAAGGAAGTTTATTTCCCTCAAAAGGGTGGGTCAATGGACGAAAATGATGTAAAGCACTAGCAATCCTAGAGCAGCCTGAGGAGGTTGTGTAGAATGCAACCACAGTGTGCCTTGAAGAATGGTCTGAATACACAAAAATGCTCACCTGGGTAGAAGACGAGGGAGGACCAGTACCCATAATACCGATCAAAAATGACACTCAGTGCTTCAGAAATAATGGTACAGTGAAAGTTGGAATGAACACAGGTTGTGAATGCATTTTTGAAATGCTAGGTATGAAAGTAGGCACATCTGTACTAATGGACCGCTGTTGAGATTGTGGTTCAAAGGTCTACATGCAACTTTGCCCAAAGTGGGAAGGTATCTGCTCCATAGTGATTATAGGCGGACCAGCACTGGTAGTGCCACAGAGTGAGGTGCAAATTGGTGACTTCCCCCAGATGAGTAACCACATCTGAAATAAATGGTTGCTTACCCTAAGTCATACCAAACATTATTTTTCAACGAAATCAGTAGAAGTATATGAATGCATACCAGAGGAACACACATTGATATGTAAAACAGCAGTATTCTTTGCCTCCAGACTTACTCCCGACTTGCAAACAGCCACAAATGCAGAATGGTCACAGATAACCAGATGGAAGCATTTTCAAACAATACATGCAACTATAAAAGGGTTTAATTCGACCAAGGGCGAGTTGAGAACAGTGAGGCTAATGACCGTCCAAAAAAGGCATGTCCTTGATCTGATAACGGCCATGGAGGGATGGATTTGTGCTAAGATCAGCCCATCTTGCTGTATGTACATATCAGCAAACAATGAGGAGAATGGGTCCCTTACAGAGGCTATGACAGCCTTACAGGAACCGCACACTAAGATGGTGTCAGAGTTGGAAGACATTGAAGACGATGACTGGTTTGATTAGCTGTTTTCACGAGTACCCACTTGGTTGTCAAATGCATTCAAAACATTATTTTACATACTGCTACTGGTCCAGACAGCTGTCTTTGTCCTAAAAATAGTAGTGAACTAAAGTAAAAGAGTGAGTAAGAAGGCACTGGAAATGGCCATAAGAATAAAGATGGCTACCCAAGGACATGAGTGTAGACAAACAGATGAATTACCCCAGAGGTAACCCCTTGACCATCTTATTGGAAATCCTGGGACATTGTTCGAATGTCCTGTTGACCCCTACAATTACACCAAACATTGGGTGGAATATGAAGTTGATGTGGATTGCTGCTTCATGACTTGTGATCATGGTGAATACATAGCACAAGAAGGCAGCTTGAGGTGGGTGAGCAACATATGGATACACAAAGATGATTATAATGAAATGGGCAGAAATGTGTGTGTGGTTGAAAATTCTACCAGAGGGAAGAATGTAATGACAAAGATGAATACACATCATTACTACCTCCTGCCCCAACCCTTCTCCATTACCGTATGGGTGAGAAATGTTACAAACTGAGACAGCGGTCCCACCCTATAACTATAAGGGTGGTTAGTCATATGAGTTTAACTGAGATCCATGAACCAATGTGCTTAACCAAATTGAAGATATATGCAATCTGCCATACAGGATTAGTTAGATTGTGCAACACAATGAAGGAATAGAACATAGGTTATAGGATGCACAAATAGTGTGTGGTATAAATAGTGCAACATAGAATAATGGATAGGAGGATCCTATGTACCAAGAAAGGGACTTGCTACACTGAAAGGGCAGTTGAACAATAGGTAGATAAGATGCAGAATACACGGGCAGAGAAACCATCATATGGCAGACATACAGGATGAATAGGTGCGACTATAGGTCTCCAATATGGAGACAGGAAGACAGACGTGCAACCATTTTCGTAAACACAGAGGCTGCAGCAAGTCTCAGAATTAGCAAGCCCTCATAACTGAAGATGTTGAATTTACAAAAACATATGTATTGTAGAAACTCATGCAGAGAAGAAGCAGTAGTTCACGGCCAGGGCCAAGATCAGGAACAAGGAAGAGATTAATAGATGAACAGAATGCAGACATAGGAACAAAACAAACATTCCCAGGACAAGAAGTGGTAGACTCCCAAGTTTATTAATTTTAATAAGAGCACAAACAAACATTGGTGTCCAGGTAAATGAGATTAGTAAACCAAAAGACTATATAGAAAGAAACTGAATAGTGTCCCATGTAGCAACAAAAAACACAACATGCACGTTAGAATAAGCTAAAACCACCAACAATAGAAGGGAATCCATTCTCAAACATGGTAACCTTACATGTGATCCAAATATGGAAAACATTGGCTATTCATTATGAGCCAAACATAGATAAGACAGTTGCAAAACTCCCTCAGCATTCACTCAGACACCAGACAGCACACAATGCCAAGCATCAAGTATAGGGAGGTCTCATCACCTTGGGATGACTGGGAGTATTCTTTAATTGGATGTATGGCAGACCATGGAAGTCTTTTCCTCCACTTATGTCTCACTCATGTCTTGACACCTTGTCAAGGTGTCCAAGGTTGATAAGATATATGCCAACCAATGCGAAGTCACTCTGTCACACGGCCTATGATGAAAAATGACAACCAATGAACTGCCCCTGTAATAATGCAGAAGAATTATGCATAGTGGGATGGTTCTATAAGGAGCCATCAGATATGAATCTAACAATAGAGTGAGTAACCCTTATACATCCTATGAATTGTTTGAGCCATTAATAAACTCCACTTCCCTGTAGGCTTTGTAAACTCATAGGGCCTCATTAGGAGGCAGGAAGCCACGTAATGAACGTGGCGGTACAGGACCGGCACCGTTCATTACGGGCTGCCCTATTTCGAGGACTGCTGCGGAACCCACTAAGGAACGCCTGGTCAGACTAGCTAGCAGTCCGGGATGCTAACAACAAGTCCGTCATTAACAGGCCCGTTGTTAGCATCCTCCCCCTCCCCGGTTATTGCCCTTTTCTGGGCCCCAGAAGAAATAAATAAGGGCACGGCTACCACCAGGGTCCTAATGAGGCCCATTGTGTAATGTGATGCCATTGCTAGCGTAGGGATTGTACAAATCATGCCTGCAATTGTTGAAAATATGAGAGCTATGATGTTGAAATGCATGTTTCTGTCCAGGTTTAGATTTGTTGTTTGAATAAAGCTGGGTTTTGATATGCATCTGAGTCCTCCATCATTGAGTATTTTTCTTACTAATTGCGTGATCCTGGGCACAACTTAACATCGGTGTCACTGCTGCTGTCAAGAGGGCACTCTGAACCTGCTCTGTGCCACTGATGAAGAACCTGCTGCCAATCAGGATACTGATACTGCAAGGCACAAGTACACACCATGCTTATGGAAAGGAGCTTAATAAAGGGGAATCTGATTAGCAGATTTACCGTTCAGAGATGAATTTAGCCGCATCATTTTATATTTAATAAAAATAAAAAAATCCTGGGATTTCACACCCTTGCTAGATGCCAATTCATCACTGCTACCCTATTACCCCTAATTACTGTCCTCTATTTGTACAAGCAGTAGAACAGTTATTAATGTTTTAATGTTCTTCTCTCCATGCCATAACTGTAGGAAAAATCTACTTCAACTCCATACTCCATTTTGTAAGAAATGGGATTAAATGTCCGCTGAAACATTCATATTTTTTAAAGTTGCTCTTATTTCGGTGATTGCTATCACTAGAGCAGATTATTTTAGATTATTCTTAAAAAATTCTCAGGAATATTATTAATTTATTTTAACTTTTTCCGCAGACTTTTTAGTAACTCAAACTGTATTCTGAGGATTTTTATGATTCTACTGTTTATGATGCAATTTTTTATGCGTTTATGAAAAAAAGTATCTTCAGAATAAAGTAAATTTCTCAAAGAAATCATTGCACACATTTCGATCAAACTTTCCAAATTTGTGTGATCCAGACATTCAATGGGCCTGCTTAACAAACGTGTTTTTCAATGGGGAAATGAAAATTAGCCCAATGCGTATAAGAGTTAACCTTCAACATAGGGTGGCCTGTGATATGTAAACACACACACACATACACATGTAACATAGGTAGAATTATTTATAATGATCAATCAGTCATCAAATACACAAATAGCCCAGTATATAGGATTCTATAACTCCATCACAATTCCAATAAAAACATTTGATATAAGAGAAGTTTTGAAAAATTGGGCGGACTCAAACAAAGTGCACAATTTGTGCAGTAAGAACAAAGGTTTGAGATATGTAACTCGTAGATTTTTCAACCCATTGCAAATAAACATAAAGACCTGATTAATGGAATTATTTGCATGGGAAATAGGGAACTTCTGTGCCACACTGTGTACAAAATCCTGTTTGTCGATTCATGGAATCGAATGCGGGGGATTCGCCTGGGACTTACATGGATTATGCGATGAGCCAGCACACCCCTGATTGAGGATGAGTGCCTTGCGGAAGACACCACGCAGAGCATGGGAGTGAGTTGCACAGAGGGCTAGGAAGGGGGAGGAACACAGAAAATAATGAAGAACATCCAAAAAGAGGGCGTTAGGAGGGGCAGGCCACATGCAGTCCATTTAATGCCCACAATTGTGTGACACGACATGTATTCACGGACCCACCCATGCAGCCTCTCGGCAGAAAATGGCCACACAAAGACCTCTAACTATTCACCCCCGAAAGCTAGGCATAGAGGCACCTGCGCATAGGAATCACCGTGCAGATGTGGGATTGCATGTCGGATTTAGGGGTTCATGCACACAGCCTAGTTTCCGATCTAGCTTAGAGGTGCGTGTATGCAATGTAGCAGGATGCAGTAATGGGTTACGGGGGTTTGCACGCACATTTTCTGTGTTTTACCAGAGTTAACATAAATCATATGCTTGTTGTTGGGGTGCCGGTAACAGTTATGAGGGATCCCACGCAGGGACCCACAAAATGCAGGCCTGCTTGCAGAGGACCCCTTGCACTGTTTTCAGGCTGCATGTATTCGGGCCCAGGGGGGGGGGGGCACGCAAAGATATCTTTTTCTGGTTGTTTTTGCTTTGCGTTGGGGGTGTGTCAGGTGCGTTCTGACCACAAATTGCATATACGGTTACTTTGTGTGAACAATTCCATGAATACACGGAGCATGCAGAACAATTTCTGCATGCTGACTCGCACAATGTCGTTCTTGGTGTGCAGCCTTTACCGAATTAATGCACACTTTTCCATGAATCTGGCCCAAAGTGTGTAATGTTTTCTCGTACAGTTTACGCCTGTCGAGTTTTTCTACTGGCCGGTGTAAGCCCGGACGTTCAAATATCCCATTCTAATCTTGATATAAGTTGCGTGTGTGTAGTTCGGATTGATCGTGTCAAGGTAAAACCCATAGGCAAATGTCTGTTTGGAGAACAAATAATCCATAATATGGGATAGGCCGACACAATATATGTTTCCATATTTCTGGACCTTACGTCTGCCCATGTTTTTTTTTTTTTTTGGAGTAACTTTAGAAATCAAACTTGGGGTTGACCAATAAAAGGAGAGATTCAGTGCTGCTAGACAATTCTTCACGTGACCAAACCATGGAATATTTCACCCCATTACATATTCATTACATGCATCAAAGCTTCTAGAAATGTGTAAGAGCCGGGATCCCCCATTTTCTGGTCCAGTAAATAAGTGTTCTTATGGAAGCCTCCTCATCAATTTGGCAAATATCGAATTACATGCGCACAAGAGTGGTCAAAGCACTTTGAGGAAGTATAAGAATGCCTTTTAAAAATGTATTTTCAATTGCACTCAAAATTTGGCTCCTAATTAGTCCCCAGATGTCCGCGACATACAAGTTGGCCAGATTCGTTTCAGCTTTGAATACCTCCAGAGCTGGACGCACTGCACCACCACCAAGACTAAAAAATAACTTTTTGAAAGATCCACAATTTTTCCCAAGAGCAACTTTGGCCTTGACTAGCTTGAAGCCCACCCGGCATTACAGACAAATCGAATACCAAGATAGTCGTACCATAAAACCTACTCCAAATCTAAGCCTCCCACTTCTATGCGCAGGGGTTTCTTAGATTTGTTGCGATTATGTATCACAAAGATTTTAAATGGCCTATCGCTTAGGATAGCTTAGATTAAGTAAAGGTATTGATCAAGTTATTAGGCATAGGTTAAAAACTACACGAATAAAGCATTGCTCTGTAACATTAAACCAGCCTACACTTTGCAAGTTCCAATCCGCAGCACCTTTGACCTGGGGCCCAATTCATGGAATTTTCTGCACGGTTAACAGGGACTTTGCATGCCAAACCGCGCATGAAATCCCATTTGATGATACATGGAATCGACTGCGCAGGACTTTTCGTAATTTGCAGGGACTTTATGCAGGCTCAGTACGTCTCTGTGTGCAGTCGATCGCTCAGCGTGAGACACCTCACAGAGGAAAGAGTAGGGGAGGAACTCGCAAAATGGGGAAGAACATGTGAAAATGACGGGTTATGAGGGACGGGCAGCAGTCAGCCCAACGCACACCACAAATGTGCGGAATGAAGCATATTCATGGACCTGACCATGCAAGCTCTCGTCAGGGAAAGGCCCATGCAAAGCCCTCAATCTATCCACAACACGAAGGCAGGGATACAAACAAATGCCGTTAGGAATCACCTTTGCACAGTGAGATCGCATGTTCGATTTAGGTGTTCGTGTACGCAGACGGGGTTCGGAAATTGCTTAGGAGTGAGCGTACGCAATGTAGAAGGGTGCATGAGCTTGTTTACAGTGGTGCTCAGACAGATTTTCCGGAGTTTTACCTAAGTTACGGAAATGTGTATGCATGTTGTCAGGGTGCCGGTAATATTTACGGGGAACCCTGTGCAGTCTACTCGAGGTGCAGGTCTGGTTGTGGGGGACCCCACACCCTGTTTCAAGGGAGCATGTGTTTGCGCCTGAGGAGCACACAAAGCTAGCTGTACCTGGTTCTTTTTGCGTTGCGTGGAGGTGTGTTGGGGCATTCTGGCAGAGACTTATGTATACAGTAATTTTGAGCGTAGGTTCGCCCAGAGGCGTTCTCGGCACGCAGACTTTGTGGGATCTCTGCACGTGTTTCCATGAATCAGGTCAATAGTGTTTCATTCTTTTGACATGATAGATACAAAAAAATATTACAATTGATTAATTATGAAACCAATTATTAAAACACTTACAAGCTGGAGAAGTTTTGCACAAAAGTCCGCTATATAAGAACTTAATGTTATTTATTGTTAAATTACTCAGTCATTTGTATGGGTAAATTGCATTTTATCAATATTACTAAAGGTCTCAAATTGTATTAAGTACTTCAAGTTTGTTTTCCATCACCTTGCACTGCATCCATTCTACTTACATGTACGCATTAATACAAAGGTATACAAATCTATGCACTGGCGTAATCGGGCCCCCAAGCCCCCCGCGGTTGCGGAGCACCCCACTACCACATGTCCTGTGAGGGGGCCCCACTTGGAGAAAAGAAATTTAAAAAAGTTCTTTTTGAATTCACTCTGCCTTCATAAAGACTGTATTTCTGTAACAAAAATAATTTCTTTATGAAGGCAGAGTGACTACAAAAAGAAAGATTCTTTTTGAAGTCCGAGGTCTCCCCCAGCCCCATTACATGGAAGACCACAGGCTTGAGGCCTGATTGTCATGGGTTGGGGGGAGCCCTATGACTTCAAAAACAAAATGTTTATTTTTGAAGTCACTCTGTGCCTTCATAAAGAAAAAATGTCTGTTTTGGTTCGGTCCTTAACAGAAATAATTTCTTTGTGAAATCAGAGTGACTTCAAAAAGAAACAATTTCTTTTTGAAGTAATAGGACTCCCCTCAACCCCATGACGTATACATGTGTGAGTGTATTCTGAAAGGGTGTACACTTAAATGTGTTGGTGGCTGCCTGTGTCAGAGTATGGTTAAAGAGTGCACACAAATGTATGGGTGGCTGAATGTGCATGTGTGCATGTACAGAGAAAGGGTGCACACTTAATGTATAGGTGGCTGCCTTTGAGTGTGTATGGTGAAAGGGTGCACAACATAAATTTATGGATGGGTGCATGGGTGTGTGTGCCTCTATGGTGGACGGGTGCACACTTAAATGTACGGGTGGCTGCTTTGGTGTGCCTGTATGGTGAAAGAGTGCACACTTAAATGTATGGATGGCTGCCTTGGTGTGCCGATATGTATGGATGTATGGGTGTGTGTATATGGTGAATGTTGGGGGTGCTTGTGTTCAGGGGCACAACAAAACCTATATTTCGGGGGGCTAATCCTTCAAATGTTGGGAGAGGTGGTAACTTCACGGGTGGTGGGGAGGCACAAACTTATTTGTGTGGGGGCATCTAATTTCTTTATGCATTTTAATGAGACTACTCTAGTGCAGCTTCAATGTTAGAAGCAGTTAACTTTCCTTTAAGTCTGAAAGCACACACTTATGGACTGCTGTGAGAATGAGTGGTCTCCTGTTCCTTCGCTACCCTTACAATCACTCCCCTGGAATGCTAGCACTAAACCCAAATGCCTAAAATAATGTGGCATTTGAATGCAGGTACTAACAGTGAAATGCTTTACGTTAGTAATTGCTGGGCCCTTGTTAAAAGCGAAACCCAGGTGCTGTTTAACAACTGTGTTCTGTTCTGTCCGGCAACTGCTCTGAAGGTCAGCGAAGTTGAGTCAACATAGCCCAAAATTTCAGTGGAGGGTGCTGAAGCCCAGTCAAGTCAATGGGGTTACGCCACTACTTGTGTTTAATGCATTGATTACTTATTGGTCATCGTCATTACTCCTAGCCCTATTTGTCCTCACCCGTGTACTTCTGTATGACTGTAGTATAATTTAGCGTGTTTTGGAGTGCAGAGCCACTGCATGGGATCACAGTATTGCTGTAATGTGGTACAGCAAGCCATGTGTTGCCAGGGTAACATATGGAGAGGTATATGAAGACAGGATAGTTATGTTAAAGCACACCATTTTGTTCAATACTTAGTTTAAGAGCACACCATTTTTTTTCTCACCTGAAATGCCTCAATTGCAGGAGAAACATTAGATACTTAATTAATTAACTTGATTAACAAATACTAACACGATTTTAACTCCTTAACATTATAATGTGTTCTCCATGTGCAAAATGAGGCAGGCTGAGATTCATTTTAAACGTGTGTTCAGATTTTTTTTTTCTCTCTCTTTGCTCTGTTCACGGTCTTTGCAGGAAGAAAAATTCGAGTTGCAGGAAATCAGTTAAATACAGTTGGTTACTGTAAAAGTGAGCGATTGTTGAGGAAGGAGGGTAGACTATTGTGTATTTTGATTGGTGACACGTCACCTTAGGGGCTGTAACAGATGTTTCCTGAAGCAGCTCGGGGAGAAGGAGAGGGAGAAGACATTTTGCGGAGTTGCAGTGAGGTTGCCTTCGATCTGCTGCTGTGTGGAGCTGGAGCACTGACCTTCAGAGACTGGGGTTTCCTAGTTACTTGGCACTGGCTTGAGAACTGCATGTTCTCGCTGGGTGCTTTAAAGAAAGAAAAAAAGAGCCTTGGGTCACTGCTCAAATACGACAAGCCAGGAGACTTTGCATGCTGAAAAGCTACAAATAGCTGGTAAATATACAAATGAAGTGAGATTGCTGTGACTGCCAGATGAATTATCTAATATTAGACAGGCAGGGTAGCGATAAGGCATTCTCCTGTGTTTAAATGCCACTTCATAATGTCGCCATCTAAATGACTGTTCTTTTTATTGTTTCAAAAGATAATGAAATGCCTTGTATTTTTGCACTTTTTTCGGTTCTGTTTATTCTAGAAAAGACTGCCTCGCAAAGATGGTAATGTATTATTTTGAAATGAAACTCTTATAAATCACAGCATGTGTAAAGGTTTCTTTTTTTTGCTTCTGTCTTTCTCTGGTGCATTTAGCCCATACCACATAATAAAAGGGGAGGGTATTAGGTAATATGTGTACCAAACTTCCTATGCAGATGAAGTAATGTTATGAGCAATTATAAATAGCTGTGTGCATGATTCCACTCAGGTTATGTGTGTGTGGCTTCTGAGTGGAATATAATGCAATAGTCTACTGAGCATATATGAATCAGCAGAGAGTCCTATGGAAACATAGTCTCACTAATGTAAATAAATTAGTGATAATACCACATGTCATTGTGAATACTCCATGGAAACATAGTCTCACTAATGTAAATAAATTAATGATAATACCACATGTTATTGTGAATACTCCATGGAAACATAATTTCAATAATGTAAATAAATTAATGATAATTCCACAGGGGTTGGTGAATGCTCTATGTGAAGATTGTGGTATCCATAAAATGTAGGCCCAAGGTCTCTCTAGTGATCACACAAACAGACCAAGTAAGAAAAAGGGGGTTTTGTATATTGGGGACCACCAGTAGAAGAGAAAATCATGCTCATCACTATACCACAACGAAATGTATACCAACCAAGAGGGTAATTCATAGAATTTCGCAGAAAAGTGTCGCAAGCGGCTGGCGCAGAGTGTCCGCGTGCGATTGTCTGCGCCAGGCACGTGCGCTAAAACCGATTTCCGCGCACAGCGTATTCATGGATTTTAGGCTCCCAAACCAGCCGTGGCGCAGAGTATCGCAGCGACCCTGCAGCAGCGCCAGTAACGCCCCCAAGAACGCCCTCGCGCAAGGAAAAGCCATCAAAATCGCTAAATCATCGCAAAGGGCTGCGCTAACCCTGGACCAGTTTACAGGGCTGCCAAACAAGGAACGCAAAGCGGGTAACGTGCATATCAGGGGTACGCGTGAAGTTATACACGCGATTAGCCAGGGTGCCAGGGTACGTGTATTTCAGGGGTGCGCGGGAAGTTCAACACGCGATAGTCCAGGGAACGTGTATTACAGAGGTACGCGGGAAGTTCAACACGCGATAGTCCAGGGAACGTGAATTACAGGGGTACGCGGGAAGTTCAACACGCGATTGTCCAGGGAACGTGTATTACAGGGGTAGGCGGGAAGTTCAACACGCGATAGTCCAGGGAACGTGAATTACAGGGGTACGCGGGAAGTTCAACACGCGATTGTCCAGGGAACGTGTATTACAGGGGTACGCGGGAAGTTCAACACGCGATTGTCCAGGGAACGTGTATTACAGGGGTACGCGGGAAGTCTTACAAGCGATTAGCCAGGGCACGTGTAATACAGGGGTACGCGGGAATTATCACACACGATTTGGCAGGGTACGTGAATTACAGGGGTGCGTGGGAATTATCACACGCAATTTGCTGGGTACGTGTATTACAGGGGTGCGTGGGAATTATCACACGCGATTAGGCTGGGTGGGTCCTCACAGGTGTTCCCTGTACACCCTCCACGGCCCCTGCAGGCAGCCCACAAAACAGGGGACTACCCTGCACACCTGCTCATGTCCCCCTGCACCCCCACCCCCCAGCCACCAGGGGCACCCACCACCAGGCCCCCACCCATGTCTCCTACCACCCCCACCCCCCAGCAGTGCAGGGGCAGCCTCCACCAGGCCCCCACTCATGCCCGACTCATGTCTCCCACCACCCCCACCCCCCAGCACTGTGGGGCACCTGCCAGCAGGCCCCAACCCATGTCACCCACCACCCCCACCCCCCAGCAGTGCAGGGGCATCCTCCACCAGGCCCACACTCATGTCCCCTATCACCCCCACCCCCCCGCCACCAGGGGCACCCTCCACCAGGCCCCCACTCATGTCTCCCAGCGTGCTACGTGTATTTCAGGGGTGCGCGGGAAGTCCCACTCGCGAATAGCCTGGGCGCGTGTATTTCAGGGGTGCGCTGGCGTGTATTTCAGGGGTGCGCGGGAAGTCCCACACGCAAATAGCCTGGGCGCATGCATTTCAGGGGTGTGCGGGAAGTTTTACACGCGACTTCAGCAGGCTACGTGTATTTCAGGGGTGCGCGGGAAGTCCCACTCGCGAATAGGCCGGGCGCGTGTATTTCAGGGGTGCGCGGGAAGTTCCACTCGCGAATAGCCTGGGCGCGTGTATTTCAGGGGTGCGCGGGAAGTTCCACACGCGAATAGCCTGGGCGCATGCATTTCAGGGGTGCGCGGGAAGTTTTACACGCGACTTCAGCAGGGTACGTGTATTTCAGGGGTGCGCGGGAATTCTCACACGCGATTTGGCTTGGTACGTGTATTACAGGGGTGCGTGGGAAGTTACACACGCGATTATGCTGGGTGGGTCCTCACAGGTGTTCCCTGTACACCCTCCACGGCCCCTGCAGGCAGCCCACAAAACAGGGGACTACCCTGCACACCTGCTCATGTCACCCACCAGCCCCACCCCCCACCATCCAGGGGCACCCTCCACCAGGCCCCCACCCATGTCTCCCACCACCCCCACCCCCCCAGTCACCAGGGGCAGCCTCCACCAGGCCCCCACTCATGTCTCCCACCACCCCCACCCCCCCAGTCACCAGGGGCAGCCTCCACCAGGCCCCCACTCATGTCTCCCACCACCCCCACCCCCCAGCAGTGCAGGGGCAGCCTCCACCAGGCACCCACTCATGTCCCCTATCACCCCCACCCCCCCAGTCACCAGGGGCACCCTCCAACAGGCCCCCACTCATGTCTCCCACCACCCCCACCCCCCAGCAGTGCAGGGGCAGCCTCCACCAGGCCCCCACCCATGTCTCCCACCACCCCCACCCCCCAGCAGTGCAGGGCAGCCCCCACCAGGCCCCCACTCATGTCCCCTATCACCCCCACCCCCCCAGTCACCAGGGGCAGGCCCCACCAGGCCCCCACTCATGTCCCCTATCACCCCCACCCCCCAGTCACCAGGGGCAGCCCCCACCAGGCCCCCACTCATGTCCCCTATCACCCCCACCCCCCCAGTCACCAGGGGCACCCTCCACCAGGCCCCCACTCATGTCTCCCACCACCCCCACCCCCCAGTCACCAGGGGCAGCCTCCACCAGGCCCCCACTCATGTCCCCTATCACCCCCACCCCCCCAGTCACCAGGGGCAGCCTCCACCAGGCCCCCACCCATGTCTCCCACCACCCCCACCCCCCAGCAGTGCAGGGGCAGCCCCCACCAGGCCCCCACTCATGTCCCCTATCACCCCCACCCCCCCAGTCACCAGGGGCACCCTCCACCAGGCCCCCACTCATGTCTCCCACCACCCCCACCCCCCCCAGTCACCAGGGGCAGCCTCCACCAGGCCCCCACTCATGTCTCCCACCACCCCCACCCCCCCAGTCACCAGGGGCAGCCCCCACCAGGCCCCCACTCATGTCCCCTACCACCCCCACCCCCCCAGTCACCAGGGGCAGCCCCCACCAGGCCCCCGCTCATGTCCCCTATCACCCCCACCCCCCCAGTCACCAGGGCACCCTCCACCAGGCCCCCACTCATGTCTCCCACCACCCCCACCCCCCCAGTCACCAGGGGCAGCCTCCACCAGGCCCCCACTCATGTCCCCTATCACCCCCACCCCCCCAGTCACCAGGGGCAGCCTCCACCAGGCCCCCACCCATGTCTCCCACCACCCCCACCCCCCAGCAGTGCAGGGGCAGCCCCCACCAGGCCCCCACTTATGTCCCCTATCACCCCCACCCCCCCAGTCACCAGGGGCAGCCTCCACCAGGCCCCTACTCATGTCTCCCACCACCCCCACCCCCCCAGTCACCAGGGGCAGCCCCCACCAGGCCCCCACTCATGTCCCCTATCACCCCCACCCCCCCAGTCACCAGGGGCAGCCCCCACCAGGCCCCCACTCATGTCCCCTATCACCCCCACCCCCCCAATCACCAGGGGCAGCCCCCACCAGGCCCCCACTCATGTCCCCTATCACCCCCACCCCCCCAGTCACCAGGGGCAGCCCCCACCAGGCCCCCACTCATGTCCCCTATCACCCCCACCCCCCCAGTCACCAGGGGCACCCTCCACCAGGCCCCCACTCATGTCTCCCACCACCCCCACCCCCCCAGTCACCAGGGGCAGCCTCCACCAGGCCCCCACTCATGTCTCCCACCACCCCCACCCCCCCAGTCACCAGGGGCAGCCCCCACCAGGCCCCCACTCATGTCCCCTATCACCCCCACCCCCCCAGTCACCAGGGGCAGCCCCCACCAGGCCCCCACTCATGTCCCCTATCACCCCCACCCCCCCAGTCACCAGGGGCAGCCCCCACCAGGCCCCCACTCATGTCCCCTATCACCCCCACCCCCCCAGTCACCAGGGGCAGCCCCCACCAGGTCCCCACTCATGTCCCCTATCACCCCCACCCCCCCAGTCACCAGGGGCACCCTCCACCAGGCCCCCACTCATGTCTCCCACCACCCCCACCCCCCAGCAGTGCAGGGGCAGCCTCCACCAGGCCCCCACCCATGTCTCCCACCACCCCCACCCCCCAGCAGTGCAGGGGCAGCCTCCACCAGGCCCCCACCCATGTCTCCCACCACCCCCACCCCCCAGCAGTGCAGGGGCAGCAGGCAGTCAGGCAGCATCAGGTGGGAGCGTGCTCGGGCTCTGGGGGGCAGTAGTTCGGCCTTCCGGGCAGGAGCGTGGTATTCCATGTGCGTACGCGTGGCCAGCTTGGTACGGAGTGATTTTGCACGTGAAAATCCTGCACGTCAGCGTGAAAACTGAGGAAAGGCCCAAAGCGCGTAAGCGCGTCTGTGACGTGACCCGCACAGGTGTTTCCCACACAGCACGTGATGACAGAGCACACGTGGAAAGACTGCACGTCAGAGTGTAATCGCGTGTGATTGGTGGAAATGGCCCTACACGCAGAAGTGACAAAGCGTGTGATTGGTGGAAATGGCCCTACACGCAGAAGTGACAAAGCGTGTAATTGGTAGAAATGGCCCTACACGCAGAAGTGACAAAGCATGTAATAGGTGGAAATGGCCCTAGCGCGTACACGCCGCGTAAGTGACGCTGGACGTGTGGGCCTGTATAAAAGGTACGTGTAGAACACGTTTTCCTTGTACGTGCTTTTCGTGGAGAGCGAGTGGGTGAATTCTGTACTTCTTGTCGTTTCACACGCGATTTACTTCACGGCGTTTCAAGTTCGTATTCCCTGTTACCTCTAACAGCTTTTTCTCTTTTTTCTCTTTTACTGGTTTACCTGGGCCTGTTCCCTCAAACAGTGTTCCCTTCTACTGTTGTCCTGTCTCCTCAGACAGCGTACAAATCTTCTTTTGGCGGGGGTGTTGCCAACCAAACGTGCTCCTTTTACACGCTCGTTTACCAGGCAGACGGTGAGTCACGCACGTATCTAACATCTGTGCTTGCCCCGTGTGTAGCCTACCCCTTCAGAGGTCATTCTAGGCTGCGTGTGACACGCATACGTACATTCTTGTGTTACTGGGTGCCACAGCGTAGTGCAGGTTTTTCTTTCTGCACACGTGGTCTAGGAGGGGTTGCGTGCACGTCATCTCCCTTTTTTGGGCCTCCTGTGCGTTGCGTGACCCGTCATCTTTCCCCAGGGGTTACATTCAGCCTTGCTAGAGCACTAGGGTACAATTACCATCTGGTACCCAACCCCTTTGACCCCCAATTGCCCAGGACAATAGTCTACATCCACTCCCATACGCACATTAACATCAGTGCCATGGCTGGGAGGCGAGGATTCCGTAAGGGTGGCAAAGGTGGAAGAGCCACAAGTGGTGGCCGTGGTGGATCCGGTAGGGGACGTGGTCGTAACTTGCAGGGTGAGCCTGTCCCCCCATGTGTGGAGGACCAGTCACGGGCACCCATAATCCCCCCCCTCCCTCCCTCCCATTGAGGCTGATGTGGCTGACACCATCCATGCTCAGCCCTTGTTGGACCAGCCCATTGTGGCACCAGACCTGGCTGACTCCATGGCTGACTTCCAGGTCAGCAGGGCTACGACACGTGCGCTGGTGCACGTAGATGCCATCATGCCACGTGGATCTGGGGCAGCAAGGTCATCTGCTGCACCAAGGAGGCAGGGCGGAGAGGCTGCAGGGGCAGCTGCGGCTCCATCCACCCCAGCCCTCACACACCCAGCCAGGACAGTGTCGGTCCTAGTCCATGCTGCTGACATTCCCCCTGACACCATCACACTAGAGCCAATGCCTGCACCAACTCCCATGCTGAGTGTGCAATCCCACACTCCTGATACAGAGTCCACCAGGGCTCCTGCCCCTAGTGTCCAGAGCGGCGCAGGACACTCAGGATCACCACCACCTTCCAAGCGGAAGAGGAAGAGTGCTCGTCCGGCACAGGCTGATGCCCCAGACACGGCTACACAGTCCGGCCCGTCCAGGAAGCCCAGCTTCACGGATGACGAACTGAATGCACTTGTCGAGTATGTGTCCGGAATTGACAACGAGATGGTCATTGTTGCAGGATCCAAGACCACACCTGCACAACGCCAGGCACACTGGCAGACCGTTGCGGACATCGTAAGTGCCCTTGGAATCGTGAGGCGCACAGCCAATGATTGCTATAAGCGCTGGAATGACCTAAAGCGCAGGGCAAAGAGTAAGCTGGCCTCAAGTCATGCCGCAACTCTAGTGACTGGAGGTGGGTCTCCAGTAGTAGACATGGAACTCACTCCACATGAGTCAGTCGCTGGGACCTACGTCACGGAGGAACAGATCCAAGGTGTGGGAGATCTGGCTGATTACGAGGCATTGTCCGGTGAGTGCACATGCATGTGTGTGTCATCCATGTGCATGGTGTGTGTGTGAGGGCTTCTGTTTGTGTGCCAGGTGAGAGTGTGTGCGCCTGAGTGTCATGGGTCAGTCATGTGCTTCATGCAATCCTTCCTGCGCAGCTGCATTTGGCCATAGCAGTATCCCTTCTGCCAACAGTAGACATCTAGCCCAACTGCACGCCAGTTGCCCTTGAAGTGTCACCTTGCCACAACATATTTGCTTATTTTTCACTGTTCATTCAGTCAGTTTGTTTGCATTCCACCACTTTCACTAGGCATGTCGCTGTCCACTAGTCACATGTCTGACATGGGCATGGTAAAGTGGAGTGACTTTGTTACCTGGATATCATTTGTACACACATGTCCCTGTGCAATTGGACCATTTCAGACTGGCAGCTCCAGGTGAAAAATCTGACCTGTTAGAATTAGAAAAGCAATTACATGCGGGAACTGGACTGAATGAATAGGTGCTGCCCTCCTCTCCATCTTCACTCAATAGCAATGGTACATGCCATCTGTGTGATGGCATGTGTGTTTCACCTGGCAATCACAGGCCAATGTGTGATGCCACTGCCAGGCAGCATGCAGAAAATGTGTTCATCTTCCATCTTGGTGTCATCAGTGTGTGCCATTTGCCTGCACTTCATACGCAGTGAGGGTGCATGCATGGGAGGGTTTTAGTCATGTGGGACATGTGTCAATCAAGTACTGGTTCTCTTGCTTCTCAGCCCTCATTGTGTGCCATGGTGCTAATGCCTGTTTCCATTTCTTTGTTTTCATGTCTTTGCAGGGGAAGACGCACCTGATACTGCTGGGGTTGTGGAGATGGTGCAGACCCAGGAGGGGTCCGAGGGGCGACCAACCACCAGTGAGGGACGTGGTGTGGTGGTGGGGGAGAACCCACAAGTGCTGCAGGTCGTGCTCTCAAGGGGTGTCTCTGGCTGCACCTCCCCCGAGCTGTACTCAGGTGTTGATTCGGATGAGACCTACGTGCCGTCGCAGGTGAGTGTTCCAGGGAGGGATTCTGTTCTGTCTCACCCACCTGCACCAGGGTCAGAACCCTCCATGGGGATGTCAGTGTTGGCAGCTACGCCTTCGGTGGTTACGGATGCAGGGTCACACTCCGCGACATCTGATCCTGTTCCTGGGCCAGCAGATCAGAGGGGGAATGCAGTCCTGCAGCCTCAGGCAGTGCCGGCACAGCAAGGCGCAGTTCGCCTTGCCCCAGACAGGTGTGGTGCCCGCCGACGTGGTGGCCATACGCCACCCAGCAATACCGCATGGGAGCAATCCATTTACGGTATGGCAACCCAACAGGCTGCATCATCCGAGATGATGGCTCAGGCCATGGATAGGGTGGCCACTTCCATTGTCCCCCCAGAAAGGCTGATGGAGCGACTAGAGCAGGCAACCGACTCCATCTGCCAGTCACACAGGGAGGACATGTTGGGGTCCAACAGGGACAGGCGGGCGGCACTGGCGACTCTGCAGGAGGCCATCTCCATTGAGTCCCAGGGCCACAGCGAAGCCTTGAGGCAGGAGCTCCTTCACCTCAGGACGACTCTTGTTGAGCTTGAGGCTTCAACACACCAAAGGACAGAACAGCAGCTGGAGCGTCTCACCCGTACGCTCTCAGCTGAGATGCAGGCAACGAGGGCGGAGGTCCGGGCATCCCGTGAGTTGTTGCATGGGGACCTCCGCACACTCATCCTCCAGAACCAGACCTACCACACCCGCATGCTTGCAGCCATGGAGGAGCAGACTAGGGCCTTGCGTGGGCTGCCTCCCATAGTGCAACCACCTCCGGATGCAGCTGCACAGGGTGATAATAGCGACAGCAGTGATACTCCCACAATAGGGTAGCCGTGTGGGCCATGAGCCCATGGAGGTGTTTTATCTTCCCAGGATCCACGCAGGTGGGTTCTGGTGTGCATCCTGTCCTCGGACCTCCTGGGTGGCCTCCCCAACCCCCCAGGGCCCATTAATGGCCATTTTTATTTTTATTTTGATTTCTTTTATTCCCAATTTTTTTGGGACGATCTGTTGGCTTCCGTGGTTCCTGTGGGCATACGCTGCATTGTGGCTGGGCACATGCAGGCTTGTAATGTATTTGGTTCAGATGCTTGGGTTTGAGTCAAACACACCCCTCCTGCTTCCCGTTTCCATGGGCTTTCAAAGGGTGTGCCCAAGTGACAGTGAATTACACAGTGACGTTGGACTCCCATGAGCTGTGTGGGCAGTCTGTAGTCAATACTGTGTATACATTCCTAGTGCATATTGCTGTTGTGTTGTACACTGCATGTTGCATTGATGTGTAACTCTTCTTCTGTGTCTACCTCCCAATTTGCAGGTCCCTTCCTCATGTCCACACAAGGACCTCTAGTCTGGAGATGGGGTCCATGTTGGCAGCAGTGCACCTACAACTCTACATGGCGCCAACACTGCACAGTTGGTAGTGGTGGGAGTGCAGGCATTTCCAGGTGGTGAGACTACTAATATGTAACATTTGTGATGTCATGTTAATGGTAGTACGTGCTCAAGTATGTTGTTGGTCCGGCATTGCTGTGAGCATTTCAGGTGTTGCAGGTTTCTAATAGGGACACTGTACATAGTGAGACTGATGTCATGTTGTGGGGATTACTTTGTTTACCTGCAATTAGCATGACATGGCACGGTGTGTCGTGTGGCGGTGCTGGGGTTGGGTTGGCTGACATGGCACTGTCCTCTTGTTGCATTTTGCAAGTGGGTATTCATTTTAGCTGCTTCAATGTGTAACTTCACAAAACTGCATTGGTGGTGTCTGTGTGGGTAGGGATGCACACATTGTGACACTTCCAGGTGAACAATCTCAGGCTGATATGGTATTCACGGTTCATTCTCCAGACATTCAGGATCAGTGTCAGGTTGAGTCATCATTGATTGTCAGATGGAATGTGCCAGGGCAGTGTGCACTCCACAGGGGTGTGATTTCTATGTGAAGTAATTAGCCACTAGCTGTGTACGGGCTGCCTCCCCCGTGCCCTTTCCCCTCCCATGCGCAGCGGCTGTGCATGTGGTTGGGGATGTGGGGCCACCACCATGTCCACGGCCAGGCCCCGGCGTGTTGCAACGTTGTGCAGGACACATGCTGCCACTATGATCCTGCACACTACTGGGGGAGCGTATAACAGCTGCCCGCCAGAACGGTCAAGGGAGCGAAAGCGTGACTTTAGCACTCCGAATGTGCGCTCCACTATGCCCCTGGTTGTAATGTGGGCTGTGTTATATCTTACCTGGGGTGGCGTGGTGGGGTTCCGAATTGGCGTCATCATGTGGGGGCTGAGAGGGTAGGCACTGTCCCCTGTGGAGGTGGTGATTGGTATCATTGGTGGGGTTGTGACCTTGCTCAGTATCCAATATGCATGCATGTGCAGTGGAATACATACTCACCAAGCAGCCATGTATCGCCATGCCGCCCAGCTTCTAGGTCCCGGCTTAGGGTGGACATTCGGTAAATGAAGCTGTCGTGGGTGGAGCCGGGATAGTTGGCATATACTGAGGTGATGATTCCCTTGGCATTACATGCTACCTGCACGTTGATGGAATGCCAGTGCTTGCGGTTCCTATAGATGTGCTCAGATGCCCTGGGGGGACGTAGAGCCACATGGGTGCAGTCGATGGCACCTAGCACTTTGGGGAATCGTGCCTCAGCGTAAAAATCCAGGGCGGCAGCATGCCTTTCTGCAGGTGTTCTGGGCAGGTATATGTGCCTGCGGACTGATGGGCGTGCAGTGATGATGTTCAAGACCTGGTGTAGGCAGCGTGACTGGGTGGCCTGTGACACCCCACCCACTATGGCACTTGTCCGCTGAAATGATCCAGTGGCTAAGAAGTGCAGTACATTGAGGACTTTCTCCAGGGGGCTGAGTGCTTGGGAGCACAGGGTGGGTGATGTGAGGTCATCCTCCCACTCACTCACCAGGTCCAGTATAATGTGTGGTGGAAACCTGTACCTCCCATACACCTGGTCATCAGGCATCCCGAAAAGGCTGGTTCTGGGTGTGAATATTCTGGCCCTGACTATCCTCCTCCTCCTCCTTTGGTAGCCCACTGCCACTGCTGCTAGGAACGGTATGTTCATCCTGGCGTCTGAGCTTGTTATTGTTAAAGTCCGCAAATTTATGCTTTGCGCGTGTTCTAGGCGAGCGTGTGACCCGCGCACCCCTGGAATCCAGTTCCCAGTCCAATAGCGTGTGGAAATTCACACGCACCACGGGATACAGCGTGTGACCCGCGCACCCCTGGAATCCAGTTCCCAGTCCAATAGCGTGTGGAAATTCACACGCACCACGGGATACAGCGTGTGACCCGCGCACCCCTGGAATCCAGTTCCCAGTCCAATAGCGTGTGGAAATTCACACGCACCACGGGATACAGCGTGTGACCCGCGCACCCCTGGAATCCAGTTCCCAGTCCAATAGCGTGTGGAAATTCACACGCACCACGGGATACAGGTTCGCTGACGTACTTGCGTGTGTAAGTGCCCGCGCACCCATTAAATACACGTACATAGGCCAATCGCGTGTACGCGCACTTTTGTCCAATTACACGCGATGACACTCTGACGTGCAGTATTTCCACGTGTGCCCCGTCATCACGTGCTGAGTGGGGAACACCCGTGCGGGTCACGTCACAGACGCGCTTACGCGCTGAGGGACTCTGGTCCAATAGAATCGCGTATGCGTGCTGACGCGCTTACGCGCTAAGGGCCTTTCCTCGGATTTCACGCTGACGTGCAGGATTTTCACGTGCCAAATCACTCCGTATCAAGCTGGCCACGCGAAAACACACGGAAGACCACGCTCCTGCCCAGAAGGCCGAGTTACTGCCCCCCAGTGCCCCGAGCAGCCTACCACGTGCCATCTGCTGCTGCCTGCCTGCCTGCTGCCACCGTGCCCTGCCATTTGGTGCCTGCACATCAGCCATCTGCAGGGGTCCAGTTGCTGTGTCCACCCCTGCTGGAACTGAAGACTCCCGACTGGGATTACATCGCTCCACAGCCCAGCCCCAGGACCCAGTTGCCCACCCACACCTGCCTCTGGGGTTGCCATGTCGGGCACTTCCACATCTGGCACCAGTGGAAACCCCAGGCCAGAGGGGCAGAGGGGCACCAGCTTCACTGCCACCGAAGTTGGTGTCCTGGTGGAGCATGTCCTGGGGCAGTATGATGCCCTCTTTGGATCGTCGGCAGAGGATCTGGGCCAACTGTGTGGTTGCCATCAACGCGGAGGGGGTGGCAACCCGCGACGTCCTGAAGATCAAGAAGCGCTGGGAGGACGTGAGGTCCAGGACCCTTGTGAAGGCCCGGCGCCTCGTGGAGATGGAATGTGCCAGGGCAGTCTGCACTCCACAGGGGTGTGATTTCTATGTGAAGTAATTAGCCACTAGCTGTGTACGGGCTGCCTCCCCCCGTGCCCTTTCCCCTCCCATGCGCAGCGGCTGTGCATGTGGTTGGGGATGTGGGGCCACCACCATGTCCACGGCCAGGCCCCGGCGTGTTGCAACGTTGTGCAGGACACATGCTGCCACTATGATCCTGCACACTACTGGGGGAGTGTATAACAGCTGCCCGCCAGAACGGTCAAGGGAGCGAAAGCGTGACTTTAGCACTCCGAATGTGCGCTCCACTATGCCCCTGGTTGTAATGTGGGCTGTGTTATATCTTACCTGGGGTGGCGTGGTGGGGTTCCGAATTGGCGTCATCATGTGGGGGCTGAGAGGGTAGGCACTGTCCCCTGTGGAGGTGGTGATTGGTATCATTGGTGGGGTTGTGACCTTGCTCAGTATCCAATATGCATGCATGTGCAGTGGCATACATACTCACCAAGCAGCCATGTATCGCCATGCCGCCCAGCTTCTAGGTCCCGGCTTAGGGTGGACATTCGGTAAATGAAGCTGTCGTGGGTGGAGCCGGGATAGTTGGCATATACTGAGGTGATGATTCCCTTGGCATTACATGCTACCTGCACGTTGATGGAATGCAAGTGCTTGCGGTTCCTATAGATGTGCTCAGATGCCCTGGGGGGACGTAGAGCCACATGGGTGCAGTCGATGGCACCTAGCACTTTGGGGAATCGTGCCACAGCGTAAAAATCCAGGGCGGCAGCATGCCTTTCTGCAGGTGTTCTGGGCAGGTATATGTGCCTGCGGACTGATGGGCGTGCAGTGATGATGTTCAAGACCTGGTGTAGGCAGCGTGACTGGGTGGCCTGTGACACCCCACCCACTATGGCACTTGTCCGCTGAAATGATCCAGTGGCTAAGAAGTGCAGTACATTGAGGACCTTCTCCAGGGGGCTGAGTGCTTGGGAGCACAGGGTGGGTGATGTGAGGTCATCCTCCCACTCACTCACCAGGTCCAGTATAATGTGTGGTGGAAACCTGTACCTCCCATACACCTGGTCATCAGGCATCCCGAAAAGGCTGGTTCTGGGTGTGAATATTCTGGCCCTGACTATCCTCCTCCTCCTCCTTTGGTAGCCCACTGCCACTGCTGCTAGGAACGGTATGTTCATCCTGGCGTCTGAGCTTGTTATTGTTAAAGTCCGCAAATGTATGCTTTGCGCGTGTTCTAGGCGAGCGTGTGACCCGCGCACCCCTGGAATCCAGTTCCCAGTCCAATAGCGTGTGGAAATTCACACGCACCACGGGATACAGCGTGTGACCCGCGCACCCCTGGAATCCAGTTCCCATCTGGGAACTGGGCCGACTGTGTGGTTGCCATCAACGCGGAGGGGGTGGCAACCCGCGACGTCCTGAAGATCAAGAAGCGCTGGGAGAACTTGAGGTCCAGGACCCTTGTGAAGGCCCGGCGCCTCGTGGAGGGGGGCCGGGGCCGCATGAGTTCCATCCAGATGAGGGTCCTGGAACGCGTACGCCCAGCGCTCCACACCCAGATCCTTGAGAGGGAGGCCCGTCTGGAGTTGAGCGGTAAGTGTCCAAGCATTACTGTGTGAGACAGGGCATGTTGCGGTGTGCTGGTTCTATGATACTTGCCTGTATGTGTGCCATAGGCCATGTATGCATGTATGTGTGCAGGGACATCATGGTAATGCATGTGCGACCAGTGATGTGTGACCCACATGGTTGTTGCATGTGTTCAAATGCCGCATGGGGAGCCCTATGCAGATTTTGAACATGAGAGCATGCCAGTCTCTGTACCTGGACATGGGTGGGGGTGAGGGATGGGTGCTGATGCCAGGTACATATATGGTAGCCATGTCTGTGTGCCTGACCTGCGTGTCTGTGACTTGTGCATGCCATGGATGCATGACACATGTGTGTGACAATGCACAGATTCAGTGAAGCAGCCAAATTACCCTTGTATCCGCTGTGTTTGGTGTGTTTGGGGCCAGATGGATGTGACTGAGGTGAAGTGTGTGCATGTGATAGGCATGAGCCATGATGCATGTGAGTTACATATCATTGAATGTTTCAAGAGTCCATTGGACATGCATGGAAATGTCCATGGCATGCACCATGCCTGTTACTGTGTGTGTTTTGCCTGGACTGACCCATGTGTTGTGGAGGGACATGATGGAAGTGTACTTTGACAGTGGTGCTCATCTGCTATTGCTTCCTGTCTAGGGGACCATTGTACAGTGCCCTGATGCTTGTGTTCTTTGTCTCCCTCTACGCAGCGGCTAGTGAAGAAGAGGGCGGAAACGGCGCTGTGGAGCAAGGCTGCGGGGATGCCCCCACGGCTGCAGCGGAAGTGGTGGGTGAGCCCCCACAGGGTCCTGCTACGGTGGGAGACGGTGAGGAGCCATCCAGGTTGGTGGTTTGCACAGAGGAGGAGGAGGCCGCCACTGGGGCACACATGGGGCCTGGTGGGGGCATCCCTGCTGGTGCAAGTGGTGCAGTCCAGGGCCAGGGGCAGGAGGCAGCACAGGTCACCGTGGAGGGGCCTGTGCATGTCGCTGTCCCTGACCCTGTGAGTGCACCACCATGCACCAGCAGGGATGCCCCGTCCCAGGCCCGTCCGCAGGTAGAGGGGATGTCCATGTCACCTGACTCCCCTCCACCTGCGGACGTGGGAACCCCTGGCCATGCGGAGAAGGTCCTGATTGGGGTCGCGATGCGCACGGCTGTGATTCGTGATGCCGTGCGTGCTTCCCGGGAGGAGCACGCACGTCATCACGAAGTGCACCGTGCCGACGTGGCCCAATTGGGATCGGCCATGTTCGGGGGTTTCCTGCATGTGTTGGCCAATGTGGCGGCCCTCTCCTCCTCTGTGCAGGCTATCCACCAGTCGTTCTCCTTGCCGTCTTCCAGCCCAGATGCCACCAGGGCCCCCTGTGGACCTGCCCCGACCAATGCAGCCAGCTCGGTGGGGATCCCATCCCTGCCACAGTTGGGAGTCGGAGGTCCAGCAGGGGTGGACAACACAGCAACTGGACCCCAGCAGGTGGAAGATGTGACAGCATCATCAGGCAGGGCACGTGCACGACGGCGTCGGTGGTTTCCATCAGCCTGGATGCCGTCGTGCTGGCAGAGGCAGTGGCGTCGGAGGCAGCAGCAGGCTCGACGTGGGAGGCATCATGGCTCGGGGCCTTCAAGATCAGAGGGGCAGGCATCGGCCGGAGGGCAGGGCAACCCTGGGATGGTGGTGTCTTCCGTGTGGGAGCAGTTGGTCCAGCGGATAGGTGCGGAGCGGCAGCGGGCGGAAGAGGAGCGGCTCACCATGGTCAGGGCGGAGTTCTCCATGCGTCGGGCGTTGAGGCGGGCTGAGTGCCTCGAGGAAGCTCGCAGGGAGTTTGAGCTGGACATGGGGTTATCCCTGCGAGACCTCGGGCCAGGACAGAGTCCCGCCTCCAGGACATCGACATGGAGTTCGATGATGCCCTGGCCAGCAACATCACCGAGTGAGCCGCAGGACTTGCCCGCTGCCTTTGTATATAGTTATTTAGTTATTTAGTGTTAGGTTTCCTTTATTCATTTTTTTTTTTTTGGACCGCTCGGACAATGGCCACTTTTTTGTATATATTATTTTCATTAGATAGTAGTAGGTTTCATTTATGGTGTTGGGCTCATGGACCCTGGAATTTTCGTGTATATAGTTTGCTTTTTGAAGATTTTTTTTTTTTATTAATTATTGTGTTCACCATGAGGAAATGGTTTTTCATTATTTTACTTCCACATGATTTTGCTTTGGACAACATTTGTTTTTGGATTACTTTGTTTATTTTATTTTTACATTTGTTCTCGAACATGGACCATTTATTTTGTTATCGCCATTGTTGTATGTTTGATTTTTTTACTTATTTTTCATCTTTAATACATGTTCTTTTTAACTTTCACTTGTGGTATTTTCTCATTGGTTTCATACATGTCATGATATGGGTTTTGACATTGAATTGCACCCATTGTGTATGTGTGTGTGACGGACATGTGTTCATTTACAGACTTGCCATTGGGGTTGTATCATGTAATTGCATTCACTATGTGGGTGGATGCAATCCTTGCCTGGGTGTTTGTGCTGGGTATGCTGCCCATTACTGCCATGAATGAGTATCGTCAGGACCTGGGGGCAGGGGGACATGTGTGGGTGCCTGGTGGATGCTGCCCCTGCACTGCTGGGGTGTGGGGGTGGTGGGAGACATGAGTGGGGGCCTGGTGGAGGGTGCCCCTGCACTGCTGGGGTGTGGGGAAGGTGGGAGACATGAGTGGGGCCTGGTGGAGGGTGCCCCTGGTGGCTGGGGGGTGGGGGTGGTGGGAGACATGAGTGGGGGCCTGGTGGAGGGTGCCCCTGCACTGCTGGGGTGTGGGGGTGGTGGGAGACATGAGTGGGGCCCTGGTGGAGGGTGCCCCTGGTGGCTGGGGGGTGGGGGTGGTGGGTGACATGAGTGGGGGCCTGGTGGAGGCTGCCCCTGCACTGCTGGGGTGTGGGGGTGGTGGGAGACATGAGTGGGGCCTGGTGGAGGGTGCCCCTGCACTGCTGGGGTGTGGGGGTGGTGGGAGACATGAGTGGGGGCCTGGTGGAGGGTGACCCTGGTGGCTGGGGGGTGGGGGTGGTGGGTGACATGAGTGGGGGCCTGGTGGAGGGTGCCCCTGGTGGCTGGGGTGTGAGGGTGGTGGGTGACATGAGTGGGGGCCTGGTGGAGGCTGCCCCTGCACTTCTGGGGTGTGGGGGTGGTGGGAGACATGATTGGGGGCCTGGTGGAGGGTGCCCCTGCACTGCTGGGGTGTGGGGGTGGTGGGAGACATGAGTGGGGGCCTGGTGGAGGGTGCCCCTGGTGGCTGGGGGGTGGGGGTGGTGGGAGACATGAGTGGGGGCCTGGTGGAGGGTGCCCCTGCACTGCTGGGGTGTGGGGGTGGTGGGAGACATGAGTGGGGGCCTGGTGGAGGGTGACCCTGGTGGCTGGGGGGTGGGGGTGGTGGGTGACATGAGTGGGGGCCTGGTGGAGGGTGCCCCTGGTGGCTGGGGTGTGGGGGTGGTGGGTGACATGAGTGGGGGCCTGGTGGAGGGTGCCCCTGCACTGCTGGGGTGTGGGGGTGGTGGGTGACATGAGTGGGGGCCTGGTGGAGGGTGCCCCTGCACTGCTGGGGTGTGGGGGTGGTGGGAGACATGAGTGGGGGCCTGGTGGAGGGTGCCCCTGCACTGCTGGGGGGTGGGGGTGGTGGGCGACATGAGTTGGACATGGGTGGGGGCCTGCTGGCAGGTGCCCCACAGTGCTGGGGGGTGGGGGTGCAAGGGGACATGTGTTGGTGTTCATTAGTTCAAGGAGACATGTGCCTTTGCTGGGGGGCATGCCCATGTTGGGTGGGCTGCCTGCGGGACATGTCCAGGGATGCAGGGTAGTCCCCTGTGGGGTGGGCTGCCTGCAGGGGCCGTGGAGGGTGTACAGGGTACACCTGGGAGGACCCACACTGTCAAATCACATGTGGGACTCCCCGGCACCCCTGAAATACACGTACCGTGCAGAAATCGCGTGTAAAACTTCCCGCGCACCCCTGAAATACACGCGCCCAGGCTATTCGCGTGTGGAACTTCCCGCGCACCCCTGAAATACACGCGCCCAGGCTATTCGCGTGTGGAACTTCCCGCGCACCCCTGAAATACACGCACCCAGGCTATTCGCGTGAGGAACTTCACGCGAACCCCTGAAATACACGTTCACGCGATCGGGCCTGGGGGAGCGGGCAAATCGCGTGTGACACTTCCCGCGCACCCCGGTATATATGCACACGTATTTTTTGTCAGCGGGTGTCCGTGTTTGTGGGTACCCCTTTGCACGTCATTTTTCCTGGAGGGCCACAGTATGGGACATTCATCATGGCAGTATATAGGTGCTATTTGTTGGCGCACCTTTTGGCGCACATTTCTTACAGCCGCAGAGACGCTACCGCCTCCTTTCTTGTGGCGGTCGTGTTTGTGCCTGTGCGCTGGTTTGAGCGTGCGCTTTTTTCCCCTATTCTATTCCATGAATACGTGTTGTAGGCGAGCGTGTGGGCGTTCCGTGCACTTGTGCCCTGTACTTCCCCCGTGACGCCCACGTTTTGGCAAGTTGTTCCCCATTCCGAGTGTTACGCCCGTGTTCCGCCTACTTTTGTTGCGTGCGCCGCACTATGTGCGAATTTCGCTGTGGCCTGTGCGATTTTCGCTGTGACCTGGCGCACGCTGTTAGATAGCCTGTGCGCCAACGTGCGCCAACGTGCGCCGCGCACTTTTTTATCGCACATCCGCTGGTTTTCTCGTGCACGGCCTTCCATGAATCGACGTGCGCTGCTTTTCGTGCGATTTTCGCACTTGCACTGCGATTTTCGCTATTCCACTGCGATTCGCACGTTTTTGCCCACTTGCGCCGCGCTAATTATTCCATGAATCGGCCTGTAAATGTGTATGTCTACTGAAATAATGCATAGCCACTATACCACTATAATACCAAACCCAATCTAAATGCAAGGAGTGATTATTGCTAAAAGTACTTTTGTACTTGGCGGTATGAAAATACTGCTAAGCCCTAAATCTACACAAAATACCCTACATATTTATGGTGCGTTGCAGGCCGGGAAAGTGATCATAGAACACCTACTCGGCATGGCAAGTGTGTCTCACACGGCCATCTGTACATTAAAGGGAACCCATTTCATAATAGCAGTGTGTCACTAAAAAACGAATTTCAGAATGTCTCAAAGGGAAGCTACATTCTCAGACCTAGTGCAATATTTAGAGGCAAAATTATTTGCACATGGGACCTGGTCATCGAATAGTACCTCAGAATGGCATGACCGCATTCATGGTGAGGTGTAGAAAGAAAAACTAGACAATATTTTTGCAGAATACAGCATAATTCAGGTCTGCCTTCTAACGTTATTAAATGCAGCCGATAAAAATGCAGAGAAAAACTGTTTGATACGGCCATGCGCCAAGATCTGGTTTATTTTTAGTAGGTCCCTGCGAATGCAGGAAAATGATACCCAGTTAATTAACAGGCGAAAGACTGACTTAGATGGGGCAAGTAAGAAAGAGGAAATGCTAAGAGCAGAATTAGAACGATGTCAGAAAGATATGCAGTTAAAGTGCAGAGATTTTGATATTCAATTGTCCAAAAGCAAGAAACAGTTGGAAGACAGTGAACAAAAATTGGTACATTTAAAAGCATTGGTGGACCACATTAGACAAGATAAAGATGAGATGGTTTCAGAAATGCAAGTTTTACAAAAAGAACATTTTCAAAAAGAAAGTGATCTCCAAAATGCAGAACAAGAAATGTTTAAAATGCTTCAAGAAAGGGACAAGAGAAATAAAGAATTTAATGAATGCCAAATGCAAATGTGCGACATGCAGGAGGTCATTAATAAAGTGAGTGATGAAAACAACTATTTACAGCCAGGCTTCTTAAAAAGTGTAAGGACTTGGAACAGCAAATGTGCATTCCCAGGTCCCAGGAGAGGCGGCAGGGCACCACATTCAATGGAGTTGAGGTGAATTCTATTTCTACCCAAAGAGCTAGTGCCCCAATGAATGGGCCGGTGACTGAACTTGGTTGCAGCACCCTTGGGGGATTTGATACTCCCATTGGGGGCCGCCACCAATCCCATACACCTGGAACCAGGGTTGAGTCACCAAGTAGTGCAATTCCATGCATTGCAACAAGTAGCCCCATAAAGTAATGAAATCCATTAAAGCCCTGATCAAACCATTTAAAAAGGGAGGGGAATGCTGCATAGAGGATCACTTAGAAGCGCTTCATGACATTTTTAAAGCCCTCCAGATACCTAAGGAACAGTACAGGCAGTATTTTCATTTAACTTTAGATGCTCCGACGGCCAGTATCATAAGAGGATTGAATGAACAGCAGAATATGACATGGGCAGAGTTGGAAAAATAGATTGGGCGTCATTGTTCTCCTTTCCAGTCATTGCAGGAGGCAAAGAAAGTCGCTTACACAATCACTGCTGGGCCTAATACATCCCCTCGCCAGATTTTACAAGACTTAAAAAGAGCATTTTCTCGCTTTGATGTATCTTTTGACCCCAATTCCAATGAGTTTAAAACTGCCTACTTCTATGGGCTACAGAAAGACATCATATCCTAATTGGTCCGTGAATTTGACTGTGACAAGTCCCTTGAATGGATTGTACACCAAAGCACAAAACTATATGAAGTACTCTATTGTCAGGGTAGAGAAAGTCATAGAATGAAAGACACTAGACCAAAATCTAAAGAACCCTCAACAACAGTGATGGAAATCAGGTCAGCCAAAATGTCCCTTGAGTCTGCTCAAAGTCCAAGTAAAAAATAATATGGCACCTGAACAAAGGGGTAATCAACAAAGGTCATCACACCCTGCATCAATGTTTCAATCACATGATCCTAGTAATAGGGAGAGCTACATCAGCCCCAGGTACTTAGGAGATAGGCCCCGGGAAGGCTATCGACCTGATATGTCAGGTATGAACAATAACCAGAGACAAAATCAGGATCAAAGAAATGATGGTCCTTATCAGACATTGGGGACACAAAGCAGATTTGATCCCAATACCATGATATATGGAATCAGGATAGACCCCGATATGTGGATCGATTTGCTGATAATGGGAATCAACATAGAGGCCAGTACCCACAACATGAGAGACAGGACATGAGGCAGAGCATAAACTACACTCCACGTCAGTACAATGATTCCCCACCAGGGGACTACAACCAAAGGATGGGTGCACCCCGCTCCCCTCCACAAATGAATCAAGAGTTCAGGAACCATCCCAATAGAAACCATTCCCCTGAGAGGTATCAGAATAGATCCAATCAGGGAGAAATCAACCAATATCGATCTAGGCCTCAGAGAGAGGATTCTAGAGAGATGGAAAGATTCCAGTGTCTCAAAGCCCAAGTGAAAATGTTAGCTGAGCAAATAGGAAAGCTCTGTAGAGCACAAAAACAGTAATCAAAGGAGGGGGCAGAAGGCCATAGCAATGACCGGGGGTTTCTGAAAAGTAACTAAGTACTTATGATACCTGCAGTGCCAAAAAGACAGATTGCTCTGATGTAATGTTGAATAATGACTCTGAGATGCCTAATGATTTAAAAGTGAAAATACCAGTAAATGAACTTGTAACAGAAAATGCAAATACTTCTAAAAGAGAGGTACAGTTTAACCTAGAACTAAATCAAACATTGGAGATTTGTACAAATGAAATAGGAAAACCTGAAGATCCAAAAGAACAAAGAGACAGATGTAAGAAAAATGACTCATGCATGGGGAATACCAGTGAACAGGGAGTACGTGGTGATGCTATAACTCCTTCCCTGCACAATCAAAACAATGACCAAACACAGGCAAAAAAAAGAAATGCTCAAAAGGAGGGTACAGGTCAATCACCTGAAGAATTCTTTGAGCCACATATTTTTGAAGAGGTTAAAAAGGCTGGTACCATACTGAATAATCACAAATGCACAGAATTAGACAATGACACATTGCCAAGTGATGTTGTTACACATGTTCAGTTGGAGGGTTGTAATGTGGTCTCTGATGATACCTGCATGGATGGGCAAACAGTGGCCACACTCCAAAAAATCTCTGAACTTGGAGAAATTAATAAAGTCTCTCACACAGAAATGGGCAAAAAGGAGGGAAACATGTCTTTCCATTTACCAATGTGTTTAGTCAAAAGTGAAAAAGGCCTGAGAAAGGTGAGCCCTGAAATCAGTAAGAATTTGCATTTCCTATGTGTGTTAGAGAAATTTGAAGACAGGTATTATGCTCCCATCACTGTAGAAGAAAAATGCAATCCATTTGCAATAATTGACACTGGCGCACAGGCCACAATTATGTCTAACGAATTGGTAAAGAGTATCAATGAAGGGAGATCCCCGCAGAATCAGGTCACAGTGAAGGAAAGTCAAGGTCCAGTGCATAATTTTAATGGGGAGGAGGTGCCTATTATAGGCGTCACCGAGGTTGACATAAAGATCGGTAAACAAAGAATGAAACAGGAGGTGTTGGCCACATCCATTTGTGAAATTCTATTTTTGATGGGAACAGATTGCCTGAATAGATTATCTCCTCTCATTGATGGGGTGAATGGAGTACTGTGGTTTTTAACCAAAAAACCATTGAGACCTAAAAAACTAAAATCACAAAACAGCAATATAAATGAATGTCACACAGTTGCCAAAACAAATGATGCAGTGGAGGTATATTTCCAGAATAGTTGCATACCTAGCGTCACTGTTATATTAATGTGTCAAGATAAAATGCAGAGTGAACATGAAAACCTATCTGTACAGATATACTTAGACTCAAGGAAAAGATGGCAAACTGCCATAGATGAGCACACATTACGCTTTTATTTAAAAGAGAAAACATGCAAACAGAATATTGCTCCTAAAGCAGATTCAGAAAAACACATCACCAGTCTTGCTGAAATACACATGGAAGATGAGCAACCATGGATTCACATTGGTATCAATGACTATTCTAAAACAATAAAAGCCACTTTAGCACTTGAACGGGAAAGGAGTTTCATTAATTAGAAATTGTTGCAAAAAATAATGGAGAGGGAGGAGATCCCGAAATTTAGAATTAAAAACCAATATGTCTCTGGTTTGGACAGTCCAGATTTTGAAAACCGAATTGCAGGAAGATGCATGCTAAAAATTAGCATTGGACAGAAAACAATTTACCATAATGTATGGATAGTGAGTGGAATACAGAATTATTTGTACATGTGCAATGATATAATGCACAGAATGTGTATGGTGTTAGATTTCCTTAATCAAAAGATATGGTCACACCTAGGTGGGCCGGCACCTGAATTTGAAGTCAAAAGAAGGGCTTATCATTGTGCACAGCTGGTCCCATATGCAATTGAATTACAACTGAGGAAGGATACTAGTATCCCTGCATTCACCAAACAGGTTGCAATAACACTGAAATGCAAAAATGGACAGAAGTTGAAAGATTCTGATGCAGTTGTCTGCATGAATGAATCCATAAAACAGCAAGGCCTGGATTATGAATACTTTCCATTGGTAGATATTGGTGAAGGGTCTGTAAAAAGTATGGTGAATAATAAAGGTTGTCAAGATATTCATTTAGAGGAAAACTCCCCATTAGGAATGGCCATACAAAAATAACATTACACAGCGCATCTAAATAACATAGTGATTGGAAATATCCCTGAAAAGTATGTGGATGCCAAGGGTGAATTGCCAGAATACCTGGATTCTCAGCCCAAAGGAATATTTAGAATTAATTCTGTGTACCCTTATGATTCAAGTGAGACAGTGTGCTGTCATCAAGAGGATTGCATAACATTTAACTTAAATGAAAATGAAATAGAAAATCAGCCCATTGAAGTGGAAGCTGATATACCAAAACAGTTAAAAGTGGCGGCTTTACAGAGAGACACAGCCACACAGTTAGAGGAAAGCGCTGAGATTCCCCTACCAGAATATTTTCCGGAATTCTCCAAAATGGTAGAGGAGCAGATTTTATCAGCGGATGCATGTGACAACGATGAAAATAGAAATGGACTAAGGAAGATATTTATGGAGTTTAAAGATGTATTTGCAAAAGATGCTTATGATTGTGGACTAACTGATTTACATGTGGCCACGCTACCGGAAGGATGTAGCAGAAGCCCAGTATTTGTGCGCCAGTATAGATTACCATTGGCATGTTTAGAGTCATTGGCAGAGATTATAAAAAATTTGGAGTCGTGGGGAATCATCATTCCCATTCATAGCACATTCAACACACCTATTTTAGGTGTGTTAAAGCCAAATGGTCAATGGCGGCTATGTGCAGATTTGAGGGAGTTAAATAAAAGAGGGCCAGCATCCAGATGGCCACTGCCATTCATTGATCAGGGCCTAGCTCAGGTGCATGGTTCAAAAGTGTTTACCACGTTAGAACTCACATCTGGATATTGGTGCGTGCCATCAGCAGAGGAGATACAGAATTTATTTTCATTTTCATTTGATAAGACTCAATACGCATGGGTTAGAGTTCCATTTGGGTATGTCAATAGTGGGAGTGAATTTGGAATATTTTTGAGAAAGGCCATGCCTGATGCAGCGGAATGAGCTACCATACTTGCAGGGTAATTCATAGAATTTCGCAGAAAAGTGTCGCAAGCGGCTGGCGCAGAGTGTCCGCGTGCGATTGACTGCGCCAGGCACGTGCGATAAAACCGATTTCCGCGCACAGCGTATTCATGGATTCCATGCTCCCAAACCAGCCGTGGCGCAGAGTATCGCAGCGACCCTGCAGCAGCGCCAGTAACGCCCCCAAGAACGCCCTCGCGCAAGGAAAAGCCAGCAAAATCGCTAAATCATCGCAAAGGGCTGCGCTAACCCTGGACCAGTTTACAGGGCAGCCAAACAAGGAACGCAAAGCGGGTAACGTGCATATCAGGGGTACGCGTGAAGTTATACACGCGATTAGCCAGGGTACGTGTATTACAGGGGTACGCGGGAAGTTCAACACGCGATTGGCCAGGGTACGTGTATTACAGGGGTACGCGGGAAGTTTAACACGCGATTAGCCAGGGTAAGTGTATTACAGGGGTACGCGGGAAGTTCAACACGCGATTAGCCAGGGTACGTGTATTACAGGGGTACGCGGGAAGTTTAACACGCGGTTGGCCAGGGTACGTGTATTACAGGGGTACGCGGGAAGTTTAACACGCGATTGGCCAGGGTACGTGTATTACAGGGGTACGCGTGAAGTTATACACGCGATTAGCCAGGGTACGTGTATTACAGGGGTACGCGGGAAGTTTAACACGCGATTAGCCAGGGTAAGTGTATTACAGGGGTACGCGGGAAGTTCAACACGCGATTAGCCAGGGTACGTGTATTACAGGGGTACGCGGGAAGTTTAACACGCGATTGGCCAGGGTACGTGTATTACAGGGGTACGCGGGAAGTTTAACACGCGATTGGCCAGGGTACGTGTATTACAGGGGTACGCGTGAAGTTATACACGCGATTAGCCAGGGTACGTGTATTACAGGGGTACGCGGGAAGTTTAACACGCGATTGGCCATGGTACGTGTATTACAGGGGTACGCGGGAAGTTCAACACGCGATTGGCCAGGGTACGTGTATTACAGGGGTACGCGGGAAGTTCAACACGCGATTGGCCAGGGTACGTGTATTACAGGGGTACGCGGGAAGTTTAACACGCGATTAGCCAGGGTAAGTGTATTACAGGGGTACGCGGGAAGTTTAACACGCGATTAGCCAGCGTAAGTGTATTACAGGGGTACGCGGGAAGTTTAACACGCGATTAGCCAGGGTACGTGTATTACAGGGGTACGCGGGAAGTTTAACATGCGATTGGCCAGGGTACGTGTATTACAGGGGTACGCGGGAAGTTTAACACGCGATTGGCCAGGGTACGTGTATTACAGGGGTACGCGTGAAGTTATACACGCGATTAGCCAGGGTACGTGTATTACAGGGGTGCGTGGGAATCATCACACGCGATTAGGCTGGGTGGGTCCTCACAGGTGTTCCCTGTACACCCTCCACGGCCCCTGCAGGCAGCCTACAAAACAGGGGACTACCCTGCACACCTGCTCATGTCCCCCTGCACCCCCACCCCCCCAGCAGTGCAGGGGCAGCCTCCACCAGGCCCCCACTCATGTCTCCCACCACCCCCACCCTCCCGCCACCAGGGGCAGCCTCCACCAGGCCCCCACCCATGTCTCCCACCACCCCCCGCCACCAGGGGCACTCTCCACCAAGCCCCCACCCATGTCTCCCACCACCCCCACCAGTGCAGGGGCACCCTCCACCAGGCCCCCACCCATGTCTCCCAACACCCCCACCCACCAGCACTGTGGGGCACGTGGCCAGCAGGCAGTCAGGCAGCAGCAGATGGCAGGTGGGAGCGTGCTCAGGGCTCTGGGGGGCAGTAATTTCGCCTCCTGGCCAGGAGCGTGGTCTCTCGTGTGTGAACGCGTGGACAGCCTGATAGGTAGTGAAATCCCACACGTCAGCAAAGGCCCTTAGCGCGTAAACCCGTCAACAGCATATGCGCGCCTATAGTCACCTGCACGTGCAGGAAATTGTTGCGTGACACGTCCCAGTGTCAAAGCGTGTGATTGGTGAAAATGGATGTACACGTAGAAGTGACAAAGCGTGTGATTGGTGAAAATGGATCTACACGCAGGAGTGACAAAGCGTGTGATTGGTGAACGTACACGCCGCGTAAGTGACGCTGTACGTGTGGGCCTGTATATAAGGTACATGTAGAACACCATTTCCTTGTACGTGCTTTTCGTGGAGAGCGAGTGGGTGAAATCTGTACTTCTTGTCGTTTCACACGCGATTTACTTCACGGCGTTTCCAGTTCGTATTCCCTGTTACCTCTGACAGCTTTTTCTCTTTTTTCTCTTTTACTGGTTTACCTGGGCCTGTTCCCTCAAACAGTGTCCCCTTCTACTGTTGTCCTGTCTTCTCAGACAGCGTACACATCTTCTTTTGGCGGGGGTTTAGCCAGCCAAACGCGCTCATTCTTCACGCTCTTTTACCTGGCAGACGGTGAGTCACGCACGTATCCAACTTCTGTGCTTGCCCCGTGTGTTGCCTACCCCTTCAGAGGTCATTCTAGGCTGCGTGTGACACGCATACGTTCATTCTTGTGTTACTGGGTGCCACAGCGTAGTACAGGTTTTTCTTTCTGCACACGTGGTCTAGGAGGGGTTGCGTGCACGTCATCTCCCTTTTTTGGGCCTCCTGTGCGTTGCGTGACCCGTCATCTTTCCCCAGGGGTTACAATCAGCCGTGCTAGAGCACTAGGGTACAATTACCATCTGGTACCCAACCCCTTTGACCCCCAATTGCCCAGGACAATTGTCTACAGCCACTCCCATACGCACATTAATATCAGTGCCATGGCTGGGAGGCGAGGATTCCGTAAGGGTGGCAAAGGTGGAAGAGCCACAAGTGGTGGCCGTGGTGGATCCGGTAGGGGACGTAGTCGTAACTTGCAGGGTGAGCCTGTCCCCCCATGTGTGGAGGACCAGTCAAGGGCACCCATCATCCCCCCCCCCTCCCCCCCTCCCGTTGAGGCTGAAGTGGCTGACACCATCCATGCTCAGCCCTTGTTGGACCAGCCCATTGTGGCACCAGACCTGGCTGACTCCATGGCTGACTTCCAGGTCAGCAGGGTGTTGGGTGTCCTGACCCACGTTTAAGCTATCATGCTGCAACATTTGGTGCTGTGGGCTTAGAAAATTCAAGATGGCGGAAAACCCACATGTGCGCTGAAATCCAGGAAAGCTGCGCAGTTTGTGCGCACACTAAAATGGTTGCCTCACTTGCCACCCACCAGTGCGAGAATGAAAGGCTGGGTTGCCATGAGGGAAATGGGTTGCCAAAGGAAAAACAGTAGCGCCGGTTAGCTTCAAAGCGCTTTAAAACCACCATTGGACTACCCGCACAGTAGTCTGAAACCATTGGGAGTGGCAATGCTGATTGCCAAAAGCAAACCCATAACTGTTGGGAATTCATTTTCTTAAATCCCAAAAATGGGTGCAGTACCAGTACTCACCACTATCCAAAAGCCGGCGTTTTAAAACCACTCTGTTTCCCTGAAGGCAAGTCAAAATGCCTATTTTCAAACATTGCAATATGTGCAAAATATTTACTGAACACCAGCAGACATTTGGTAGAATGGAGTTTTGTGTGCCTACAAAATCTGGGAAATGAAGAGCCCAGAAAAATGCTTATAACAAGACTGGCTGCGCTGTGGATTTCAGCAGTTTAAGTTGCATTGGACTGAAAGACACTACAAATCTAAATGTTCAAATTGACTGAGTGACCTACTTTTGAGTGTCACATAGGTTGAAATTGTTTAAATGTCATAGTTTTAAACTTAGAATCAGCCTTCTAGCTGCATATGTAAAAAAATGTCTTGACTTAGACTGGGGAACAAAAAGTGACATTTTATCTGAAACCTGGCTTAAGGAAATTGATTTTGCTTGGCAGCTACCCCCACCAGGAGTGAAACTTGAGTCACCACTGTGTTCCCAGGCCAACCTTCCTTTTGCTGCCCACACTAAGGATATGCCATCTATCTGATAATTGAATTATCTGTGCTCTGCAAGAGAGTGAACAAAGCCCTCTTCACTCAGGCAAAGGTTTTTATTACCGCAGTCGTAAATTGTAGCTTCCTCTTGGCAGGAGCTGGGAGGAGCACTGCCTGTGAGAGCAAGCTGGCTTGGCAGAAACTGGAAAGACTGGTTTCTATACCATGTGACCTGGGAAACCACACCCCTTTGGAGCCAGAACATAACTTTAAAAAGATGAATAACTCATAGAGCGGACATGTGAAAATTTTATAAAGGACACCATAATTCTTGTGATTTTTCTGCCCACATTTTAAGAGGTTTTTCGACCCGGTGGCATGTTCAGGGGGGTGTCAGCGGAAAAGTGGATATTACTCTAAATGTATGCATGTTAAAAATCTGAAACTTCATCAGTTAATGTCCCTACTCCCTGCACACATGTATGTAAAGTTGGGTCAATGTCAGAAATTGCAAAATCAGTTAAAAAGTGAAATATGTGCCATTTCTGAATGCAAGCTCCCAGGAAGAGCAGAGTTTGAACAGGGTATACCTCCTGTAATGCATGATGGGTGCATAGGATTTTAAAACAATATGTACCTCTGCAAATATGTATTTGTTTCAAATCTAGATTTGTGTGTAAGTTGACAGGAGGAGTGGACTTTCTGCAGGCTGTAAAATGACATCACTCTGACTCACAGTTCATTCCCCAATCAAATGATAAATGGAAGTTTGACCAATTAGAAGCTGAGAGAGAGGTAGGGTCAGTGATGCTAGAACACACCCACATTCTAAACACATAAAAGCAGACAGACAGGACAGATAGGAACCTTCAAAATCCATCTGCAGCGGGACGCTCTGCCGGAAAAATCCATACTTACCTCCATCAACCTCCAGAAAGCCAAACTAGAGACTTCAATCTATCCAGAACTAAGAGACCAGACCAGAGAGAAAGCAGTGCTGTACCCAGAGAGACCCAGACCAGCAGAGAGAGCTGACCCAGATCACTGTGAAGTGCAGAGGCCAGACCAGACCAGAGTCCAGTTTAAAACCCTGACCAGATCCGTGACGAGGCCCATTTCACTCAAGAATATAGTGTGAGTACCTAGAAAACTGTGCAGATCCAATCTCCTAGTTAAAATAATATAATTCAATCCTATTTTAATCTAAGTAGAACTGTCTCCTAACTGTCACCTGTCATTTGTAAAGCTGTCACTTGTCATTTCCGAGTTGCAAGTTGCACGTGTCTTTTTGAACTTTAAAATTTCAAATCTGAAAAACGACCTTTCTTTAATCGCTCATATCTCCGCAACCGTTTGTGCTAGAGACTTGCAGTAACTTTCATTTGGAAGATGAGATCCTAGGCTTTCCTAGGACCCCAAAACGATAGAGATAGTCCTTGTGGTTCTCCTGTAATAGCGCTCGGCGCATCCGCGAATTTTACCGCGAGTTGCAAATTTCTTCACATGTAAAAACTGCTGCTGCTTGCCTTCCATTTGCCAGAAATTCGTTTAACCTGCTAACTATCCCTGCATCATTGCTAGTGTGAGCCTGGACTAATATTAACTAGATACCACTCACCCTGAACCTCTGAAAGGGAATTAAAAGCGTTTCCAGCATATTTCTCATTCATTGCCAGCACATATCAAAGCAAGTTGGGCCTGTGATTTCAAAACTCCTATCTGTTTTCTGTTGTCTAAGCTTGCTGGATTGAACTGATTACATTGATTGCATTTCTGAGAGCTGTGTGCTTTCCTCCCATTTCCTTGCATTGCATAAAGAGGGGGGGGAGTGAATAGCCAGAGAAAAGTGATTACATGGTTTGGTTGAAATCATATTGAGTATTTTCTGTACTGCATTCATTGAATATTGCATCCACCTGAGCTTACATAAAGCATCCTCTACCACATTATACTTTTGTTCCTATTTACCAGTGTGCTATCTTATCCATTTCATGTCAACTCATTAGTGATTATAAAGAAGTGTGCTAGTGCCAGATTCTCCATTGTTAATCTTTATCATATCAGATTAAGTGTGCTATTCAATTATTAATTTATTATAAAGCGTGATATATATATATCTGTTTAAATTATCAAATAAACCTTTTAAACTTGCAAAACAGAACTACTTCTTGGCTCAATGGGGTCAGGGGGATTCCAAGAGAGGGGTGTTATATAGGGGTAGTCATCCAGAACGCATGAACTGGACCTAAAGATATATCAATAAGGGTTTTCATTCAGTATTATAGACTAGGCGTTGACTTAGCTGTAGTGTTGAATTGAATCCTCTTACAAATTGGGGGCTCGAGCCGAGACGTTGGGTTAGATTTACCACTTGTGCAGCTTAATACAGTGTGCTAACTGACGGGATACATACATCCGGTCGGATCACCACGCTGCATTACGCTGTGAAGCATTCCTCAAAAGGGACACTCCAAGAAAAGTTCTGTTCTGCAAAAATAAAATGCAAACTTCTGTAAGTCAGGACAGAGACCAATCTCTAGAATGACGACCTTAGTAGACATGAAAATAGCCAGAGAGCACCTCTTGCATAAGCTATTTGTGAGAGGTGAATGGACCGAACAGGGCCAGGATGCGTGGTTGCAGGCCATCACACAACAGGTCACTGAAACAGGGTCAGATATATATAGAGATCAGGGTCCCTTACATGTGGCCCTGAGTGAACTATATATGGCTCCTAAAGCCAAAGATGAACACAATAAGATTGCCAGGGTAGCGGCGTATTTATATTTACATATGGGAGCCGTGCAGGACAAATGTGCTGAAGGCCAAGATCTGGCAAGTAGGCAACTGCTGGCATTACAGAAGGTCCAATCTGACCTGGTCTCTTCTGAGCAGAGGCTGCAGAGGAGCCAGGAGTCAGAAAATGACAGCAGACTGTACATCACTAAAATGAAGGAGGATATGGATGTGTTGCAAAAGGAAAAGTCAGAACAGGATACCAGATTTCTGGCCCTGCAGAAGGAGCACCAAGACAGTTTGGACTCCTTACTGCAGAGCCAGAAAAAGCTGGAGCAACAATTAGACTTTAACAGGGCATGCACGGAGCAGGTAGCCACCTTGCAAAGTCATCTAGATAGAGTGAAGGTAGAGAGCAACAAGCTGATCTTGAAAGACCTGGATACCCAGGCAGAGTTTGATGAGGAGCGCCAAAAAGCTGGTGCCCTTCAACGGCAAAGGGACGACCTGGCGGCACAAATGCAGGCTCTTAGTCAGGAAAGAGACGCCTTAGGCCAGGAAGTCTGCCATTTAAAAAGAAAAATGGAAGAAAATCACCTGGCCCACCAGGGACTGGGTGATCTCCAAAAAGAACACCAGAACTTGTTAGAGCACACCAGGAGGGTGGAGGATGCTCTAGCAAGAAAGGAGCAGGCCAATAGGGACACAGCTCAGGAGGTAACCCTCCTGCAGCAAAGACTGGCCCAGTTCTCCAGGACCAACCAGGAAGCACAGAGGGAAAACGAGGCCCTCTGTGAACACAATGATAGGCTCCAACAACAGGTAGCGATGCAGGAGAGACTGATAGAGTCCAGTAAGGCCTTAACTGAAGAACTGAAGGCACAAATGCAGGCTCTTGCATTGCAACAGGGAGCAGGGGCGGATAGAGATGAGGTTCGCTGGGAAAGGGAAACTCCGGAGCATAACCTCAGGAGCCCTAGTACCAGAGGCCCTCATACCTCTCAGTCCCTGGACTCTGCCACCCCCATGTTCCCTGGCGCACATGAGCACAGGGCCACAGGGATGGCAGATTACTATCCAGCTAAGAGTATGGGGCTCGTAGGCCAGAACCACTCAGGAATGGAGGGGTGGGCATCCGGGTATGGGCACCCAAGTACAGTACAGTTCAATGGGGAACCCCAGGAGAGTAGGCCCATTAAGGGCATCCTGAAAACCTCTGCCCAGTTAGGTCAGTGGAGGGGGTACCCATCAAATCCTGGCAGCAAGGAGGAATCTGAAGACCCCTCTGAACTGCGCAGGACGCAGGAGACCAGGTCCCACATTCTGCCAGCCATTCCCAGGCTCGCAGAATCCGGGAAAACCTGGAAGAACAGACGGGAACCTCTGGGAGCAGTGCCTCTGAGTCCGAGGAAGAATGGACAAGGGTTACCCGAACCAAAAAGGCCAATAAGGCAAAAAGGGCCTTGCTTAAGGACCCTTTAAAGCAGATTAAGGCGATCAGGAGCGTCATCACGCCTTACCATAAGAACGCTAAGTATTCTGTTTGGGGGCACTTAGAGTTGTTTGAGCAAATGATGGAGACTTTCCATATGAAGGACAGCCAAAGCTGTATTCAATATGTAAAGTGGACCTTCTCCCCAGAATACTCCAGTTTCTTTGCGGGGCTGGAGGACCAAAATCATTTAAGATGGTCCACCTATAAGGCGGCCATCCTGAAACATTTTTCTGTTCACAGAAATCCTCAAGAGGCTCGCAAGGCAGCCTACAATTTGCAATGTGGGGAGGATCAGGCCCCACAAGAATTTGTGCAGGAGTTAAAGCGTGCTTTTGCACAGACCACAAGAAGGGTGCGCACAGATAGTAGAGAGTTTATAAATACGTTTTTCCATGCCTTGCCCAAATATATCATGACCCTGCTCGTGAGGGATTTTCATGAGAAAAGATCTTTAGACTGGGTCATTGAACAGGCTACCCAGATCTATGAGGTGCAGAAGCCCATAGAAAATAAAAGCAATGCCCAGAAAAACCCCAAAGCCAACAGCACCCCTGCTGCTGCCAAGGTGGCAGAGGTAAAGGTCACCCCCGTTTTGGATTTGGAGATGGGGGGGCCTAAAAACCTACCTGCACCTGATAATGCTAGGCCCAGAAGGTCCTCGGGCCAGTCCCAGACAGGGAGCCAGGGAGGCAGCCCCACAAATGGGGTCCCTCGCTCTCCTGACTATGTAAGTCCTCGCTACAAGGGAAATCGACCCATCCTGGGTTATGTGTGGACTCCTCCAGCCCAAGGGGGGGGATCCAGACAAGCACCTAACCCAGGGAACTTCCCTCCAAACTTCCCACAGGAGGGCAGAAATTTACCAAACCCTGGGCAGAACTTTTTCCCCAGATATCCACCCGACTTCCAACCCCAAAATCATCCATCCTTCTTTCCCCAATTCCCCGAGCCCAGACCACTGAATCCGGGAGAGGGGAGGCCAAGGGTGGAGGGGTACCCAAATCTTCCCAACCCGGGGTATTACCAGAGGAGGGACAGCTACCCTTCCCGGGATCAGCCCAGGGGAGAAAACAGGGCCCCGTATCAGCCTGAGCGGGTTTCCCAGTTAGAGCGCCAGGTTCAAAACATGGCGCGGGACCTGGGTCACATACTGAGGGCTCAGCAGAACCCTCAGATCGGCGTGCCGGCGCAGAACGCACCCAACTCTGGACCTGGTGCTCCAGAACAATGACGGGGGCAGCACCCCGATAACTCACCGGTTCCCAGGGAGGAGGCACAAAGGGAAGGGGGGTGTAAAGCCTTGGAGGAAGCTTCCTTCCTCACTTGTAAACAGCCCCTGGAAACCCAGGAACCGGAAACGAAATCTCTTGCCCCTGAAAGTCTGCCTCCTAAGGAGCAGAGGGGGGGTAGGAGAAACAAAAGACCCAAACAGACTCAGTTTGAGGAGGAGGTACAGATCTTCCAATTTGAGGGAGAGGGATCCTCAGAGGATCCTGGGAAAAGGATCTTCTCCTTCAGAGAGTGGGGAACTCCTCCCAAAGAAAAATGGGTCCCTAGGGATGCAAATCCAGACTGGGGAGATGTGGAGACTGAGCTACCGCCGCCCACCATCTCATCCCAGAACCAACAGCAAGAAAATCCCCTGGTTCAAACCCATCCTGGGGACTGCCTCCAAAAAGGGGGGGGCAGCCCAGAACCGGAACCAGGGGAACCCACAATGGCTCTGATCTCCAGTTGCCAACTTTTTCTTTCAGATTCCGAAGACTCTCCACAGAATTCTGCCCAAATCTCTTCGCTATCGATGTCCAAAACCAGAAAGTTAGCCCACCAGTTGTCCAAAAATGTACATTATCTGTGCCCCCTTGAGGAGAAGGAGGGAAGATATTATGCCCCGGTACAAGTACAGGGGCAGGGTACAATCTCGGCACTGGTGGACACTGGATCTCAAGCTACCCTTCTGTCCAGAAGGGCCTTTGATGAACTGAATGCAGGAAGGGGAGAGGATTACCAAATTCCTCTCACCTCTCTTCCGGGACAACTACAGAACTTTGACGGGAAGGAAATTCCCGTTGAGGGGACTGCAGACTTGGACATTAAAATTGGGCGACATAAGTTGAAACACCCGGTCATAGTTGTGACCCCAGAGGGCACCCCTTGTTTACTAGGGAATGACCTCCTGAGAAGGTTGTCACCCCTAATAGATTGTGTAAACAAGGTCCTCTGGACCCAGACTAGCCGACCAATAAAATTAAAACAGAGTGTTAACCATGTTAGTTTAAACGGCACCTGCCACATGGTTGAACAAAAATCTGACCAAGTAGAATTTCACTTCCAGAACAACCAGATTCCAGACGTGACAGTAATAGCGGTAGGACAACAGACTGGTGAGGGGGGGTCCTCTCTATTTCTGAAAATCAACCTTCCTTCCAATTTAAGGTGGTATTCCACGCTGGAAGGAAACACTCTGAGATTCTATACTAATCCACAATCAGAAACTCACACTCCTATAGTCCAGAAAGATGTGAAATCAGCTCAGAGCCTGGCTGATATTCAGCAAATTGAAGAGCAGTTGTTCATCCCTGTTCAGTTAAATGATGGGAAGGACTCTGTTCTCGCTCGAGTGTGTGTGAACAACGGTAAGAGCTTCATCAGCGAAGCCATGTTCCGCCAACTCCCAAAAGATCCAGCCATTCCCACCTTCAAACTGATAGACAAATGGGAAATGGACCTGGAAGCACCTAATTCCAAACATCTCCTGCCAAGCAGGTGTATGCTCAAAATCTCCATTGGCAACAAGAGCATAGTCCACAATTGTTGGGTCGTGCGAGACGTCCCTGCCGCCTTTTACTTAGGCAGTGACATTCTCAATCGCTTTGCCATTAGTTTGGACCTAATAAACTTCAAAGCTTGGTCCCGATTAGCGGATAATCCCATGGGCTTTGATGATCCAGAAAAAGCATTTAGGTCAGCTCAATTACTACCTTATGCAGTTGAAATTCAGATTAAAGAGGAAGTCACCATCCCAGAAAGGACCCGACAATTCTCCCTGGAAGTGAAAGTTAAAAGGGGACAAGAGTTGAAAAACCCTGATGCTTACATACATCTAAATGCTTCTCTCCAACAGCAAGGGTTGGGGGTAAACCCAACTCCATTAGTCAACATAGAACATGACACCATTCCAATAGAGGTGGATAACAGCGACTTAAAGAGTATTACTCTAGCCGCAGGCACCATTATTGGAATGGCGGTTGATGACCGACATTTTTCCATCGACTTAGTAAATGAACTGTTAGGACCAATCCCCAAGGACTGTTTTGACAGTGACAGTGATGACAATACAACACCAGACAGGATTTTTACCCGGCAGGGGGGGAACTTCCTGGTGTACACTTCCTGCCCCTATGGTAAGGAAGATGTGACTTGTGACTTCAGGAGGGATGAGGTGATTTTCCAGGTCCATGAGGGCTGCCTTTCCCACCTGAAGCCTCCAGTCCAAATCAGCACTCTGACCAGGGACTTCTCCACCCAGCTGGAGGAGGCCGCTGAAATAGCCAAACCAGAAATCTTTCCAGGCTTCAGGCAGATGGTGGAAGAGAGAGTCAACCTAGCTGATGCCTGTGTGACTCTGGAACAAAAGCAAAAGTTGAAACAAGTTTTCTTGGATTTCCAAGATCTCTTTGCGGTAGACTCATATGACTGTGGTCGCACTGACATCCACACAACAACGATCCCCACGGACCCTGGCATGACTCCTGTGTTTGTGAAGCAATATCGTTTGCCTCTCGCATCCATGGAGTCCCTTACTGAAATAATTAAGAACCTTGAGTCCCGGGGAATAATCCGTCCAGTCCACAGCACCTTCAATAATCCGGTGCTGGGGATATTGAAGCCAAACGGCCAGTGGAGACTCTGTGCCGACCTCAGGGAGCTCAACAAACGGGTCCATACTTCCCGATGGCCTCTGCCCTACATTGACCAAGGGCTGGCCCAGATCCAGGGGTCACAGGTATTCACTGCAATAGACCTGACCAATGGATACTGGACTGTGCCTGTCAGTAGGGAGGACCAATACAAGCTGGCTTTTACCTTTGGGGGCCAGCAGTACACCTGGACCCGGACTCCCTTCGGATACCTCAACTCCGGCAATGAATTCAACATTTTTCTACACAAGGCCATGCCTGACTTGGGTGCAAGGGGTAACCTGGCTTATGTAGATGATGTCCTCATCAAAAGTTCATCTGTGGAGGAACACATAGCGGAGATCCGTTATGTTCTGACACAGTTGAGGGCTGCCGGAGCAAAACTTTCCTTTCAGAAAGCACAGTGGTGTAGAACCCGTGTTAATTTCTTGGGGCATGAGATTACTCCTCAGGGTCTCTGTCCCCAGGAAAAGAAAGTGGAAGCACTTCAGAAACTGAAAGACCCCACAACGCTGCGGGAACTAAGGAGCCTCCTTGGACTGACTAATTACAGCAGAAAGTTCATTGAGGGCTACACAGAGATCACCAGACCCCTGATTCATCTCCTGAAGGGGGGGGTTAAGTGGGAATGGGGTCCAGAACAAGCCGAGGCAGTAAGACAACTCAAAAGAAGCCTCTCACAAGCGCCTTGCCTAGCTTACCCTGTCAGAAACAAGGAGTTCTTCCTGGAGACGGGGTTCTCTAATACGTGCTTGCCGGCAGTATTATACCAAAAGCATGACAAGGTCAATAAAGTAATCTCCTATGCGAGCAAAACTTTATCCTCTGTGGAGGAAAAATTCAACGATTGTGAGAAGGCACTCCTGGCAACGGTGTGGGCATTGAAGAATTACCGCCCGTTTATCCAGGGGGAACACATCATAGTGGAGACTCCACACCAGCCTCTGCAATATCTCCAAAGTGACAGAATCCGGGCCGGAAATGTGAGTAATTCCCGAATTACTTCCTGGATTCTGTCAATGCAAGGCTTTCCTGTGGAGGTCAGATATGGCCAAAACAAGAAGAGTCCCCTCGCGCAAGGTCTGGCTGACTTGCATGATTGTGCCAGAGAAAACTGTCTCGAGGACGAAAGTCTAAAAATAAAGGACAACATGGAGGCATACCTTAATTCCCCACACAAAGTCTTTGAAGAGGACAAGTGTGAGGGAATGCCCACTGTCTATGTGGATGGATGCTCTTACCATGTTGACAACAACGGGGAGAAAGAACTGGTGGCCGGCGTAGGGAATGCATGGGTGAATGAGTCCCCAGAACCCTCCGCTGGATACAAAATTGGTCCCCGAAGTAGTCAGGTGGCAGAATTGATGGCTGTGCATCAGGCCATCCTCACTGCTGTCCAGCATCAACTCCACGAACTGGTCATAATCACAGATTCGGATTATGTACGGAACGGGTTCGTGGAGCACCTGGTTAATTGGCAAACCAGAGGCATGTTATGTGCTAACAACAAACCCTTGAAACATGGGAAGTTGATCCAAAACATTGATGATCTGGTCACATCGAATGGGATGACCATCTATTGGAAAAAGATCAAGGGTCATTCCAAAGTAGAGGGACCAGACAAAACTGGAAATGACTTAGCTGATCAGCTGGCCAAAACCGGAGCCATCCAAGGGGATCTAATTGAGATTGAGTCCCTGTTGGGGGAAATCCAGGTCACTGCTATCACTAGGTCCCAGACAAATGCTCACAACGACCTTTCAATTGCACAATGGAGCAAGGAGACCCCTGATGCTGATTTGATTACCGCTCAGAAGGGGGATCCAATAATTGGTAAATTTTACCAGTACCTTGAGGACCCTGAGAACTTTCCCCTGACGGATACCGATTACACTGGGAAAGAGGACCTAAGAGTGTTGATGAAATGTCCAAAAATGTTCAGAATCTAAGACGGTTTGCTGGTAAGGAAATCCAAAGCTGGCCACGATCAGTGGGTGGTTCCTACCTCATTCCGAAGCCTGATGTTAAGTCACGCCCATGATGCGGCCACTGCCGGTCATAGGGGGTTTCACACAACATTGGAAATCTTAAGAGAGGTTGCATATTGGCCACACATGGGGCAGGACCTCGACCAATACTTGAAGGGGTGTCTTGTGTGTGCACAATTTCAGCCATCATCCCTCACGCACCGGGCGCCTTTACAAAAGCGGGGGATGACACTGCCATGGTCAGATTTACAAATCGACTTTGTAGGCCCTGTGATTCGCTCGGCTAGGGGGAATAAGTACATGTTGACTGTGACATGCTTGTTTACCAAGTGGGTGGAATGTCTCCCAGCCCCAAATTGCAAGGCAGAAACTGCAGCTGCCTTGATGATTAACCACATCTTTTCCCGTTTTGGTCTACCTCAAAGGATTGAGTCAGACAGAGGTAGCCACTTCACCAGTGAAGTAATGACAAAGATGTGGGAGATACTGGGGGTCAAGAGAAAGCTGCATATTGCTTATAGACCAGCTTCTTCTGGGGCAGTAGAGAGATATAACCGGACAATTGTGAGCATATTAAAGAAGTTTGTGGCAGATTCTGGGCCAAGTTGGGATATCCGATTACCTCTGGTCCTAATGGCTATCAGATCTACCCCTTCATCTGCAACCAAAATGTCACCATTTGAGTTGATGACTGGGCGCAAGATGGTGCTTCCGCAGCATTTGCTCTACAGGACCCAAGAGCAGACACTGATAAATGCCTCCACTACTCATGAGTATGTAGAGAATTTAAGGAAACACCTTCAACATGCTTTTGCTTATGCTCAGCGGAATCTAGAAAGATCAGCTGATAGCATGAAGACCCATTATGACCTGAAAACTTCCAGGAAGGAATATCAGGTGGGAGACCGGGTCTATCTATACAACTTCCAAAGGAACCAGGCCAAGCAGCGCAAATTTTTGCCTACATGGAAGGGACCCTTTGAGATCGTCGATAAGATCTCCCCTGTGGCCTACAAGATCCGCATCCCCAAAGGCGGTTCGGCAGAGGGGGAAGACAAGTGGGTCCACATAAACCAGTTGAAATGTTGCCATCCCAGGCACACTCTGCAACAACTGGAGGAATCCTCTGGAATCCTAGCGGGTACTGTATCAGACTAATTCAGTTCCAATCATAAAACATACCACATCTAGTCTCTAAAATATTGTGATTTGCATGAAACTGTCTCTTAGTTATACTGTTTTTTTTTTTATCAAAGTAAGAATGTAATGTTTCGTCATGATGAAATGCATATGCTGTCCCACCATCTCAACAGTGGTGGAAAAACGTCTATGAGTAGGTATTGCCGCTCTTCCTTTGTCGTCCTAGGAGAAAGAAGACCTTGAGACTGGCCAAGGAGGATGATCCGGAGACCGGGAACGAAGATCCAATGGGCCCAGTGGACCGCCCAATACTCCCATCAGGACTGGCGAGGAGAACCGATCGATCAGTACCGGATGGAGAAGAAGATGCTGAACTGTGCCATCTACAGAAGAGGAAGAAGATTATGCGGACAGACCGGTGCGTGGGTCAAAACCCATGGGCACGCGACTCCCCATCGACTCAAATTCAAAGTGCAGTCGCGTGGGGGGGCTTGTTGGGTGTCCTGACCCACGTTTAAGCTATCATGCTGCAACATTTGGTGCTGTGGGCTTAGAAAATTCAAGATGGCGGAAAACCCACATGTGCGCTGAAATCCAGGAAAGCTGCGCAGTTTGTGCGCACACTAAAATGGTTGCCTCACTTGCCACCCACCAGTGCGAGAATGAAAGGCTGGGTTGCCATGAGGGAAATGGGTTGCCAAAGGAAAAACAGTAGCGCCGGTTAGCTTCAAAGCGCTTTAAAACCACCATTGGACTACCCGCACAGTAGTCTGAAACCATTGGGAGTGGCAATGCTGATTGCCAAAAGCAAACCCATAACTGTTGGGAATTCATTTTCTTAAATCCCAAAAATGGGTGCAGTACCAGTACTCACCACTATCCAAAAGCCGGCGTTTTAAAACCACTCTGTTTCCCTGAAGGCAAGTCAAAATGCCTATTTTCAAACATTGCAATATGTGCAAAATATTTACTGAACACCAGCAGACATTTGGTAGAATGGAGTTTTGTGTGCCTACAAAATCTGGGAAATGAAGAGCCCAGAAAAATGCTTATAACAAGACTGGCTGCGCTGTGGATTTCAGCAGTTTAAGTTGCATTGGACTGAAAGACACTACAAATCTAAATGTTCAAATTGACTGAGTGACCTACTTTTGAGTGTCACATAGGTTGAAATTGTTTAAATGTCATAGTTTTAAACTTAGAATCAGCCTTCTAGCTGCATATGTAAAAAAATGTCTTGACTTAGACTGGGGAACAAAAAGTGACATTTTATCTGAAACCTGGCTTAAGGAACTTGATTTTGCTTGGCAGCTACCCCCACCAGGAGTGAAACTTGAGTCACCACTGTGTTCCCAGGCCAACCTTCCTTTTGCTGCCCACACTAAGGATATGCCATCTATCTGATAATTGAATTATCTGTGCTCTGCAAGAGAGTGAACAAAGCCCTCTTCACTCAGGCAAAGGTTTTTATTACCGCAGTCGTAAATTGTAGCTTCCTCTTGGCAGGAGCTGGGAGGAGCACTGCCTGTGAGAGCAAGCTGGCTTGGCAGAAACTGGAAAGACTGGTTTCTATACCATGTGACCTGGGAAACCACACCCCTTTGGAGCCAGAACATAACTTTAAAAAGATTAATAACTCATAGAGCGGACATGTGAAAATTTTATAAAGGACACCATAATTCTTGTGATTTTTCTGCCCACATTTTAAGAGGTTTTTCGACCCGGTGGCATGTTCAGGGGGGTGTCAGCGGAAAAGTGGATATTACTCTAAATGTATGCATGTTAAAAATCTGAAACTTCATCAGTTAATGTCCCTACTCCCTGCACACATGTATGTAAAGTTGGGTCAATGTCAGAAATTGCAAGATCAGTTAAAAAGTGAAATATGTGCCATTTCTGAATGCAAGCTCCCAGGAAGAGCAGAGTTTGAACAGGGTATACCTCCTGTAATGCATGATGGGTGCATAGGATTTTAAAACAATATGTACCTCTGCAAATATGTATTTGTTTCAAATCTAGATTTGTGTGTAAGTTGACAGGAGGAGTGGACTTTCTGCAGGCTGTAAAATGACATCACTCTGACTCACAGTTCATTCCCCAATCAAATGATAAATGGAAGTTTGACCAATTAGAAGCTGAGAGAGAGGTAGGGTCAGTGATGCTAGAACACACCCACATTCTAAACACATAAAAGCAGACAGACAGGACAGATAGGAACCTTCAAAATCCATCTGCAGCGGGACGCTCTGCCGGAAAAATCCATACTTACCTCCATCAACCTCCAGAAAGCCAAACTAGAGACTTCAATCTATCCAGAACTAAGAGACCAGACCAGAGAGAAAGCAGTGCTGTACCCAGAGAGACCCAGACCAGCAGAGAGAGCTGACCCAGATCACTGTGAAGTGCAGAGGCCAGACCAGACCAGAGTCCAGTTTAAAACCCTGACCAGATCCGTGACGAGGCCCATTTCACTCAAGAATATAGTGTGAGTACCTAGAAAACTGTGCAGATCCAATCTCCTAGTTAAAATAATATAATTCAATCCTATTTTAATCTAAGTAGAACTGTCTCCTAACTGTCACCTGTCATTTGTAAAGCTGTCACTTGTCATTTCCGAGTTGCAAGTTGCACGTGTCTTTTTGAACTTTAAAATTTCAAATCTGAAAAACGACCTTTCTTTAATCGCTCATATCTCCGCAACCGTTTGTGCTAGAGACTTGCAGTAACTTTCATTTGGAAGATGAGATCCTAGGCTTTCCTAGGACCCCAAAACGATAGAGATAGTCCTTGTGGTTCTCCTGTAATAGCGCTCGGCGCATCCGCGAATTTTACCGCGAGTTGCAAATTTCTTCACATGTAAAAACTGCTGCTGCTTGCCTTCCATTTGCCAGAAATTCGTTTAACCTGCTAACTATCCCTGCATCATTGCTAGTGTGAGCCTGGACTAATATTAACTAGATACCACTCACCCTGAACCTCTGAAAGGGAATTAAAAGCGTTTCCAGCATATTTCTCATTCATTGCCAGCACATATCAAAGCAAGTTGGGCCTGTGATTTCAAAACTCCTATCTGTTTTCTGTTGTCTAAGCTTGCTGGATTGAACTGATTACATTGATTGCATTTCTGAGAGCTGTGTGCTTTCCTCCCATTTCCTTGCATTGCATAAAGAGGGGGGGAGTGAATAGCCAGAGAAAAGTGATTACATGGTTTGGTTGAAATCATATTGAGTATTTTCTGTACTGCATTCATTGAATATTGCATCCACCTGAGCTTACATAAAGCATCCTCTACCACATTATACTTTTGTTCCTATTTACCAGTGTGCTATCTTATCCATTTCATGTCAACTCATTAGTGATTATAAAGAAGTGTGCTAGTGCCAGATTCTCCATTGTTAATCTTTATCATATCAGATTAAGTGTGCTATTCAATTATTAATTTATTATAAAGCGTGATATATATATATCTGTTTAAATTATCAAATAAACCTTTTAAACTTGCAAAACAGAACTACTTCTTGGCTCAGTGGGGTCAGGGGGATTCCAAGAGAGGGGTGTTATATAGGGGTAGTCATCCAGAACGCATGAACTGGACCTAAAGATATATCAATAAGGGTTTTCATTCAGTATTATAGACTAGGCGTTGACTTAGCTGTAGTGTTGAATTGAATCCTCTTACAAGGGCTACGACACGTGCGCTGGTGCACGTTGATGCCATCATGCCACGTGGATCTGGGGCAGCAAGGTCATCTGCTGCACAAAGGAGGCAGGGCGGAGTGGCTGCAGGGGCAGCTGCGGCTCCATCCACCCCAGCCCTCACACACCCAGCCAGGACAGTGTCGGTCCTAGTCCATGCTGCTGACATTCCCCCTGACACCATCACACTCGAGCCAATGCCTGCACCAACTCCCATGCTGAGTGTGAAATCCCACACTCCTGATACAGAGTCCACCAGGGCTCCTGCCCCTAGTGTCCAGAGCGGCGCAGGACACTCAGGATCACCACCACCTTCCAAGCGGAAGAGGAAGAGTGCTCGTCCGGCACAGGCTGATGCCCCAGACACGGCTACACAGTCCGGCCCGTCCAGGAAGCCCAGCTTCACGGATGACGAACTGAATGCACTTGTCGAGTATGTGTCCGGACATGACAACGAGATGGTCATTGTTGCAGGATCCAAGACCACACCTGCACAACGCCAGGCACACTGGCAGACCGTTGCGGACATCGTAAGTGCCCTTGGAATCGTGAGGCGCACAGCCAATGATTGCTATAAGCGCTGGAATGACCTAAAGCGCAGGGCAAAGAGTAAGCTGGCCTCAAGTCATGCCGCAACTCTAGTGACTGGAGGTGGGTCTCCAGTAGTAGACATGGAACTCACTCCACATGAGTCAGTCGCTGGGACCTACGTCACGGAGGAACAGATCCAAGGCGTGGGAGATCTGGCTGATTACGAGGCATTGTCCGGTGAGTGCACATGCATGTGTGTGTCATACATGTGCATGGTGTGTGTGTGAGGGCTTCTGTTTGGGTGCCAGGAGAGAGTGTGTGCGCCTCAGTCGTATGGGTCAGCCATGTGCTTCATGCAATCCTTCCTGCGCAGCTGCATTTGGCCATAGCAGTATCCCTTCTGCCAACAGTAGACATCTAGCACAACTGCACGCCAGTTGCCCTTGAAGTGTCACCTTGACACAACAGATTTGCTTATTTTTCACTGTTCATTCAGTCAGTTTGTTTGCATTCCACCACTTTCACTAGGCATGTCGCTGTCCACTAGTCACATGTCTGACATGGGTATGGTAAAGGGGAGTGACTTTGTTACCTGGATATCATTTGTACACACATGTCCCTGTGCAATTTGACCATTACAGACTGGCAGCTCCAGGTGAAAAATCTGACCTGTTAGAATCAGAAAAGCTATTACATGCGGGAACTGGACTGAATGAATAGGTGCTGCCCTCCTCTCCATCTTCACTCAATAGCAATGGTACATGCCATCTGTGTGATGGCATGTGTGTTTCACCTGCCAATCACAGGCCAATGTGTGATGCCACTGCCAGGCAGCATGCAGAAAATTTGTTCATCTTCCATCTTGGTGTCATTAGTGTGTGCCGTTTGCCTGCACTTCATACGCAGTGAGGGTGCATGCATGGGAGGGTTTTAGTCATGTGGGACATGTCAATCAAGTACTGGTTCTCTTGCTTCTCAGCCCTCAATGTGTGCCATGGTGCTAATGCCTGTTTCCATTACTTTGTTTTCATGTCTTTGCAGGGGAAGACGCACCTGATACTGCTGGGGTTGTGGAGATGGTGCAGACCCAGGAGGTGTCCCAGGGCCGACCAACCACCAGTGAGGGACGTGGTGTGGTGGTGGGGGAGAACCCACAAGTGCTGCAGGTCGTGCTCTCAAGGGGTGTCTCTGGCTGCACCTCCCCCGAGCTGTACTCAGGTGTTGATTCGGATGAGACCTACGTGCCGTCGCTGGTGAGTGTTCCAGGGAGGGATTCTGTTCTGTCTCACCCACCTGCACCAGGGTCAGTACCCTCCATGGGGATGTCAGTGTTGGCAGCTACGCCTTCGGTGGTTACGGATGCAGGGTCACACTCCGCGACATCTGATCCTGTTCCTGGGCCAGCAGATCAGAGGGGGAATGCAGTCCTGCAGCCTCAGGCAGTGCCGGCACAGCAAGGCGCAGTTCGCCTTGCCCCAGACAGGTGTGGTGCCCGCCGACGTGGTGGCCGTACGCCACCTGGCAATACCGCATGGGAGCAATCCATTTACGGTATGGCTACCCAACAGGCTGCATCATCCGAGATGATGGCTCAGGCCATGGATAGGGTGGCCACTTCCATTGTCCCCCCAGAAAGGCTGATGGAGCGACTAGAGCAGGCAACTGACTCCATCTGCCAGTCACACAGGGAGGACATGTTGGGGTCCAACAGGGACAGGCGGGCGGCACTGGCGACTCTGCAGGAGGCCATCTCCATTGAGTCCCAGGGCCACAGGGAAGCCCTGAGGCAGGAGCTCCTACACCTCAGGACGACTCTTGTTGAGCTTGAGGCTTCAACACACCAAAGGACAGAACAGCAGCTGGAGCGTCTCACCCGTATGCTCTCAGCTGAGATGCAGGCAACGAGGGCGGAGGTCCGGGCATCCCGTGAGTTGTTGCATGGGGACCTCCGCACACTCATCCTCCAGAACCAGACCTACCACACCCGCATGCTTGCAGCCATGGAGGAGCAGACTAGGGCCTTGCGTGGGCTGCCTCCCATAGTGCAACCACCTCCGGATGCAGCTGCACAGGGTGATAATAGCGACAGCAGTGACACTCCCACAATAGGGTAGCCGTGTGGGCCATGAGCCCATGGAGGTGTTTTATTTTCCCAGGATCCACGCAGGTGGGTTCTGGTGTGCATCCTGTCCTCGGACCTCCTGGGTGGCCTCCCCAACCCCCCCGGGCCCATCAATGGCCATTTTTGATTGTTTCTTATTTTTATTTTTATTTTGATTTCTTTTATTCCAATTTTTTTGGGAGGATCTGTTGGCTCGGATCTGTTGGCTCGGATCTGTTGGCTCGGATCTGTTGGCTCGGATCTGTTGGCTCGGATCTGTTGGCTCCGATCTGTTGGCTCCGATCTGTTGGCTCCGATCTGTTGGCTCCGATCTGTTGGCTCCGATCTGTTGGCTTCCGTGGTTCCTGTGGGCATACGCTGCATTGTGGCTGGGCACATGCAGGCTTGTAATGTATTTGGTTCAGATGCTTGGGTTTGAGTCACACACACCCCTCCTGCTTCCCGTTTCCATGGGCTTGCAAAGGGTGTGCCCAAGTGACAGTGAATTACACAGTGACGTTGGACTCCCATGAGCTGTGTGGCCAGTCTGTAGTCAATACTGTGTATACATTCCTAGTGCATATTGCTGTTGTGTTGTACACTGCATGTTGCATTGATGTGTAACTCTTCTTCTGTGTCTACCTCCCAATTTGCAGGTCCCTTCCTCAAGTCCACACAAGGACCTCTATTCTGGCGATGGGGACCATGTTGGCAGCAGTGCACCTACAACTCTACATGGCGCCAACCCTGCACAGTTGGTAGTGGTGGGAGTGCAGGCATTTCCAGGTGGTGAGACTACTAATATGTAACATTTTTGATGTCATGTTAATGGTACTACGTGCTCAAGTATGTTGTTGGTCCGGCATTGCTGTGAGCATTTCAGGTGTTGCAGGTTTCTAATAGTGCCACTGTACATAGTGAGAGTGATGTCATGTTGTGGGGATTACTTTGTTTACCTGCAATTAGCATGACATGGCACGGTGTGTCGTGTGGCAGTGCTGGGGTTGGGTTGGCTGACATGGCACTGTCCTCTTGTTGCATTTTGCAAGTGGGTATTCATTTTAGCTGCTTCAATGTGTAACTTCACAAAACTGCATTGGTGGTGTCTGTGTGGGTAGGGATGCACACATTGTGACACTTCCAGGTGAACAATCTCAGGCTGACATGGAATTCCCGGTTCATTCTCCACACATTCAGGATCAGTGTCAGGTTGAGTCATCATTGATTGTCAGATGGAATGTGCCAGGGCAGTGTGCACTCCACAGGGGTGTGATTTCTATGTGAAGTAATTAGCCACTAGCTGTGTACGGGCTGCCTCCCCCCGTGCCCTTTCCCCTCCCATGCGCAGCGGCTGTGCATGTGGTTGGGGATGTGGGGCCACCACCATGTCCACGGCCAGGCCCCGGCGTGTTGCAACGTTGTGCAGGACACATGCTGCCACTATGATCCTGCACACTACTGGGGGAGCGTATAACAGCTGCCCGCCAGAACGGTCAAGGGAGCGAAAGCGTGACTTCAGCACTCCGAATGTGCGCTCCACTATGCCCCTGGTTGTAATGTGGGCTGTGTTAAATCTTACCTGGGGTGGCGTGGTGGGGTTCCGAATTGGCGTCATCATGTGGGGGCTGAGAGGGTAGGCACTGTCCCCTGTGGAGGTGGGGATTGGTATCATTGGTGAGGTTGTGACCTTGCTCAGTATCCAACATGCATGCATGTGCAGTGGCATACATACTCACCAAGCAGCCATGTATCGCCATGCCGCCCAGCTTCTAGGTCCCGGCTTAGGGTGGACATTCGGTAAATGAAGCTGTCGTGGGTGGAGCCGGGATAGTTGGCATATACTGAGGTGATGATTCCCTTGGCATTACATGCTACCTGCACGTTGATGGAATGCCAGTGCTTGCGGTTCCTATAGATGTGCTCAGATGCCCTGGGGGGACGTAGAGCCACATGGGTGCAGTCGATGGCACCTAGCACTTTGGGGAATCGTGCCACTGCGTAAAAATCCAGGGCGGCAGCATGCCTTTCTGCAGGTGTTCTGGGCAGGTATATGTGCCTGCGGACTGATGGGCGTGCAGTCATGATGTTCAAGACCTGGTGTAGGCAGCGTGACTGGGTGGCCTGTGACACCCCACCCACTATGGCACTTGTCCGCTGAAATGATCCAGTGGCTAAGAAGTGCAGTACATTGAGGACCTTCTCCAGGGGGCTGAGTGCTTGGGAGCACAGGGTGGGTGATGTGAGGTCATCCTCCCACTCAGTCACCAGGTCCAGTATGATGTGTGGTGGAAACCTGTACCTCCCATACACCTGGTCATCAGGCATCCCGAAAAGGCTGGTTCTGGGTGTGAATATTCTGGCCCTGACTATCCTCCTCCTCCTCCTTTGGTAGCCCACTGCCACTGCTGCTAGGAACGGTATGTTCATCCTGGCGTCTGAGCTTGTTATTGTTAAAGTCCGCAATTTATGCTTAGCGCGTGTTCTAGGCGAGCGTGTGACCCGCGCAGCCCTGGAATCCTGTTGCCAGTCCAATAGCGTGTGGAAATTCACACGCACCACGGGATACAGCGTGTGACCCGCGCAGCCCTGGAATCCTGTTGCCAGTCCAATAGCGTGTGGAAATTCACACGCACCACGGGATACAGCGTGTGACCCGCGCAGCCCTGGAATCCTGTTCCCAGTCCAATATCGTGTGGAAATTCACACGCACCACGGGATACAGCGTGTGACCCGCGCAGCCCTGGAATCCTGTTCCCAGTCCAATAGCGTGTGGAAATTCACACGCACCACGGGATACAGGTTCGCTGACGTACTTGCGTGTGTAAGTGGCCGCGCACCCATTAAATACACGTACATAGGCCAATCGCGTGTACGCGCACTTTTGTCCAATTACACGCGATGACACTCTGACGTGCAGTATCTCCACGTGTGCCCCGTCATCACGTCCTGAGTGGGGAACACCCGTGCGGGTCACGTCACAGACGCGCTTACGCGCTGAGGGACTCTGGTCCAATAGAATCGCGTATGCGTGCTGACGCGCTTACGCGCTAAGGGCCTTTCCTCGGATTTCACGCTGACGTGCAGGATTTTCACGTGCCAAATCACTCCGTATCAAGCTGGCCACGCGAAAACACACGGAAGCCCACGCTCCTGCCCAGAAGGCCGAGTTACTGCCCCCCAGTGCCCCGAGCAGCCTCCCACGTGCCATCTGCTGCTGCCTGCCTGCCTGCCTGCCTGCCTGCCTGCTGCCACCGTGCCCTGCCATTTGGTGCCTGCACATCAGCCATCTGCAGGGGTCCAGTTGCTGTGTCCACCCCTGCTGGAACTGAAGACTCCCGACTGGTATTACATCGCTCCACAGCCCAGCCCCAGGACCCAGTTGCCCACCCACACCTGCCTCTGGGGTTGCCATGTCGGGCACTTCCACATCTGGCACCAGTGGCAACCCCAGGCCAGAGGGGCAGAGGGGCACCAGCTTCACTGTCACCGAAGTTGGTGTCCTGGTGGAGCATGTCCTGGGGCAGTATGATGCCCTCTTTGGATCGTCCCGCGCCAGCAAGGAAGGACGGCAGAGGATCTGGGCCGACTGTGTGGTTGCCATCAACGCGGAGGGGGTGGCAACCCGCGACGTCCTGAAGATCAAGAAGCGCTGGGAGGACTTGAGGTCCAGGACCCTTGTGAAGGCCCGGCGCCTCGTGGAGGGGGGCCGGGGCCGCATGAGTACCATCCAGATGAGGGTCCTGGAACGCGTACGCCCAGCGCTCCACGCCCAGATCCTTGAGAGGGAGGCCCGTCTGGAGTTGAGCGGTAAGTGTCCATGCATTACTGTGTGAGACAGGGCATGTTGCGGTGTGCTGGTTCTATGATACTTGCCTGTATGTGTGCCATAGCCCATGTATGCATGTATGTGTGCAGGGACATCATGGTAATGCATGTGCGACCAGTGATGTGTGATGCACATGGTTGTTGCATGTGTTGAAATGCCGCATGGGGAGCCATAATCAGATTATGAACATGAGAGCATGCCAGTCTCTGTACCTGAACATGGGTGGGGGTGAGGGATGGGTGCTGATGCCAGGTACATATATGGTAGCCATGTCTGTGTGCCTGGCCTGCGTGTCTGTGACTTGTGCATGCCATGGATGCATGACACATGTGTGTGACAATGCAGAGATTCAGTAAAGCAGCAAAATTACCCTTGTATCCGCTGTGTTTGGTGTGTTTGGGGCCAGATGGATGTGACTGAGGTGAAGTGTGTGCATGTGATGGGCATGAGGCATGATGCATGTGAGTTACATATCATTGAATGTTTCAAGAGTCCATTGGACATGCATGGAAATGTCCATGGCATGCACCATGCCTGTTACTGTGTGTGTTTTGCCTGGACTGGCCCATGTGTTGTGGAGGGACATGATGGAAGTGTACTTTGACAGTGGTGCTCATCTGCTATTGCTTCCTGTCTAGGGGACCATTGTACAGTGCCCTGATGCTTGTGTTCTTTGTCTCCCTCTATGCAGCGGCTAGTGAAGAAGAGGGCGGAGACGGCGCTGTGGAGCAAGGCGGCGGGGATGCCCCCACGGCTGCAGCGGAAGGGGTGGGTGAGCCCCCACAGGGGCCTGCTACGGTGGGAGACGGTGAGGAGCCATCCAGGTTGGTGGTTTGCACAGAGGAGGAGGAGGCCGCCACTGGGGCACACATGGGGCCTGGTGGGGGCATCCCTGCTGGTGCAAGTGGTGCAGTCCAGGGCCAGGGGCAGGAGGCAGCACAGGTCACCGTGGAGGGGCCTGTACATGTCGCTGTCCCTGACCCTGTGAGTGCACCACCATGCACCAGCAGGGATGCCCCGTCCCAGGCCTGTCCGCAGGTAGAGGGGATGTCCATGTCACCTGACTCCCCTCCACCTGCGGACGTGGGAACCCCTGGCCGTGCAGAGAAGGTCCTGATTGGGGTCGCGTTGCACACGGCTGCGATTCGTGATGCCGTGCGTGCTTCCCGGGAGGAGCACGCATGTCATCACGAAGTGCACCGTGCCGACGTGGCCCAATTGGGATCGGCCATGTTCGGGGGTTTCCTGCATGTGTTGGCCAATGTGGCGGCCCTCTCCTCCTCTGTGCAGGCTATCCACCAGTCGTTCTCCTTGCCGTCTTCCAGCCCAGATGCCACCAGGGCCCCCTGTGGACCTGCCCCGACCAATGCAGCCAGCTCGGTGGGGATCCCATCCCTGCCACAGTCGGGAGTCAGAGATCCAGCAGGGGTGGACACCAGAGCAACTGGACCCCAGCAGATGGAGGATGTGACGGCATCATCGGGCAGGGCACGTGCACGACGGCGTCGGTGGTTTCCATCAGCCTGGATGCCGTCGTGCTGGCACAGGCAGTTGCGTCGGAGGCAGCAGCAGGCTCAACGTGGGAGGCATCATGGCTCGGGGCCATCAACATCAGGGGTGCAGGCATCGGCCGGAGGGCAGGAGAACCCTGGAATGGGAGTGGCTTCCGTGTGGGAGAGGTTGTGCCAGCGGATAGGTGCGGAGCGGCAGCGGGCAGAGGAGGAACGGCTCACGATGGTCAGGGCGGAGGACTCCATGCGGAGGGCGCTGAGGCGGGCTGAGTGCCTCGAGGGTCTTCGCAGGGAGTTTGAGCTTGACACTGCGTTATCCCTGCGGGACCTCGGGGCCAGGGAACATGCCCGCCTCCAAGCCATTGACCAGGAGTTCGAGGATGCCCTGGCCCATGACAACAACCAGTGAGCCGTCCGAATAGCCCGCTGCCTTTGTATATAGTTGTATAGTTAGGGTTAGGTTTCCTTTGTTTTTTTGAATTTTTTTTTGGTTGCGATTGGACAATGCACCACTTTTTTGTATATAGTTCCCTTTTTAGTTAGTAGTCAGTTAGGTTTAATTTGGTAGGGCTCATGGACCCAGGATTATCTTCTTGATTGGCTTATTTTAATTTTTCATAATTTTTTCTTGGACATTCATCTTGTTTTGTTTGATTTGCTTTGTGTTTTTTCTTATTTGCTGTTCAATACATATTATTTTTTTAATCTTCAATGTGTCGTATCATCTCATTGCTTTCAGGCATGTCATGTTGGGTGTTTTGTCATTCACTTGCAGCCATTGTGTGTGACAGACATGTGTTAAATTGCATTATTTACATTGGGGGTGTAACATGTAATTGCCTTTGATATGTGGGTGGGTGTGATAGTTGGTTGGGCCTTTTGGCAGGGGAGGATGGGCATTACGGACATGATTGGGGAATGTTGGGACCCAGGTGCAGGGGGGCATGGATTGGACATGGGTGGGGGCCTGCTGGCAGGTGCCCCACAGTGCTGGGGGGTGGGGGTGGTGAGAGACATGAGTTGGACATGGGTGGGGGCCTGCTGGCAGGTGCCCCACAGTGCTGGGGGGTGGGGGTGGTGAGAGACATGAGTTGGACATGGGTGGGGGCCTGCTGGCAGGTGCCCCACAGTGCTGGGGGGTGGGGGTGGTGGGAGACATGAGTGGGGCACTGGTGGAGGGTGACCCTGCACTGCTGGGGTGTGGGGGTGGTGGGTGACATGAGTGGGGGCCTGGTGGAGGGTGACCCTGGTGGCTGGGGGGTGGGGGTGGTGGTAGACATGAGTTGGACATGGGTGGGGGCCTGCTGGCAGGTGCCCCACAGTGCTGGGGGGTGGGGGTGGTGGGAGACATGAGTGGGGCCCTGGTGGAGGGTGACCCTGCACTGCTGGGGTGTGGGGGTGGTGGGTGACATGAGTGGGGGCCTGGTGGAGGGTGCCCCTGGTGGCTGGGGTTTGGGGGTGGTGGGAGACATGAGTTGGACATGGGTGGGGGCCTGCTGGCAGGTGCCCCACAGTGCTGGGGGGTGGGGGTGGTGAGAGACATGAGTTGGACATGGGTGGGGGCCTGCTGGCAGGTGCCCCACAGTGCTGGGGGGTGGGGGTGGTGGGAGACATGAGTGGGGCCCTGGTGGAGGGTGACCCTGGTGGCTGGGGTTTGGGGGTGGTGGGAGACATGAGTTGGACATGGGTGGGGGCCTGCTGGCAGGTGCCCCACAGTGCTGGGGGGTGGGGGTGGTGAGAGACATGAGTTGGACATGGGTGGGGGCCTGCTGGCAGTTGCCCCACAGTGCTGGGGGGTGGGGGTGGTGGGAGACATGAGTGGGGCACTGGTGGAGGGTGACCCTGCACTGCTGGGGTGTGGGGGTGGTGGGTGACATGAGTGGGGGCCTGGTGGAGGGTGACCCTGGTGGCTGGGGGGTGGGGGTGGTGGTAGACATGAGTTGGACATGGGTGGGGGCCTGCTGGCAGGTGCCCCACAGTGCTGGGGGGTGGGGGTGGTGGGAGACATGAGTGGGGCCCTGGTGGAGGGTGACCCTGCACTGCTGGGGTGTGGGGGTGGTGGGTGACATGAGTGGGGGCCTGGTGGAGGGTGCCCCTGGTGGCTGGGGTTTGGGGGTGGTGGGAGACATGAGTTGGACATGGGTGGGGGCCTGCTGGCAGGTGCCCCACAGTGCTGGGGGGTGGGGGTGGTGGGAGACATGAGTGGGGCCCTGGTGGAGGGTGACCCTGGTGGCTGGGGTTTGGGGGTGGTGGGAGACATGAGTTGGACATGGGTGGGGGCCTGCTGGCAGGTGCCCCACAGTGCTGGGGGGTGGGGGTGGTGGGAGACATGAGTGGGGCCCTGGTGGAGGGTGACCCTGGTGGCTGGGGTTTGGGGGTGGTGGGAGACATGAGTTGGACATGGGTGGGGGCCTGCTGGCAGGTGCCCCACAGTGCTGGGGGGTGGGGGTGGTGGGAGACATGAGTGGGGCCCTGGTGGAGGGTGACCCTGGTGGCTGGGGTTTGGGGGTGGTGGGAGACATGAGTTGGACATGGGTGGGGGCCTGCTGGCAGGTGCCCCACAGTGCTGGGGGGTGGGGGTGGTGGGAGACATGAGTGGGGCCCTGGTGGAGGGTGACCCTGGTGGCTGGGGTTTGGGGGTGGTGGGAGACATGAGTTGGACATGGGTGGGGGCCTGCTGGCAGGTGCCCCACAGTGCTGGGGAGTCGGGGTGCAAGGGGACATGTGTTGGTGTTCATTAGTTCAAGGAGACATGTGCCTTTGCTGGGGGGCATGCCCATGTTGGGTGGGCTGCCTGCGGGACATGACCAGGGATGCAGGGTAGTCCCCTGTGGTGTGGGCTGCCTGCAGGGGCCGTGGAGGGTGTACAGGGTACACCTGGGAGGAGCCACACTGTCAAATCACATGTGGAACTTTCCGCGCACCCCTGAAATACACGCGCCCAGGCTATTCGCGTGTGGAACTTCCCGCGAACCCCTGAAATACACGCGCCCAGGCTATTCGCGTGTGGAACTTCCCGCGCACCCCTGAAATACACGCGCCCAGGCTATTCGCGTGTGGAACTTCCCGCGCACCCCTGAAATACACGCGCCCAGGCTATTCGCGTGTGGAACTTCCCGCGAACCCCTGAAATACACGCGCCCAGGCTATTCGCGTGTGGAACTTCCCGCGAACCCCTGAAATACACGCGCCCAGGCTATTCGCGTGTGGAACTTCCCGCGCACCCCTCAAATTCACGCGCCCAGGCTATTCGCGTGTGGAACTTTCCGCGCACCCCTGAAATACACGCGCCCAGGCTATTCGCGTGTGGAACTTCCCGCGCACCCCTGAAATACACGCGCCCAGGCTATTCGCGTGTGGAACTTCCCGCGCACCCCTGAAATACACGCGCCCAGGCTATTCGCGTGTGGAACTTCCCGCGAACCCCTGTAATACACGCGCCCAGGCTATTCGCGTGTGGAACTTCCCGCGCACCCCTGAAATACACGCGCCCAGGCTATTCGCGTGTGGAACTTCCCGCGCACCCCTGAAATACACGCGCCCAGGCTATTCGCGTGTGGAACTTCCCGCGCACCCCTGTAATACACGTAGCCCGCTCCCCCAGGCCCGATCGCGTGAGGAACTTCCCGCGCACCCCTCAAATTCACGCGCCCAGGCTATTCGCGTGTGAAACTTCACGCGAACCCCTGAAATATACGTAGCACGCTCCCCCAGGCCCGATCGCGTGTGGAACTTCACGCGAACCCCTGTAATACACGAAGCCCGCTCCCCCAGGCCCGATCGCGTGAGGAACTTCACGCGAACCCCTGTAATACACGTAGCCCGCTCCCCCAGGCCCGATCGCGTGAGGAACTTCACGCGAACCCCTGTTATACACGTAGCCCGCTCCCCCAGGCCCGATCGCGTGAGGAACTTCACGCGAACCCCTGTAATACACGAAGCCCGCTCCCCCAGGCCCGATCGCGTGTGGAACTTCACGCGAACCCCTGTAATACACGTAGCCCGCTCCCCCAGGCCCGATCGCGTGAATAACTTCACGCGAACCCCTGTGATGCACGTACCCTGCAAATCGCGTGTGACACTTCCCGCGCACCCCGGTATACATGCACACGTATTTTTTGTCAGCGGGTGTCCGTGTTTGTGGGTACCCCTTTGCACGTCATTTTTCCTGGAGGGCCACAGTATGGGACATTCATCATGGCAGTATATAGGTGCTATTTGTTGGCGCACCTTTTGGCGCACATTTCTTACAGCCGCAGAGACGCTACCGCCTCCTTTCTTGTGGCGGTCGTGTTTGTGCCTGTGCGCTGGTTTGAGCGTGCGCTTTTTTCCCCTATTCTATTCCATGAATACGTGTTGTAGGCGAGCGTGTGGGCGTTCCGCGCACTTGTGCCCTGTACTTCCCCCGTGACGCCCACGTTTTGGCAAGTTGTTCCCCATTCCGAGTGTTACGCCCGTGTTCCGCCTACTTTTATTGCGTGCGCCGCGCTATGTGCGAATTTCGCTGTGGCCTGTGCGATTTTCGCTGTGACCTGGCGCACGCTGTTAGATGGCCTGTGCGCTAACGTGCGCCGCGCACTTTTTATCGCACATCCGCTGGTTTTCTCGCGCACGGCCTTCCATGAATCGACGTGCGCTGCTTTTCGTGCGATTTTCGCACGTTCACTGCGATTTTCGCTATTCCACTGCGATTCGCACGTTTTTGCCCACTTGCGCCGCGCTAATTATTCCATGAATCGGCCTCTTTATGTGGATGATGTACTGATAAAAAATGAAAGCTTGAAAAACCATTTTTATGAAATAAGACATGTTCTTGGCTTATTGCAGAAAGCAGGCACCAAAGTATCTTTACAAAAGGCACAATGGTGCAAGAAAAAGGTGAATTCTCTAGGCCATGAAGTGACTGAACATGGATTAAACCCACAAAAGAAGAAAGTGGAGGCTATACAAAAACTAAAAGACCTACAAATGTGAAAGGGATAAAAAGATTATTAGGAATGACGGGCTATAACAGGAAGTTCATTGAAAATTATGCTGTAATTACTCAAGCATTAACTAGGCTGTTAAAGCTGAATACACCCTGGAAATGGGAAACAGAGCAGTCTGAGGCAGTGGTTAAATTAAAAGAATGTCTTATAAAGGCATCATGTTTGACATACCCCATAAAGGATAGGGATTTCTTTATAGAAATAGGTTTCTCTGAACAGTGTATGTCAGAAGTGCTATCACAAAAACATGATTTGAATCACAAAACCATTGCCTATGCAAGTAAGGCGTTTTCCCAAGTTGAAATTACATTCAGTGAATGTGAAAAGGCTCTTTTGACCACTGTGTCGGCGCTACAGCATTTCTGCACCATTGTTCAGGGAGAAAAGGTAATTATTGAGACCAATCATCAACCATTGCAGTTTTTAGAGAGTAAAAGAATAAGGTCAGGTAACCTCGCACAGTCCAGAATCACTTCATGGACGCTAGCATTACAAGGTTTTCCTGTAGAAGTGAGATATGGCCAAAATAAAAAAGCCCAGTTGCTCAGGGTTTAGCAGATCTACATGACTGTGCAGCTGAACATGTATCAAATGAAGTAGAAGTGGAATCTATTTTACTGGATTTTGGGCAATCACCACACAAAGCTTTTGATGAAAAGACATGCAAGGATTTGCCAACTGTATATGTTGATGGTTGTGCTTTTCACATTGAAAATAACAGTAATAAAAAATTAGTGTCAGGAATAGGAAATGTCTGGTAGAAATGTGAAGGCGTCCCCAGTATAGGGATGAGAATTGGAGATAGGAGCAGTCAAGTAGCGGAATTGGCAGCCATTTATATAGCAATTGCTACTGCAGTTGATAATAAATTCAGTGAAATTATCCTGGTGACTGATTCTGACTATGCACGAAATAGCTTTGTGGAATATGTACCTGGCTGGAAAGTGAGAGGCATGATTACATACAACAAAAAGCCACTTAAACATGGAAAAATGATACAAGCCATAGACAAATTGGTGTCAGAGAATGATTTAACAATATACTGGAGGAAAATTTGCGGGCATTTAAAAACTCCAGGAGAGGATAAGGAGGGGAATGGTAAGGCAGATCACCTGGCTAAAATTGGGGCTGTGATGGGAGAATTGCTACCTATTGAACATTTACTTGGTGAAATATAAATTGATGCAGTAACACATTCTAAAGCACCAAAGGAGGTAGATCAACCAGTAGTACAATGGAGTTATGATACACCAGATCAAGATCTGATTGAGGCACAAAAGGATGATCGAATCCTGGGAATCTATTATATTCATTTGATAGATCCTGAACAAAACCCTTTAACAGAAAATGATTGTATAGGAAAGGAAGAGTTGAGGGCGCTATTAAAGAATAAAAAACGAATTAGACTACAGGATGGACCCATGATCAGAGAGTCCATAACAGGACAGATACAATAGGTGGTACCCCTTTCATTAAGAGGGTTAATGCTACACCATGCACATGATGCAATAACTGCAGGCCACAGAGGGTCACAAAAAACAATGGAAATACTAAAAGATTATGCTTACTGGCCACATATGTCCCAAGATGTGGAATTATATACTAGAGGATGTCTAGAATGCGCCCAATTTAAACCTGCTTAACCAATGCATAGAGCTCCATTAATGAAAAGAGGCTTAACTTTTCCATGGTCAGATTTGCAAATAGACTATGTAGGGCCTGTAAAGAGGTCGAGCAGAGGGAACCGTTATATTTTGAGTGTGGTGTGTTTGATGTTGAAGTGGATTGAGTGTATTCCTGCACCAGATTGTAGTGCGCAAACAGCAGCTACATTACTGGTGAATCATGTGTTTTCAAGGTTTGGGTTACCACAAAGAATCTAATGAGTAAGGTATGGCAAATACTGGGTGTGAAAAGAAAATTACATATTGCAGATCGGCGGCTTCTTCAGGGGGAGTTGAACGCTGTAATAGGTCTGTTATGGACATATTAAAGAAATTCGTAGCAGAAGCAGGTTCGAGCTGGGATTTACGTTTACCTTTGGTTTTAATGGCAATCAGATCAACTCCTGCCAAAGCAACAGGTGTTAGCCCCAATGAGGTTTTGACAGGTAGGAAAATGGTGTTACCACAAAACCTGCTAAACAGAACACATGAGCAGACACTTGTGAGCGCATCCACAGTTCATGAATACATTGATGAAGTGGAGAGGCATTTACAACATGCATTTGCTTTTGTACAGCGAAATGTAGAAAGAGCTGCTGACAGTGCAAAGTCATATTATGATAAAAGACATCAGTGAAAGAATATTGTGTGGGCGATCAGGTGTATACATTTCATTTTGGAAAAGGTAAACAGAAAAATTCCAAATTTCTAGCAGCCTGGCAGGGGCCATTTCGAATTATTGATAAGGTCTCTCCTGTGGTTTATAACATTTTGAAAACTGAAGGTGAAACAGCAACAGAACAGTTTGTTCATGTAAACCAAATTAAACCCTGGCACCCCAGACACAAAATTAAAAGACTTGAGCGTGTAGAAACAGATAAAGTCCCTTGAATACATAAAAGAAGGTAAGGTAAATGGGTTTAGTCAGAGAGCAACAGCAGAGAAATAAAATAGAGGTGATTGATTATTACATATGTATATAGATAAAAAAATTAAAAAATAGAAGCTGAAATTAGTAGAGTTGGTTTGCAAAATGAAAATGTATTAAATGTTGAATGCTATTTTATGTACGTTTGTATTCTCTTTAACATGTGCTTAATTTCAGAAAGCGAGAGAAAAAGGGCGAAATGTTTTGCAAAGCATATTTTATTTTTGGCAAAAGGGTGAAGTTAGTATTATGCTATGTACTTAATTTGTTTCTTTTCTATTTGATTTAGGCTATTGATTAACACATTTTGGCTTGGAGGTCACGGGACCAGAGGACATGGGAAATGATGAAGTTCTGAAGTCCACGCGGACGGATTCCGGAAAAGCCCCGGTAGGGTGTGAAGACCAAGGCTACAAAGCAATCAGCATTGATGATGACATCAACAATATGGATAGTTATGATGACATTCGCAGGGAACTTCAAAACTGTAGAAGCACAGGTTGTCATTGAGCCTGGACCAGCATCTGGTATTGCAGTAGAAGAAGCACTAGGATTCATCATGAGTGATAGAAGGATGATTTTCCAGAACATTTACATACCATTGAATCCTGATACTCTGATAGAAAAACATTTTAACAATACTGGAATTAAAGCTGAGCAGACTAAAGAGTGGCTGGAACTAAGAAAAGAGGACGCTAAGCAGTCAATAAGAGATATGTTAATGCAATTGGAGAAAACATTTGTGAATTCAGCAGACATTAAGAAGAGGAGAGGAAAAAGAGGAGCAGTGATGCTTGCAGTCTCATTGGTAATGTCTATAATTGGAGCCATAATAGGTACCACGATGTCTACAGCCAATGCCATTTCAGTAGGGACACTGAGTACTAAAGCACAACAATTGAGTGTTGACCTGGAGATAATACAAACACCTTAGATGGAATTAGAGGGGGATTAGATGAACAAGTAAGGTTCATAAATGAAACTGCGATCATATTGAGTGAATAAGCGGTTGTAATACAACTGACGACTAAATTGATTATCAAGCATGACAGAACACTGAGTGAAATCTTGAATATAATGAGTCCTGTTGATAGACTGTTAACAAATTACAAGAGAGAAGTTCAAAATGCAATTTTACAACTGATTCAAGGACATATACCATTGTACCTCGTTTCACAGGATATTATTCATCAAATGATAGAAAGGTTGACCAGCAGGGAGATTGATGTGGTACAGGTAAAAATTGCATTTGAAATGGGTAATGCAATGCCATTATATGTGGACTTGGAAAGATTGGAAATAGGGTTTTTACTATGTATCCCGTATGTAGCCCCTTTACTCATTTATCAAACCAAGTGGGTACACTATGTGGGATTTTGGCAGGAGGACAAATTTATTAAGAGTAAGACTCCAGAAGTACTGGCATTTCAGTCATGGGAGCCTGAGGTTTACTTGATACCAAATTTGGAAACTTGTGTGAAATTTAAAGAACAAAATTATATGTGCCCAGGTAAACTGTTTATTCCTGATGCTACAGATGCTATTTGTGGTTTGAAATCTGAACCAAGTATATCAGAAGGATGTGAAGTAATTATTAGCAATATGGGGGGTGAAGAATTGGCACAAGCTAAGATGGTCAAAGGTAAATGGTTGGTCAGCAACTGTATGAAAAACTTTACAGTCGTTCATTTGAATCATGGAACATTTGTGGTCAAACAGGTGAAATATAATGTATTTTACTTACAGGTTCCAAAGGACACAATTGTGTTGATTGGAGGTTTAACACTATTTCGTGTTACGAATGACATTTGGGAAAGCCAAGTAGAAAATATTGATTTTTTTCAAAGGGATGCATTTCCAATAAGCCGGATGTGGAGTTCTTATTGAATCATAAAGGTAAGCATGTGGTGAAGATGAATCTGAGAAAGAATAATATTACAGTTAGTAACCTGGGTATAATAGATGTTGAAAGGTTTAATTGGGGAACCTGGGGGGAACACTCTATAGTGGGTTTAGCTGTCCTGGTGCTACTAATGGGAGGATGGTTGATTATTTTGTCAGTGAAAATTAAGATGTTGCTCATGTTAGTAGATACAATGGGGAGAGAAAGATATACCAAAATGCATATATTTTAAAAGAAGAAAGGGAGCAAGTTGGGTTTCTTCCAATTGTGGCTTGGACCATGGCCAAATTCTCTGAAGAAGGAGGGTATGTAGTATAATTTAGCATGTTTTGGAGTGCAGCACCACTGCATGGGATCTCAGTATTGCTGTAATGTGTTACAGCAAGCCATGTGTTGCCAGGGTAACATATGGACAGGTATATGAAGACAGGATATTTATGTTAAAGCACGCCATTTGTCCCAATACTTAGTTTAAGAGCACACCATTTTTTTTCTCACCTGAAATGCCTCAATTACAGGAGAAACATTAGATACTTAATTAATTATCTTGATTAATAAATACTAACACGATTTTAACTCCTTAACATTATAATGTGTTCTCCATGTGCAAGATGAGGCAGGCTGAGATTAATTTTAAATGTGTGTTCAGATTTTCTTTTTATCTCTCTTTGCTCTGTTCATGGTCTTTGCAGGAAGAAAAATTTGAGTAGCAGGAAATCAGTTAGATACAGTTGCTTACTGTATAAGTGAGCCATTGTTGAGGAAGTATGGTAGACTATTGTGTATTTTGATTGGTGACACGTCACCTTAGGGGCTGTAACAGATGTTTCTTGAAGCAGCTCGGGGAGAAGGAGAGGGAGAAGACATTTTGCAGAGTTGCAGTGAGGTCACCTTTGTTCTGCTGCTTTGAGGAGCTGGACCACTGACCTTCAGAGACTGGGGTTTCCTAGTCACTTGGCACCGGCTTGAGAACTGCATGTTCTCGCTGGGTGCTTTAAAGAAAGAAAAAAAGAGCCCTGGGTCACTGCTCAAAGACGACAAGCCAGGAGACTTTGCGTGCCGAAAAGCTACAAATAGCTGGTAAATATACAAATGGAGTGAGATTGCTGTGACTGCCGGACAAATGATCTAATATTAGACAGGCAGTGTAGCGATAGGGAATTCTCCTGTGTTTATATGCCACTTTATAATGGTACCATCTAAATGACTGTTCTTTTTATTGTTTCAAAAGATAATGAAATGCCTTGTATTTTTGCACTTGTTTTGCTTCTGTTTATTCTAGAAAAGACTGCCTCGCAAAGATGGTAATGTATTATTTTGAAATGAAACTGTTATAAATCACAGCCTTTGTAAAGGTTTCTTTTTTTTTCTTCTGTCTTTCTCTGGTGCATTTAGCCCATACCACATAATAAAAGGGGAGGTTAATAGGTAATATATGTGACAAACTTCCTATGCAGATGAAGTAATGTTATGAGCAATCATAAATAGCTGTGTGTGTGATTCCACTCAGGGTATGTGTGTGTGGCTTCTGGTCGGAATATAATGCAATAGTCTGCTGAGCTTATATGAATCAGCAGAGAGAGGCCTATGGAAACATAGTCTCACTAATGTAAATAAATTAGTGATAATACCACATGTTATTGTGAATACTCCATGGAAACATAGTCTCACTAATGTAAATGAAGTAGTGATAATACCACATGTTATTGTGAATACTCCATGGAAAAATAATTTCACTAATGTAAATAAATTAATGATAATACCACAGGGGTTAGTGAATGCTATATGTGAAAATTGCGGTATCCATAAAATGTCGGCCCAAGGTCTCTCTAGTGATCACACGAACAGACCAAGTAAGAAAAAGGGGGTTTTGTATATTGGGGACCGCTAGTAGAACAGAAAATCATGCTCATCACTATACCACAACAAAATGTATACCAACCAAATGTATATGTCTACTGAAATAATGCATAGCCACTATACCACTATAATACCAAACCCAATCTAAATGCAAGGAGTGATTATTGCTAAGAGTACTTTTGTTTTTGGCGGTATGAAAATACTACTAGGCCCTAAATCTACACAAAATACCCTACATGACACAGTATTCTGCCTCGTACACAAGCACTGGGATGAGGTAGAGGTACATGGAGGTAATACCTGATTTAGCTACCTGTAATCTTCATTACTCCTCGTCCCACTCTTCCACATCCGTTACTGGATCCTCATAGCTCTAGGACAAGGAAGAGGGAAGTGAAGCTAATTCTGGTCCAAGGAGCTAATTTTGGAGGTTTTGGGAGGGAGTGGAGATGTGTGGGAGCGGAATTGTTTGATAAATCATAATGGTTGTCCATGTCCAGGGTAAGCAGACATGAAATGTGGTATTAGGGGCTAGAGAGACATTTTGGTGCAGCCAGTCTAGTCATTCCTCAGTTTGATATGACTTTTTTTAACTGTGCATTTATGATAAAGTGGTCCTGCTAAGTATAATTACCTGGCTATACTGGCATTTGGGTGCTGCCAGTCTAGCCGTTTCTTACTGTGGCATTGTACATTTTTCTGGCAATCTGTGATCAAATGATCAAAGCAAGAGTGGAGTCCAAGATGACACCAAGGTTTTTTGCCTCGCAGGAAGGAGAAGGAAGAGGACGCAAGGTGGGCGGCCAGAGTGAGAGAGGGAAAGCAGGGGCAGGGGTCCCAATGAGAAGGATCGCCGTCTTACTGGCATTAAGGCAGAGATCGTTGGAGGCGTGCCAATCCTAAATCCTGGATAGACAGTCAGGAATGAGCGAGAGAGGAGATAACCTTAAGGAAGGCTGAGTGTCATCTGCATAACACTGAAAGTTAGAGGAGAAGGTAGAGATCAGGTGGGACAAAGGGGCCAAGTAGAGCTTGAAGAACAAGAGGATAGAGCCCTGAAGAACACCACAGGTAGAGAGAGAGGTGGCGTAGAGAAAGGGACAAATTTGGACCTGATAAGGGCAGTCCAAGAGGAAGGAGGTCAGCCACTTGAGGGCCTGATCTGTGAGGATTAGGAAATATGGAATGCTGGAATCAAAGTTAGAGAGCAGATCTTCATGGGTGTTCATGAGAGCAGTTTCCTTGCCTCTGGCAGCTCTAAAGCCAGACTGATGGTCATGGAGACATACAACAGATTCAGTGTGAAGAGAAAGCTCGGAGATGGCCAGCTTTTCCAAGAGCTTGCACCCAGGAAAGGGGTGATGAAGATTGGGAATAGTTTATCGGCAGGTTGGATCGGCAGACATCTTCTTGAGAAGTGGGTGCACAATAGAGTTCTTAAGGGGAGAGGGGAACGTTCCAGTGGCGAAATAGTGATTGCACAAATCAGCCAAGGCTGGAGCGAGGGTGTCAATATGTATTTGTATTTGTATTTATTGATTTATAATATGGTCCTTGATGGTTCTGGAGGAGCAGGGGAGCACCTGTTTGGACAAAATTTCATAGATCAGACTTATCTAGAAACCTTGGCAGGTGTTGTCAGAGAGAAAGAGGAGAAATTAGCAGGAGAGGTAGAGATGGCCAAAGAGAATCCGAGAGAGGAAGAGGAGATAGAGGACAGGATGTCCTGAGCTTTAGCATAGAATTGAGAGGACAGAGCCATACAGAGGCCCTGAGAGGGAACATGAGATGTAGAGACTGCAACAGGATTGACCAGTACCTCACAGATAGATTTTAAAGAGTTTGGCCATGTTGTTAAGGCCGCAGCGACCCAGGCTTGAATGTGTGATCTCTTCTTGTTGTGAGTTATTTATTTATTTTGATTTGCATAGAGCGCAAGCAGCCCGTGGGCATTGAGGGGCTGTTACATGTGAAACGCTTAGCTACACAAGGCATTCCAGGTGGCATTCGGAATGAGAACATGTTAGATGCATATAGTATATAATTGGGTCAGGAAAAGGTAACATGTTACATGCAAGCATTATACATTATAGACCGGCAATGGTAGGAGCATTGAGTATATGTAACAAAGGTTTAGTCTAGGTGAAGAGTAGGGTTTTGACTGCTTTGTGGAAGGCCATGTGTGAGTGTGCTGCACATAGGGCAGGTGGGAGTGAGTTCCAGCGCGTGGCTGCCACGTAGGGGAAACTTGCTCCTCCAGCTCTGACTTTGCTAATTTTAGGTAAATGGAGTAGGTTGGAGTACGGGGTTCTGGTAGGTCTGGTGGATGTGAAAGGAATATTCTTTGAGACAGGTAGGGAGGGGCAGCTAGGTGAACACTTTTGTGGGTCAGGGCCAGCGTCTTAAAAATGACCCGTTTTCTGAATGGTAGCCAGTACACCTGCTTCCTGACAGCAGTGATATGTTCCCTTTTAGGGAAGCGTGTGGCTGCACGGAGGGTACTGTTTTGAATGACCTGCAACTTGATCATGTTTTTTACTTAGGTGGCCAGGAATAGGGTATTACAGTAATCCAGTCTTGATCCGGTCAAGGCTCTGGCGATAGTGAGGCAATTTTCTTAGGATAAGAAGGGTTTGGTCGTGTTTAAGAGTTTGGCATGGTAGGCCGTGACAGAGGCGATAGCAATAACATGCCTAGTCATGGAAAGGTTTGAGTCCAAATACACTCCAAGGGCTTTTACTGATTCTGAGACCTTGATTTTGATATTGTCAATGGTGAAGTGGCTGAATTTACAGTTTAGTTTCTTTAGGGTATCAGTGGATCCGATCAGGAGAAGCTCAGTCTTGTCACTGTTGTGGCAAAATCCATTCACGACCATCCAGGCTTAGATGGTACATGGACTTTAGGGCTCTGGAGTCTGATTCATAGTCACCTGTCAGGGGAAGGAGGATCTGCGTATCATCCACGTAGTTGGTGCAGTAGATACCTAGGAGGTCCAGGATGTGGAAGAGGAGTCTAGTAAAAATATTGTACAGGGTGGGTGAAATGCATGAACCTTGTGGCACTCCACAGATGATCATGGAGGGTGAGGCGGAGGCTAGGTCTGAGAAGACCTGCCTAGTCCTGCCTTGTAAGAATGATGCAATTCATGCTGTGGGTTTGGGGGGAAAAGTTGGATGTCGATGTGAGGTGGTGGATTAGGACGTTGTGATGGACAAGATCAAATGCTGCTGAGAGGTCTAGGAGTAGGAGTAGGACCAGTTTCCCTTTTTCTCTGGCATCGACTATTTGATTTTTCAAATCAAGTAGGGCAGTTTCAGTACCATGCCCTCGGAGGAACCCAGATTGGTGCAGCACAAGCAGTTCATTCTCCTCGATGAAGTCTTGTACTTGAATGTATGTGGCTGTGTCTAATATTTTAAGAAGCAACGGGACTGTGCTTATAGGTCTGTAGTTGTTGGGTGAGGTGTGGTTAAGCGTGTGTTTTTTTGTTTGAAAGCGTCTGATTGGTATGTTTGCCATATAGAAAGGGCAGCACGTTTTTTTAGAACAGAGTTCTAGAAGATCAGTGGTGAACCAGGCATTGGAATGGCTGGTTGGTTTGGTTTTACGAGAGGTGAGAGGAGTGATGGTGTCAACTGCTAGTTTGATGGCTAATTATTGCTTCAACTGGCATTTTGGTGCAACCAGTCTAGGTATTTCTAAACATGGCCTGTCATGCTTTACTGTAATGTTATTACTTGTCTACAGTTGTCTACATTGTGCAGCCAGTGGGACATGTTTTAAATGTGGCATGGCATTTTTAATAGCAAAGCATCAATGTTCCTGTGCACTGTTGGTGACTTGCATGTATTGGATTGGTGTTACCCTACAAAACAATTGCAACCACTCTGGCTTTTTTTCAGAAATATAATGTCAACGTTGCCCCATCCTTTTTAATAAACACATATGCCCCCTGCTCTCTGCTCTCTGTGGTAAGGGGTCTGCCAATCCTGGGTCAGACAGCAGGCAAGTTTGTGGGGGAGACAGAGGAAAAAGGCACCATGCTTTAGTTATATCCATATCATCAAGACCTAAGATGGCATCTACCCGTCCCTGGGTCAGGCAGCAGGCAAGTTTGTGGGGGAGACAGAGGAAAAAGGCACCATGCTTTAGTTATATCCATATCATCAAGACCTAAAATGGCATCTACCCGTCCCTTAATCCCTTAATCCCTTAAATGCCAGGCTAATATATAAGTCTATGCAAAAAGGTCAAGCATACTCGTCCTTGGCATCATGAATTTCACATTTAACTTAAGCACAATAAGGTTGGGTATCCTATTGTGGAAGTCACACTCCAAATCCATTACATTGTGATGCAGTCATAGATCCCTCTAACTATAATTTCCAACCTGGTTGGTGAACAAGGAAATAAACACTTGAGAAGTTAACCGACACAAGTAGATAAACGCGTTTACGTAAAATTGCGAGAAGGGGTCTGCGACCAAATCTACATACCTACAATCCGTCCGTTCACCCTTCCTCCTTTCGTGCCTGGTTGCTTGCCTTTCTTTCTTTCTTTCTTTCTTTCTTTCTTTCTTTCTTTCTTTCTTTCTTTCTTTCTTTCTTTCTTTCTTTCTTTCTTTCTCCTTCCTTCCTTCCTTTCCTCCTTCTTCCTTTTCCTTCCTTCCTTCCTTCCTTCCTTCCTTCCTTCCTTCCTTCCTTCGTCCTCCTTCCTTCCTCCCTCCCTCCCTCCCTCCCTCCCTCCCTCCCTCCCTCCCTCCCTCCCTCCCTCCCTCCCTCCCTCCCTCCCTCCCTCCCTCCCTTCCTTCCTTCCTTCCTTCCTTCCTTCCTTCCTTCCTTCCTTCCTTCCTTCCTTCCTTCCTTCCTTCCTTCCTTCCTTCCTTCCTTCCTTCCTTCCTTCCTTCCTTCCTTCCTTCCTTCCTTCCTTCCTTCCTTCCTTCCTTCCTTCCTTCCTTCCTTCCTTCCTTCCTTCCTTCCTTCCTTCCTTCCTTCCTTCCTTCCTTCCTTCCTTCCTTCCTTCCTTCCTTCCCCCATGATTCGTTATTTATCTTCATTCTTTTTGTATGTCATCCATTCGTGGAGTGGTCAGTTGGATATTCCTTTATTTGATTCCTTGCCCTCATTTATTTGGTTCTTGTTTTCTTTGTTGCACCTTGGCCTTTAGCCCCTGTTTCTCCCTACTCTGTCCCTCTACTCCTTGCCGTTTATCTACCTTTCTCTTTCAGCTGTTGCCATCTATTCTGTACCTATCGTTTAGGCGCCTCTTTCTCCTACCAGCATTAAAATAGATCTGCTTGTTTGTCAGCTTGTTTGTACCATTCCATTGCCTCATCAACCACCCACTTACAAACATAAATATGTTTTGAACAGATGGAAGACTGGAAAAATAGATTTTTAAATGTACTTAACAATGGATAGCATAAACAAAACAATGTGACTGGAGCCCGGAGGTGTGTTCATGTGGGTGTGGGTCTAGCTGGGAAAGTGTGCTGCCAACGACAAATTAAATTCAGATTCCATTTTTCATTATTTTTTTAAACGACTGCGTACAAACATCAATACTGCGAAGACATGATGCACATTTCAAGATGCCTGTATCAGTGTATTGGGAAGACAGGCGTGTGTAGGCCTAAAAACACGAGGGAGCTGACTTGGGATTTCTATGCCTGCTTTTTTGAATGTATGATAATCTTGTGTGAATTGCAGCCTTTAAACTTATATATGTATATTGATGGCAGTTCCCCTTCTAATGATACGACCTATTATTTTGTTACCTCAGCATGTTGTCATGTAGAGCAACAGATGTTTCCACAGAAGAACATTTAGGTGAAACTCTTGGCATATGATACGAATTTTCATTCTCACCCTTTGTTACAGCTCTGATAGATGTCAAGGTTCTGCTAAGATGTGTCATATTGTCTCCACCATATCACTCTACCATGGGCCTCATTATGAGTTTGCCAGTAATTCCACTGGAATCATCGCCAGACTTATTTATCATGGTTGTCCATGAATTCATCGAATGCGAAATGTCAGCGGATGAAAATACTGAAAGTTATTTGAACGGACATGACTTTTGTGTTTTTTGCCTGCAGACATTTCTGCCAACCTGCTCCCCTCCCACCCACTTACCTACCTTTTGGTGGCACACCTCTCTGTATGCCGCCGACTCCCTGTCTACCTGCAACACAGGTTCCCTTCAATTACGTGGATGGGAACCGGCACCGCAGGGTTGTTTTTTTAATATATACTTTATCCCATCGGGAGCGGGGACTCCCAGGTAACCCTCAATGTCATTATAGTGAACAAGGTGTGGGGGACACCCTTGCAACTCCCGCTACACTCGCTCACTATAATGGCTCCAAATGGTGAAATTGTTTGACATTTTCAGCTGCAAGTCATTTTGGTACAGCCAAAATTCGAACAATTCTACTATTGTTTTTTTTCCCAAAATGTATACGGATAACATTTATTATTACTGACACTTAATCCAGCGGAATTGCCTTCTGATTATGGCTACTAAAATGGCAATGTTTATCCCCCTTTCTGGAATCCATATGGGTCCACTGGGATTTGGGAACAAATACTGGTGCATTGATTCTGACTGCAGAAATTGCTCGGACTTTTGCTAAGATGTATTTCCTTTACCTTTCATTGCAACTCATGATTATCTGGTGCAGGAAAGTAGTAGTAATGAATTACACCACTTTACTGCCATTTTCACATGCACAGATGAATTAGAATGAAGCCCTGTCTCTCTGTCTGCTTCCAGCTGTGGGTATGTGGACCATTTGCGTATCAGACCATTATAGAATGAGGTTCCCATCACCGTCTTTTCAGAAGCTGCACTCTAAGTGCCTATACACAATTGTTACTGAGTATTTATTTATTCATGTTGTGTTTTGTAAGGCACCACATATATACTAAACTGTCCCGAGGGTGCACATGGGGCTGTGGAGGAGGGATTTAGGGAGTGGTCAATGAAAGTAGGGAGCATGGAAGAAGAACCAAAGGGCTTCTAGTCAATCTGCTAATCGAGGTTGTAATATGCCTGGCATGAAGTCATCCACACCTCACTCTGGTTGGCACTGCAGTTTGCTCTGCTCTGTACCTCAGCCAGTTTTACTTTTCTCCGACATACTGTAGATCCGAAACAACATGTTCATTGTTGTTCAGTCCTTAAATAGCTCTTCCAGTTACAGTGATGGACAACAACTTGCAGACTGTGCAGTGTGCACCCGACCCAGCGCACAGGAAAAGGGCGCTGCTCGTGTGGGTGCTCCCCGAAAAAGGCAATGTAAGAGATCTTCAGGAAGACGGGACTACTGACAAACACCAAGTTGGATTTATCTTGCAAAAAATCTATTTCTGGGGTGGAGCAGCGGCTGGGAAGGAGCAGGTAAGAAATGGGCATCATTAGCCTTTGACTTGGAGAAGGACCTGATCGGTTAAGCTGTGGACCAGAGGGTGGCGAGCTTAAGGGACTTTCCCATGTTAAATGCAAATGATTGTTAGATTGCACTGGGGATCAGTTTTTGTCGACCATTTTATGTGGTGATCACAATCTGATAATCTAGTCCAATCCTCATACAAAACCAAAATCCTAACATTAAATGCTTCTAACTACATGGATGGAGCTGCATAATAGCTCTTACACCAATAACAAGACCGACTCAGGAAGTTGGCAAACTTAATCTGTTTTAATCTTAATTATCTAAAACAGGGAGTACAACGGACATCAGCAGACGTCTCAGAGGATAATCTCAACGCATCACATAAATAACACTAAAATAACACTTTAATAGTAAAAATGTGTCATAGATAATGTCACACTATGTGGCAAACTAAGAAAACCTATTTAGGATGTTGGTTGGACTACAGGGAACATCTAAGTATACTTTCTGCAGGGGATTGAATTGTGATTGTTTCTCTATAGTCAGGTGGACAATTTATGCCCACCCTTGTGCAAGTCATCCTCAACATTTGTTAGATGCACGACACACCATTGGCTCTCAAACTATAGGGCTCTTCAATACATGGCCCTGTATAATTGGTTGGCACTCTTGTATCTTTCTGGAACATTGAACTTGCTAGCAGCACGTAACTTGGTACCCCAGGTGCTTGTGGGTGGACTTGATCTTGCCTCCCCACCCAATTAGCCCATTATCCTTCATCACTCATACCGTCTGCCATTCAAATTGCCTTTGAACTTGGCCTTGCAAGGTATCATTGCTCTTGAGAATAGAAGGGAGTGTGTGCACATTCTTATCTTCAAGTCTTAGTGCTGCTTGCCCATGTTCTCTTTTCATCTACCCCATGTGACAGGAGACCGTGTTTGAGCTCCTTCTTCCCATTTAATGTTATTAAATTAATAGAACTTGGCACTCATAGTGTTTCCTTCGCACCTTAACAGGAACTCGCCTCACTTTTCATGTTCTTTGTATCTCCTTGAATAGATAACCAATTCTTAGGTGCCCCAACCCTTGACACTGGGCGAGACAGCCTTCTCAATCCTTCCTTGATTTTCAGCTGTTTTTCTTTGCTGTGCCATCATTTCAGCCCGTCTCTTTCATGGTTCCTGGCTTACTAAAGTTGTTACATTGAATATCCAGATTCTACACATGTATATATACATTGGTGGCACTGCCTGCAGTCTATTCACTAAATATAGCCAGTCTTCATGATTATGTAGTCTACTTGCTTTGCAGCATCTGTACAGTTATAAAATGATTTATATTTTCTTCAGTGTTCCTCGCACGTGCAATCTTCATTTTGCACATGGAAGGTTACGCCATTCCTTATTTCGTCATCAGATTCCATAAGGTCTATGCATTCTCTTCTCTGATCATCCTTCTCTGTGCGTCACTCTCATCTCTTGTGATGTCACCAGCCTCTTTTCTTCACTGCTTCACACTTCTTCGGGCTTTCTCTCAGGAGATCTTCATCTCTCCGTGGGGTGCATTTTATAGGGCTTTCTCAATGAATACCTTGTTTCGAAGATCTTTCGCGGCATAGGTATACTTATCGGTGTTGTGCACGTCGCAATTTCCAGCTTCCAACATACAGGTAGAATAGGGGTGGGACTTCTGGTAGAGGCATTTGGCTCCTCCTCTGTTCTTTTAACCCCTCTGATAAGAAAAAACAAGGCCAAATAACATATTCTATGGGAAGTTTCCCACTCAGAATGGTCTACTCCACTGCACCAATCACAGAGGCGAAATGTACATTTTCATATCATCCTGGTTCCACCCACCTTGACAGTCCAGCATCAACATTCTAGGCAATTCTCTAGGGAACAAGAGAACCAACAGCAACACCACACCCCGCTGCAAAAGGTACAGTGACATAAAACAAGGATGTTAACATTCCTTGCTTAGGTAAAGCCTTCTTTGATAGCATGGGTTTAAGTGGTTTCCTCAAGTTTAAGTGTTCGGATGGTATTTAAAGAGGGAAGGGGCTGCACAGTTCTGTTCTTTTTAGGTTTGGCAAATACATTTTCCCATTGCTTTTCTTTTCCTCATATTGCATCTGTGGCAATAATAAAAAAAAATTGCCCTTAAATCCATATTTACAAAGAGAGCATTTTATCAGAATACAAAAAATATTTTCCCATTGTTTTCCCACTCTCTGCCACTGGCCTTCAATTCAGAGAGGTCTGTATTGGCAGGTGATTTGAAAAGAAAGCTGCGGGAAATTGTGACTGCATATCTCAGTATTATCTCTGTGTTGGTTCCCTTATGGAAGACATTTGTGTTCTTGTATTGCCATAGTATTGGTGGCTAATGTTAGTATGTTTGTCAAATTTGGTTTACATAAATTAATAAATATATATTCTCACCATACACTGACCTGGTTCATAGTCCATTGTGGCACCGGTTAATTGTTGGGCATGGGTGCAAGACGGGTTGGAGGCCTTACCAAACTGAACCTTGACAAAAGAAGAGTGAGCTATTGTGTGCCACATTCATTGGGGGGAAGGAACTCCCTTAGTTGAGTGTGACCGCGTAATAAACTGTATCATCCCCCACAGAGGCTATATGGAGGCAAGACAGCACTGGAAAGTCAGTTATGCCTTTAGCATTATTGAATATGGCACTGGAGCAGCTTCACTACCCCGTTAATACAACTAAAGAGAGTCTTGCTGCCATTATCACAGAAGATTGGTTTTCACCAAATTTATTAGAACAGGTGACATAGTTAGTTGTGAACTGTATTATCTGCCAGAAGTTCACAGAAGGGAAGACTTTGTGAACAGTGAGAGGAGCAATCCCTAGACCCACTGGTCCTTTTTAGCATCTACATATAGATTATATGGATATGTTACAAACATGCAATGGTTACAGATATATGTTAGTGGTAGTATGTCCCTTTTTCAGATGGATTGAGGCAGGTCCTTGTACGTATCGCAATGCCACATGTGTTGCCAGGTTTCTTGTATGTGAGGTGTTTCCTAGACGGGGTGTGTGCGAAGTCCTGCAGTCTGATAATGGGCTGCATTTTGTAAATTAGATGTTCGAACAAATCACTCTTTTATTGGGCAAAAAGCCCACGTTTTCATCTGCCTATCACCCACAGGTAAATGGTATTTGTGAAAGATTAAAAAGACTCCTTAAAGAAAGGATAGCTAAGATCAAAATGACTTTGAAGAAGGGATGGCTACATTGCCAACCCCTTGCATTATTTGCACTGAGAAACTAGCCTGGCTCAGATTTCACCTGACTCTTCATGAGTTGGTGATTGGACGCCTCATGAGAGTACCCTTTGCTCCTCCAACTCGAATAGGAACTGATTCCCATAGTGTAGCAAAAACATTAGCGGGTGGCATGCATGGTTATTTGACAAATATGTCCGCAGGTGTTTCTTCTATTTCCTAAAAATCACACATCAGAGGGAAGGGTCAAAGAAGATTGAATAAGACGGACAAATAGTTTATCCCATAGACTTGCTGAAGCACCTTAATTTGTACCCTGGTGACTAAGTGCTTATTAGGAGTTTCGTCCACACTTGGAACAAGTCCAATTTTGGAGGACTGAAAGAAGTAGCGCTTGGTTACACTTGAATGATGTAATGCTATATAAAGGAGAGACTCTTACCCCTCCTGCACCCACTGACAGTGAAGAGATGAATTTCAGTGAATGCAGACGAGAACAGCCTTCAAGAGCCAAAACCAAGAACAGATGAAGTAAAGACAATTTGAACTACTGACTATTGACTATTCCTAAGTTCAAAGAGAAACAAATTAACAATGCCAGAATCAACTGAACAATTCCAGTGAGGCTAAAGAGATAAAGGGCCTCATTACGAGGTGGGCAGAATGGGTTTACCGGCACCGGTAATGGTGCCGGTGCTGGCAAACCCATTCTGCCCTATTACGAGGTTCCCTTGCGGGACCCAGTCAGAATGTCTGGTCAGACCAGATGTCCTTTGGGAGTCCCACAAGGGGACCAGGGAGCTAATAACAGGCCTGTTATTAACGGGCCCGTTATTAGCTCCATCACCATTCCCATTTAGCCCTACGGGGACTCAAATGCGAATGGGGATGGGTTTTTTGAATGAGGAATTACCGGGTCCTCCAAGGTTGGAATGACCCGGTAATTCCTCATTCAAGGAACCCGGACACGATTTTGGAGGCAGCCATGGCGTTAAAAGTCAAAACATAAAAATTGCACATGACACTTTGTGTTGCCTATAATGTTGCACCCATTTCTGCACACCTGTTTTTGTATACACACTTCTGTCTTATCCAGCTGTAGTGAGATGACACATTGATATTGATACATTTATAGAAATCCTAAAAACAGTCCTATTATTTTCAGGATCATCATTGTGATCATTTTACAATGTGTGTTATAAAAGAGTGCAGTTGTTATAAAGAATAACAAGAATTATACTTTGATCAAAAATAATGGTGATTTTCCAAATCTCTTATGCCATGAGCACAGCCAGAACATTTATCAGAAGAGAAATACCTATACATGATGGAAAGTGTCTCAGCCATCTAGTGGCATGCACGACAAGAGGACAATTTGAAGGAAGATGAGCAACCCTACAATGGAGGTCAAAAAGACGTTCCCATTTGAAGATGAATGCATAACAATTCAGAAAATGGAAAAAGATCCAGATTGAAAAGCAGAATTCACCTATATTCATTCAGTGGTATGACTGGAAAACAGATAAGGACTGTTGAACGAAAGAGACTGGGTGTTGCAGACATATGGCAAATGCAAGGATTGCCAGGATGCTGAGAGAGACCTCAACTGATAGTAAGTGGATGAGTAGCCACCAGTGCAGGATGGGAAGAAGGAATGCTAGCATGCAGTGCACATTTATTGATGCCAGCACCAGTACGGATAGTGAAAATAGTGAATGATGAATCTCTGAAAGAATGGGCTAAGTATTCAAAATCATTAACATGGGTTGAAATGAAGCAGGACCTGTATCCATGCTGCCAATAAAGAATACAAAATTGTGTTTCAGAAACAAGGGTCTGACCAAAGTTGGAGAAAGTACAGGATGCAAGCAAAAAATGGATGTGCCAGGAATGAATAGCGGAAGTTTCATGCTAATGGACCAGTATTGGGCCTGTGGATCCCAGAGCTTCATTGTGGCTAGACATACATTTGGGAGGAATATGCTCCATAGTGATCATACATCTTCCTGTATTGGTGATTCCCCAAAGTGATCTCCACATCGCCAGCTTTCTGAAAATGAATACACACCAAAAAAAGAAGACGTCGCTTAACCTCAGCCAACAGAAGAGGGAAAACTATTTTTCAGCGAAATCAACAAAATCCTATCATGATATTCCAGATGAGCATAAATTGTTCAGTAGAACGCCAGTGATATTTAGAGCAATATCTGTGCCTGGAAATCAGACTAAAGTTAACACCAAGTTATTACAAATAACCAGGTGGGAGCTTTTGCAAAGAATAAATATGACAATTAAAGGATGTAATTCGATTAGAGAAGAGTTGAGGTTCATCAGACGTATGACCCTCCAGAACAAGTATGTCCTGGGCTTAGTTACAGCAATGGAAGGTGGCGTGTGCGCCAAGATCGGGTCTTCTTTCTGTTCATACACACCTGCCTATGATGGAGAAAGTGGAACCCTGAAAAAAAGCAATAACTATGCTGTCAACTCTGCATACAAAAACAGAGGAAGAAGGAAATTAGACCTAAGATCAAGACTGGTTTTTATCCCTGTTCTCGTGGGTTCCAGACTGGCTGGCAAATGCCTTCAAGCTGTTTGGAGCAATACTAGTGTTAGTATTGCTGGGATTTTGTCTTGTAAGAATAATCATAGGACAGTGCAAGAAGACAGAAAAGAAAGCTATTGGGATAAAGATAATGATCGATGTAAATGCTGTGACTAACAAGCACAAACAGACTGAAAGCATTGTCAGGGAAATTCCTGGGGTCCGCAGAGCCATGACAAGGGTCCACGGACACCCAGCAAAGACAGGGCCCTAACTCCCTCCCTCGTCCAAAGAAGTCGAGATCCACACAAGGAGCAAGGAATTACTGTTGTTTATTAGGCAAACTCACAGGGATCACATGCCACTACAAGGTTCAGGCACATCTCGCCACAGTTTGACTTGCATTCCAGTTTTGTGTCCTTGTGACGCAATAACCTTCATCACCTGACGGACTCCCACCCAAACCTTCCGGGCCAGGGATTGGCCCGCTGACTGCTTGGTCCAGCACAGGACCCTATAGGATGGGTTACTATTGGGCAGCTCTGTGTCAAGCGATATACTTGGATCATCCCCGTAAATTGCTACATTAAATGGGTTACAGTGAGAAAGTCTGTTGATTGGTTGGCACCCCTTATCATCAGCCCCCAAACCCTTGGTTCTAATAGGTCAGGCTACAGAGCCCCAAGCCTGGGACAAGCCCTGTTCAAAGCTCGCGAAACACCTGTTCTCGGGGCATGTCTACTATATTTCCATAATTGCAACTATGTGCTTGCATATAACAATAGTGAGAGGACGACTAATGCCATGAGAGCGCTCCATTCCCATTGTAGATGGTATTTGTCTGGAAAGTAACAAGTATGTTGCAAGTCGCTGTCCAGTCCTGGACCTGCTGCTCATTTTCAGCCTCTGGTTTTTGGCTTATTCACACCTTGGCCGGATCACGTGTCCGGAGACCATTCTTCCAGGCTCAATTGCCTCAAATTAGTGTGTATTTCACAGGGAACAATTGTTGCTGCTGCCAATGCCACCTTAGCTCAGGATATTGAATGTCACTTTGCAACATGATGATGTCCTTGGCAGTCTGTGGCTCACTCTGTAGGTGTTTCTGCTAGCACAGCACCTTTCAGTTTGGGATTTCTCTGTGATCACTGCAGCCTACTGTTTCCTCCTGGGGCCTGCTCTGGCTTCCAGTATGGAGTCAGCATAGTCCATGTGTTAGTATGAGCTTTACAGTTGGTCAGGCCCCTTAGTTGCTCCTGTCCTTCCATAGGGTTAGCAGCATGGAAGCATCAGCATGCATATACAAGCTCCTCTTGCTTTTTGCGTTTCTGCACTCCTATAGTGAGCCTAATGATAAAATAACAAATGTGCTACTGTGTAGGTGTTACAGTCCTCTATCTAACAAACTGTTCATGTTCTTCATGTAGATTGGTGTGTGTGTGTGTGTATGTGTGAGATGCGCAGATTGCGCGTATGCTTCATGTCTACCAGAACTATGTGGTTGGGATGTCTCTAACGACCTGCATCATACCAGCCTTGAATACAGTGTCTTTAGTCGATCGGTCTCTGTGGCTTTCTCCAACTCAGTTGTGTGTCTCTTCATCAGTTCCAGGCAGGGTTCATGTTACTAAGGGAACATAAGGCTGACTGGCTAGGTACCGCTCACGGTAGTTGTCCCTGGTTGGAGCAGTAGCGACGGGCATATGTTTGTATGACCGGTGGCCATGTTGTTATTGTTGCCTCTTTCGTTTGGGGGGTCATCCAGGACTGAGAGTCAGCTTGGGTTTTCCCTCTTCAGTTCCTTCTCTGGTCGATTTGTCGACCACAACATCATGGTACCTTTTGTCATCCATCAGTCGCCACACTTTCATTATACCACCCAAGTGTGCATAGTGGTGGAGGTGATCTTCAAAGGACCAGTACATGTAGACACAACCACCCCCGGGCTTGCAGTAGACCCACTTCCCTACATACTTCTTTGGTTTGCACAGATTTTCTAGTTTCATTGTAGGAGGGTACATATCTACTTGTTTTATCTGTGTCCTCCGCCGCTCTCTTTCTTTCAGTGCTTGGTCCATATGTTTGACCTTATCCATAGCCTACAGTATTTTAATTCCCAAAGATTCTTCTGCTTCCTTCTTACATTAGGAAGGCATCCAGGACCGTAGGTACGAAAACCAACTCTTGTCTGTTTTGGTACCTTTTAAATCATCTTCCATCTTGGCGTGCATTTGTATCAGCTGCGCGACTGCTTCAGACAGGGAACCATTTTCTTCATCGTTTGCTGGGGTAAACGTACAGCAGGGACTCCCTATTTTGGGGCAAACTCCTCCTTCTATAGCAATGAGGAGGTCCGAGGACGTATCTGTTCTGTAGTGCCGCCAGTTGTATTGCTCTGAGATCCTCCTTTATTGCATTGAAGATGTTCACTGTTGAGTTGATTGTCATCATCAGTTCCCATCTTGTTATCTGGAGCCACTTCGCATTGGCGTACATCTGAAATCCTGGGTTTATTAGTGCTGAAAAGAACATTGCAGTTCTGCTGAACAGTCTGTGTGCTGGCAGTATCTCGTCTAGTGCCACCTCAGATCGTCCCCAAAAATTGTTCCCTCTCTTCACTCTCTTCACTTGGTCCTTTCCAATTGCTGTACTCGTCCTATTGTTTTGGGAGGATGGTAATTACCTCTTCTTCCTGCTGCTGCCTTCGTACATCTTGGGTAATTTGATTAAGTCAGCATGCATTTTGGGTACCACTAGTGAGGGTATGGTAACATGCGCCAAGGAGCATACACCTCCCAGTTCGGAGGAAGTTTCTCGTATGCTTTGGAACCACAGGCCAAATAGTGGTCCATTAGCACCGCCATTCCTGTCCCCATTTGTGGTATCTTTTCTATTCTTCTGCATCCTTCGTTCTGCTCCACTTCATCTGTGCCGTTGTGCTGATGACACAAGGCAGGTGTGGTCAGCGGGATAATTGTGAGTTGCCCATCTTCCTTGCCTACCCAAGTTAGCAGGCTTGCACCCCAGGCACATTCCTTGAGGCATTTGTAATTTTTGTATTGGACCTTGGTTACAGCGGCTCTTGTTAACATCAATGTCTTGCTCCCTACTGCGCCATCCTCCCAGCCATCCTTCGTATATGCCTTGCCATATACCAGAACCTGCAGTCGGTCCCAGCAACCAGGTTCTCCACCCGTTTCCTTCACTCCCTATTTGCATGGCAGGTATTGCAGCGTCACTTCTTTTGTTTCACCCTTCACAGGTCAGTCAGTAATATATCGTAGGTCCTGTGCTTGCTGCCAATAATTTTCAATCACGTAGTGTCTTAATGAAATTGTCCTCATATGGAAATGTTTCCCTTGATCTCCATCTTAATGTTGCAGTCTTCCCTTGCAATCTCCCCCGCATCTGGAACATAGCAAGGTGCAGGAGACATTGTGCCGTTGCTGATCGTACTTCTGTTGCTACATAGGTCCTGGAGACCCCAATGGGATACGGGATCAGTGAGCAGACATGGCAACTCTCCCTTGTTGCGTCCTTACCAATTTTAGACATGTGTTTATACCACAAGTTGTTAGCTACATGTGCGGTGTCAGTGAGATATGTGTCAACCCCGCTTGCATCAGTTCCCATACTACGCTTACCTCTTCTTACCTGTCAAGGATTTCAAAGGCACGGTACACTCATACCAGGACACTTTCTACTGGCTGGGGATGTAGCACACAATTAAATACTTTTATTTTATTTATTATGAATTCAATTTGATAAGGCACCCAACCCGTCTCACACCCACCCTTACAAACACCCCGGGTCACAAGGGACCATGAACCAGGCCGGAGTGTAATAATACAATATTTATTTATTTGTTTTCAAATTTCAATGAACATCACACAAAGTTAATATAGGGCAGCAATCACCAGTGTGTAGATAATTACACTGTAAATTGATAGAATACCGTAGTTTGACCTTTTAACATTAGATATATAATGCAAAAGTGAATCCAGGCAAGCTAACTTTTTTGGGGATTATTTGCCCGATATTTCCCCCTGCAAAGCTCCATCAAACCCCTGTTAACTGAATTTAATGTGGATAGAAAGGAGTAGCAGTGAGTCAGGGATCCTAGGCAATAAACAGAATGCAAATCCGACCTTCCCCCTCTGAATGGGAGGCAAAATCTGATTGAAACCTTTGAAAATTGAGCAAAATAGCACTCGGAATTACTAAACACTTATTTTACATGTGCGGTTGAATGAATGATGTCGAAATGAGTATAGCAGTATCAAAGATGTAAGAACACTAGCAAACTACAAGGCAATGTACTAACAATGGGCATATAGTTCAGAAAATCGACATGGGAAGGATAAACACAGTGGAGCCAAATCACACATGGAGAAATTGCATTTGCTTATTTTCACAGGTTTAAAATGACAATACAGCTTGACAAATGGGATAAACATACAACATTGGAATGTGGTTTTGATGCTAAGGGACACATACAAATCACAGGTATAATATGAAAGTGAAAGGGTAACTCTGGATGTATGACAGGATGAGACTGTTAACGGGAAAGGAAACTTGGTTTTAAAAAATGAAAGCAGTTGCACAGGGAAAATCGGTTTGGAAAGGAAATTACATGTTTTACTGAGACTACATTTTAGTGGCGAGAAAAGAGGAACGCCACCCGTGGAAAGGTTTAAGCTGCACTCTCAACCCCCTCATACTGTGTGCCTCTGTATGGGGGAATTAATTAATTTTGTCAAAATAGTACTAAGGACTTACACAAGGACTGAAATTAGTTGGAAAGAATGGCGCTAATGCTTGTAGATCACTACAGATTTTCCTAAAAGCAAGGAACACAGAAGGTTCTGAGAGTTTAATGATTTTTGCTAGGGCAGTTAGAGTATCTCTATAGGATTGGTCCTAATACAAGGTAACAAAGCTAGGGATGCAGTTTGTGGTTGCTGGGGAAGGGAATTACTCACAACAAGCACTTGAATGGGGTAGCTTGGACAGCGGACCGGGTTTCTGGACAGAGAGGCAAGGTCTGGTCATTGCACACAGTGGTGGGCTGTCCTAGAAGGGGATGGCTGGGCCTAGTCTGGTCACTGGTCAGTGAGGTAGATCAGCTGTGCAAGCAGGTAGCGGGGCAAAAGCCGGTCTGGTCACAGGATACTCCCAAAATGGTACCACAGCTTTTCCTCCTTTCCCCCTGAATTTTTGGGATTTTTGTGGGGTTTTTCTAGATCAGTGGTTCTGCCTGAATAGGGTCAGCTATCTCTGGCCTGGCAGTGGAATCTGGAATCTTGCAGGGTGAATCTGGAATGTCTGGATCTCTGAATGTGCTGGAGCTGGAAAATTCAGAAGAGCGCACAGAACTCCCCATGCCTCCCCTTTATCTAAGGAGCATGACATCACATGATTTTACTATGGGGCTGATCAAACTAGACACACCTCTAAGAATCAAATAGGCCAACCTGTGGATGTCACCTCCTCCCTGGAAGCAGATTGGACTGAAGGAGGTGACTCAGTTTTATGGTGGGTGTTTTTACAGTGTGCTTTGTTCTGCCAGAGTTACTTTTGCCAAAATCAGTAATGGAACAAACCACTCATATTTACACATGCCATCATCAGGAAACTTATATGGGCAGAATACACATCTGACAGGACACATGATGATCCGAATCCCAAGATGGTACAATGCTGTTTAGTCATTCTGGTAATCTTTCACCATTTCTAATGAACATAGTTCACCTAAAATTCTACAATTTATGTGTATACATATTATCACTGGCCATGTTCTCATTAATTTTCAAACTTGAACTGTGTATGTTTTCCCCTGAATTCACATTTTCCTGGTGTTTGCGTCTCCAACATGCTAGAAAAACCTACAACGTATTATTTTAATTGTGCAAAGATGACATTTAAATGGTCATAATTCCACATTAATATGTCTTTTGGTTACTGAATGAAATGACATAAGCTGCATAGTTTCTGAAATCAACTGGGCTAGCATTGTGTTCCAAATATGGGCATTCCTTTCCAGGCCACAGCCAAATGTCAGGCTCTGGTCAGTTTAGCCCAGTGTTGTCAGAGATTAACCTTTGAAGCCCTTCAGCTTAAGTTGAACGGAGGTGTCATCACGAATTTAAACCTATGTATCCTGGAAGTCCATTGTCTCCTGCTGGAGCAGTGCCACTTTGTCTGACGGGGGTGTGAGATGCTTCCCCTTGGCCCATTCATAGGTTCCAAGGGGCTGGTCCATTTGGGGGAAGATGATCCTGTTCCCAGGAAAGGCAGGGCCTTTTCAAGCCAGGGTCTGTCAAACCTGTTATGCTGGCTTCACAGTAATTGTATTTATTTATTTATTTTTGTTTCCTGAACAAGAACGCAAGTCTTTTAGAAGGAAATATTATGTATATGTTTCAAGCAAGCCCCCATCACATTTCTATGCAAGCCCAGGGACTTAGTTTAACATTTCACTTTTTAAAAGGCATTTTCTTAATTTTTAAAAGCACGCTTTTACATGTGGGTTAATTCTTCTCGGATGTCACTATCACAAATATGGCTTTCTCTCGCATCTAGATTCTGAACATTATTCATAGCCCTAGTGAATTTCTACTACACAGGAATCTGTCCAAGGCAAGGGTCCATTGAAACTGACATAAGAAAGAGAGAGAGGGCTTCTTATGAAGGATTTGCCTGTGTTATTTTGTTGCAAAAAGTAAAGCATGTTCTGTACGGCTTGGACTGAAGTTCACTGATCCTTCTGACACAACATGCCATTCAGTGAGGAATGCCCTCATATGCTGGCGTACACCCTGAATATGGGTGAACATGAATGTGTCTTGCTGGAACCAAACTGGGTGATGTTGAAAAGATTAACAGGGCATCAGTGCACAGTCATTCTAAATGCAGACCCTTTTCTTTTTCCATGGGAAATTTTGAGCTGGCAACATAGCAGCACACTACCTTTGAATTATTTTCTTTGGTGCACATGAAGAAAACACTGGCAGTCATTCTCGGGGTGTTCCATGTTCCATCTTGGCCCATATATGCCTAGTAAAGACAGTGCAGCCATTATTATGGTGACTGCAAAACAAAGTTTTGATGCAAGGCAATGGTGCTCAACAGAGCCAGCACAGCCATTCTGCTGGTTACTGCTGAAAATGCAGTTTGGTGATGTAGGGGAGTTCTGCTGGGCTGATACATGTACCCCACAGATCCTCCCCTGCCTCCCCGAGACTTTTTGTAGAGGGAAAGTAGGGCAAAGTGGGATTCATCGGGCACAGTTCTTCTTCCATCGGGGAGCGGTATGCCACAATCCTCCCATCATCTTTTGTTGTAGAGTGGGGAGCGAAACTCCCTTTCCTTCATTCCCTTTCTGGGTCCCCTGGGAGGTCCTCATGGGGGTTAATAGTCATTCCATTGACAGCCAAAGTCTCTAATGCCATACAATCTAAAGAAAGCTTCTAAAAAAGCATCTAATTCATTGTGTTTTAATTTATTTTAAATGGGGGACCCCAAGCCCCATATTTTTTACCTTTAAAACTAATTTTTATTAAACTAAACCCTTTACCATCTAAAGAAAATGCATTAGATGCTTTTTTTAGATGCTTTTTTTAGCTTGTTTGGCTGTTGATGCTTTGGTTGTCAATGCAATTACCGGACACCCCTCAATGGGTCTATGAGGGAATGAAATTAGTAATCTAATAGGAAATATATAAAGAACAGGTTTTTGAATCTTGCACTGACAGTTTTCCCAGAAGGTTTACACCAGTGGGACAAAAATACATTACATTTACAATTAGCAACAGACAAATGACTTAACAATGCAAAGACAGGAACAAAAAAAATGACACCACACTTTCCTTACATTTTTTTTTCAATACCACTGAAGAAAAGTACTCCCTGTTAGATAGATGTACCTATGACCTACCTATTCCCTTCTGCTTTTTCTTTTTTGTGCTTCTTATTCTCCAGGGGTCTCCTCTATTTGACTTTTCTTGTGCTCCTTGATCAGCTGCAAAGTGTGCCTGGGGTTACAACACTTTAACTGATTAATGTGGACCCATTTTTCTTCTGACAGCTCTCCTTTGGGGGCGCGGATTCAGTAGGCAACAGGTGAAATTGTCTGCTCCTTAGTTTGGTTCATTTGAAAATTGTACAAGTAGACCCTGTCTCCTACTTGGTGTTCCTTTTTGGTTGTTTTTAAATCATATTGGGCCTCATTACGACCCTGGCGGAAATGGAAAAATGATGGCGGAAATGCAATACCGCCATCGAACACCGCTCGTTGCGATTATGACCCGTCACCGTAAAGTACGATGCCATTAGCGACACCGCAGTGAACGGCAACGCTAACTGCACCAAGTACGCGCACGCGCGCCTTGCAAAACCGGAATCACCGCCATGGCGCAACGGTACGCGAATTCTGACCCTAGCGGACATGTACTGAACGCCATCAAGCACGTCGTAAAGTACCATTCCGCCATGGCGAGAAATACGGCATCGTGAACCAACCGTAAATGGCCCACTGAGTGCCTGTACTCCACTCCCTGGCCACATTGCACAACTCCTGGCAGGCGCAATGTACTCACACTATGCAACCAGTGAAATCTACAATTCACCCATGCATGCCAACGTAGAAAAGCATGCAGGGGCTCAAAGCGCCCCGTGAGTGGGCATCCATGTACGGCATGTCACCATAGCCGTACTGATGCAGCACAGGCATGTGAAGGTACAATACATCAAAATGAAAATCAAGAACACATGACACAAAACAACAGTAGTCCCCCATCGCTTGCCACCAGCGCAAGGCAACATCCAAAACAGCATCCTGAGGGGGATTGCACCAGCCCTGTACTCTTGCCAGTAAACAAACCAACCATCAGCAGAAGCATGTACCACACAAGTTGGCAGAGTGACTGAGCAGCCAGGCTCATCCCAAGAGGGGCCGATGGGAGCTGCAGGGCACAGATGGCATCAATACAGAAGCTATTCCAATGGACATGACCCCAGTCCCCCTCCAACAAACGCACGCAAACACAGTCACCTGTGACCAGCCACATTCTGAACATCCCATCATTCCACCAATCGACCTGGCTGACAGGCACCAGTCGGCCAAAAGCCAATCCCCCGCCCCTGAACAGCACATCATGTAAACAGTCACAATGGCAGCCCCTATCCGTGACCATACTGTGCTACGTAGGCAAACGCGGCCAGTACTGTACCACACAACTCAACTCAGAAGGCGGAACACAATGCAGATCATCTCGCAATACATACCGCCACAAATCGAAAATCGCCACATCACCTGCAAAGAACAACGCAACACGACAAATATCGGAATACAATTTAAATGCACATCCAAATGACAAAGGCCCCACAGCAATTTGCAAAATAACACCAAAACAACCATCATCACCGAGGGCTGCATCTGCAATAATTGACCAGCTTCCACTTGTGTGACGCCCTGTACCATCATGGCACACAGGGCCTACATCAACGTTCCAAAAGGCAACATGGAAGCGGCAAGAACCGCAGGTCCGTCCCATGAGGCAGGCACTAGTCGAGCTGAAAGGCCGAAATGTTGCACCTAGCCACCAGTACAGCGTAAGGGCATGTGGCCCATTGGCGATCGTCCCATAAGATCGAAATGGTGCTCCACTGATTCACCCGAAGCTGCAGGAGTCGAGAGTAAAAACCATCTGGAGGAGTGGCGTAGAGATGGCATCTGCAATAGGGCAGGAGATACCTGTCACCCAAAAGAAACACAAATTAACCGATTGCATTACGGGACTCATGATGCATTACAATCTTCATTCAACACACCAAATCCACACCCATATGCATGCTAGCCCACTCCAAAGGAATATACAGACCCCTAAATCAGTATCGAATCATAACGAAATCAATCGAGGTAAATACACCATTGGCAACGTCGGTTACTGTGCATGCGTCCGTCAAGATAGAACCCATGACATGGGATTAGTAACGTGCCTAGACACAAGTGTATGAAGGCGCGTCGAGACAGGGAGGATCCGACAAGGGCAGATAGACGTAAGTCCCACTATGGCAGCCTTGCATCACATAGCGCAGGGGAAGGGGAGTGATTCAAAAAACCCATGTACATGGCAGACCCTAAACGGAATCATCTGTCCATGCATCCATTCATCATTCCCTCATCCCGCAATGAAAACGCATGAATATTCACTCACATAATATGTGAAACTTCCATCGCGTCTGTGCGTAATGCAGTCTGCAAAAACCACTGTGCTCCTGGCCGGATCTGTAGTGTTGTGAAGCAAGATGGATTTGGGAACGTCCTGCCTTATCGTCCACTACGCTATTGCGCATCCCATTCAATTCATATCATTCATTGCCTGCTCGTTATGGGCCATGTCCCAAGGACATTCTACAATAGAACGTTACATTTCCAGCCAGACCTGTGGGCGTATCCTCGCCGCTACTTCAAAACCAAAAATGCTGGCCTTCGAATTCCTCACTTGCAACATTACGTCGAAAAGGCTTCTGTGAACGCTTGCATTCACAATTACATCAATGTAGTGCGGCTGTGTGTGATAATGCTAACTGGCTGCAATCACAAATGGGACGCCACGCCCGTCGGTGAAGTACGTTACTGTGCTGCATGAGGGTCGGCCATCGATCGAGCCCTACATACCACTGACTCTTCACAGGTATGTAAGCGGCTGCAATCATAGCATGTGTAACAATGGGAGCATAGCATGAAAATCAGTCAAAGTACATCACACTGCCATCGGGATTTGATACATGATTCCAATCCCAAGATGCCATGCGGCCAAATGCAGCCTTACGTGCGGGACGTGCTCGGCCAGAAGGGATTGCATCTGCCACAGATTCATTCAATCAGCACAGGTGGAGGCCATACAGGCCGACAGCACATATATAGCAGACCCAAACCCCTCCCACAACCACTCCCACTCCAAAATGCTACCGGCAGGACTAGCGATGTTGGGCCTGGGGGACCAGATAGCACTGCAAGTGCTACAACTACAAGAAGACGACGAACAACAACAGGTACAACAACCGGGCGCACAGGGGAGACGGAGGAGAAGGAGGAGGAGGAGGGCAAGGCAGGGTCAGCAAGGCCCACAAGCACTGCCACTACCACCACGCAGGCGGCCCGCAATCCCACGCCTCCGAGCCGATCCGTTCAACCTCACTGCTGAGCAGATCCACACCCTCTACCGTTTGGACCGGGACACCATAATCGCCATTGTGGACATGACACATGCTGACCTCGTGAGCATGATAGATAGCCCAACCGCCATCCCACCCCTACTGAAGGTGGTGTCTGCACTCCACTTCCTGGCCACAGGCACCTACCAGCACACAGTGGGACAGTTGCATGGCATTTCACAGCCACTGTTCTCACGGACACTCTTCCAAGTGCACGATGCCCTCCTGAAGCACGCCGACGACCACATCACACTACCACGCACGTACCAGGAGATTACCAACGCAAAAGTGGGATTCCATGCACTTGGCGGCATCCCGGGTTGCATTGGTGCCATCGACTGCACCCATGTTGAATTGGTTGTCCCACATGCCATGGAGGTCCAGTACCGCAACCGGAAACAATTTCATTCAATCAATGTGCAAATGGTGTGTGACTCCAACAAGATATTTACGCATTGTTGTGCCAGATTTCCAGGATCTACCCATGATTCTATGGTCCTGAGGAACACAAGAATACCACGCTACATGGAGCGACACGCAGGGCACAGATCCTGGCTACTCGGTGAGTCTCATTCCATGCATGACATCGTGGCCCATTTGATGCGTCAATGACCTTGCAGGAGGGGGGGGGGGGCTACTTAGCACTATCATTCCACTGACACCCTTTATTCGTCTCATACAGGTGATGCCGGGTATCCACTGAAGAGATGGCTCCTTACACCAATCCGGAACCCACAGAACGAGCATGAGGAGGACTACAACCATGCCCACTCACGTACCCGTGTGGTCATTGAACAGGCATTCGGCCTACTGAAGGCTCGTTTCCGCAGCCTCAGCAGGTCTGGCGGGGCACTCATGTACAGCCATGAGAAGGTTTCTAAGATGGTCATGGCATGTGTCATGCTGCACAACATGTGCATACGTAGGAATGTGCCCATGCCCCCTGACGCTGTACTGCATGCACCTGAAGATGATGATGATGATGAGGGTGGGGATGTGGAGGCACCTCAAGGAGTCCATGAGGCACAGGATGCACGTGCAATCCGACAGAGCATCATAGATGCATGCTTCTAGCAACCACGCATGGTGCCTATTACACGGAAAGGGGACCTGTGGCACTGTGTGTGTGTAGTACAGGCACATTGTGGACTGTACGCCTATGAAGGCCTCGTACGCAAATATCAATGTCCACACATGTCATTGGATGATAATGAGATGCTGTATTGTTAATGTGATTTGATTTATACACCCTATGGACCCGCCACCCAGTGAAGCCCAACACACCCCCTCCACCCTACTACCTCCCCCCCCCAACACCAGTGTCCAAATATGCATGCTGTCCGTGGTTGGACGCTATTGCAAGCCCCCTCTACGGGTATCAGGGGCACCCCTGCCCGTGGAGCGCAGGTTCCTGCCAGATCTGCGTTGGGGGCTGCCCTGGACGGAACTTGCCACGGATGATGTCTCTGCCTGCTCGCGTCCATGCATGTCTCTGAGGGTTTGTGAGAGCTCCGAGAGCACACTGCGCACAGCAGCAAGTTCAGCACAAACGTCTTTGGACGTCGCATGCAGTTCCCCCCTCAGGCTCTCGGTGCTTTTCTCCATTTGTGCTCTCAGGCTCTCGGTGCTTTTCTCCATTTGTGCTCTCAGGCTCTCGGTGCTTTTCTCCATTTGTGCTCTCAGGCTCTCGGTGCTTTTCTCCATTTCTCCCCTGAGGCTCTCACTACTTTTCTCTATTTGTGCCCTGAGTGTCTCGGTGGATGTTTCCATGGCTGCCCTGGAACCCCCGCATTCATTTGCATGGTCCTTGAGTAGCGTGGACACTTCCTGCTGTTGCTCGATCAGCAGGTCGAGGGACTGTTGCCTCTGCTGGGCCATGGACATTTGCGGTGGTGTGACAGGGGGGCTGCTCAACACATGTTGCCTTGGCACAGGACTTGTGGGGGTTGGCCAGTCGTCGTCTTCAGGGTGCCCCTGCGTGGTTTCGTCATGGTGTAGGGGATGGAACATGCAGGGGGATTGGGAAAGGTCATGGATGGTACCTACGTCGCCAGCACTGTTTTCCGTGTCGGAGCATGCTGGCATGACAGCTGTGTCACCTATGGTGCTGCTACCACCAGAGGCAGTGCCATCAGATACGTTCTTTGGGGGGACCTGTGGTGCTGGGGTTGTGGACTTGCTGGCTGCTGGGGTGCCTGTTGCAGTCCCCTCCAGTGTGCTGCCACTTGATTCCTGCTGCTGCCGTGTCTTGATCCTTGCACCTGAGGTGGAGGCTCTTGGGACGTTGGTCCTGGCCCTCTTTGCAGGCGTGCTGGTAGGGGTGTCCTGCAGCTCGTCGTTGGTATCGGACCCTGTGGTGGAGTAAAGAGGGGCGAGCGTTAGTTATGGGTCTGTCGGATTTGGAATGGCAACGTATCAAATGCATTGGGGTGGTACATGAGGCTGATTTGGGACTGGGCCTTGGAGGTGGTCTCATTTTCGTGTGGATTGAGGATGCATTCATTTGGCTGCCTGCAGTTAGGGGGTGCATGCTGCACATGTAGGGGTTGTTTATGGCATCTTGATTGATTTGTTTATTCATTCTGACTTTTAGAGGGCGCTGTCAGGGCAAAGTATGTATTGCACTATGGGGTCACATGGTACTGCACATGTTCGTGGTTTGTGGATTTCGCATTGTTTCTCTTGGCCAACCTACCTGATTCTCCGGATGTCGGCACTCCTTTCTCCATCCCTCCGACTCCCTCTATGCTCTCCATTCCTATGGTGGAGGCGCAGATATCCTCCCAGGGGGTCAACTTGATGGGCGACTCTGAACCCCCCCCGGTAGCTGTGGCGATGTTCCTGTTCGCAGAAAGTATGCTGCGTACGCGGATCCGCAGGTCGTCCCACCGCTTGCGACATTGCTGTGGCGTGCGGGGTGTTGTCCCCACCGCACTTACGCGCTGTGCCACCAGGGCCCATATGGCCTTCTTGTTGGCAAGGGCCGTCCTGGTCATTTGACTGGAGAAGACGACGGCGGCATTTTCCTGGAGGGTCTCGGTGAGCACGGTCAGTTCCTCTCGGGAGAAGTGTACCTGCCGCTTGCGGTCACACGCTTTCTTGGCTACCTTTCCCATATTTATTTTTTTAACTGGGGTTGCTAACGGGTTGGGATGTGTGTCAGGGTCGGATTTTTAATGGTTGTGTTGGGATTCGGATTTTATAGTTGTGCGGCGTGCTGTTTCCCGTTCCGGCCACATGCTTTTACTTCCGTTTCCGTATATTTACGGTGCCCGTAATTTGCGGTGCCCGCTCGTTACGGTGACCGCTCATTACGGTGACCGCTAAGATGGGTGGCGGTATTGCACCTGGTGCAGCGTACGGCGGCGGTAAGGGCCGTTTTGGGGTCATTTCCGCCATCGCAGCCTTTCGGATTCCGCCATGGCGTAATGCTCGTGCCCGATGGGTCGTAATTAGCCGCACTTTGCTCCTTCGTGCAATGGCGGAAACGCTATTTACGCTGTTGCGGTCCGGTCAGTCACTTTCCGCCAGGGTCGTAATGAGGCCCATTGAGTTTTCATCCCCTCTGCTGATTTTTCCAGATTCCGATAAGGGTTCGCAAAAACATGCTGAAAATGTTTTCTTAGATTCTCAACATATTCATATGTTGTGGAGGCGTTTATCAGTGTCTGCTCTTGTGTTCTATGGAGCAGATGCTGAGGTAGCACAATGTTTTGTCCAGTCATTAGCTCAAATGGAGACATTTTGGTTGCAAGAAGATGCTGAAGATCTGATGGCCATCAGGACAAGCAGTAATCGGATGTCCCAACTACGCCCAGAATCTGCCACACACTTTTTTAGCGTGCTCACAATTGTTTTATCGTACCTCTCAACTCCCCCACTAGATGACTGGCGGTATGCAATATGAAGTTTCCTTTTTACTCCAAGGATCTCCCATATCTTTGTCATCACTTCGCTGGTGAAGTGACTTCCTCAATCTGACTCAATCCTTTGGGGTAGGCCAAAACGCAGGAAGATGTGGTTGATCATCAGGGCAGCTGCTGTTTCTGCCTTGCAATTTGGGGCTGAGAGACATTCCACCCATTTGGTCCACAGGCATGTTACTGTTAACATGTACTTGTTCTGCCTAGAGGAGCGAATCACGGGCCTGATGAAATCTACTTGTAAATCTGACCAAGGTAGTGTCATTGCCCGCTTCTGGAGGTGAGCTCGGTCTGTTAGTGTACTTGGCTGAAATTGCACGTACACAGGACACCCCTTAAAATATTGGTTGAGGTCCTGCTCCATGTGTGTCCAGTATGCAACCTCCCGCAAGATTTCTAGAGTAGTATGAAACCCCCGATGACCGGCTGTGGCCATGTCATGGGCGTGACTTAGCATCAGGCGTCGGAATGAGGTAGGTACCACCCACTGGTCACAACCAGAGATGGATCTACTTACCAACAAGCTGTCTTGGATTCAGAACATTTTGGGACACTTCATCAAAACCCTGAGGTCCTCTTTCCCAATGTAATTGGTTTCCATCAGAGGACAGTTCTCAGGGTCCTCAATGTGTTTATAACATTTCCCAATAATCGGATCCTCTATTTGTGCTGTGATAAAATCAGTATCTGGAGTCTCCTTACTCCACTGGGCCATTGAGAGTTTGTTGTGAGCATTTGTCTGGTACCTAGTGACAGCAGTGACCTGGATTTCCCCCAACAGGGACTCAATCTCAAGGAGATCCCCCTGGATGGCTCCGGTTTTGGCCAGCTGATCAACCAGCTTGTTTCCAGTTTTGTCTGGTTCCTCTATTCTGGAATGTCCCTTAATCTTTTTCCATTAGATGGTCATCCGATTAAAGGTGACCAGATCGTCAATATTTTGTAATAACTTTGCCATGTATAAGTGGTTTGTTATTAGCACACAGCAAGCCTCTGGTTTTCCAATTGACCTGGTGCTACACGAACCCGTTCCGGACATAATCTGAATCAGTGATTAAGACCAGTTCATGGAGTTAGTGTTGGATGGCAGTGAGGATGACATGATGAACTGCCATGAACTCCGCCACCTGACTACTGCGGGGACTGATTTTGTACCCAGTGGAGGGTTCCAGGGCATCATTAATCCAGGCATTCCCAATGCTGGCCACCAGTTCCTTTTCCCTGTTGTTATCAACATGGTAGGAGCATCTGTCCACATAAACTGTGGGCATTCCCTTGCACTTGTATTCTTCATAGACATTGTGTGGGGAATTCTGGTACGCCTCCATGTTGTCCCGGGTTTTGAGACTTTCATCCTCTATACAGTTTTCTCTGGCACAATCATGCAAGTCAGCCATACCTTACGCGAGGGGAGTCTTCTTGTTTTGGCCATATCGGAAAGCCATGCATGGACAGAATACAGGAAGTAATTCTGGAATTACTCACATTTCCTACCCGGATTCTGTCACTTTGGACGTATTGCAAAGGCTGGTGGGGAGTTTCCACTATGGTGTGCGCCCCTGGATGAATGGGCAGTCATTTCTCAATGCCCACACCATTGCCAGGAGTGCCTTCTCACAATCGTTTAATTTTTCCTCCACAGAGGATAAAGTCTTGCTTGCTTAGGAGATGACTTTGTTGACCTTATCATGCTTTTGGTATAATACTGCTGTCAAGCATCTATTTGAGAACCCTGTCTCCAAGAAGAACTCCTTGTTTTGACAGGGTAAGCTAGGCAAGGCGCTTGTGAGAGACATCTTTTGAGTTGCTTTACTGCCTCGGCTTGTTCTTGACCCTACTCCCACATGAGCCCCCCCTTCAAAATATGGACAAGGGGTCTTGTGACCTCTGCGGAATACTCAATGAATGTCCTACTGTAGTTAGTCAGTCCAATGAGGCTTCTTAGCTCACGCAGAGTTGTGGGGTCTTTCAGTTTTAGTAGTGCTTCCACTTTCTTCTCATGAGGACAGAGACCCTCAGGAGTTATTTCATGTCCCAAGAAGTTGACACGTGTCCTGCACCCATGAGCCTTTTGGAAGGACAGTTTTGCTCCATCAACCCTCAACTGGGTCAGTACATAATGGATTTCCGCTATGTATTCCTCCACAGTTGAGCTTTTGATCAGGACATCATCTACATAGGCCAGGTTACTCCTTTCACCCAAGTCGGGCATAGCCTTGTGTAAGAAGATGTTTAATCTGTTGCTGGAGTTTATGTATCTGAAGGGAGTCCAGGTCCACGTGTACTGCTGCCCCCCAAAGGTAAAGGTCAGCTTGTATTGATCCTCCCTACTGACGGGCTTGGTCCATTATCCATTTTTCAGGTCAATGGCTGTATATACCTTTGACCCCTGGATCTGGGCTAAAATTGAGTTTTGCACTAAAGAAGATTGCCTTGATAACAACAAACATCAAAACACATGTCGGCTGACACCTTGCAAAAATAAACCTAGCAATAATATATCACACATTTAAGTTGTATATGGACTTTTGAGTTTGGAACTCTCTGTACTTGATACTAGAGCAAGAGCGTGTCACGCCTGTTATAACTTGAACCATACTTTCACTTTTTGTAGGTACTGGTGGGTGCACCTATACTGTAATATTTGCGATGCAGCATAGCTCGATCTATTATTTTTTTCAGTGGGCAAAGCGCACAACCATAGTTCCTATACCCATACTCCTTTGTAGCCTGCTCTACTACTCAGTCCAGGGTCCTGTTGTCATGAAAATCCCTCACCAGCTGGGTCATTATATATTTTGGGAGCGCATGAAAATAGGTGGTTATGAATTCTCAACTATTCGTGCGGATCCGCCTGGTAGTTTGTGCAAAGGCGCTTTTTAGCTCCTGCAACAAATTCTCTCGGGGTCTGATCTTTTCTGCATTGCAGATTGTAGGCCACTTTGCAAGCCTCCTGGGGATTTCTGTGGGTGGAAAAGTGCTTCAAGATGGCCTCCTTATAGGTGGACCACCTTCAATGGTTCTGGTCTTCCAGCTCCGAACAGAAACGGGAGTACTCTGGAGAGAACGTCCATTTGGCATAATCAATGCAGTTCTGGCTATGTTTGATGTTAAAAGAGTCCATCATTTGTTCATATAGTTCTAGATACTCCCAGACAGACTATTTAGCATGTTTGTGATACAGGGTTATAGAATGTCTAATAGCCTTAATCTGCCTAATGCGGTCTTTCAACATAGCTCTCTTTTGTTTATTGATCTTCTTTTGCCGCATTACCTGAGTCCACTCGCCCTCAGACTCAAAGCTGCTATTGTTTGAGGTCCCCTCTTTATCTTCTAGGTGCTCCCTTATTCTTTTAGCTTGTGATTTGCTCTCAGAATGGTGGGGCCTAGTTTCCTTTCCCCTGTTGTACCTTAGGATCTGTGGGTCACTCCCCTTGGACTCCCTCTTTTGAACAGGAGAGTGGTCTTCTGACTCCTCTCTGCTTCCAGGGTCAGTGGAGGGCAGCCCCCCCTGCCCTTTTTGGATGGAGGTTTTTAGAATGCTCTTTTGGTGCCTCATTTCATGCTGTTTTTATTCAAAGTGAACCAAATGGTTCCTTTGTAAGTGATGCTTCTGTAGGTCTAGCACCCTGAGTTTCTCCTCATAGGAGTCTTATTGATCAGATATTTCAGCCATAACATTTCTTAATCTGTGCAGGGATGCCCGTACATCAATCTCTGATGGGCAGTGGCCTACCTGCACAATCATGTTAGGCCTATTTAAGTCTGGCTGCCTCATGACTCCCAGTTCTTGTGAACAGGCGGACATGAAGTCAGCAGTGCCTTGTGCATAAACATTGGTAAATGGGTTTGAGGCCCTTAGTACAGAGGGCATCACACTGTCATCAGGGATTGCCCTGTCCCTCTCTACTTGTTCGTGGTCACTCAAGTTTGGGTTCAGCCCAGCAAACTCTTTCTCTAACACCACCAGTTTCTACTTTTCAGCCCCTATTTCCAGATGATAGGCAAAGCCCTGAGCCTTTGTCTCTGCTATCAAGGATTGACTTCTATGACCTTTGATTGAGCTGCTACCTGACTCTGGAGTCCATTGTTCTCCTCACAAGGGTCTCATTGTCTTTGTGTGCTGCCTTTATGGTCTGGGAATACTGAGACAATTTTTGTTGCAGGAGACCCATCTACTGATTGTGCGCATTTTTAGCTTTTCTGTTTTTTTATAGATCACCTTCCACTCGTCTGGTGTGTAGTTCATTTAGTTTCTGGAGGTCTAACTCATTGTTCTGTAAATCTGTTTTTAGGTTGCTCACTTCCTGACATAGGGCATATTTTTCTTGATACAGGGTGCCCCTCTGTTCAGCCAGGTTATCCCGCTGTTGTTTTATAGTATATAATGTCTGGCGTTCTTGGCTAAATTCTGTCTGGAGGTGGAGTTCTTTACTGATTAATTTCTTATTCTCCTTTTCCAACTCTTTCAACTGATTTTGTATCATGACAATTTGTTCGGAGCAGGCCCTATTATATTTTATTTGGTGATTCAGTTTCTGTTGACACTCTCCCAGAGAGTCAACCTTTTCCTGACACTCCACATTTGATGCATCAAATTGGGCTTCTTGGTCTGAATTATTGTGTTGTTGTCGAGCCAAGTCCCCTTTTAGCTGTTTGATTTTGTTTTCGAATTCTACCTTAGAATCTTTGCTCTTTTGCAATTTCTCTTCTACTAGTTTTAGTTCCGTCTGGGTTTGGTTTAAGCGCTCAGACTTCTTTTGCACAAGATTTCTATCTTCTTCATATTTCTCCTCCATAATTCCCCTTTGGAGTTATAGGTAGGCTGTGAATTGGACCATTTTAATCTGTTCCTATTTAATGCTTGGAGTCATATAGAACTCGCTCAAGGATTGATGTAATATGCCACCGTCTTGCCACGCATCCAGGTTCATGGCAATGACCTGTTACATCATTTTTCCTAGCCAGACCTCCTCATCTTGCTGCTCCCATACCCTTCTGACAAATAATTTGTGCAGAAGGTGCTGCCTATCAATGTTTATCTCTGCTGTGGTCATTATGGACAGTGTTCTTTCTTTATTCATTTATGTATATAAGAGTACACCTGTATTCTGTTGCTTTTTGTCTGGTTCAGGGTTGATTTTACTTTATTTTTACACACAGGCCTGATACTTATGATCTAAGTTTTGGGAAGATGCCTCTACAGTGTAAAACACTTTTCCAACCACAAAAAGAATCATTACCATTTCTAGGTTAGCCTGCTGCTGTGTAAGCTGTCACTTGTGGAAACACTATCTCAAATCCTGGAACGAGCTCCCAATCTGTTAAGGATTTCAAAGGAATGGTACACTCCAGACCAAGACCCTTTCTACTAGCCGGGGATGCAGCACACAATCAAAATACTTTTATTTTATTTATTATGAATGAAATTTCAGAAAGCATCCAACCCGTCTCACACACACCTTTACAAACGCCCTGGGTCACAATGGACCATGAACAAGGCCTGTGTGTAATAATACAATATATATATTTTTTAAATTTCAATGAAAATCACACAAATTTAATATAGGGCAGCAATCACAAGTGTGGTGATAATTACACTGTAAATTGATAGAATACACTTAGTTTGACCTTTTAACATCAGATGTGTAATGCACAAGTGAATACAAGCAAGCTTAATTTTTTGGGGATAATTTGCAGATAGCACCACAGTTAGTATTTCCCCTTGCAATGCTCCCTGAAGCCCCTGTTAACCGTATTTTGTGTAGGTAGAAAGGAGTAGCAAGGTGTCAGGGATACTAGGCAACAAAAAGAATGCAAATCCAAATTTCCCCGTCTGAATGGGAGGCAAAATTGGATTGAACCCTTTCAAAATTGGGCAAAACAGCACTCAGAATTGCTAAATACTTATTTTACATGTGCGGTTCATAGAATGAGGTTGAAATTAGTATAGCAGTATCAAAGATGTAAGAACACTAGCAAACTACAAGGCAATGTACTAACAATGGACATACAGTTCAGAAAATCGACTTGGGAAGGAAAAACACAGTGCAGCCAAATCACACGTGGGGAAATTGCATTTGCTTATTTTCATAGGTTTAAAATGACAATACTGCTTGAAAAATTGGTTAAACAGACAAAATTGGAATGCAGTTGTGATGCTAAGTGACAAATGCACATCACAGGTATAATATGAAAGTGAAAGGGTAACTCTGGATGGATGACCGGATGAGATTCATAATAGGAAAGGAAACTTGGTTTTAAAAAATTAAAGCAGTTGCACAGGGAAAATCGGTTTGGAAAGGAAATGACAACTTTTACTGAGACTAGATGTTAGTGGCTACAAAAGAGAAACGCTGCCTGTGAAAAGGGTTAAGCTGCAGTCTCAACCCCCTCGCGCCATGTGCCTCTTTATGGGGGAATTAATTAATGTATTCAAAATAGTACTAAGGACTTACACAAGGACTGACATGAGTTGGAAAGAATGGCGCTAACGCTTGGAGATCACTACAGATTTTCCTAAAAACAAGGTACAAAGAGGGTTCTGAGAGTTTAATGATTTTTTCTAGGGCAGTTAGAGCATCTCTATAGGATTGCACCTAATACAAGGTAACAAAGCAAGGGGTGCAGTTTGTGGTTGCTGAGGAAGGGAACTACTCACAACAAGTACTTGACTGGGGTAGTTTGGACAGCAGACCCGGTTTTTGGATAGTGAGCAAAGGTCTGGTCACTGCACACAGAGGCAGGCTCTCCTAGAAGGGGATGGTGAGGCCTAGTCTGGTCACTGGACAGCGAGGTGGAACAGCTGGGCAAGCAGGTAGTGGGGCAAAAACCGGTCTTGTCACAGGATACTCCCAAAAGTGTACCACAGCTTTCCCCTCTTTCTCCCTAAATTATTGGTATTTTTGTGGGGTTTTTCTAGATCAATGGTTCTGCCTGAATAGGGTCAGCTATCTCTCGCCTGGCAGTGGAATCTGGAATCTTGAGGGTGAATCTAGAATGTCTGGATCTCTGGATGCTCAGGAACTGGAAAAGTCAGAAGAGTGCCCAGTGCTCCCCATGCCTCCCCTTTCTGTAAGGAGCATGACGTCATAGGATTTTACTATGGGGCTGATTCAATTAGACACACCTCTTAGAATCAGATAGGCCAGCCTGTGGATGTCACCTCCTCCCTGGAAGCAGATTGGACTGAAGGAGGTGACTAATTTTATGGTGGGTGTTTTTACAGTGCACTTTGTTCTACCAAAGTTACTTTTGCCAAAATCAGTTATTGAACAAACCACTCATATTTACACATGTCATTAGCAGGAAACTTACATGGGCGGACTACACATCTTACTAGACACATGCTGATCCAAATCCCAAGACGGTACAATGCTGTTTAGTCATTCTGTCAATCTTTTGCCATTTCCATGGAAAATAGTTCACCTAAAATTGTACAATTTTATATATGCATACATGTTATCACTGGCCATGTTCTCATTAATTTTCAAAGTTGTACCATGTATGCTTTCCCCAGAATTCACATTCTCCTGGGGTTTGTGTCTCAAACATGGTAGAAAAACCTACAATGTCTTATTTTAATGGCGCAAACATGACATTTAAATGGTCATAATTTCACATTATTATGTCTTTTGGTTACTGAAATAAATGACATGAACTGCATAGTCTCTGAAATCAACTAGGCTTGCTTTGTGTTCCAAATATGGACATTCCTTTCAAGGCCACAGCCAAATGCCAGGCTGTGGTCAGTTTAGCCCAGTGTTATCATGGATTCACCTTTGAAGCCCTTCAGCTTCAGAATTCACACTTATGTGTCCTGGCAGTCCATTGTTTCCTGCCGGAGCAGTGCTACTTCATCTGATGAGGGTGTGAGATGCTTTCCCTTGGCCCATTGGGCTGGTCCATTTGTGGGAAATGTGATCCCGTTCCCAGGAAAGGCAGGGCCCTTTGAAGCCAGGGCCTGTCAGACCTGTTCTGCTGGCTTCACAGTAATTTTATTTATTCATTTAGTTGTCTTTTCTGAACCAGAGGGCATGTCTTTTAGAAAGAAATATCATTTATATGATTCAAGCAAGCCCCCATCACATTTCTATGCAAGCACAGGTCCTGAGTTTAAAATTTCACTTTTTAAAAGGCATTTTCTTGTTTTTCAAAAGCACCCTTTTACACATGGGTTAATTCTTCTGGGATGTCACTTTCACAAAAGCAGCTTTCTCTCGCATCTAGATTCTGAACATTATTTATAGCCCTAGTCAATTTCTAGTACACAGTAATCTGTCCAAAGCAAGGGTCCATTGAAACTGACATAAGCAAGGAGAGAGAGGGCATCTTATGAAGAGTTTGTCGGGGTTATTTTGTTGCAAAAGGTAAAGTGTTTTCCGTACAGCTTGGAGTGAAGTTCTATGCTCTTTTACAGAATTTTTCTGACACAACATGCCATTCAGTAAGGAAGGCCCCCATTTGCTTGTGTACACCGTGAATATGGGTGAACATGAATGTGTCTTACAGGAACCAAACTGGGTAATGTTGAAAAGATGAACAGGGCATCAGTGCACAGTCATTTTAAATGCAGACCCTTTTCTTTTTCAGTGGGAAATTTTGAGCTGGCAGCATAGCAGTGCTGCCTTTGAATTATTTTCTTTGGTGCACATGAAGAAAACACTGGCAGCCATTCTCAGGGTGTTCCATGTTCAATCTCACCCCATATGTGCTTGGTAAAGACAGCACAGCCATTATTTTGGTGACTGCAAAATGCAATTTTGATGCAAGAAAATGGTGCTCAACAGAGCCAACGCAGCCATTCGGCTGGTAACTGCTGAAAATGCAGTTTGGTGATGTAGGGGAGTTCTGCTGGACTGATGAATGTGCCCCACATACCTTATTTACTTCTTCATTGGAACCACCTGATACAGTTGTCCTTGCCGCTGGGGTTGGGGGAGTGTTATTATTCGATGCAGCGGAAACATGCAAAGCAGTGTAGGTGTTCCAGAACATCACAGCTAAAAAGCTCATGAACAGCAATAACCACACAGGTTTTAATACTCTCTTTATTGAAAATAAAACTGTTTTACCTGTTCCCTTAATGATGCTGTAGTAGATGAGTTGATAAAGTTGCCCACCTTAAAATTGGAGTAAAAAAGCGTTATTGTGTTAGTACTTGTAAGTATTGTAAGCTCCGTGAACTAAGTAATCATTTAGTGCCCATGCAAACATTTCCTCCCATATCTTGCGTACTGACCGCTGTCTGAGGGTTGGTATAATATGGTGAAGTTGTGTGTATGTTTGGGCTAGGTACTCAATAAATGCATAATATTATACTCAGGGTGGCCGCGGTCTGTCATAGGTGGCCCTCGATATAGCATGAATATACTGATGGTATAATGCTTCAGGGTAGTCAAAAGGTCGCAACATCTACTATTCTATAATCCTATCTTACACTAGTCACACATCAACAATTACAATCACGACAACCTGCATGTACGAAGGAAGAGAGGGACAGCGAGAGAGAGACAAACAGAAGCACCTCAATCAATATGTTAACACAGTGTTTTCCCAATGAGATTGTGCGTGCTGTATGGTTATTTCTACTTAGCATCGGACAGTCTCTATTACAAATCCTTAACACCCGTGAAGAAACTCTGTACAGGTCTTGATGTGTATATTCCTTGCACAGGGGAGAATATCACTGTTCTATTTGTATTAGAACAGCAGTGGGACATCAGGGGCTCGCGAGCAGCTGACCATTGGATGTCCTGTATGCTCTGCATTATCTGTGGACAGAACATTGTCAGAATCTTTCCCCAGGCTCAGGGTCGGGGGCATTACATTTGTATGGGCTATTGTCTGATTCCCTGGTATTGGCCCTGTCAGCTTCTCTAAGAGCGGGCTGGGTTGGTGCCCTGTAGGATTTCATATCCTGCAAATGGCACCCAGATGACCAGCCCTTGAGCTTGACTGCTCTCTCCGCTACCGTTTCTATGGTGTAAGGCCCCGTGAAGCACAGCTCATTCCAGTGCCTAGTGAAGTTCTTCAAAAGGACCCAGTCCCCCACCCTAACAGGTTGCTCCTTTGTTGCCTTGACTGTTGTCTTTTTTGTCTTCACCGTCTTGCGCTCTCCCTTGGATCTGTTGAATCTGCTGAAAGATAAAAGAAACACTAGAAACAAGTGAAAACACATATTCATACATCTCTGCTCCAAATACGTCTGCAGTCCCTTAGCAATCCCTTACTGCCCTTGTAGGAGGAGCTAGGGGTAGATGCATGCAGTACCCAGTCACCACCTCTTGGGGTGTGAGGTGGTGGTCCAAGCCGGGTTTATTCCTCAGCTCAAATAGGGCTAGGGGCAAGCAGTGCAACCAGTTCCTTTTGGGGCTCTGCTGGATTTTGGCACTGCTTTCTGTCTGCAATCCGTTGAGGCGTTCGCACATGCCATTAGCTTGCGGATGATATGCACATGCAAGTTTATGTTTTATTCCCGACAAGGCCATGGTGTACTGAAATTATTAATTTGCAAAATGGGGACAATTGTCAGACCACAAGACCTCACAGACCCCATCTCGGAAATATTTCTCGGACTAAACACTTAGATGCTCTGAAGGCGTCAGCATGAGAGTATGGACCTACCTCAATCCACCTCTAGAACGGCATTCTACTACTATCATGTACCGATAACTTTTGCATACATGGATCATATCCACGTAATCAACATGGAGGTGCAAGAAGGGACCCTTAGGATGGGGAATTACTTCTGCTATTAACCTTAATGTATGTCCTGCAGTGAACTGTTGGCATGTCAGGCAATTACTGATAAAATTGGACACATGTGTTTTTAAATCTGGACAGAAGCATGATTCCCCAATAAGTGCTGCAATAACCTCTTTCTCTGTGTGTGCAGCATTGTGCATTTGTGTGAGGGCTATTTCCAGTAGTGCACGTGGCATTACCACTTTTCCAGTGTTCATTTGGCACCACAAGGTGTCAGTTGTGGACATTGAGCACCCTCTTTTTACCCAGAGTTCCTTTTCACCCATTGGTGCTGCTGCTTGCAGTTCCATAATTTGACTTTTTGGTAAATTATTGTACCCTTCCTTCATTAACATCTGCCTCACCCTTCTCTTCTCTTTTTGTTTTTTCTGGTATGCCCCACATCTCTCCGAAATGTGATGCATGTTTTTCATGGAAATCTGTTGCCTCCTTCCCTTTTGATATTGGGTCCTCCCCGTTTGTGATTGCCTGACACTTCACCAATGCCAATTCTGCTGGGTAACCAACTGTCTCTATCAGTTCTCCCAGGAGGAGCGCATGTTGTACAGGGGTCCCGTCCACTTTCCTAAGCCCCTGACTTAACTAACTTGCGGGCGCTGAGTGTACTGTTGATGTGACATAAGTGATATCCAAAAAGATAGTAACCCTCTTCCCGTCACATTCCCGGAGTGCCAGTATGAGAGCCACTAATTCTGCTGCTTGTGCCGAGTAATGTGAGGTGATCCAAAAACACTTCTCACTACCTCACTTGACCAATCTTCTCTCAATTTTACCACTGCTGTGTCGGTCTTGCATATACCATCCCCTTGGTCGATTGTTGAGGATCCATCAATATACCACCTTTCATGTTGCTGTGTATATTTCAATAGCCTGTGTGCAATCATCAACATATTCCCCTTCTTTGTATTCTTCTGCCAAATACTGTGCTGGGTTTACATCTTACATTGTACTATTTTTAACTCAGGTTGTGACAATATAATCCCATATCCTGTCGCTCTCTGGGTGGTCAGTGTATTTTTGGCTTATGCAGTATTGCAAATAGGGCGTGCTCTACGTAAAGGGTTGTTGAACATCCCCTGGTTATTGGTGATGCCTTTTTTACTGCGAATGCTGCAGCAGCCAAATGTTGTTCGCACAGAAAATGCCCTAGCATTACTGCATCCAATTGGCCGCTGTAGTACACTATGGGCTTGTGACCCTTGTTGTTTTTTGTGTCAGTACTTCTTTCATGACCCAACCATCAGAGTGGGAGAACAGGAAAAACTCCTTTTTGTAGTTTGGTGTCCCTAATACGGGAGCCATGGAATTTGCTTGTTTGAGCTTGCTCAATGCTTCCGTCATTTCCCTTGTCCAACACAACTGTTTGTTGTTCCTCTGCGCCTCCTTTAGTGCCATGAGGAAAGGAGAAATATAAGTGCTCTAATCAAGCACCCATGCTCTACAGTAAATGAACTGTCCTTGGAATCGCTGCAGTTCCCTTACTGTCTTTGGTTGGGGTTTGGAGAGTATTGATTGTGTCCTGCTAGGCGCTATGTGCTTATTGTTCTGCGAGATCACCTGACCGAGGTGCAGCACCTCACTCTGGCAGCATTGTAGTTTGGCTTTCTCTACCTTATATCCCTTTTCCGCCAGCACAGTGAGCATGTGTATCGAGTCTTCCCTGCACTCCTCAGTGACACTGCAGATGAGAATGTCGTCTACATACTGCAGCACTTTACCTTTCGTCTGGACATTAGCCAAGTCCATCTGAATTATTCTATTGAAAATGGAGGGTGATTTGCAGTATCTTGTTTTTTTGTAACATAAGGGATGGCCCCTAATGTGGAAGGCTAAAAGGGCTATTATACAATAGGGAACAGAAATGGGGGCTCCAACCACAGATATAGTTGGTGACACTACAATTATGTCAGAGTGCCTAGATTATTTTGTTCACTTTATTTCAAAGTACTGCTTCAAATAGTCAGCCAAGTATCTTTACAAATAGACAGTCAGGTTACCAGGTGCAACCAGTATGTATAACAACAATGCGTTTTTGTATATTAACAGTTGTTTTATTCAATGGTTTAGTTTTTTCTTTTTATGCCAAATCATAGTCTAAAAAAATGCTTTGTAAAAGACATCAATACAATGCAACAAATGTAAATTGCAAAAAAAGGGAATAATAAATTATAAAAATATATTGTCCAATTTCCGCATCATGGGTGAGTTAGTATCATTCAAATGCAAAAGAATCATATTGAGGCATGTAGAACATGATGGCAGATGGAGTTATTTTTGTTGTATACAGATGAGGTTCACAATTATACGACAAAGGTTGAAAAATAATAACCAATTAGTTGGTATACAAGTTTAGCAAGGCTAACTAATTGCCCAACTATACTATGAGGGCCAAAAAGTCAAATTAGGAAAGTGAAATGAATTCAACAGAAACAGGACCAAAACCATTCGTCCAAATGAATGTCACCAGTTAAAAAGCAGATGTTGAGAATACCCAATTAGTTGGTCCTCAGGTATAGCAAAGCAAACCAGCTGCCTAACTCTCCTATGAGGACCAGAAAAATCAAAACAGGGGAGTGATATAAATTCAACAAACAGAGGACCAAAACCATCGGTCTGTGTAAGAATTGTGTCTGATAAATTAAACACTGGTATTTCCGCTGTTTAAGTTTTTAAACCTACCAGCGGTTGCGTTGTCGCCCTCTGTGGGTCTCTGTGGTGGATATTGGAACATGGGCATGGGTGGGGGGCCCCAGTAGGGTTCTCATGGCCTCCCTTGGCCTAAAAAAGGTGGTGGTAAAACAGGGGGAGGATAGGAAGGATTCCTGTTTTGCATCTGTGGGCCATAGAAATTGTTAGGATCCCCATGGCTTGAACCTGATCCTGAGCTGGACGTGTCGGATAAGGAAACCCACTTTCTTCTTTGTTTAAGTGTTGCTGTCTGATTATGTGTCCTTTCCTTCTCTTTGTTGTCCTCATACTCCGGGCATAGGTATGGATATACAGATTCCAATTTGAAGTTTTTAATGTCCTTTGCCAATTTCTTATGTTTTTTTCTCTAGCGTTTTAGACATAAATTGGTCCATGGTGGTATTTATTTCCTTCAGTTTTCCTCTGGCATTGTCCAAGCTACTATTTGTCAGGAATTTCTCTTCCTCCTTTTTCAATTCCCCCTATATTTTAGTGTGTATTCTTCTAGCAGTGGTAATCGTCAGGGCCATCAGGTCCATGCTACATTTAGTGGAGATTTTACTAGAATCCAGCATATATTCATGATCATCTAGGAATAGAGCTGGTTTATTCCTAACTTGTAGTCCCAGGGGTACCAAATTTGCTCTTAGGTATTCGCACAAAAAGTGGACGTTGACTTTTTATAAATAGTAAGCGAGAAGCCTGAAGGAGAGAGACCAAGGCTGCAGAGCTGACAGGCACTGGAAAACAGCTTTGTGCAAAGAACAACATGTATTTGCTATGCTTGGGATCTAGGATGCTGAAGCAAGTGGAAAATGGAAGCAAGGAAAAGAGTTGAAGAGGATGGAGCTACATGCGCACAACATATTTCTCTTAGATAAAGCAAAGGAGTGAACATTTGCAAGTGCAAAGTATTGAACAATCAAAGATGCAGAAAACATATGCAAGTCTGAGCAACCAAGTCTCCAGAGGCCAAGAGGAGTAATAGAATCCAGTATAATTGAATAGAATAGCACTAAATAGAAGGTCAGAATGGACAAAATAATGGTCTCCTTCTGGTGCAAGACAAGAAAACAAGGCCTATTCATTATGCTCTAGACGAAGAAAGCAATGTACATTCACTCCCTTTAATGTTCTGAGGAAGAGAACAGTCAGCAAGGTCAACTGCAAAGAATAAGCCTTAGCTTAGGGCCTAGTTGATGAGAGATGGTAGGCGAATTGGCCAAGTGGGCAGTTTTCTGACGCTGAAACCCACGCCTGGTTTTTGTTTTGCTTACGTGCTGCTAACAAGCTGAATGTCCTAGGTTAGGAGAGAATGCCAACCAATCATAAAGGCCTATGTAATGATGGGCTATACATTGTTGCAGAAGCCAATCTGCTGCTGTTATTCTACTATTATCTGTATTATACAAAGTTAGAGGTAGCTCAAGGTGTGCCTACTTGATAAAGAGCAGGGAATGATGTTACTAACACCTAAATGACCTATAGGTATATATGTTTCCTTAACCATTCCAATTGTTCATTAGGTTTTTACTGTTTGTCACGTAGGATAATGTCATAGCTGACGTACATCAAGCTATACAGCTTTTGCGTAACATCAATGTATTCGAGGGTGTGTGAGCTACAATATGTCTGTTCACAGGTTTCCCTACTTTATTGAGCTGATAATAAAGTAGTATTTAGCCAAGTTCTTAGAGTCTGTCCAGTTATTTGGGCTTGTGATCATTTATTGGTAATCCCATCTGGCACTTGGAATGCTCCACGTGCTACTCCACACATGTGTAGGGGGTACAGCAGGTGTCCTATATGTGTTGGTCTATATTGAATAGACAGTATTCACCAATTATGAGTCACGTGTGGTGGGACCATTGCTGGAATTATTTTACCCTGCATTTGTTAGGATTTTAGCTACTATTCATGTGAGTGTTAGGGTTTCTTTTACCCCTGACCAGTCTATTGAGTTATTCTACATGAACTTTTCTTGGCTTATAGTTTGTGTGCACCTGGCTAACAATGGTTGGTTGAGCTCTCCTCGACTTTGATTCATTTGGGAGTATACTTCTAACTTCTGGGAATTGCTATTTTGTGCCTTCTCTGTAACGTTATGGCCATCCCTTGTTTCGCAGTAACCTTGGCTCCGGTTGCCGGCTGCTGCCTGAGCTCTGCATGGATCTGTATTTCTGTGATTTCAGCATCTTGAGTTCCTGTGAAGCCTTAACGTCTTTCATTTAATTAGAAGCATGTTGTGACTTCCATTTTGAAAAAGATGGCTGCCTATTACTTTTGCGTTTCTATACTAGTGAGCTATATTTGCTTGACATCAATGTTGCATTCGACTTATGCATTGCTTATGTTAGTATTCTTCATGTCTTATGGATGCTATGTTTTTATTCTTCATGTATAAATGCATGTATTACCTAGTGTGCATGTTCTTCATGTTTACTGCACAGTTGCTTCATGTCTAAAGCATGCACATGTATTGTCACAATGTTAGTTGGGTTACTCTTACCATCTTCAGCTTAGATCATGTCCATCTACTGCTGTACCAACCTGGGATAAGGGTGGCATTGTTGTCTTAGTGAGTAACATTTCCCACCTATGCAGTATTGGGCTGGGGGAGCGACAGAAGCAATGGATGACATATTCATCTGCCACACAACCCATCACCTTTGCATGTTACAGTAACCAAACTGGTGATTTTTTTTGTTTGTTCTAATGACCCCCTTATGAACACTGAGCCACATTCACAATTCTTAAAACAATGAAATACCATAGAGGATATGCATTATACATTTGACTTAGTTTTAGAAAAGGCCAGGATATTTTCTTCTCAAAGCTTATTATTATTATTATTATTATTATTATTATTATTATTATTATTATTATTATTATTATTATTATTATTATTACTTTTTTTTAAAACAATTTTTATTATTTTTTACACCACACCCAATTTAACCAACACATTAGGCATTTTTGTTTACTGGCTTTTTAGCTTACATTTACATATTACACATTACAGCCATCCCCCCTGCCTCCCCTTTAACTTGAGCTCCTACTTCAGTGCCCCGGATTTCATTTATCTTGGGTTAATCCCCTTCGCCGTTTTCAGACGTATCGTATTCACTGGATTCGATATGGGAGAATCCCGACAGCATAGCCACCATTTGTCTCCACACTATCAGGGGTCCCACTTGCTCCTCCCCTCCCCTGCTAACTTCTTCATACCATGCTGCCGTCTCAGCGTCTGCCCATTTCAAGAGATCATTCCACCACACCTCTAATATGGGTATTTGGGCTGCTTTCCAGCCCATGGCAATTCTCCGTTTGGCCAAGATGTAGGCCGGATCTTTCAGTTTACTGAAATGCTTTAAGTTGAGTGGTCTGGTGAACCCCCCAACATACATGCCCATACTGATTCCACCTCCAACTTAATCCCCTTTTCGGCCAGGCATTGTTTAACTTCCTCCCAGAATCTTCCCACCTTTGGGCATGCCCAGAACATGTGAATCATCCCGGCGCCCACCTCCGCGCACTTGGGGCATTTCTATACTACTGTGCTTCTGAACCTGGCGATTCTACCGGGGGTCATGTATGCCCTGTGGGTGACATATAACTGAATTTGCTGCAGCCTCGCATTCCTGGACACCTTCTTATGATATCTCTGGGCTCTTTCCCATTGCCCATCCTGCATAGGTTCTCCTACCTCCTCCTCCCAATCCCGCCTCAGTTGGGGAAACTCCTTACCCACTCTAGACATCAGTAGCTCGTAGATTCGGGATGTCTCGTGCCCACCCTCCGAGATGTCATACATTGTTTCAATGATGGTATCGGGTTGTTCTGCTAATACTGCCTTTGGACATATTTCTCCCACTCGTTTAATGATCCTAGTATACGTTATGTATTATCCCTTGTGTACTCCCATTTCTTCCATTATCTTTTGGAAGTCTAGTGCCTCCCCCTCATGCCATATATATCCTAGGGTCGCGGGGCCCACCGGTTCACAGAATTTAGGGATCCCTTTCATCAATTGCTCATCCTCGCCGCATAGCGCCACAGGGGAGCATGGAGTCGGGTTCCCCACTGCTTGGCACGCTTTACACCATGTTTTCCAACCTAGTTCCAGCAATCTCGCTCGCCCCTGCAGCTCTAATTTAGGTAGCCATATCAGTTCTTTTAGGAAGAATGGGTCACAGTCACTCCTCAGCAGTCTGGCTTCTGCTGTCTCGTCTTCGGACAGCCAACTGGCTATGTATTGTAGTTGTCCCGCCGGGTGGAATATTTCAAAATTTGGCAGGTTTATGCCCCCTCTATCATACGTGTTCTGCAATTTCCATAGAGCCACCCTGTTTCTGGTATTATGCCATACAAAGTCCCTGTATAAGCTCTGGAGTTTCATGAAGAAGCGTTTGGGGGCATATATGGAATATTCGTGAAGAAGTGTAATAGCCTGTGTAGGACCACCATCTTGAGCAGGGCCGCCCTAGCCACCATAGCCAGGGGGAGTTTCGCCCAGAACCCCATGCTGTTCTTGATGCCTTTCACTGCCCTCTCCATATTGTATTTATATTTGTCTGCAATTGTGTGTTATACATTGATCCCCAGGTATCTGAATGTTCTGGTCTGCCAGGGTATCTGCAAGGTAGGTAGGTTCCCCTGTGGGACTCCCCTATACCTCCCCAGGGGGAATATGCATGACTTCTTTGGCTTCACTGCTATGCCTGAGAGGGTCGTATAGCGTTCCATCACTTCCAGAACATACTGCAGGTTTTCCTCTGGGAAGCACAGGTACAGCAGCATATTGTCTGCGTACAATGGTATCAGGTGCTGTCCGCCCTTCGTGTGTACCCCTACCTCTCCGTACTGCTGTCTGAGACAGATCTTTAGTGGTGCTAATGCAAGGATATACAGCATGAAGGACAGCCCTGTCTCATGCTCCTGCTGAGTTGCCATTTATCTGAGATTATCGCTCCCATTTTGACCCTATCTGTTGGAGAGCTATACACCATTTTCACCCACTGCAGGTACCCTGGTCCCATCCCGAATTCTTTCAAGGCTGCCATCATCCAAGGCCACCTTGCAGAGTCGAGGGCTTTTACTGCATCTAGCAAGACTATTGCCATTTCGCTTGGGTCGCCCTCTGCCTGTTCTATGGTGTGGTGGAGTCTCCTATGGTTATCGGATATATTTCTGCCTGGGACATAACCAGTTTGATCGTGGTGTATGAGTTTGTTTATTACTCTTTTGAGTCCGTTTGCCAGCACGGCCGTGAGAATTTTGCTATCCTGGTTCAACATGGATAGGGGTCTGTACGACCCGCATTCCCTGCTTGGCTTATCAGGTTTGGGAAGTGGGATAATGACCACCTCCCTCAGGGATTCCGGCAGCCTTCCCCTTTCGAACACCTCATTTAGCATTGCCAGCAGAAGGGGGAGCACTTCTCGTCTATACATTTTATAGAATTCGCTGCGGAGCCCGTCTGACCCCGGGGCTTTGCTCGTGGGTAGATGCAGTACCACTGTCTCCAATTCCACTATTATAATTGGGGCCTCCAGGTTCTCCCTTTCTTCCTAATTTAATTTAGGTAATCCTATGTCTTCCAGTGTCTCCTGAGTCTCTCATTCTGCAGTCTCCCCTGCGTCTTCAAAGAGACATTTGTAGAATCTGAGGAACCCCTTGTTTACCCCCTCCTGGGTGTTCCAAATCTAGCATCCTTCTCCCGTTATATCCCTGATTACTGGTCTTGGTGTCTCGTTTTTGTATAGCCATGCTAACAGCCTCCCCTGTTTATCCCCCCATGCATGTTGTCTTTCAATATATTTTTTATAGTTCAGATTGCATAGCCTCTCCCAAAGCCCCCCGCTAACTTGTTGTAGATGGCTCACTTGTTCCGCGCCCTCCCGTGAGGTACCTCCCCTTTTCATAATTTCTTCTAGTTTCTTCTCTGTCTCTTGTAGCTCACGCTATGCCCCCTTGGATCCCTCTAGATTTGGATATGGCCGCTCCTCTTACTACCACCTTAAAGGCCTCCCATAGGGTTCCTTCTGACTCTACGCTCCCCGTGTAAGCGTCAAATCACCCAATGATCTCCTCCCTTAGGTCCTCTCGAAATGCCAAATCCTGCAGAGCCTCGGCTCTAAGCCTCCATGTCAGGATTCTTGCTCAGGGGGGCTGATGTCTCCACTCTGGGACCAGAGGGTAGTGGTCCGATAATATGCTTGCCTTATATTCTGAGCCCGCCATTTCCCCCACAAGTTCTGAAGTGACTCGTATACAGGTTGTGCGGGGCAGCATAGTGTGAGTAATGCCTATCATTCGAGTGTTGCTGCCTCCAGATATCCTCTAGCCTGAGGTCCCTCAGCAGGGCCTGTAGTGCTTTCGCGGCAGGGGTGGGTTTGTCTAATTTCGTGTCCCTCTCCACTTTTTCTTGACCACTTCTAGTTTCTCTTTGGTCAGGTGGGTTTCTTGCAATAACGCTATGTTCACTTTTCGCCTCCTCAAATACATCATTACTTTGTTTCTCTTCAGGTAACTGTTGAGGCATCTCACATTCCAAGTTACTATTGTGAGACCTCCCATTGTCATCCATATTTTATCCCTTCTCCCTCCCTCCTTGTTCTTCTCTCCGATTTTACTTGGCATGAATGTGGGCTTTTCCCCTGTCCCTTTTGACGATGAACTCCCCAACTAACCCCCCTCACCCCATACACCCCAACTATGTTCACTGTACACCTTCCCTCCCCTCCCCACACCCTACCCATCCCCAACTGTTGCCCAGCTCCATCCCTGGATCTCAGGCTCCCACGCATTTGGTCCTATCTTGGTGTACCGATATCAGGAGCCCAGCAGGGTGTTACCGGTCTATCGGCAACCTAACTAGTCTATCCTTCGGAGTGTGAGGGCGAGTCCCTTGAGACTCCTGCAATTTTATGCTATATTGCCGTGCTTAAGCATTTGTATTTATGCCACCCGCGTTTCGTCAATCCCAGCTGGCTTCGCCCTATCTTATATTCTAGTCCCAGTGTCTGATTCTGCAGCACTTTAGGTAACGCAGTCTCAATTTTACTTATCTGCTCCATCTTCTTTCTGGTTGTCTGTTTCCACTGGGCAGTTCTGAGTGTCCAGCCACTCTGACGCGTCCTCTGGGATGTTGAAGAACAGTGCTCTGTTTTAGTGGTACATCTTCAGTTTAGCTGGGTACATTAACATGTATTTGTAGCCTGCTTCTCACAATCTTCTCTTCCCTGGCTCATAGTTCATTCGACATCTGTGCACTAGCAGTGTGTAGTCCGGGTATGCTGTAATATTCACTGATGCCCTTTGTATCGTGCCGCCCTTCCGGAAGTGTTCTAGGATTTTTTCCCTGTCTCGATAGTTCAGGATTTTGGCAATTATTGGTCTTGGGGGGCTCCTGGCGGTGGCCTCCTTGTTAGGGCCCTATGCACCCGTTCCACTGCAAATCGTTGGGTGAGCGCCCCTCCTCCTATTTCTTGCAGTAGCATTGTCTCCATGTAGTCCGTTGGGTTTGATCCCTCTGCTCCTTCCGGTAATCCCATGATGCGTATGTGGTTTCTCCGGGCGCGTCCCTCTGCTTCTTCTGCCCTATTTTCCAGATTGCTCACACGTTGTTCTAGGATGTGAATCTCTGCTGTGTGAGACGCACATGCAACTATGTCCGGGACACCTCTTTTTCCAATTCGCCTCTGCGGACTGCTAGTGCTCTGACATCTTTTCTGAGGAGATTCACCTCCTCCTGTACGGTGCCAACTTTGAGTTCCAGTGCCGCCTTCAATACGACCATGACCGACTCCAATTTAGTTTCCCACGCTAGTTTCAGGTCGCGATTGCTTCCAGGATCTGCTGATCTTTGCTCCCCGTGGCGGTGTCCGTGGCAGGGGTCCTCTCCTTGCTCCTAGCCCCTTCTGCCGACTGCGGTGTTATAGTGTATTCTTCCAGCGTGGGTTGTTTGCTCTTTCCCTTGGTCTGTTTGTTCGCCATCTCGGTGTTGTCGTATAACCAGCTGTGGTGCCCGAGGGAGGTTGTGGTAGAAGTCGCTGTGATTTGGATCGCCACTCGGGTGCTTTTCTGTGTGGCGCTTATGTTCCACCTCTGACCTGCGTGAGCCAATTGTTTCAGTGGCGCTCCTTGGGGCAGGCTTGCTTGCTCAGCTCCCAATTTGGTTGCTAGCGCTTTTGTTTCTGTGGTAGACTGCTGTGTGCGCTATCTAGTTGATGTACAGGTTGTGTACCAGTGATGGTAGCCCTTTGTTAGTAGTTATTGTGTGTCTCTCTTATCGTGTTGCCTCCTTTGTGCCTAGGCCATTTTCCGATTCTCTGTGTTTCTGTTCCTTAGTTGTGCCACTTTGGGCTTGTGATGCATGCCCTTTCCTTCTTGCATGCCATCCTGTGCCGTCTCTCCTGATTTCTGCCCTTTTCCTCGTGGCTTGAATTGTGATACAGTTCCTCCCTCAATCCATTAGCACTCCGCCCTCTCGTTGCAATTGGGTTGTGTGGTCTGATTTAGCCATCTGCTGGAGTCCGAAAGCCCTCCTCTGTGTCCTTTGGCATTTATAGGCTTGTTCGGCCATCCAGACTACTGGCCGTGATCTTTATGTGCGCCTGTGGCCCCCCTTTGTTATGGTTCTGGGTTTTCTGCCCACCGGGGGATGCTCAGAGCCTTATAAATCTGGTGTTTGGTGGCCCTACTTAAGTGTATGCGCCAGTATTTGTCCTTTGTTGTTCTATCGCGTAGGAGCTAGCCACAAACCTGTACGTTCGAGCTGGTTAGCTTCAGCCGTTTCATTGCTGCCCTTCTCTGTTGGTATATGTGGCCAACATTATCAGTTTCTCACAGCCACCTTATTGTGGCTTCCAAGCGGTGTGGGCTTACTCCTTCCTGTTGCCGCTGCTGTGGTCGTTTACTCTGCTTTCGTGTCTCGACACCTTCGCCTGCAATTCAGGCCCTCTGTGTTGTACTGCAGCCCTGTTGCACTTGTGGCAGCTGTTCCAGTGGAATATTTGCCGTCTTCGTGTATGATGCGAGTGGGCGTTCCCATCAGCTGAGCGCCCCTATTGTGCTTGCAGCTCCCACGCAGCTAGGCGCCCCTGTTAGATGTGGGCTTATTGGTCCTGTCTCTCTGCTTATTAGCCTCGTTCTTTCCACTTGTGGCGTGTATCATCCGCTGCTAGTGCTCAGTGTCCCATAGAAGTTACGTGCCCTCACCAGTTTCCTCCAGTCACTCTCATGCTTTTCGTTCCTTTACTCCTTTGTATCGGCGTGGATTCGCTCCGTCGTTCGCCTGCTCTGCAGCTTGTCCAATGCTTGCTTTCCTCTCTTCTGTAATTGTTTGTGCATTCGTCGGGTGACACAATAAATTCTCGGGTCTCCTACGATACTCACATCAAATACTTGCAACTGTGTTACCGTTGCTACCTCGGACTTCCATCCTGTACGCCTGGGCTGCTTTCTCGAGGTGTGAGCACTGTTTATTCTCACCCGCGCTCCTGTAATGATTCCTGTCTTATGCTCAGGTGGGCACCATTTTGGTTCCTTTGTCTCCGAAATCTTGCAAACTGCTCCTACTTCAAAGACATCTTCGTAAGATGCATTTCGTATCAGGCTTTTTCACCGTTGAGTACCCGTGTTGTTCATATAATGCGGTAGCTTCGTTCCAGTTTCTTATTGCTGGCTTCATACACCTTTATTCAGTCGGACCCTCAGGAGCCTTTACAATGCACATCTTATCTCGTGGCCATGTAGCCACGCTCTCTCCTGTGGCTACTGCTATGCTCCAGCCTATTCTCGTGAGCTCCGGTTCGGCTTCCCCTTCAGAGCGGGGCTCTGTTACTGTTCATACGGGCTGTGCGGCTTCTCCTCTCCTTTGTTCTTGGCCAGGTGTCATTTTGTTGCACTTGCCCGCAACACCGTCCATACTTCTTTTCCTCTCCATTCTGTCCCAGCTGCGAGTTTCTTCTCTGCCTTTTCAGCACTGTGTGCCCGAGTTGTTCATACAGCTGCAGCATCTATTTTGTTATTCATATCTTATTTTTTTTTGCCTGTTAAGCATACAGATCTTCAGCAGATGAGCAGGAGCTCCAAGATACACGTCCTTTACCTGGCCATGTTACCACACCCCATTATTATTATTACTATTGTTTTTATTATTATTATTATTATTATTATTATTGTTGTTGGTTTTTTTTAGGGCAGACACAGCTTGGGGAAGCAACAGAGTGCCTTCTAATCATAAGGTTAAGAACAAGTTTATGGACTACAGAAGCAAAGGAGTTGGCATCTAACGGTGAGGTAATTGTCAACAAAGGGGTGTACAAGTGTGAGATGTATTAACCCACTTATGCTCTGCCCTGCAGCATCACTGTGTGTTGATGGTGCCAGAATTATCAAAATAGCCGCAAAACCCCTGGGCGCGCCAAAACCTATGGAAATTGCGCTTTCCAACACGAAAAGATGGCTGCCAAATCTACCATGCATGTTATCAGTGGTGGAACGGAGACCACACTCTTGAAACATGTCACTGGGCTGCCCAACAAGTAAAAATGGAGCACAGATGAAAAATAGTGCTTTGCAGAATGAAATCCAGAATCTTGTTTCAAATCCTTTTTCTTGATTGCTGAAATGGCAGAATGCCGGTCAAAAAAACCATAAAACATCCAATCTTCTTGTTGAGTGTTACTAGTCACTTCATTCTAGAAATCATTGTGAACATACAATAGGCCTCATTACAACCCAGGCGGTAAGTTACCGCCTGGGCCGTGACTTTACCACCATGGCGTAAACGTAGTTTACGCCATGGTGGTTGGCGGACTTACCGCCCCATTCCGACCTTGGCGGGGCGGTAAGTCCCCAATCCCCATTTACCCTTCCCATTCCCATTTTTGCCCCATAGGGCATAATGGGAGTGGGGAAGGCGTTAATTACGCCACCGTAAATTACGGTGGCGTAATTAACTCCATGGTCCCTTAGCGCCATGGATTTTAACACCTGCTAAAAGCAGGTGTTAAGTCCGCCATGGCGCTAAGGGACCTCGTACTCAGTCGGTAAGGGTCGGCGCTGTTAACGCCGCCGTAAAACCCTTACCGCCTGAGTCGTAATGAGGCCCAATGTGCTGAAAAGCTGAATGTGTCATCAAAACATTCACAGAAAAAATGTGCCTGCCTGTGAAATCTGTCAAATCTGGGCACAGTACCCGTGGCCGCCTGTATGACAGCTGTCAGTAGATTGCATCAGAATATTTAAACTTGTGCAACTGAAATCAAATGTCTGAAAACTAAGTGACCTGTTATTGAGAGTAACCTAGGTTGTAACTATTTAAATCCCATGGTTTAGAAGCTGGAATAAGTGTTCCAGCTGCTTGTCTGAAAATTGCAAGTTTGTTTTAAACCAAGAACAAATGTAATAAAATGTCATTGAATTTAAGCTGCCTCAAAGCCACACAAACCAGTCCCACAGCTTCCCCCAACAAAATCCAGGCACCTCACTTCTGCGCCAAGGCCAGGACATGACACCTCTGTGAGGATTAGATCAGGGGAGGAGAACTAGGGCTGCAGGGGAAGAGGACAATGCACTTCCTCTGACTGAAAGGATATGCAGAGTGTGAAGAGTCATAAACGGCCTCTCCCAGAAGGAAGGGGGTGGAGATTGCTTTTAACTGCAGAGAGCCAGGAGGAGGCAGAGGCAAACAGCCCTTTGGGGTTGGACATTCACATAGAAACATTTCTGTTGAAGACATATAACTTACCACTGACAATTGTTTAAATTACAAAAATCACATATTTGTGTATCTAAATTCTGGCTGTCCATTTTAAGAGGCAGCAAAACCGTGCAACATGTTCTGGGAAGTAGTATTTGAAAATATGGTTTTACTCCAAATGTAATTATGTCAAAAGCATGAAACTTCACACGCTTATGCCCATATACAACACATTTGTGGAAATTTGCTCCGAAATTGGACCATGTGTTGCGGACAAAAAGGGCGTAATTCTGTCAAAAGCAGATCCAAGATCCTACAGCGACGGGGCTTTGAAGAGTATCTGCTCCACAAAATATGTGATCGATGTATGTTATTGTTAGAAAGGTTGCACATTTGTAAATATGTATTGTACCAAAAGTGGATTTTATGTTCAAAGGAACAAGGGGAGGATTCTCCCACTTGTAAAACCACATCATCATGGTGACACCCTGTTTTCTCCTCCAATCAAGGGTGAGAGGAGACTCTAGCCAATAGTCTGCCTAGGGGGCATGCTTAGGATAATCCAGCACACACACCCCTTTACCATCTGAATAAATAGAGAAAGTGGAGGACACAGAAACACACACAGATTCACCCACTAACCGATTGCTGGTGGAGCACCCTGCGTGAGAACCATCTATTTTCCTTGCTCTTCACTCCAGAAACTTGGAAAGCAGAAAGGCCCATTCCATTAATTGAACCATTTTCAACTAGGCCTTGAATTTCCAGAACCAGAAAGAATCCCACAAAACCTAAGGGGAACAAAATAAAAAGCCGGGCTGTGCTGTAACTGCTTTCCTGTTAAAAGAATTATTACCAGAATCAAAAGACCCAATCTAGTTGTGCCGTGTTGTGCTGTGCTGTGACCAGATAGCTGTGACCAGAGCCATTGCAGACCCAGTCCAGTCCAGTGTGCCGAGCAGCCTGTCCTGTCCGGTGTGCCCAGCAGAATTTCTGAGCAGAATCCCTAATCTTGACGGACCAAAATTCCTGACAGTTCTGTTCAAACATATATAGTGAGTATCCATAGAATAGGACTGTATCACTAGCATATGTACTATCCATAGTCTATCCCTATCTAAATCCATCCTAGATTGTCTTCTGAACCGGATCTTGTTAGGAATACTTTGAATTGGCAGAACTTTATTGCGTTAAGTCTCTCATTTGTATTTAAATTCATAAATCATTAGGGTTGTGAACAAATAAATTGAATCCCAGAAAGAAATTGATTATCCACCACATGAAGGGTCCCTGGCCAGGATTGATGGTGATTCATGTGTGGCATTCTCTTTTTCTCTAATCATAATCTAGTGTAAAGAAATTCCATTTGTCTTTTCAAAGCACCTACCTGTTTCCATTTTTGCGCCTATTTGAAAAAAAATGACCTCCACTAAAACGTCCATAACTTCTTCAAATTCTATGCTAGAAACAAAATTTAAATGTCTGCTTGTAGCTAACATTCTCAGCTTTCTATGGAACTAAACAGCATTCTAAATCCATACAGAATTCCCGCAATCGCGATTACCGCACACGGAAAAGTTTGCCACAAATTTTGTTTTAGGTAAAATTCTGTTACATGTAAAACAGCTTTCAATTGCACCCGACCTCAGTTTTAAGTTTTCACATTGCTTCTTACTATCAAATCATTGTTAGTGTTTGTCTGCAACCATATAAAGTGGCTCCCATTAGAATGTACACAATTTTAACAATTTAAACCATATTTAGGGTTTTACCCAATCCATTCTTCACATAACTTTAAAACCATTTTTACAGTTTGCCAATCAACCCTGTTTCTTTTGTGTGTTGCTGGGGGGAAATTGGGATTGACATTTTGTTTGAATTCTGCATTCCTGAATACCTGCTCTCTCTCCTTCTATCTCTTTATATTGCATATTGGGGGAGGGGTGAGGGGTATGCAGGGGGAAATAGTAACCACATTGCCATTTGATTGAACACACACACACACAAAAGTATTAATTTTGTGCTGCATTGTTTTTGCTCGTTATTACTCCTTGTGATTAAAGAGATTGCTTAGTGTTGCATCACCCCATTGGTGATTATTGTATACCCATTAAACATAGGGTGATAATATTTTGAATACATAAATAAATATTTTAACTTTGCAAGCCAGCCTGATTCCTGGTTCAGTGTGACTGGGAGGCTTGGGGGTTTCCAACAGAAGGGCTGTGGGATCAGAAAAAATACAATATTACGGCTATTACACCAAACAAAGGAAAATACACTGACAGGGCCTTGTAAAGATTCCCAGAATCCTTATTACTAAACTGAACAGTAGTCAACAAAGTACACAAATAGCTATTTGGCTGTCAATACATGACAGAGACCACCAGCAGGGTTCAATGTGAGCAGTGAGCAGAATTTCCTAGCTGGACATCAGAGTATTTATACAATTTGTTATAATGATGTCCAGCCTCTTACAAGTTAATAATACATTGGGCTAGTGTCACGCCAGATTCACTTTCCTAATTTACATATCTTGTGCATGCACTTTACTTTTGAATACATTTACTAACACACTCTATTATTCTTTAATTTAACGTTACACTCTTTACGTATCATTTTAATACAGATCAAACAAATGTTTTGCATATCGTATTTGGATAGAATTACTGTTCTTGTAGTTTAACATTTGCTAATTCAAGTAATCCCCTGATCCCGAGGTCAACAAAGGACAAGGTCTACATGACCCGAACATGTAGCCTGAAGGCAGTTTGGACTTTAACCCTCCTACAGAGGTTGAAGAGGTTAAGGCAAGAACAAGAGCACACGAGACGGCCATCTTAGACTACAGGGTGACTTTATACAGAAACTAAAATGGCGATTCTAACCTAAAATGGAGACTCGATTCACTTGAGGTCACGACCTTGTAATACGGGTTTCCTCGCAAAGCGAGTGGGCATAGGCCAACATATACAATGAGGACGAAACAATATTATATCAGTTCTAACAAACCCTCCTTTTTGCCTATACCAAGTGTTAAACTAACTTTAATCACTTTGCGACTAACTTCAACATCTATACATCCCGAATCATTGTCTGACATATCTATTGCCATTAAATCTGACACCAGAGTTTCTTTTAACACATACTCTTTGGAAACCTGCTCTGGGGCGTATATTTTACACTTGCGCACAACATCCCCCTAATACTGAGCATATACCAGGGAGACACTGTATAAAACAGCAAAGAAACAGAAAACTTCCCAAGATAATCAGCAGGGCCGAAAACAACTTCCATCCCCATGACCGTAGGAGGTCCCAAAACCATGCACTAAGTTCCCAGTTTCCCTCAGGAACATGTACTTCTGAACTAAGAACATGTAGATTTTGGATAGCCCTAAAGATCGTCGGAGAGGAGTCTGTTACGTAAACGCAGCAAGCGGACCCCACTAATTTACATACTCCTCCACGCTCAGCCAGAATGACATCTAATGCCATCCGGTTCTGAAGGGCCACAAATATTATCGCTTTCTGTTCTAACGTCATATTATAGAGTATGTCAGTGGTCCGATTGATGGTTCTCTCCAATACTCTCGCTTGTCCCTTGATATCTTCTGAATTCGTAATTTGCCCAAAAAATGGCACAAAGGATTTCATGATATCTCCTAGAGTTTGCGCTGGAGTATCCCCTTCCACACCTCGTAGTGGACGAGTTTTCGAAACATCTGCCGTACTAGCAATAAATACCCCAGGTAGTAGAATCCCTAAATAGCAGGTTCCTTGCCAATCCCTGGGCAACCATGGAAATGCCACATTACCGCAAACAAAATAGACAGGTTCGCCTACGTACAGAGGTCTGTTTTCACTAGTCAAATTTGCAACGTTGGCGCACTTTCTAAAATTACCCATTGACCGTGTTCCATTTCTCTGTATGCAGAAGGATACTGAATCGGGGCTATGATTAACAGAATAAGATAGAGGCATGACATCCTTATTGCCTATAGGAGCCATTTTGAAAGAGATTACAGACTGAAAAAGGACGAGACAATCTATCAGAGGGCATAACAGAAGCAACGTTTGGCTTGTTTCTATTAGCAAAAAGCGAGCAACACAGGGGCATCAAAACATGCTTTTCAAAGTTATTTAAATTTGTACCATCAAAGTTCCCTGAGATGCTGTCATTCCATCGACCAAAACAATAGTGCTCTAAGGGAAGCGTAACAGGCAGTTGTCAAAGGTAAAGGATGAATTTACCAACCTAGCCCCTTATCCCCAGGTTGTGGTAAATGCGAACAGATCCAACAATTGGTTATATTAAAAATTGCATGAGTGGCATTCATGATTAACAAAAGGGTATTATTCTGATAGTTCTGTCTATGCGAATCTCTAGGCGACAAAGTATGCAATTGTACGGAAGGAGTGGGGATAACAGATACATTTTCAATAGGTAAAAAGTCCTCTAACGGATATGCTTCCTCCAGATACCATAACCCAAAACCAACAGTTACTAAAAATCCAGTAATTATCACAAAAAGGCAACAATACACGTTGGGGGTCCCCTTACATGCTTGATCATTGTCTCTGCTAGACACATGTTTATCTAAAAGTTCGGTACGAGCGGTAGTGGGTACAGGCATTGTAATCTTCAACCGAAAAGGCACCAATTGTTCATTTGCTGGTGACTCCAGTCGCGCGTCTTCTTAATGTCTTTCCCACAACCCTTAGCCAATAGAATCTTCCTGTACAGTCGGGCCAAAAGGCAAGCCCTCAAATGATTTTCTCAATCGCACAGTCAAATCATGCTGTACGTTTACTTCCTTGGATGCAAGTTATATTTTGCAGTTTCTGGTGAGGACAAAGTGTCGTCACTTCATCCTGGAAGTGGCGAATGAACGGAAATGGGATCAGAAAAGGATTGATCCGGAAGATCCACTGTTGGGGAGTGCGGGGGCAAGACGGCCGTTTTGTCTGGCCTTGCGGATTCTGAAGTGGTCTCAGCTTCTCCCTTGTTGGTTGTTGCCGTTTCAGGCATGCTAGTTACAGCAATGGGAAGGGATTCTGTATCTTCTGTATCACATGGCACGGGCTGTGGGAACCGTTTGGTGTGCGTTGCATGAATCCAGTTCTTACGACCCGCTACACGCACAGCAGTCTGGGTGACTAGCAGGACTTAGTAGGGACCCCTCCACCGAGGTGCAAGGAAAGACGACCTCTCAAAAACCTTTGTGAGGATCCAGTCCCCCAGTCATAGACTGTGACCGGGACCCTCGTAGTGTACAGGTAATTCCTCTCGCACCTGGTGATAAATTGAAAACAGATTTTTTTGTCAACTGGTTACAGTAATCTGAAAGAAGCACATTTTCTATGTCCCGTAGTGAGCGGCTTTTTGGCAAACACCAAATATTGGCAGGTCTCCCCATTACCACCTCAAAGGGAGAGAGCCCAGTCTTAGTTTGAGGGGTTGTTCTCATCGATAAAAACATGATCGGTAAGGCGTCCGGCCATTTTAGCTTGGTGCCAGCACACGCCTTAGCGAGCTTGTTCTTTATAATGCCGTTATGCCTTTCCACTAATCCAGCACTTTGGGCATGTCTGGCCGAATGTAACCGTTTGTCAATCTGTAATCCTTTGCAAATTTGTAGGATTACAGTACCGATAAAGTGTGGCCCATTATATGACCAGATGACTCTCGGCAGCCCGAACCTAGGAAAAAACTCTTTCAAGAGAGTTTTTGCCATAGTTATGGCCGTTGCATCTCTAACCGGGAAAGCCTCAACCCACTTACTAAAGGCACAAATGACAACCAATACATATTTAAGATTGTTACAACGTTCCATTTCTGTCATGATGCCTACCCCCGGAGCACCAGGCCAGGCCCAGCACCCCCGGGAGCAGGCATCACGCCCCCGGGTAAAAGCCCAGCGGCCCTTTATAGGGGCTCTTTGGACTCTGTCCTGGCGCCGTTGGCGCCATGCTCATTTTGGACATCAGTCCTGGCGCCATAGGCGCCAGGCTCATAAAGGGAAGTGTTTGGTGCACTTACCTGAAGCAGACCATGCTGCACACTCACCTGATGCAGACCATGCTGCATGAAGAACCAAGCCAAATCAGGCTTAGGAGGGACTATTTTTCTAAAGGAACTATTTTGTTACTTGGGTGGGGCTGTGGAAGAATACTCACCTGGAACTTCTTCCAAGGCTATTTAAGCCACACCCGGACAGCCACACGTGCTTCGCGTTGTTCTGCATCCCAGCAGCTGAACGCTCACTGTGTCTGCTCCTGCACCTGGACTCCAGCCACGCCCGCCTCGAATCTGGAACACCTGTAAGAGAATAAGAGAAGAGAAAGGTGAAAACCAAGAACTATTTCAACCTTCTTACCTGCATCCGGAATCTTCACGCCAGCATTCCTGAAGGAAGACTTCCATTTAAAAGCACCGCGTTGCTCGCTGCAGCGCCGCGCTACACTCACCTGTTCCCGAGACGCCGCCCGGCTCCATCGCGGCTCTCAGTGCCGGTCTCCACATCTCTGCACCGCACCTAAGGGAGAGAAGAAGAGACAAAAGGTGAGCAAGGGAACACAAGAGGAAAGCCGGATTTTCAGCCATACTACTCACCGGCTATTCTTGGTGAGCCATTCCACATCTCGGGTCGGCGCCACATCTCTGGCAGGTACCGCACCCCAGCCCCTATGGGGAAAGGACAAAAGACATTACTGGGGAATTAAAAAGACATTTAGAGGGGTCGCCCTCATCACTGACTCACCTGATTTTACCCCGGCAATTTAACCCCTCAATGCATCGCCTTTGTTCTGCACCTGAAATAAAGGACAGAAAAAGACAACATAAAAGGAGGCTCACACTTGAACTTTTGCATCTTCATACTTACGGCGTATCGCTCAGTAAAGTCAAGTGGCTTTGCCAGCGCCATTCTGAAAACCAGTTAAGTAACTGGACGAACGCGCGCCCCTGCACCAGAAGCAGGATGGAGAGTTCATCCTTCCAAACCATAAGGTGAGCTTAAACCGGGGGTTTTGGAGGAAGTCAGAGGAGAACGAAGGGGGAAAGGGGGGAGCAAGCACATTATTCAGCAGACAGTTAATCCCCTTTCTCATCTGCAGAAGGATATTCCTACGGGCCAGACAAGCAAGATTTGGGGGTCCTGTTCAATCGGTGGTCTGAATTCTGCGCATCATGCTTGAAGAGGCCACAGCAACCCAGACCAGACCAGCGCCTCCGTGGGAGCCAGGTGAGCGTTACAGAACGCGAAGCCTTCCTACAAATTCCCACCCAGGCGCTATGGAAACTTCCGAGACTGACCAGTTGGCCCAACTACTGGGGGAATTACGGGCCGAAGTACACACCGCTCATCAAGAGACTAATGCTCTCAGGAGGGAAGTGATTGTAACAAAGGAAAGAGCTGATGACCTGGCTAGACAGCTTTTGCAAGGTCAAGCTGGACAAACTCCTTTACCCGGTTCCGGAGGGAACACCGCTCCTGTGCTTTCCAGTAACCCGGTGCAGATTAATCTACCTGGAAACATGCCGCTGGTCCCACCCGAACGCTTTGTTGGGGACCCCAAACGATTCACCGTATTCATGTTCAGTGTCGTTTGCATTTCCTGTGCAGACCTGGGGCCTTCCCTAATGACCAGACCAAGGTAGCCTTTGTATTGTCATATCTCAGCGGCAGTGCTGCCGATTGGTCAGTTCCACTGGTAACTCAAGATGACCCGATTCTTTGTGATTTTCAAAGATTTCAAGCAAGCATGGAAAGGTTATTTGCTCGTCACTCCCAGGGGCAGGCTCTAGATGACGAACTTCTATCTCTGCGACAGAGCAATCAAGACCTCCTTTCCTACATTGCAACCTTTAATAGACTAATTGTGGAAACTGGGTGGCCAGAGGATAAAAGAATCACATTATTTTATCGAGGTCTATGCGGAGAACTTAAAGATGTCCTGGCCCAAGTTGTAAATCCGCCCCAAGAGTGCTCTGTATATATAGACTTAGTGGTCCAATTGGATCACAGACTGCAAAACAGAAAAGCAGATTGGTCCAAGTTTGAGACCCGGGTGTTAGTCAAGACCCACGCTAACCTCAAGGGGGCTGAAGCCTCAGAGCCAATGCAAATCAGAGGAGTTAAAGGACCTTTAACGCAAACGGAACGTGAAAGAAGACGGCAGATGCACTTACGTCTTTATTGTGGATCCTCTGGACACTTTCTACGAGATTGCCCGGCAAGGCCGCCCAGGAACGTGGTAGGAGCCGCTGAAAAAATCCATGAAACCTCTGTATCGGGAAACGACCCCGCCCGACAGGCATAGGGGTCCGCTTGCCGAGCTTGAAAACAAACTCTCAGACCTCGCATTTCACTGTGCCAATGGTCCTCGTAGATCTGGAACAGCCTAAGCGGTTGCATGCAGTAAAGGCATACATCGATAGTGGGGCTATAGGAAACTACGTGGATCGTGAATTGGTCTCCAGGATTAACCTCCCACTGCGTCCTAAAACCAGCAAAGATGTCATCACCACAGTCGATGGAACCGAAATTGCCTCGGGATCAGTAACACATTCCACAGCTGAGGTAACACTTGTAGGTCCGGACGGCCATCAGGAGGCAGTTGTGTTTGATGTAATCAAGGCTCCACAGTTTCAGGTTATACTCGGAATCCCTTGGTTAGAGACACATAATCCTCGAATTGATTGGCGAGCGAAGAGAATAACCTTTCCAGAAGAGTGTGCACGAAACTGCTACCCAGAAAATCTGAAGGTCAGTCTAGCATCGGTAACCTCTGTCTCCATGCAACTACCTCCGGAATACCAAGACTTTCAGGACGTCTTCCAAAAGGAACAGGCCAACACGTTACCTCCTCACAGATCGTACGATTGCCAAATCGATCTGGTGCCCGGTGCACAACCCCATTGTAGCAGGATTTATGCCCTTACTGAGCCGGAGAATCTGCATTTGAGACAATATTTAGATCAATACCTAGCCAATGGTTTCATTCGCCCGTCAAAGTCTCCGGCATCCTCGGCTTTGTTCTTCGTGCCAAAAAAAGAAGGCGACCTTAGAACTTGTATCGATTACCGCGCATTGAACCAGATAACTGTTAAAAATCGTTACCCTCTGTCTTTGATCCCTGAACTCCTTGACCAGGTGAAGGACGCTTGCATATACACCAAGTTAGATCTCCGGGGGGCTTATCATCTGGTACGAGTTAAAGAAGGCGATGAATGGAAAACGGCCTTCCGTACAAAATATGGACTATTCGAATACCAGGTGATGCCTTTCGGGTTGTGCAACGCGCCTGCTGCCTTCCAATTCTTCATGAACGATGTCCTTCGGGAACTCATCGACGTCTGTGTTGTCGTGTATATCGATGACATTCTGGTGTACTCCTCTTCGGAATCTGATCACAGAAAACATGTCAGGGCCGTCCTTGAGAAATTGCGCCAGCACAAACTGTTTGCAAAGCTGGAAAAATGCGTTTTCCATACCACCGAGGTTGAATTTCTTGGATTCATCCTGACACCTAAAGGGGTCCGAATGGACTCACGGAAAGTGGATGCCATCCTCAAATGGTCATCACCTAGTTCGGTGAAAGGTGTCCAAAGCATGCTTGGTTTTGCCAATTTTTATCCCAGGTTTATCCCAGAATTTTCAGAGGTGGTGCAACCCATCACTGTACTCTTGCGGAAGAATAAACGTTTTGAATGGACCGAGGAAGCTGAACAGGCCTTTCAGGAATTAAAAGCTAAATTTACGTCCGGACCTATTTTGAAACATCCGCGTCCTGATCTCCCATATATAGTCGAAACCGATGCATCCAGCTTAGCCATGGGAGCTGTCCTGTCTCAGAGAGACCGCGAAACCAACCTACTGCACCCCGTAGCATTTTGGTCCAGAAAGTTCTCGCGGCCGGAGATAAATTATGCAATCACTGATAAGGAATTATTAGCCATTAAGTCTGCCTTTAAGGCTTGGTGGCATTATCTTCTTGGCGCCAGGCATACCATCACCGTGATCACTGATCACCGAAATTTACAATATTTAAAAACTGCCAAGGCTCAGTCTTCACGACAGCTCCGATGGGCTTTATTCTTTGCTGAGTTCGATTTTGTAATCACCTACCGTCCTGGCTGTAAGAATGGCAAAGTGGACGCGCTATCTCGAATTGGAATGGGAGAGATGGACACAAACTCAGAACCTGTGCCGATAATTCCCGAACAAAGAATCTTGGGGATAACCACTTTACAAACCTTTGTAGACATTCAAGCACGGGTAAAACTATTCCTGGACTCTTCAGCCTTGCAGGATTGGATCAAAAGGGGGTCTGCCTTTTCAATCAACAATGGCTTACCTTACTTCCAAGGACGTTTATTTTTGCCAGAAAAGGAATTGCAACAATTGGTTATTTCCCGTCATCACGATACTTTAATGGAAGGACATCCTGGCATTGCCAAAACAGAGTAAAAAATTAAATGACAATTCTGGTGGCCGTCCTGGCGAAAGGATATTAAATCTTTCGTGATGTCCTGTGGAGTTTGCGCCCAAAACAAAGGTCAAAAAACAAAATCCGCCAGTCTTCTTCAACCCTTAGACATTCCACCAGCACCTTGGCACACCTTGTCACTAGATTTTATCACGGACCTGCCCTCTTGTACTGGATACAATACTATTCTGGTTGTGGTGGATTTATTTTCCAAGATGGCCCATTTTATTCAGTTGAAAGGATTACCTTCAGCTTTTGTTCTTGCCAAGGAATTCCTCGAAAATGTCATCCGTCTGCATGGATTCCCGTCCATACTAATCTCCGATCGGGGAAGCCAGTTCATTTCTCGTTTTTGGAAAAAGTGTTGTCAACTGGCACAAATCGACGTAAGACTCTCAACCAGTCACCACCCACAGACCGATGGTCAGACGGAGAGAACGAACCAGAATATCTACAATGTATGTTGCACCAATCGGAGGGTAATTGGAAGGACATTTTATGGGTGGCTGAATATGCATACAATAACTCGATACACTCTGGAACTGGTCAGAGCCCCTTTTATACCCTATATGGACATCACCCTCGTACTTCAGACCTGGACTCACCTTTAAGCCTCGAAATGCCCGCAGTCAACCATTTGCATTCTGCGATTACTCAAGCCTTCAAGGATGCTACTGCACACTTACAACATGCGAAAGAGAAATACAAAAAGAATGCGGATCTGCATCGCAAGGAGGCGCCTCTATACCAAATAGGGGATCAAGTATGGTTGGCTACCAAACACTTATCACTCAAGGGACCTCAGACTTTTAATCCAAGGTATTTAGGCCCTTACTCGATCAAAGCTATAATTAACCCAGTGGCAGTCAAGCTAGATCTACCAGCTAACATGCGGATTCATCCCGTCTTTCATGTGTCGCTTTTGAAACCAGTGCAACCAGGAACCTGGTTAATAAAGCCACCAGAACCAATCCAGATAGATGGGGAGCCTGAATTCGAGGTGAAGAACATTTTGGACTCTAAGATCTCAAAATCAAAACTTTTCTATCTATTTGATTGGAAGGGGTTCGGGCCTCAGGAAAGATCTTGGGAATCCAGCGACCACATACATCATGCACCTCGGCTAGTAAAAAGGTTCCATCGGAATTTCCCGAACAAACCGAAACCTCCTGGGGAAAAGGCCTTGGGAGGGGCCTAGGGGGGGAGTGCTGTCATGATGCCTACCCCCGGAGCACCAGGCCAGGCCCAGCACCCCCGGGAGCAGGCATCACGCCCCCGGGTAAAAGCCCAGCGGCCCTTTATAGGGGCTCTTTGGACGCTGTCCTGGCGCCGTTGGCGCCAGGCTCATGTTGGACATCAGTCCTGGCACCATAGGCGCCAGGCTCATAAAGGGAAGTGTTTGGTGCACTACCTGAAGCAGACCATGCTGCACACTCACCTGATGCAGACCATGCTGCATGAAGAACCAAGACAAATGAGGCTTAGGAGGGACTATTTTTCTGAAGGAACTATTTTGTTACTTGGGTGGGGCTGTGGAAGAATACTCACCTGGAACTTCTTCCAAGGCTATTTAAGCCAAACCCGGACAGCCACATGTGCTTCGTGTTGTTCTGGATCCCAGCAGCTGAACGCTCACCATGTCTGCTCCTGCACCTGGACTCCAGCCACGCCTGCCTCGAATCTGGAACACCTGTAAGGGAAAAAGAGAAGAGAAAGGTGAAAACCAAGAACTATTTCAACCTTCTTACCTGCATCCGGAATCTTCACGCCAGCATTCCTGAAGGAAGACTTCCATTTAAAAGCACTGCGTTGCTCGCTGCAGCGCCGCGCTACACTCACCTGTTCCCGAGATGCCGCCCGGCTCCATTGCGGCTCTCAGTGCCGGTCGCCACATCTCTGCACCGCACCTAAGGGAGAGAAGAAGAGACAAAAGGTGAGCAAGGGAACACAAGAGGAAAGCCGGATTTTCAGCCATATTACTTACTGGCTATTCTTGGTGAGCCATTCCACATCTCAGGTCGGCGCCACATCTCTGGCAGGTACCCCACCCCGGCCCCTATGGGGAAAGGACAAAAGACATTACTGGGGAATTATAAAGACATTTAGAGGGGTCGCCCTCATCACTGACTCACCTGATTTTACCCCGGCAATTTAACCCCTCAACGCATCGCCTTTGTTCTGCACCTGAAATAAAGGACAGAAAAAGACAACATAAAAAGGAGGCTCACACTTGAACTTTTGCATCTTCATACTTACGGTGTATCGCTCAGTAAAGTCAAGTGGATTTGCCACCGCCATTCTAAAAACCATTGAAGTAACCGGACGCTCGCGCGCCCCTGCACCAGAAGCAGGATAGAGAGTTCATCCTTCCAAACCATAAGGTGAACTTAAACCGGGGGTTTTGGAGGAAGTCAGAGGAGAACAAAGGGGAAAGGGGAAGCAAGCACATGATTCAGCAGACAGTTAATCCCCTTTCTCATCTGCAGAAGGATATTCCTACGGGCCAGACAAGCAAGATTTGGGGGTCCTGTTCAATCGGTGGTCCGAATTCTGCGCATCACGCTTGAAGAGGCCACAGCAACCCAGACCAGACCAGCGCCTCCGTGGGAGCCAGGTGAGCGTTACAATTTCAATGAAATCAAAGTGAATAACCTCGAACGGGACAGAAGGTGGAGCGAAACTTTCTCTAGGAGTCGAGGTACCTTTTCCTTCATTGTGCTGCAAGCAGACCATGCAGCTTTGGACAAAATGCTCTGCAGTTTTGAAAATCTTATCATTGGCCCATACACTGTGTAGCATTTTAGTCAATTTACGCGCACAAACATGTACCGGACCATGAGCCATAATAACCATCATTGTAATGTAGGCGTCAGGGAGTAACCATTTTCCTTCAATATTGTCTACCCAACACCCATCGTCATCCAATCTCCCTGCACCCTCAATCCATCTCTTAGTTTCCTCTATGGTAGCATATGCTTGAATATCTTTTACAGCATCGATACTTTCACCCAAAGTGCAAACGTTCACAATTTCTTTTACAGCATACATTTCTGACCTGAAATCAGTGGCAGTTTGTTTAGATATCTGATCGGCGAAAGCATTCCCTTTTCCTACATCATCTGTAACTTTTTGATGTGCTGAACATTTTATGATAGCTAACTGAACAGGGAGTGCGAGTGCTGAAAGTAATCGCACTATTAAGTGCCGTGCTGGATCTTCGTTCTGTGCGAGGTCAAGAAACCTTGCTCTTTCCAAAGTCTACCGAAATTGTGGGACACCCCAAAAGCATACTGACTATCGGTATATATTTACTGTAAGCCCTTCAGAAAGTTCACAAGCTCGAGTTAACGCTATAATTTCTGCGGCCTGCGAGCAATTATGCATAATTCTTTTACTTTCCACAATCGTGTTTAAAGTAGTGACGGCATAAGCAGCCGTGGATGTACCGTCTGGAAGTTTAAAACAAGAGCCATCACAAAATAGCTCTCCTTGTGGGCTATTCAAAGGTGTGTCTTTCAGATCGATTCTGCCTTTAGTCTCCGGGTTCTGTCATATAAAGGCAATCGTGTGACGTATCGTCACCATCAACAATATCTTGCGAAACAGGTAGAAGTTCAGCCGGATTTAATACACAACACCTCTGAATTTGAATGTGGGGGGCAAACAAGATCAGTTCATATCTTGTCAATCTTGCAGAAATGAGGTGTTGCATTTGAGTTCTATTCAATGAAATATCTACAGAGTGAGGTACCATTAGGGTTAACGCATGACCCAGGACCATTCCGTCACTTTGTTTTACAGACGCAGCAGCAGCAGCAACAGCGCGCAAACATCTTGGCAAAGCACATGCTACAGGATCAAGGGCGGAGGAATAGTAACCGCATGGCCTATTCTTCCCTCCATGCTCCTGCATTAATACAGCCAAAGCACATCCATCACGTTCATGCACAAACAATACAAAGGCCTTGTCATAATTCGGAGTTCCTAAAACCGGCGCTGAACACAGCACGGATTTGAGCAAATCAAATGCTGTCTGGTGTTCCAAAGTCCATGGCAATGGCAAAGAAATGCCTTCTTTGTCAAAGCCAGCATTGGTTTAATTGTTAACGAAAAGTTACGGATCCACAATCTACAATAACAAGCCATACCTATCAGGGCTCTAACTTCCTTCTGCGTATTTGGGACAGACATGCTAGAAATAGTCTTTATTCGTTCAGGTGTCAACCATCTTCCCTCCTTTGACAGGAGGTAGCCTAAATATGCGACCTCCTGACAACAATATTGGAATTTTTTAAGTGAAGCTTTGTGGCCATGTTTTGCTAGGTGACAAAGCAACAACACGGTGCCTTCTTTACAGGCGCTCTCAGAATCAGCAGCCAAGAGGAGGTCATCTACATACTGTAGTAATGTGCAAGTAGTAGGCAACTCGAGAGTATCGAGCTGCTCTTTCAATGCCCTACTATAAATACTTGGACTCTCAGTGTACCCTTGTGGTGCACGAGTGAATGTAAACGAGAGTCCACGTGGGGTAAACGCGGACAAATACCTGCTCTCCTTGTGTATGGGAATACTGAAAAACGCGTTTTTAAGATCAACAACGCTAAAATGAGTGGCAGAAGCCGGAATCATGGTTAGTATCGTTGTAACATCAGGTACAATAGGAAATTGAGGAGCCACAATTTTGTCAATAGCACGTAAATCAATTATAAAACTAAAGGGAATCGCATTATCACCTTTTTTGTATACTGGCAAAATGGGGCTGTTTGTTACATGGGCTACCCGTAATTTCCTCAATTACTCAACGATGTACAAAATCAGAAACTATGCATTTCAAAGCCTGTTCGCCTTCAAATGAGATCTTATATTGCGGGATACGAGGCAATTTTACTCCATGTTTCAAAATAATTTTAACAGGTTCAATTTGAAGAATGCCCACATCATTATCATCAATTGCCCATAAGCATTCTGGAACATTACTAAATTCTTGCGGTAAGGGTTGAGTCAAAAACTGAGAGGCGAGTGATTGCTGAGGTGAAATTGTTAACCGAACTCCGTCCGGAGAACAATGTATTACTGCATGTAATGCCTTCAACAAATTTAGCCCCAACAAGTTCTCCCCACAGTTTGTGGTAAGTAGAAATGGACACTGTTCCGTGAAGGGACCCAGTGTTATCGGTACCAGAAAAGAGACCGGACAAACTACAGGTGTGCCTGAAAACCCTACGGAAATGTTGGACTGCCCTGACAGGGGAATATTTGGAACCCGTGAATGATCAATGGAACATTTCTGTGCTCCCGTATCTACTAAAAATAGATGCTTCCTATTTCCCACCACCATCTCAACTGATGAGTGGGAATAGGCGTAGGTTCCAAATCCTGCTTCGGGCAATCCTAGCGAAACAGAATATTATCAAAAGGAAACTCTTCAGAGAGGTACGCGGCAGAAGGGTGATCAAAAATGTTTCTATTATCCACATTCGAAACGTGCTTATCTTTTGAAGAAGGTTGCTGTGATTCTGGTACAAACTGACCTCTGCCAGGGCCCCCTGCACATGGGCGACCTCTGGATCGTCTACCCATTTTCCCAAATGACCTCTGCTGCAAGGTCAGACATTGTGCGCGCCAGTGGCCTTCCTGTCGGCAATAGGCACACTGGTTAATGGTTACCGGAGCCAAGGGCGCACTTCCCTTTGGAATGTACTGACCTCTAAATTGATTACCCCCTCTTGGGCTTCTAACAATCTGTTGTAATAAAACTTTTGTTTTCAGGTCACCCTTTTTTTTTCTCAAGTTTTTCCTTTTCAGTATTTACATGATTTTCATAGTACTGAGCCATATGCAGTACTTCTGATTGAGACTTCGCCTGCCAAGCGCTTTCAGAAGACATAATCTGTAACTGGATGTCAGGCAGCAATCCACATACAAATTTGTCGTCAAACAGCCTTTTCCCTGACTTTGTGCCCAAGTCTTGTCCACTGAAATCTGAGAATACCTGCTCGAAGCGATTAAAGAAATCGGTAGCACCCTCAGACTTTCCTTGGACACAGGCCATAAGCTTGTCCCAAATGATTCTTTTCTCAGGAACCATAATTTTCAATTTTACAATAATTCTATCAGGCAAGGTTAATATCACTTAAGGCGGTCGTTCGTTAGCTGGTCTTTATCTAGCCTAACCATGTTATCCCATGTATCTCCCAACCCAGGTATGTCATCTATAGTCCTGATCTGTTTCCACAAATCGACTGGTAGGAGTACAGGAAATAATAGGTCAATATCACTTAAAGTGAATACCGACGACTGTAAGACCGACTTTATTTCTTTATAGAATCCGGTCAGATTTTTTCTTATGTCGGGGATAGATTGTTTCATGGTGTTGACTTCCTGTCTTGAAAACGGGACGTGAACAAACTGTGATACTTAATGTGCAGGAATTTCTCCGCCGACTATTCCTCATCCAGCATCGGCTGCAATCTCAACTTTCGGGACAAATGTCGGAGGGACCTCTCTCATAGGCACCTGAGAAGTAGGCAGCTCCGAATGCTTACTAAGCAACAAAGCCAAATCAAACGCTAAGGCAGTCGAAGAAGTATCAATCGAAAAAGCTCTCTTATAAACACTCAACAATTCTGCGGGACAACACATCTTTCTTTTTGCACACTCATTCTGCAGGTGCTCTACCATCACCTGTATCACTTTCTTTTGCATTTCTAACGTATACTGACTATATGTGTCATATACTTCATCTGGAGTTATCGACTTATCTGAAATCCATTTTATTGCATCCTTTATACAAATTTGCGCTTCCTCACCTTTTAATTCACGGCGAGGAGAAAACCGTTTCTGTAAGTACATAATACCTAAACTACCACTATCTGCTTCCTCATTCTGTAACACTTCCAACTCCTTCCTATACTCAAAAGTCCTCTCAACATGCTCATATACCTTCTCCGCAGTATCTCTAGACATCGCTAAAGCGTTCAAATCCCGTAACCCTTGTGGGAAATTTACATCATTTAATCTATTACACATTATACTCAAATGAGTCCCTAATCCTTCAATAAAAACATTTTTCTCGGGAATGCCTTTTAAATTTTCGAGTGTGGGAAAAACATCGGCTTGTTCACCCTTCTCCATACAATGTTTAGCCCAAGCAATCAATTCATTCTTTTTGTCTGGGGACACAGTATTACAAGTCACAACCCTCGGTCTCGCTCCCTGGTCTACTACAAGTGATGCAGAATCACTTGGAAGAAGAAGAGTAAGCACATTCTGAATATCAACAGGTGGAGGCAAGGGGGCAGGCAAAGGAGCGACAGCTGGAAGAACAACAGGAAGAACAGCATGGAGGACCGGAGGAACTGTAGGAGGGGGAACAACAACGGGAAGGGGCAAAGCGCCTGGAGGAGGGACGTACAGAGGTGGCGTGGAGGCATCGGGCCTTCGTTCATGCAAAAGTTTATTAATCAATTCATCTGACGTATGAAAATCTTTTGAAGGGTATATTTTTTGAATGCCTAATTGAAACGCCCTGTCCGTGTTCCTAACTGACTCCAATTGTTTATTTTGATCATATAACCGTGCCCTTTCGACACTTGTCATATGTCTACGCATATGTTTCTCTCTACTCTTTTGTTGCTGCAAAGCTTCTGTTTTCCAACTGTGCAATGCGTCAAATGCTGCAGGTCTAGCCTTTTTCTTTACTAATAAAGACTCTAAATATTCTATACGAGGGATTTAAAAACTACCATTGGTTGGCCACCGAAGATTAGAATTGTGTCTGGTCTGTCTGAGCCAAATGTCATTAAATGCTATACTACCAAAGCCTTTCTTACAGTACATAGTACATGCCGGCGACCCCTCCTGTGGTACGGGATGGCTATCTTCCAAAGATTGTCTGTCGCTGCGGAATAATGCCCTAAAGCAGGCAGACAATTTCCCAGGCATATCAAAGTTCTGGTGTTACCTGGTTAAATAATTGTGCTCGCGAGTACAATGCTCCAAATTCAAATTGTCAGGGTTAGATTAAGAATCGGGAGACGATTCACCTGACCAAAGAACTGGGAGGCCCGATCGGGTTACTAAGGACAATGCTAAGGACCCACGTGTCTGGTGATTTTCGGCAAATTTACCCACCTCGATACATGGACCCTCGTCAAGACGTCGTCTCGGGCTACAGCTCATCATTCAGGGATCGGATCGTGCAGTTTCGTCGAGGAATTCGCTTCTCGTCTAGAGTGGCCGTTTCTGTTGGCACCGTCCGATCCCGGTCCGATAGCCGAGCCAACCTTCAACGAGACAAAGTCAATCTTGAGGGTCCCTATTCGGGCGCCATCTGTGGGATCAGAAAAATTACAATATTACGGCTGTTACACCAAGCAAAGGAAAATACACCGATACGGTCTTGTAAAGATTCCCAGAATCTTTATTACAAAACTGAACAGTAGTCAACAAAGTACACAAATAGCTATTTGGCTGTCAATACATCACAGAGACCACCATCAGGGTTCAATGTGAGCAGTGAGCAGAATTTCCTAGTTGGACATCAGAGTATTTATACAATTTGTTATACTGATGTCCAGCCTTTTACAAGTTAATAATACATTGGGCTAGGGTCACGCCAGATTCACTTTCCTAATTTACATATCTTGTGCATGCGGTTTACTTTTGAATACATTTACTAACACACTCTATTATTCTTTAATTTAACGTTACACTCTTTATATATCGTTTTAATACAGATCAAACAAATGTTTCGCATATCGTATTTGGATAGCATTACTGTTCTTGTAGTTTAACATTTGCTAATTCAAGTAATCCCCTGATCCCGAGGTCAATAAAGGACAAGGTCTACATGACCCGAACATGTAGCCTGAAGGCAGGTTGGACATTAACCCTCCTACAGAGGTTGAAGAGGTTAAGGCAAGAACAAGAGCACACGAGACGGCCATCTTAGACTACAGGGTGACTTTGTACAGAAACTAAAATGGCGGTTCTAACCTAAAATGGAGGCTCGATTCACTTGAGGTCACGACCTTGTAATACGGGTTTCCTCGCAAAGCGACTGGGCATAGGCCAACATATACAATGAGGACGAAACAATATTATATCAGTTCTAACAGGGCGTGATATAAGTGGTACATCGTTCAGAATAAAATAACTTTTAGACACAAATAAATAAATAAGGATTTCAGTTGTGCATTAGACATAGGCATTGACTTAGGTGAAGTGCCGGATTGAAATCACTTACACAGGTAAGCAGAGTAGGAAATCGTGGGGATCTGATCACCCAGTTTCAGGTATGGTGGAGAGTGAATGGTTAGGGTGACCAGATTTTTTTTTTTAAACCCGGATGGGCCATCAAATTAGAAGTAGGACTAAAGTCAATACACATACAACTTTAGTCCTACTTCTTTGTCGCTGGCCTGTTGCGGGGGGGGGTTGGTTGGAGGTGTGCTAACATGCACACTCCTCTCATTGGAGAAGAGTGCCGGGGAGGGGAAGGGGGCCGAAATAAGTGTGTGAAAAGCATTTCATGCCCCCATTCGCGCAAAATGTGTTGTGTCAGGACCCAATTTCGGGATTTCAAAATCGGGTCTAGGCAAAAAAAGGGACCATAGCCGAAACCCCGGATGCGGTTGATAAATAGAAAAAGTCCCAGGGCCCCGGGACGTCGGGTGATCTCCCTGGACTGTCCCGGTAAAACCCGGACATCTGGTCACCCTATGAATGGTGTATGGACCTGCACATTCCTGTTGTGCGGGACAGCAGTGCAAATGATGTGCTGGACAGGCAACTTTGGATACATTGTGTCAGGAACGTGATCAGAACACTAATTTATTCCAGGCTCCCAGCATCCACATGGGTGCTGGGAGACCCCGTAAATGCGTTGAAATGCCAAATAATGTGTAAGTGAAACAGCAGTGGTTCATACTGGGGGGCCTGTCATGCAATGTGTGCACTACTGTTCCTGGTTCAAACAGGTGCAATGGAACGCCATACTTGGGTGTTTAGGTTAATTGTCCCACCATCCTCCCAAACCTGACACAACGCCTCTACAAAGTGGTTTCAACACTGTTTATGGTGAGGTCACAACACAACCCCCACCGCCACCCCCGCCCCACCATTTTAAATAATGCCGGCAGGACATGATCAAATGCTACAACTGCTTGCCTTGCCAACCAGGGCGGCAAGCCCCATAGTTTGAAGACTACTGCTCTTTAAGGAGTGGCTGCAGTGCTGGTTCAGTCTCGCAGACTAGTAGGGGTGAAGATGCCAATCAGGAAAGAGAATGTGAAATGATAGTTATCTACACGCAGGCGCGCGCGCGCGCGTGCGCGTGTGTGTGTCTGTGTGTGTTTTGGGGGGGGTGCCGGTGTGGGTATAACCAACTGTGGATCTCACAGAGCATTCAAGAAGCTGAAATGCACGCTCGAGCCCAAGCTACAGCAATGCAGACCAGGCTCACAACATCATGCTATTAGGTAGCTCGGTGGGTTTACTGGTTGCTGCTAAGATATTGTGCAATGTACACATCACAGGTAGTGAGCTCAATGGGGATTAATTTATGGCTCTTTTAAGAGGGGGTGGGCCCAGTTGATTAACCTAATATTAATGCTGGGTGTTTCTTTGTGTGAAAAGTTTATGTTTTAAACTATAACACACAATACATAAAAATAAATGTATGCTTGGCATACACACTGCTTAGGAGTATGTGTTGTTATTAGAACACTAATATTATCCCTGCAAGAAGAGGCCAACACAAACTTAAAGCACTGAGATATATTCTGAAGGCACTGGGCTCTGATGGAGGAACCGAATGCACTGCACGCTAAGAAAACGATGAGGCCCGCAAGAGAACACGTGGGGTGACTGTGTGCGCGAGGAACTGACATATTCGAGAGTTGACACTGTGTCATCATTCGGCAGAGCTGTTGTCGAAATGGCTTATTTGGAGTTTTCTACGCGGGACACGTCTTGTATTTTCACAAAACGATCGTGTAATAACGAGTCAAGAAGACAGCCTGATATACAAGCAGCTGCCAAATTACTTCGTGCACACTGAGGTCCCCTAAGCAGGAAGTGGGCACTCCCTCAAAATCCACCCAGGTCTTATGGCATTTTGGGCCCGAATTGTGGAATTTTTAGCGCAGTGCAAAGTCACTTTGCACTGCCAACAAACACCCTGATTCACAGCTCGGCGCAGAGTGTATTTTTGCAGTGCAAAGACACTGCAGTGCAAAAGTACTCTTTGCACAGTGAATGGGCCCAATTTTGCGCGGTGCAAAGTGTACTTTTCAGTGCAAAGTGACTTTGCACTGAGAAAAATACTCTTTTCACCACTCTGTGAATCGGGGTGTTAGATGGCAATGCAAGGGCCTAGTTCACAGAGCATTTTCCAATGGGGGCTTGCCATTGTAAAAGGCTTTGTGATTTAGCCCCTTTGCACCGCGCTAAAAATTGCATGAATCAGGCTCTTAATTCAGGATATTTCTCCTCGTAAAACAAGAAACCCCCTTTCTCGATTATGATTCATTTATGTTCACGTTTTGGAGAAGCATACATACACTTCTGTTTGTTATTGCTTGCAGTTTCCCTGCTTTTCTGCCGCTTCTATTCCTCACTGTGGGTCCATATGTTAAAACAGAACCGGCGTGTGTTGTGGATGTACTCTTCCCCTCCCATGGGAAGTCAAGTGAAACGCACACAGCGAAGGTGTTATTTTATCATTTCTTGGCGCTCCTGGGATACGCGTAGGAGCTCGGCGTGAACGTGTTCCCTGAGGAAAAAGTACGTTTTCTCAGCGCACGTTTTGATGAACGCTTTGGGTGCTTGGGCACAGCGCGCACTGCTGCTTGCGTGCATCGGTGCAAGTTGTGCCTGTGTGTAGCGGATGGCGGAACTCTACTGCAGCAGGAGATAGCGCTTAGTGCGCAAAGCGCTATGGCTGGAGCAATTTGGAGCTTGGGTGCCAGATCTTCTGGTTGCTGGAGCGTAGGTTTCTTGGGCAACACCAGGATTCAGCAGGTTCTGGGACAGCATGCATTTATTTAGGGGGAGGGGGCTGGGGGGGTCATGTACTGGTGTTTGGGTGCTTCGCGTGCATGGTTTTCGTGCATGCCGGTGTGCACGGGGCGTTGGCGCTATGGTGCCGGTGTGCACGTGGCGTTGGTGCTATGGTGCTGGTGTGCACGGGGCGTTGGTGCTATGGTGCCGGTGTGCACGGGGCGTTGGTGCTATGGTACAGAAAGTGGCAGTGCTCGGTGTGAAAAGGCTTGTGTGGACATGCAGTGTGTTCTGGAGCTAGGGCAGCAGGTGCCGCCAGCGACGTTCATCGTGCTCGGCTGCCTGGGGGCATTAAGCCACTAATGCCCGATACTGTTGGTACATGAAGTCCAGTGTTTGATGGTGCAATGGCTGTGATCGTGGAAGCAAATATTGACGCAAAGGCGGTGGATCCGGTGCAGAAGGTGTTGGTGTAGCCCCTGCGAGTACAGTTGCCGCAGTTACCGTGCCTGGAGTTGCAATGCACAGGGCTGTGGTGGTATGAAGCTCAGGTGCTGATGTGGTTGGTGTGATAGTGGAGCACCTGGTGTTTCAGCAGTAGTCAGTGATTAAGCTGGTGCTGCAAATGTGGCAATGGGTGCTTGCATCCGTCGCAGTGAAGATATTGGGCATCCGTTGAGACTGGTGCCAGAAGGCTCTGTATTTGGGGTGACAGGTGCTGTTGGTTCGGTAGCTAATGAACCGTCTCCGGATCGTGTGGTGTGTGCTGCTGATGGCGCGGGTTCCACGAGAGCTGCGCGGGTCCGTGCACTGGTTCAGTAGTTGGTCCTGATGGCGAAAAGGCGCCGAGGTGCTTCTGGTAATTGATGTGCAGCTGTGTGCGGTGGTCCCGGTGATCCTGCAGGAGGTTTGGAAATGTGTGCACTGGGTGCAAATTCTGCAAATTCGGTTGTGCTGGGATGCCGAGTGAGGTAATACAGGTTCGACACGTGTGCGGCTCCGTGTCGGGTTCTGGTAATGCAGGTGCAATGGGGGCTGGGGCCGGTGACTGTTATTGCATCAGGTGTTGCAGGTGCGCCGGGTCTGCCCGCACTGCCCCGGAGAGGAGGCTGCAGCAGCTTCTACACAGATGCCCGCTCGCTCTTGGCCCACGCCCCGCCCATTATCTCTCTTCTCGCCCAATCAGCTGCTGTTTGGCCCGCCCCCGGCTATCCTTATGGGCTGGAGTCTGACGGGGGGGCGGGGCGGCGGTGAGCGGCTCGCGCTGGGCTGCTGCCAGGATCAGGGAGTCTTCAGTCAGCGCGCGGAGGCGGCGCGAGCTGCGGCCGGCAGGGTCCGCGAGTTGGGATTCGGTGAAGAGCGGGCACGGGGAGCAGCGGTACACCCCACAAGCGGGAGATGTGACTGGGGTCCAGTGAGCCCCGCGGGGCCGCACAGCGTGGGATGCGCCGGAGCTGGAGGGGAAGCCCTACGGGGGCACTGGGACTGTTGTTGGGACTGCTGTGGCTGTGCGCAGCCGCCTCCCGAGGTAAGATAGGGGCTCAGAGGGGATTTGGAAAAAATGTACCAATGTGCCCAATTCCCTTGTGTGCCCAGCTCCAAGTCCCTCTTCAACAAATGTCTCTATGTGTCGCTTCAGACCATTTCCGCTCTTTAGCCTCTTCAGTGATTATATGCGCGTGACTTATGTGCACCTGTGTTCCTGTCCCTACAGGTCATTGTGCATTACATCTCCATCTCTGCTACGGATGACCCTAGCCCTATTCGTGTTGGCAGTCCATTCCCGTCTGTACACCTCACTATCATGACCCTTCTGCACCCCTACAATCCATAACTCCTTGTTGCCCCCTGCCATGTCCAACTGTGCACTTTCGCCAATGCCCCACTGTCACATGCCAATAGTGTACCTTCAAGGCATACAGTCCCCCCACCCCACCTCCCAATGAAACTGCAAGGTGCAAACCCCAAAAGGTACTACCATCTTAAACCCCCTGCAACACTGCATATTCTACAAATCTTGGGCAGCAGGGAAGGCTGTTATCCCAAGACCTCTGAAGCATCCCAAGAGAACATCAGTTCAACCTTGCATGAGCACCCCGAAATCCACTCACCCATAACCTCCTGCGGCACCCTCGAACCCTACATCAGCACCAAAGAGCCACGATCACCTGCCTGCTCCACCGGGTCCTCACTATAACTCTCCTGCCCCAATCTCAGCAGAGACCCCTTCCACATCAAACCAGGATCCGCATGTCCCCTAAAAAGCCTTTCTCATCACCCCTCTTGCTGAACCCCAAGGGCCCCTAGTTTGTTTTCTGCACATCACAGACCTACTCTCCAACCCTCCCGGCAGTGCCCCTGGAGAACCAATCCAACACTCTTACTGCAACCCAAGGCGTCCACCTCAACACATCCCCGAGAAACCCAACAGACCCTTTTGCCAACGCTCCTGCATCACCTTAACGTGCCCTCGCCCTCCTGCAGAAGGCTCGTGTATGAACACCATCGGCAGAGCCACATTGACACTTATCAATCCCAGGAAACTCCACGTGTGCATCACAAGCACCCTGGGTCCTGCTCCCGGTGACCAGCATCACCCACACCCAGTGGGAGCATCACTATCACCCCGTGTTCACTGTTAATGGCCCCAATGTGTGGGTGGTCCTTGGCATCCTGGCTCTGGTACCGAGCACTCAAGTAACCTAGGGCCAGCGTGCTGGGGTGAGCGTCTCAAGCACCCCAAGGCCAGTTCCTTCTATGATCTATCCCAATAGACATATCCGCACCCCAGCTTTAATCCGAGCACCCCATAGCATGGGATTCCAGTGCTCCAGCCAGTGTGACCTTAGCACTTAAGGTCTGCATCACGGTGTGTGCATCCCTAGCACCGAGGGCCCTTCACAACTTAGTGTCAGCCGGCAG